>NC_138072.1:11600646-12229787 GCF_964194185.1 Rhinolophus hipposideros
AATACCCTGAAGGAGTTGACAGCCAGCCTCCAATGTCAGATTTCCCAGCATCACAGAGAATGTAAGTGGTAGAGCAAGACTTGGAAACCTTGAGCATCAAACGCCAGGGCCAACACCCTTCACGCCACAAAACTCATTAGCTGCAGAAGGTTGACAATGAAGATGGCATTGACTGAAGTCCATAAGATTTTGTCCTTGTCTCAAGTTGGTTCAGTGTGGCCCCTGATGACTTAGACCATGGTTCTTCTTAACATCCATCCATGTGAAGGCTGCACAGCACCCGGTCACAGGTCACAGGTCACACAGGTCATGGGTCCTAGTTGGATTATTATACCGATGTTCCTGTTGAGTGAAATCACAAGTGGTGAGGCTTTGGCATGACTGCAAAGGTTTTGGTTTTGTGCTGTTTCGTTGCAGCAAGATGCCTGGGAAGAAATGAGGGGCTCAAGGCTGAAGCAAATAACGAGGAAGGAAGTAGGATGGGCAATAGTAGGGTCTTTCAAGGATGCTGCTGGGAGTGGAAAGCGGAGGGGGCTGGATGGAAGGCTCTGATGTAAAGGGAATAATAAAGTCACAGAAGCAGCTGGTTGTGTTGCGCCATACTCAGAATCACATAAAAAGCCCACATACCACAGACTAATTTGGCAGTAATCTGAGCTAGAGGTGCCTTGATCCAATAACTTTTCCTGGCACCCCAAACCACTGACTACCCACCAGCTTTTCAGAGTTTAAATAACCCCAGGGCTAGAATAACAAAATGAGCCCCAGAGTAAACAAATCTCATTTTAGGGCACATTGAATCACTATGGAGGCTTTGATGGTCCCGGGCCATGTTTCCTTCCTGACATGAATGAACCCGCTCCTACACCTGCCCCTAGGAGCCTCTGCCTGATCTTTTACCCGATGTCCTCCGCTTGGACAGATAAAACAAAATGTTTCCCATTCATGCAGTAGTGTTGTTGCTAACCTCACAGGCAAGCATCTGCCCTCCTAAGATTTGTAGACGAGCCCTGTGGCTGCATATAATCGCAGATGATTGTATTTACACGTAAAAACCCTGCTGGGTTCGCGAAGGAAAACTGTTACACTCCCTGGGCAGAAATTAAAATTCCAAAAGTGGAGGAAAGAAGGTTGAAACACCAGGTGGGCCAGCCTTTCCTTCTTGTAGAAGAATAGTTAAAAGATAGACAAATGATCGCGATCTATTCTTTTTAAAAGATGGGATTTTCGCATTCGAGGAAACCTACAAATGACATGGCCCAAGGTTTGGTGGGACACTGAATGGAGAATTCTCCAAATTAACTTCCATGTTACTTCAGAATACAGTACACGGTCTATAAAAGAATACAAGGGTTTTAAATACATAAGTAAGAAAAATGAGCTAATGTGAAGCTTCCATGTATATTATACAAGTAAAACAGTAACTGCTACAATTGTTTAGAACTTAGAAACTAATATTTTTCAAGGAGGAGCTGACATATCTTATTACTGATATTTTTTAGAATTGCCTGCATTCAATGATAGTAAGACAGGCCAGTGTTTTGTCAGGCAGTTTTATTATTGTTTTGTTATTTTCTGTAGAGAGTACACCCCCTGATGGCCTACCTCTGGGCAGACAGTGATGAATGCCCACTTTGCACAATGCCAAGGTATTTTTCCAGGTATTTGCTCCTCTAATGGTTTATAAACCTCATTTTGTGAGCTCTAGTGAAATGAGCTCTGTAGGGTCTTACAGGTCATGGTGGACAAAGCTCGGATTTACATTTCAATCACTTGATTCAAAAAGTGATCTGATTTATTGATTAATCTCACATTTCCCCTGTCTTGGAATGTCTCCTCTATCTATATATGTTTTTGTTTTTTTCCATAAACATGGGATCTCTACCAACCAGAGATCATATTAGCCTAAATTATTTGCTCAGTTAAGCCGAAGTCCCAAACTAATGTGAGGAACAGACCGTTGCTAAGATTTCTCAAGAGACAGTTATATTCCCTCCACCAAGAATAAGTCAGACAAACTTTCTCCCTTAGCGCTTTCTCTGGTTCCCCCTTTCACTAAGGATATAGCCCAGAGATTAACAAAAGCAATTCTACCCCTATAGCGTGTTTTGGACATACATGACAATACCTAACAACAAAAATCCATCATTCTTACCGATGAAAAACATTGTTTAGAATCATCTGATCCTAGCATATAATTTCATTACACACATAAACTTAAAGTAATTTTATATAATTTAAAAACATCCTGTTTTTTCCCCAGGAATGCAGCTTTCATTACTTCACTTTTTTACCACAACTCAACCAAGAGTTGGTTACCATTTCAGAAAATTACTACCTATGGAAATGCTACTCATAGACCTAGAGTTACCATACAATCTGTTTACACCAGCTTTAGTCACAGCTGTCAATTTCCCGGTGACTCCATACATAAGTGAAGCTTCTGAGGACTTTCCAATGCCTTCCCGTGTAGTTTCGTTCAAAGTGGATGTAGTTAAATACACGTCCATTTATTATAATTTACTTTTATTTCTTTTTCATGTTTTAGTTAGGGCAGTGGTTTTATTTTAATTAGGTAAGTTATACAATGAATTTTATTTCATAATAATAAAAGGGACATTACAAAATAGAATAAAAGAGTGTGTTGTGTCTGATATCCTTGTTAACCGCTGAGGTAGCCCTTCCAGGGACTTCAGATTTACATCAATAATTCAGTTTCGACTTCCCTCCTAGAAAACAAAACAAAACAAAAAAACCCAAAAAGCTTAAAATCAAAGCTCGAAGTCATGAGGAATAACAGAATAACTCAACTCCTGTTTCTGTCTTGTTCTTCTTCTCTAAGGATTTTTATAGAAAATCTTGCTAGGTCAGTCATGCATTTTAATAGACTTAAATATTATTTACATTATTTAAATTATTATTCAGAAGCTTCAGAGACCATAGTCTTATATTCTGATTTTCCTTTTCAAGAGGAAACCAAGGTCCAAGACATAAAGTACTTTGCCCAAATTTTCAGTGAGTTAGTGACAAAAATAGGACAAGAACTCAGGGCTCCAGACTCCCTACCAGTTACATCCCCCCTCCCCCCCAGAGTTTACCAAGTATACACCTGGAGGCAACTCAGTGCTCTGAGCTGTAAAATTTTGCACAGCTTTCATCCATCAAGAATCACAATGTCGACCCCTCTGAATGACGGCATTCCAATTGCCAGCTAGTCTAGCTAGATAAAACTCCTGGCACTTTCTTCCAGGAGTACGGGTGGGCTGGGAACTCTCATAGTAGCGGGAGAGATTAAAGAATTAAAGAATAGGTTTCACTTATTCATCATAGCTGCTGCCGAGGAGCCCCAAAGTATTGGCTCCTCTCCTGGAAAATTTGGGAGGCAGTTCTCTGAGCCTGACTTCTCCACTGATTGCACATCGAATTATTGGCCAATAAACTAGACCACCATTCTTGAAGCTTCTCCGTTTTCCATGTTAGCAGCACAGGAGGCCTGAAAAGCAGATTTAAGTAGGTTTTGAGAACGTTGCTTTCCAGAGAGGGTGCATAGCCACACAAAAGTAAATTTGAGGAGATGCATCTCCCAAGCTCAAAGTCACGCACATGGCAGGACTGTGCGTGACTTTGGCAGGACTCTGGATCTTGCCAAACAGACAAAATGTGAAGGATTAGAGCATAGGTAAATATCACAACTATAATGCTGAGCAAAAGAAGTCAGCAGAGAGTCATACTGGACTGTTCCTTCTATGGAAGCATTTTAAAAACAGGCAAAGTTGTCTTTATTATTAGTTTGGAGTCTGGAGAGTGGGAGTAGCTATCCTGGCTAGGGTCAGTGACCAAGGGACACAAGATTAATTCTGGGGAGCTTGTATGTGTCCACAACGAGATCTGAGAGCTGGTGTGTGTTCACTTCTTAAATTTTGTCAAACTGTAACTTACGATTTTCTCACTTTTCTGTATCTATGTTATACTTCTGTGAATGGAAAAGGGGTTCTAGGAAAGTTAACCTCACAGAGTGATCTGATCATCCATTCCCACTGGGGCAGGTCATGGTGGGTAGTCCCGCCCCAGGCACATAAGTTCTTTAGTGAAAGGCTTTTCTTTGCCTTAAGCAAGCCCCATCCATTGTTTCTGTGCACCTAGGTTAACATACCTTTGAAATGATCCCTTTCAGATCCTCCTTCTAAAGCCTGACCACCCTCAGGAGAGCACATAATCCTAACTGTCCTGTAATCCAATCCCTGCCTGGCTTTCTCCCACCCTCCTGTAATCGTCCTTACTCAAATGCATAAAAGAAACTTCAAACAGTTTCTTGGAAGCATTGTTCTCAGTCTGTTGCTTTCAGGTGTATCCTCTGTTTGACTCAAATAAATTTTTATAAATAAATTCTCTAGAGATTTAGACGTTCTTCAACCAAATTCGGGGTGGGGGGCCACAAATAGTCATAGTTGGGGGAAGGGAGTGTGGTATAAATTTCTGATTCACAAGGAAGATAGCAATATTGTTTCAAATCCTTACTCTCAATTTTGTTTCTTTAATTGTTGGTAACAGGGTTAGAGAACAAGAGAATAGGAGAAAAACTTGGTAAACACAAGTCACTGTTCAACAAATATTTGTCAAGTGTCTATTGTCTGTTAGGCTCTATGCTAAGCCCAGGGGACTCAAAAGTGAGCAAGAGACATATGATATTTACTGCTTCTGGGGAGCAGAAACGGGGGGTCAGAGAGGGGAAAACAGAGGAAGATGTTGTCCTTTCCACTTGCTAGCTGTGCAGTAGCATTGAGGTTAGGAACACACATTTCTGAACAAGTTAGACCTAGATTCAAGGACTCGGTCTATTCCTTATCAGTTCTGTGACTTTGGATAATTGACATAGGCTCTCTAAACCTCATTAACTCCTCTGTGAAAAGAGGGTACTGATCCTATCCCATGTAAACAGTTTGAAGAACCTGCGAAGCCCCTAACAGGGTTTTTGTAGATATGAGGAGTCTAAATGCAGCCAGTCCTTTCAACTCTGTTATAAGAACGCCTGTTTCCCACAGGATGTGCTCTAAGTCAGTTAAATATTTAAATCTTATTTAGACAAAAGCCTCTGACATCTGTGTAAATAATTATGTAAATCTACAACAGTGTCCGCATGTAAACCTGTCCACTCACTCCCTATCCCTCCACCGTTGTGTTCTGGAGCCATATTCCAGGGACTAGGGACAATTACCTAGTCCCTATATTGCTTGGGTTGTTTGATTTTTAACTATTTTACCCCTTGTTTGTGCTTGATCATACTTGCGTATTTAAAAAGAAATCAGATCTTCTCTTTAAAAACAAAACAAACAAAAACCCTCATAAACTTGTTTTAGCTTTGGAATAAGATGTAACGGTCAATAGAAGAGAGGCTACTGGTGCAATTAAATTGGGAACTAAATGAGGACTTATTTTATTCATCCTCTTTTGTGAGCCCACACCTGGAAAACAGACAATTTTCTGATATTTACTGTCCTTCCCTGGTAACGACCTTGTTTTAGATGTAATTTCCAAGATGAACAGATACCATTTTTGACATCTCCCCATTCCAACCCTTATCCCTCTACACACAGAAAAAGCATGGGGGAACACACTTGTCAGGAAAATGATAGCTCATTTATGAAAAACACATCTTTTTTTTTTAATAATTTAAGTATGGTTGGAATACAATATTATATTAGCTTCAGGTGTACGACATAGTGACTCCACATTTATATACCTTACCATGTGATCACCTCACTGGGTCTGGTAATCATGCCACCATACCAACTTATCACAATGTTATTGACTATATTCCTCTTTACTTTTTTTTTTAACCCATCCCCCACTCTCCTCCCCTCTGTCAACCATCAGATGGCCTCTGTTTCTGCAAGTCTGGTTTTGTTTTGTTTTGTCTTGGCTTTCTTGTAAATGTTGTTTTCAAGTTAAAATGTTAACAATAAAATTTCATTTATCAGTAGGGAGAAGTGCTCACAGAACATTAGCAATTAAAGGGACATTAGATATTATGAATCCTTTCATTTTGTAAATGAACAAAGTGAGTCTGACAAGGTTTGAATGTCATCTACCAAGTTACTGAGTCAAACAGCTTATACACCTAAACAGTTAGGGGACCAAAATATTCACTTCATGTCATCTTCAAAATAGTGGACTCTGATATTAGAAGGAAGAGACTTTTTAAAAATGTGTGCCTTGCATCTTTTCTATCCTTTACTCTTTTGGCCCCAGGGGAAGTGGAGTAGGTAGCTGACAGGTAAGCTGGTAAAGAAGAATGAGCCCTCCTGCCTCAACTCTGCTCTTGGGAATAGACCCATCTATAACCCCAGTGAAATCCCCCCAACCAGCCCCAAAGGGCCGGGTTGGCTCTGGCTGGTGAGCACCTTTGCCTAATTCTGGCGTCCAATATGAGGAAGGCTACTTAGCCAAAAGCTCTAAAACCTGCCTTCCCATCCAGTCTCTCAGCAATAAAGGTGGTCTTTTGGCTTCTACCCCCTGCTCCTTTTTATCTCCAGTTGTTCATAAGCAGAGCAGGGAAGGATTCCCTCAGAAAGACACTGTTTATTGGGTCCCCTAAGACACCCGCATGTAAGTACATTTAAAAATTATTTTAGCCTATTATTGATAATAATAATAACTTTTCTGAGAACATAGCTCCTGAGGAAAGGGTGTGTGTGTGTGTGTGAGAGAGAGAGAGAGAGAGAGAGAGAGAGAGAGAGAGAGAGAGAGAGAGAGAGAGAGAGAGAGAGAGAGAGAGAGAGAGAGAGAGAGAGAGAGAGAGAGAGAGAGAGAGAGGAAGAGAGAGAGAGAGAGAAGGAGAGAGGAAGAGAAAGAAATTACGTAACTTCAGGCCGGAGTGGTTTTTGTGTGTTACACATGAAGTAATTTGTGTATAATTGTTCAGCAGAGATGTGTAGCCAAGGAACTGGTAGTAATGTTGAGACACCAGTGGGACATTCAAGTTTCTGTGTCTGTTTAGACCAGGACCAATGGCCAGGCTGAGATGACACTGCAGAACGAGTGCACATGATCCGCTTGCTCAGATCCACCAGCCTCAGCCAGACACCCTGTCTCTCACCATGCCCACATTTCTGGGACTTCTGAAAGGGAAACACAGCAAATCCTTGGCCAGAGTCCATCTGACAATGGAGAAGGGCAATGGTTGAGTCTGGCATCTCTGAGACAGAATTGACAACCAGGATTTTTAACTGAGGATTACCATCCGCTGGAAAACTGAACAACACATCTTCCTTTTGAAGTTTTCCTTCTTCTGTTACCTAAAACTAAAATGAATTGTACCCTTTTCCTACTATTTCTCCAGGGAATCTGTTCACATTAAAATTTCACTCTGATATAACAATAAACATTCTCTCTCCCAGAAACCAATATCTATGAGCTGCTTCAATGGCCCTTCTCTGAAAAAGCAGGTGTGTGAGCCCAGGTAAGGCATGGGGCAGATAAAGCATTGACCATCCCACTAGCCCCCTAGGTTTGGTGTGTTTTCATTCACATGAATCTGAGAGGATAGGCGACTAGGCAACAGGTGGCCCACACATCCACCAACCACTCTAGAGAAGACAACTCCAATCAAAATTCAGAATGATGCTTCTCTCTGTAAGAAAAGACCTTACATTGATTATCTTCATTTCCATGTTCAGGGGAGTTCAAGTAGGAACAAATAAATATCTGCCCACAGGGTCGTATTGTCCTTTCATTTTCAGAACCAGGAAATAGCCTGGCATTACTTGTCCTACTGCTATCCTTTGCCTGCAGATGGGGACCCAATTATCTGAACACTGTAGGACCTGAGAACTGGAACCGTTCACATTATGTCTGGGGCTAAATAACCGGGAGAGGTGACCGCTACCTGCAGCAAAGACGCTGCCACCATGACAGGAGTTTTCTGACCTTTTTCACCAATTCACTTAGAATAGATATAGTGATAGGGACATCTAGTCCCAACTTTCCTTTCTCATTTGAAGCTCTGAAAGGTAAGGATTGAAAAAACTTCTTTAGTGGAAACCTTACAAAACAGCATATATGCTAGACAAAAGAACCTTTCAAAGGGATTTTGCAGATGTTACATATTTTTATTCCTTGTTAAAAATAGTACATAATTATCTTCTGGGAAGGAACACAGGTAATTGCTTGAGACAACAGACAAGTAGCCATAATCTATCAATTCTTACAATTTCCCATGGAAAAAAAGAAAAATTATGACATGATATTGTCAAAACATCTGCCAGAAAGAGATGTTCCCTAAGCGTTACCTGTACCAGTGGAGACTGACGCATGTGACAGGGCAAACTGCCTTGTTCCTTTCACTCTGCACATTCCCACATCCTTAGGGGCTCCCCCCCCCCGCCCCTGCCAGCCATGCTGCCAACCCCGTAGGACAAAGGCCATAGAAGATGTCTACTGGGAAGTCCAGAGGAGTGGAAAATGGAACTAGTTTGGACAGTAAGTGAAAATTCAATCTATCTTTACTTCACTGATTTGGATAGTCATTAAAAAAAGAAAATCATATACTAAATTCTCGTATCTGGATCTATTTCTAGACTGTTCTATTGCTGCCTAGTCATCATCCAGGACTTTACTGTCTTCATTATTGTAACTATGATAGCTCTTGACTACGAAATAGAATCATTGCCTCTGCTATGGGTGTGTTCATGTTAAGGAAATGCAAAATCTCAGAACCCCGGGGCCCCAGTCATCCCGGACATAAACAAGTTGAATGAGGTCACGTATACTCTGTGTAAGCTGAATATTTCTTATGAAGATAATAATCTAGGGGTGTTTTGTTAAAATGATAAGCAATCCCAAAAGCAGGTAAGCCCATGAATTCAAGGATGCTGCAATATTAGGAAGTTCATAATAGGTGCTGTATGACTAGATCAAAGGGAAGAACCATGTGATCATTTCCGCAAAAGGCAAAAGGAAAGGGCATTGGATTCAATGCCATTTCTATTCCAGGTTTGAAAAAAAAATCTTAGTAACATCGTTAAAAGATACACATCTCAAACCAACAACCATCAACATGCTATCCAAAGCAACTGGACAAGAGAGAACTAAATAAATCATAGATATTAAAAAGAGAGAGAGAGAATGCTTTTCTGCAGATGATCTTATTTTATGCCCAGGAAATACAACAAAAATGATAACAGAAAATAGAAAATTGTTAGATTCTATTGCCTTGGGTGTTCTGATTTATTAATTTCTTTTTATACCTTTATAAATCTTTTTCCCTTGGCCTTCCTTAGGTTTAATATTTTTACCTTTTTCAGATTTCTTCAGTAGATCACTTTGCTTTGTTCTTTACTATTTTATGATGTCAGTGTTTGAGCTCTTAATTTTCCTATGAGAGAAGCTCTAGATGTATTCTATAAGTTTTCACCACATGTCATCAATTCTAATAGGCACTTTTTTTGCACATTTTTACATCTCTGAGAAATTTATCTTACAATATCAATGGAATTGGACCATCACAGTGGCCAGGAAACAGCTGTGGTATGGCTGCTACGGCACAAACATAACCGTACATGTTCATATTTTTACTTCTTCATTTGATATACAGGCACGGTTGTTAATTGCCATGTGAAATGTCTTCAAAACTTTCCCCTATAATTTGGCAATGAAATAAAGTTATTCTGGATGCCGAAATATGTGGAGACAGATCAGCAGGGCACACATTTATATTAGTAACATACATTCTGATATTAGACAACTACAGTTCCATATTTTCTTGCAAAGCAGCTACCAAATACTTTGCTAGATCTAAGAAAAACATATATCCCCAAGTAGAGGAAGCTGTGTTACATTTTGGTCTTGAGATTCATGAAAAAGGATTGCCCATCACATACTAACCAAAGCAGCTGAAGAAAGGAGAAGTTGCCCAGTCCCTTGGAATGGATAGAAGAAATTTCAGAACAGTGAGAGCTGGTATGTCTCTCATCCAAGCATAATGCAGGACGCTTGTCAAAACATCAAATATCAATTTGACCAAAACTTCCTGCTGATTTTGAACCGAAGCTGCTTAAATTCTAGTTATACATGATTCCGTTGAGGAAAAAAAATTAAAATTATAATCAAATAAGAAATACTGATGACACACCAGAACTCTTTGTCGTACCTTTAAATTATACTGAGAATGCTAAAGGTGCTAAGGAGATTAAGATCAGAGCACAGGATACAAAAGGAGCACTCATTGCTTTATGGTGTTCTGCATAACTGTTATGAGCCAAAAGTTGCTCTGATGTTGAGTTATAAACCACAGAACGATACTGGAGAATGAGATGTTCCTCAAAGATATTATTAGGCATGCACAGAAAACTGGGTGAATCGTGGTTGAGCTGATGGAGAACTGGCTAAATGTCATCTGGAAAAGATGAGCAGCTGAGTCTTCAAGGATCAATAGGAGTTTTCCAGAAAGATGAAGGAAAAGTCATTACAAACCAGAGAAAGAGCATAACAAAGATCCAGAAGAATGTAAACTCCCATAGAGAAAGATTCAGTTTGGAAAGGATGTTCTACACCACAAGAACCATGTCTGTTTGACCACACTCTTAAAATAGAAGAGACTGAATCATTGCAGATTACACAGGTACCTTGGTGGTGGAGCCCCTTTGTGATGGCACAGCCCGCCTAAATCACACTGTTGGAGGTGCTGCCGACTTCCAATTTGATCCCTCTTTTTCTCCCCTGAACCTATCACACAGTGTATTGGATATTGAACAAATATTCTTGAGGTGAATATATGAATATAGGATTTTTTCAGCTTCAACATTGTCCTACATATAGAAAGCTTCAATTGAGAGGTGGCCTTATTTGCCAAAAACATCCACGAACTTAGTTGACAAGATTCACTGCCAAAGGTCATATGCACTATATTTCTTTGTTCTTCTGATTATTTGCTTCTTCCACCGTACAGATATGCTCCATTCAGATCATTCCATAGTGCTATACTCTTCTCCATATTCCATGTCACCTTGACCTCTGCTTGTCCTCGCTCCCTACCAATTCCCCCAAATCTATGCAACCGTGAGTAGTCAGAGTAGTGTTGCCAAATATAACAATTCCTCCCAGCAATGGCTCTTTGGGCATCAGCTCACTCAACTTGCTTTTGGGGGGTAAAAATTCTATGATTCATCTACATAAAATGAAACAATATCATCATTTGGTGGGACCATCTTTTAGGTCTTTTTATTTTTGGCAAAAGCCAAGGCGGTTACACCTTCTCCCATTACCACCAAATAAATGAAAAGAAACAAAGAAAACACATCTCAGTATTTGGCTCAGGGATTAAATTGAAGCTCTTACATTAACGGGAAAGAAATATTTGAGATGTGCATTACAAATATCCAAGATTTAATGATTTATTTTTGGAGCTGAGAATTTTCCGTCTGTCCAACATAAAATCAAAGATCAATGACTAGTGTGGGAGCGATGGTACACAGAGATACAGACAGACAGACAATGGCTACTTCAAAAAACATATTCTTGCTTTTGCTTCAAACAGAAATCTTGCTCATTTAACAGTACATGTAGACCAAAAAAAAAAAATCTTTTCCCATTTTTTCTAGGTTTATATTATTGTCAAGATAACTGGTGGTACCTTTGCTTTAAAGAGAATGCTCTATTTTGTAGAGCTACAATTGATTACCAGTTTGTCCCAGCCAAGGAGAGACACTGAAAACTGTAACCCCAATTTACTATGTCGCCAATTTGGCAACAGGGGGTTATTCTTAATGGAGCGAAAGATAGCCACCATTTTTCTTCTGTGTCTCTAAAGCCAATATTTTTTTTCCTTCTTGAAAGAGAAGCAATATCACAAATTTCATTATTATAATATAGACTGTCAGAGCTGGCAGGGACATTAAAAGGTAGGTACCTAGTCCAATCCCCTCATTTTATAGATGAGAAAAAATAAATAAATTGACTTGTTCCAGACTTCACAACAAGCTGGTGACAAAGCTAGAATAGAGCCCAAGTTCTGACGTTACGCAACTACTCTGCTCTAGGACAGCTTGTGGACCAGGTGGTAACCAGCAGAGACCATTTGACTTGCTGCCCCTGCAGCCACGGATTGCATTTCAGTCAAGTTCAAGAATGCTTAGGGTCTTTCTTTCTGCAGGTTCATTGATTTAAGAACTACACAAAAAAAATAATATTGAAATTAGTGTTGTTTTGGGGGAAATTCACAACTAAATCTGAGAGATGAAAAATCTTATTACCATACAATGGCTGCCTACTCAACAGTTCTGAGAAAGAGAGAGGTGACAAATGCCTGTGTGTATCTCCTCATTTCCCAGATAAGGAAATTGAGGCATGCGAAAAAGCAACAAAACCACACAGCTGAAGAAGAAACAGTTCCAGAGCCAAGACTTTTTTTTTTTCCTGGGCTGCATTCTGCAACCCAAAGCTTGTGTAATTCTATAAGCACTCATGATTCAGCGAGGACACCAGCCCACTCAATAAATAATATAGAGAGCTGAGAGATTGAGGTCTCTCGGCAGCTTTACCGAGATCTATTAAAAGTAATTTCAGTTCCCTTTTGAATTGCAGTCCTTTTTCTCTTAGTTCTGCCAGAGGTTTTTATTTTATTTGTTCTTGCATTTTGGATAGTGTCCTTTGTTGGCTGTGGGATGGATTTGATTATCTCATTTCATTTGGTCCTTTCCAGCCTGTTTCCATGATTGGAGTGGCTTTGGAATGGATTCCAAACTTGTTGCCTGAATGGAAGGGAGGAGGCCTCTCTGGACCTCAATCCTGATCCTCCCCAATGGACCAGAGACCTGCATCTCCATCTGGGAGAGTCTCCATGCATCCAGGACTCCCGAGTCCTGTTCTTGCTTCAGCCACGCTCACCCCATTATTTGGTGTGGGCCACGGGGATACTCCCAAACTTGGCAGATACTTTTTAGACTTACTTTTGAGGAGAGGAGCAAGTGCTGTTTACAGGGTTCCAGGCAGTTTAAAAGCCACAAAATCAGCAAATCAAACAGCAACTTTTTGTTGAGCAGCTACTATGCATCTGACACATTCAGAAACTAAATAATGAGTGAGCCCAGTGGAAACAACCATGGTTCAAAGGGACTGAAATTTTTCCTCACTGATTTCTATGTCCCTGTTCACGCAAGATTTCTTCTCAGACAGGGCAGGTAAATTGACCAAGGTCATGCAACCATTTTGTGACAGAAGTTGAAATAAAAGCATCGTGTGTCTACTATCCCACAGTATGTTTTTACTCACAATCTTCCAGGACATTGCAATGCTAATCCCCAAAATGACAACTGATTTGCACAGTCGTCTATGAAATAGCACCTAGTTCCACCAAGCCCCAGAATTCAAGAGGGCCTGCACTTGGCAGAAGTTTGCCCTGATTCCAGGAATAAGAAGAGAGGAGAAGGTATGTTTCAGAAGTCCTGCAAAATGACAGTCTCCTGCTAAGCCTGCCTCAGCCACACGATCTCACTGAGTTAAAGTTGGGTAATATACCTGTTCCTGGCAGTGGCCCAGCTGTGCTTACATTTCTTCCCTCACCACAGTGTGATGGAAATTGTGCTGCTCTATTTTATTCAGAGGGCATATCCTTTTACAACAAGAGCTCTGGAAATATTCTGGCCATGCTACCAGTGGAAGTTTAGGAGGCTGAGAGGCTGCTGGATTCTGAACTGTGGTTCTGATAGAAGTGGAACACACTCCACCTGAACCAGAGCTTCTGGAAACGGCCAGAGGATGTGCGTGGTCTGGCGTGAAATCCCGTGCCTACTTGGGATTCTAATGAGATTCCAGAAAACAGTACCCAGGGTGCTTTTATCACCCTTGGCTATAGTTAGGCTAGTAAAGGAGGCATAGATTTCCTCAGACTTTCAGAACCTCTCTCAGACCAGGTTCTGATTTATTTCTGAATAGGCAGGAATTCAAGTCAAGGCAATAACTTGTTATTGGACGAGGGTGAATTAATACCTTTCCTCAAGCTCAGTGTGGTTCTGAAGGCTGCTCACCCTTAGGACCCTAGAAGTCTTATCGTAGAGTCAATATTTAGGATATTAAGGACAATAATAGAAGATAGCAAATGATTAAACACCAAGTTGAATGATTCCAGCAATACATGCTTGAATAATTTGAAAACGAGAAACTCAACGTGGAATATTTCGGGTGGATTATTTCTGAGCAACTTGGAAAACAAACTTGAACCCAGTATGAGGCGAATAGGCAGAGAGAGGGGGAAGGTGGAGGTTTTGGCTCTCAGGATGAGGCATATGAAAGATGGTACAGGCTGGACTGGAGCAGAGACTATATGGGGTCCACCTCCTGGCTCAAGAATTCTACCCCCAAACCCCAGTGCCAAAATAGACCAAGACCTAAATAGAGAACAGCTAGGACAGTCTGGAGTTAGCTTCCTGCAAAAGACACTTAAGCAATTGGATTTTCATTCTGTCAATAATAAGAGCTTCCTGGAGAAGCTAAAAAGCCAGTTTAGATCAATGGAAAGAATTGCATTACATGACAAATGAAAGAAAGCTTCATTTTCATATAAAGATTTATAACAGCCATTTCCTTTCCATTAATCTTGTAATCCTATCAAAAAGCAACAATCACTAACTTTGCTTGGCATTATTCTTGAATAAAACAATATATTTTTGTAGCTTATGAGTTGGTTATTTTCTAGTTATTTATGGATTTTTTTTCTTTTTAAAGGTGAGTTATTGTATCGCAAAGGTTAGATAGATTAGCATAAGTCAGAACCTTAGAGGGAGACACACATAGATATGAATCTCTACTAATTACCAACTATGAGAACTTGAGCAAGAAACTGACATTCTCTGAGCCTTGATTTCCCAGACAATCACATTGGAATCCAATACTTGCTTCATAGAGATGATGGGATAAGAAGTAAGATGGAAAAAAACCCAACACATACCTGTCACACGGTAGTCACTCAATAAATGGGAACTATTGTTACTCTTATCTGTCAGTTTCCTCTTTGTGGGTGTCAGGGGAGAGACACTACTGTGTTTCCCCAAAAATAAGACCAGGTCTTATATTAAGGTTTGCACCAAAAGACGCATCAGGACTTATGTTCAGGGGATGTCATCCTGAAAAATCACGCTAGGGCTTATTTTCTGGTTAGGCCTTATTTTCAGGGAAACATGGTATATCACAATCCTCAGTTATTTTTTCTCTTTAGTTTCTTGTCTTTTTTAAAAAAATGTCTTTTAAAACAATTTGTTTTTTTGTAAGGGAATATTTGGGAACAATGTGTTTCTCCAGGGCCCATCAGCTCCAAGTCGTTGTCTTTCAATCTAGTTGTGGAGGGTGCAGCTCACTGGCCCACGTGGGAATCAAACTGGCAACTCTGTTGTTCAGAGCTTGCCCTCTAACCAGCTGAGCCATCTGGCCGCCCCTCTTTAGTTTCTTTTTACTTTTGATTTTTTTTTATGCTAGTGAGTTCAAGCAACTATTAAAATTAATCATAAACTCCACAGCCTAAATGTTCTCCATTAATCCCAATAGTCTGTGAAGAGACCAAACCATGGTCAAAGAAACATAGGATATACAAGTTATATGAACCCAAGACCTAAAAACTTTAGTGACTTTAATATGAGTGAAAAAATCTGTCCAACTTTTTGCCCCAACAGAATAACCAGCTGGACTGATGGAATTTTTAACTTATCTGAACAAAAAGGAAAGGCATACTATATTCTTGAAGGGAAAGATGTAATATCAATTCTCTGAAAATTAACATATCAATTTAATCCAATTCCAATTTGAATTCCTGCTTTTTAAAATTAAATAAAATCATCCTAAAATGAATATGGATGAATAAATGTCCGAGAAGAGCCAAGGCAACTGAAAAAGAATAGTGGGGATAGGCTTGCTAATTAGATATCAACACATCCCAAAAAGGAAGTTGATCAGATCAATATGTATGGATATAAGAACAGATTTATAAATAGACTAAATAATTCAGAAGTAGAACATACAGTATATACAAGATGTTAAATATTCATTTCAATTCAGTAGAAAAAGAATGAACTATTTAAGAAACGGTGTCAGCATATTTTGTTCTTCCTCTAGAAGAAACAAATAGAATCCCACGTATCACCATATTAAAAAATCAGTTACAGACAGATTAAAGATGTAAATGTAAAACAACACAAATTTTTGTCCAAAATATTTTGGAAACAGGTACAATGTAATCTAATGAAATCTTTTAATCTAAAAGCTATAAAATAATGGTGGAAAAATTTAAAACAATCCTATGGCAAAAGATGCCACAGAGAAAGTCAACAGACACACCATAGATTTGGGTAAGAGAACTTACATTAGGTTGGTGCAAAAGTAATTGCGGTTTAAGAAGTTTAAAAATAATTGCAAAAACTGCAATAACTTTTGTACCAACCTAATAACACACAAAAAGTATGAATACACATACTAAACAAAAGTGATTAAAAATATAAGTAGTTGAAAAAATATATAAATGGTCCATAGAAATGCAAGTAGAAGTGTCAAAATTATAAGTGAAAGATGACCAAATGCACTACTAGTTAGGAGGCTAATGAGATACAACTTTATGTCTATCAGAACAACAATAATATTTTAAAACTGTGAACACTGTAACAGATTTCTCCACCAGAATGAAAGCTCCACTGAGTGACATTTTTGTCAGTTTTATTCACTGCTGTCTCCTGAGGTGGCATCTGAGGTAGATTCTGAGAAAAGAGTAGGTGCTTCTTCCACATTTGAACAATGAACAATGGACATAGCTAACAATTCTACCGCACTTACTATGGGCCAGGTTGACCAGTTGTTTGGCAGGTAGTACTTCATTTCATCTATTTTATTATGGGTAAATTTTACTTCACTAAAGTAAAAAGAGGAGGATAAATTAATTCTTAAAAATGAAACACATGAATAAAATAAAGCTCCCCATAAAGGTTCTGTGCCCCAAAACTGATTTGGGGGCTTCTCTGATTCTTGCCAAGCTGCTTGTAACTATTGAGGTTAGGTTCCTTTCCAAATGAATTCAAAGCAACTGAACCAATTTTGTTTTTAAAAGGGGAATCCTCTTCTCCTTCTAAATTTTAGATCCGTTTATTTTATGGGCCTCTCTTACAAACTATCAGCACCGCTCTTAAAGCACTGCAAGTGTGAGTTTCTTGAGTTAATCTTTGCAAGTCGTGGGCCTAAATTGGGCTCACAGAGACAACCACTGGCCACAGCTATATAATCCCTAACATGCCTTTAGGAAACCTGTCAGGCACAGGTGGCACTTTTTGAAGAACTGATGAGACTGGCCCCGCCTTTGGCTCTCTGGCCAGCCTCTTGATACTGGGGAATTCGTGGAAGCTCGGTGGGGACCCTGCTGTGTACCCAGGGCGAGGAAGAGTGGGCTCAGATATCCATCAGAGAGCAGTAGCTGCTCATTCAGGTCATTTCGGGAGCTTTTTAAAGATTCTGCTTTCCAGGCCCCACCTCGAGCCCATTACATCAAACTGTCTAAAGATGATGCTTAAGCACTGATGTTTCTAGGAAGCTTATTCAAATGTGCAGTCAGGATTGGAAATCACCATTTCAAAAGGAGAGAGAAAAAAGACAGGTCATTTGGCACCTTTGAAAAGTCATATACCTAGTGTCATGAGACACTTTTTGAAAAGAGCAGGAAACATGTGCTCTGCCTTGAGAAGAGAAAGAAGCATTTTAAAAATTAAAGAAATACCCGGATAACTCCACAAGTTCCTCTCCTAATTTGACAGCACAGCCAGACTGATACCTCTGAAGCGCTCACATATCAGTGGAGCTCCAGCAAACACAGCCTTAAAATGGCTGGCTGAGTGTGACACATCCAGATAGCAAGAGAGGGCCACCGAAGGAAGTTCCTTGCTCTGCTATTTATTTTTTTCCGCCATATATCCTCACCTCTCTGAAAGAGCCAAGCCAGTCTGCTTATTATTATTAGCATCTGTCTTACATGTTTCCACTTTTCAACCACCTTCTTCCTTCTGGAATATTACTGTCTGCCCTGGTAAACAATCTATGTCCCTTCTTCCTTCAAAACCTGAGCTAACCTCCTCCTCCAGGGAGCCCTCCCTGGTAAATAGAATTCATGCTTACATGTTGCCTGGAGCCTTGCTATTCAGAGTGTGATCTGTGGATCAGCCATGTCAATCAGCCCCTCAAGCCCTGCCCCTGACCAACTGAATCAGATTCTGCATTTTAACAAGACTCCCAGGGGTCCAGTACTCGCTAAGTACTTTCTGAGAGCACTCAGTGAACACCTGAGAGCATCTTACACGAAGTGATGGAGGAAGCGCAGGACCACTGACCCTTCCTTTAGCCGACAGGGATGGTGTTGGGTGTGGGCTGCGTTTTGTAAGACATCCGCTGTAGAGGTGACTTGTAGTTGGGTTCAAAAGGCAGGAAGTTGAAATATGGCTCCTGCTTCTTTAGCTCCTTTCTCTACCCCCAGCTGAGGTACCAGAATCACCCAAAACAATAGAAGTCTCGCTTTCCCAGGGGCACCGGAAGAGAAAGTAAGAATTCTCCATACACAGGTCAGGAGAGACGGTGCCTATTAACTTTTTAAAAATTGAGATGTAATTCACACACCATAAAATTCACCCTTTTAAGATGTACAATTCAGTGGTTTTTAGTACAGTCACAAAGTCATGCAACCATCACCACGATCTCATTTCAGAACATTTTTATCACCCACAAAAAGAAAGCCCAGGCTAATTAGACCCAGACACTGACAACCACCAATCTCCTTTTAGTCTCTCTGAACGCACCTATCCTGGCTATTTCACGTAAGTGGAGCCATGTACTCTGTGGCCTTCTGTGTCTGGCTTCCTCCCCTCCATACAATGTTTTCAAGATGCACCCAGGCTGTAGTGTATGTCTCTGTGGACAGGGATCCTCTCCTTGACCAAATGCTCCTCAGCTCCCCAGAGCTTTTCTGCTCTCACAGCATCTGGATTTGGTGTTTCCTCTCTGCGTTGCCCAGTTCTGAGTGCACTGCCCCGCTTGGGCACCGCCTCTTACATGCTGGCCCAGAAAACGCTTCTGTGAAAAAACTGGAAGGAACGGTGGCACTTATCTCATCAGTGTACCTTCTCTTAGGGACCACAGTCCTGCATTTCTTACTGTCCAGTGTCGGAACATGTTGTATCTTATCACCAGTGTCCTCACTCTTCCGAGACCACCTTCAACCCCAGTTTTCTCTCCTTCAAAAAGAAAAAAAAATGTATTTATTGGGATGATGTTAATACGAGGCGCTGTTAAAGTGTTTACATAAACATCATCATCTGAAGTGAGACGTGTTCAGGGAGAGAATGTGAATAAAACGAAGACCAAAATGGACACAGGTTTAGGCAAAGTTGGTAATATTAATACTGATTAAGGATATTGGATACATATCCCAGGGAAGAAAAATACCGTTTCCCTGAAAACAAGACCTAGCCGGACCATCAGCTCTAGTGCATCTTTTGGAGCAAAAATTAATATAAGACCTGGTCTTATATTATATTGTATAAGACCTGGTATTTATATATTAATTATATAATATATTTTATTATATTACATTACATTGTATTATATTATATTTTATAGTATAGATCCGGTCTTATATTAAAATAATACCAGGTATTATACTAATTTTTGCTCCAAAAGACACATTAGAGCTGATAGTCCGGCTAGGTCTTATTTTCGGGAAAACACGCGATGTAAAATTTGATTAGATTGTATAAATGTAATACTAGTTATAGTTATTTACATAAACTGTTTAAGCATTCATCCTAATTATCATACATTATAATAATTTTGAGGTAATGTTTAAATGTGGTTTTGATTAACTTGTGTAGGTATACGTGCCTCTCAGTAAGCTTGGCCCAAGACTGCTCAGTCTTTGGGTGTGTTGCCCATGGAACTGGATGAGAAGGCCCAGAAGCAGGAAGTTTGCTCATTAATTGACAATGAAGTCATGTCACCAAAAGAGGAACCATAGGACTTAACCTCATCCCTCATCCCTTTTCCTTTTCCACTCTAAGAGGTCATGTTTTGGTTAAAAAGAAAAAGCAAACCCAAAACATAGGACTTACAGCAAGACAGTCAATAGACTTACCTTTAATTTGAAAGAATAGTCCTTTCTCTTTATGTGTCTGCTCATTGGACCCACCTGTTTCTCCTTGAAAATCCAACCAATTTCACAAGGTGTCAGAGATATGTTTTCAACTGCCCAGTGGTCTTTAAAAAAAATGACTTTTTAGGAGGCAGGAAGTCTCAAGTAAAAGGAGAGAACATCCAAAGGAAAATCGTATTTCAAGAATGCAGGCACCATCTCAGAGTCTCAGAAGCAAGAAATGTGTCTTGAATTATTCACTCTTGGATAAAAAGGCAGTTGAAATGCCCACTACATGCCCCATCATAAAGCTATTATATTTGTAAAGCTTCCACAGTATGTTGCCTCATTAAGGTAGTACCTAAAAGTTGAGGCAGCAAACTAGGATGGTTCACTATGGCATAATAATAAGGACGTCATGCAAGGCTGGAAGGGTAGTAATAACTGGTAACATTATCTGAAATACAACTGATGGCAGTCATTCAGTAAATATGAACATTATAACTGAGTTGAGCAGGGAATTTAAAAACAGTGCTCGTTTACCTCCTGCTTGCTTTCTGGTTCCTTCCCCTCCTTTCTCTTTGCACAAGAGATTACTAGTCTTTCATTTCATAGCAAGTGTTTTGGTGGGGAGGATCTGGCAGTAGGACAAGCAGGCCACACATGGACAAAGCCACACATGGACAATTGCCAGATAAAATGACAGCAGCTTTACAGATGGGAGCGGAGTGCAGGCAACGTAAAAAATAAAAAATAAAATAAAATAAAATTGGTATCCTCCGCAATGAACAGCTTAGAGTGAAGACAAGCACCTTGAAGGAAGTTGTAGTGTGGACGAGGAATGAAGTATGAGAAGGCTATGCAGTCAGAGGGAAGAGCAGCTTTGGAGTTAATTATAGACATGTTGTCTTTTAATTTGACAGATACCACTGGGGACGTGCATAGTTGTGAAAAAAAACAGACACATCCTTCATATCTAAAATGGACCGTATTTTAGTAAACATCGCATACAAGATGGTATATGATACAATTACTAAAATGACCAGTAAGACTAATAATGATCTGATCACTAAGGTCAATAATAACTCAAGAGATACTTTCGATATCATGTTATGCACCAAGAATAATTACGTAATTGTACATACAGCATGATGACAACTGTGTAAGTAATGCCAAGAAAAAAAAATACATGGTTAGGACATAAACTGCAATATTTCCATGGGAAATGGGTATTTTCTTCTATATTCAAAATCATGTTTAATGAGCATATATTACATTTATAATTAAAATTGCGGCTGAGCACCAGCTCCTCCAAAGAGGGGGCTACTCATATATTCTTTTCTTAAAAGATCTTGAATACCTACCCCTCTAGGCCTCATTTTCTCCTTTTGGGGAATTTGATACTTACCCATCACAACTTCACCAGCTGGCTGTCAGAGTATATTGGGATGAGTTCAAGTGGCACCGATGACAGTCTCTTGTTTCCTCTAAAGACTGGGAACTCACTTCCAGACATTAGTCATACATGCCGATTTTGCTTCACCCTTCTGTTCTCTCATGATGTGCAATCACATTGAACTTATTCTCATGGCATCAAGTTGAATCATCATTGACAACGAATATAATGTGTTATACTTAATTCCTCTTCAACCTCTGCACGCTGAAATGAGGACTTACCTATTAATAGTTATTACTCACAGTCCTTGAGACTTAAAGACAACCACTGGCACGACCCAACATTAGGACGCAGGATAGGGGATCTATTTCACAGATGTCAGATGTTCAAGTTTCTTGGGATTACAAACATTTTGGAGCCACTTTCCAAGTGAGAGCACTTGAAGGTGTAAGTAACAAGAACCATTTGGGGACGCTTAAGCAATAACAAGAGAAAAATAGTATTGTAAATACTATAGTACAGAATAGCTCAGAGAAGCCAAGAAAAAAATAAGCCTGTCCTGAGCAAAGGAAAGAGAATCAAGAATTGAAAAGTTGTAAGATATCCAGGCAGTTCTCTCTACTCTTCTCAGCTCAGCTCTGTTCTTTCAGAATATGTTTTCTTTTTTTTTTTTCCTCCTACATGTCAGAGACATCAACATTTCCCAAACTGACAGAGCGCATGTCTAATTACCCAGAGAGAAACTGGCCTCTCATCTCTTGCCTATTTCTAAATTCCTGGAGTTCTGACTTGCTCAATTCCCTATTCCCCATGCAGTGACCAGTGACCCAAAGTACAGTTACAAGTTCCAGACAACGCCTGGGCTCATAGTGCTATTGCCATGTGATATGGAGTAAGAGGCAGGCCCCAGAAATTTGTATATGTGTTGGGAAGCAGAGAACTGGCCAAACCAAATAACCCAGTGAGAGACCACAAGTGCTTTAAAGTATGAATATACTGTTTGCATGTAACACCCCCCTGCCCCCCCCCCACACACACACACAGTGTAACTAAGCCTCGTTAAAGCAGCATTTGATCAGAAAGTCACTTGCCGGGTTTTCCCTCACTGGATACTATAATCTGAGCAGTCATTGTCCGTTGGGTCTGTCGTACCCCCAAAAGGTTGTTTATGTTCCGAGCTTTATACAGTCACCAGAAGGTTATGACAGAAATAACTGAAAGCACACTATGATATGAGAAGAGTGGGTAGAACAAAACACTGATTTGGAGAATCTTTAGAGGTTACCCAATAACAGCCTTCAGGCCCCACTCAAGCCACCCCAAACAGATGTTAATCTAAGTAAAAGCCTTATGCTTTGTATGCAAATGCAGCTGCCAGTAAAGGTCCCAGCTACCCACCGCCATTCAGATTGCCAACTCTATGTCTTCCTATATTTAAATTCTAGAGCCGCCTCTGTGCCCCCGAGAAACTCCAGTATGATTATATTCACCCAATGACTACCCCTTGATTATATTGAATATATGATTATATTCACCCAATAAATACCCTTGGGTAGTAATTTCCAATTGCATCTCACTAAGGACCAGGTGATGCTCTTTAGCCAGTTCAACTAGGGAACACTTCCCTGCTCTCATTTCGGTGTTGCAGCATTTGAGGTTTCCTTCATCCTTTCCTGGCTGCTCCTGCATCCTTTCCTGGGCCTTTCCTTGTGCAGTTCCATCCAGAACATCTGCTTGCTTGTATCTCATCCTCACGCTCAGGCTCCAAACTCACTTGACTTTGAGCAAACACATAAAGAGGAACGTCATCCAAGGAGTGGCCAGGGAGGCTGGGGTTTGCTTCTACAAACTTGGCAAACCATGGGTTGCCAGTTCTTTCTTATCAAAGAAAACTTTTTATCTCCCATTTGGATAACACTATAGCCCTCTCTCTCTCTCTCTCTCTCTCTCTCTCTCTCTCTCATTCTCTCTCTCTCTCTCTCTCTCTCACTCTCTCTCTCTCTCTCTCCCTCTCTTTCTTCATTGAAAATATGCTATTATTTCCAGCTGGTTGCCTCAAACATCTTTTGAAGCTCTAGTAGTGTCAGTGGAGATACTTAATCATGCTCCCTATAATGGGAAGAAAAACTCGCATTTCTAAAATCTTGGTTTCTCCCTCCCCCCCCATTGTGGAGACGAATGCCTGGAAATGTCCCATATCCTTCTGTTACACATGCCCTTTGGACTACAACACCTGGTAGTTTATCCTGTAATTATTTCATGCCCGTTCCTGTGTGGCTTATACATACTTTTTCTCTGCACATTCTTTTTCCTCATTAAGCTGGAAGAACACATTGTCAGTCATGTAATAGATAAATGCCAATCAATTATAGGACTTCGGACAGTTACTGGCCAGAAGAAAAGATAGTGGATCATCTGTCCCTTCATTTCTTAATCTCTCGTATTTCAATCTGTCTCTGTCTAGCCAACACATTCTATCCTCCCTAGACAAACACAAAAGAGTTAAATCTAAAGGGAAAATAAATGGGGCAGTGTTCCTTTGGAAGGTCAAACAGCTTTTACCATCCCTCTCCCAAAATGGATCAAGGTCTTTTGGCAAAGGGAGTTTTGTATTTAAAAAACATCACCGTGGTGGTGTCCTCATCTGGGATCCCAACAGTTGTCTGTAGCATTCTTCCCCGTTTCCTGTTGGGACCAGTTGTGAGAAGCTGTTAATTAAATAACTGCCCCAATTCTTCAGCCCACTCTCCACCCCACCACTAAGATATCACGGTGAAGCCTGCCCATTGTCATGTTTATAGAAAGAGCCGGGATTACCTGCAAGGAAAAGATACTTTGTTTCTGTTATCCTATATTATTTAGAGTTGTTAAAAAGGTGAGTATGGACCCCCAAAGAATAAGATAATCGACAATGACCCTTCAGCTTGCTTGGTAAGAAGTTTCTAGAGTTATCTCTTAGGTTTGATGCACTAAAAGAGAGAGTGCCGGGAGGAGGTTTGATCGGAGACTGAAGGACAGAAGTGACGGTGACATTTGCCTTCTTTTCAGAGTAACAACACCTAGAAATGTAAAACAAACCCAGAATCTAATTTGATGTCATGAATTACTCAACCAAATACCTCTCCAGACAACTTTGTACATTTCTTTGTCATGGCCTTACTAAGTCCACCTTTTGCCTATGAACGGAAGAGTCCATGTGAGGACAGTGTGGGCTCTAATTGCTTAGGCCCTCTTCTCTAAGTCATTTCCACACAGAATCCACAAGGCAGCTCCATCTTGAATTAAAGTGTTGGCTTAGATGGAGCTATTGCCCTCAGAACACATACTGATCAAATGATGTGGGTTCATGTATGCTATCTGTGCTTTTCCTGTTTTCTTTGTATGAGGATATGGAGACAGAGAGAAAAAACAATGAGAAAGCATTGAAAGCAAGAAAAATAAAAGTAATGGTTTAAATAAATCATATAAAGTGTCACTATAATATATTCCAGTCACATCATAGTCCTAGAGCAGTGCCTGGCACACAGTGGCCATTTGTTGAATGAATGAATGAATGAATGAATGAATGAATGAATGAAATTCCCAAACATTTAATAATTAGGGAGGTCAGTTTAACTTTGTTTAACATCCAATGAAGAGCAATCATGGAGAGAAAAAAAATGAGCTGTGATGTAGAAATCTCACATTCCAGAAAAAAGGAAATTCTTTCATATTTAAATGTTACTTATTATTCGAAATAATAATGAATGTAATTGTCATCTTTTTTCATCTGGTGACTGTTAAGCTCCTCCCTTTATCTTTGTATTTTAATAAGCTTAACTATCACTTGTTTAGGTGTGACTTCTGTTTTATGTGTCCTTAGGGCTCATAGTACTTCTTGAATCTCTAGCTTGATGTTTTAGAGCAGGGGTGTCCAAACTGTTTTCAACGTTTTTCACCAAGGGCCATATGCGGTAAAATACACAAACAGCCGGGCCACTCACTTGAGGTGAAGTACGTATTGCCTCACTTGGTTTATTTAAGTAAATTAAATATATTTTTGGAATTTGCTGCGGGCCAATTAACAATGGATTATGGACCACAGTTGGCCCATGGGCCGCAGTTTGGACACCCCTGTTTTAGAGGAATATTAGCCTTTACCTAGGCAAATATTGCTAATTTCTCTCCTGTTTGGACTTTAATTGCACATATATTAGGCTTTTCACAATATCACATGTATTTCCTCATATGCATATCATTGACTCGCATACTTGTTCCCTTATATATGTTTTACTTTATCCATATGTATTTTCCATCTTTTTGGTTTTTCATTGTTTAGTCTAAAAATTTTCTTCTAATCTATCTTCCAGCTCCCACATTCTTTCTTTACCTAGGCCTCCTCTTTGTTAAACCCATTATTCATTGATTTCTTAATTTCACTTACTATACTTTATTAACATAATTTTTTAAGTGTCTAGTTCTCTTCCACAATTCTCAGGTTGTCATGAATTATGAAGTGAGCATATAATTTAAAACCCATATCCATTATTTAGACTCTCTGTGGATCTATTTCTATTTTCTGTCAATCTCTTGTTTTTCAGTCATGTCCTCCCATTTATTTGTGGTCATATATGAAGATACATGAAATTGTACAGATCATTTGAAACTCTGGATGATGTTATATCTATCAGCTTGGCTAGTGCTAGGAGGGCTCTCAATCCCAGGCTCACTTTAATCCAATAATTGATTGGAATGCTGCAAAGCTGGATTACAAACTCTGTGAAAGCTCGTGTCATTATATTCCCTTAGTTCAAGTCTATGATCCCTTGGGCTACCAACCCAACACCTGGGAGATTTGCCAGTGTCCTTCCCTCTTTGAAAGACTGTGAACCCCAATGTTGCCCTTAGTCTTCTTAGTCTGCCAAAAGCATTGCTCAGCTTTTCAGCCTCTCAGCTGCCTTTTCCAGAATTGGGAGCTGGATTAGGGTTAAAGCATCCCCAAACGTGCCGCTTACCTCTCTGGATTTTGTTTCCATGATTCAGAATGACCGCATCAGTTCTCTGATGTTTTCAAACACTTGTTTATGTTTTGTCCAGACTTACTAATTATTTTCAGTATGAGCTTTGGCTCAGATACTCCTTTACTAGAAATAAAACCTTCTCTGGTAGCTTTTAAGGTTTTCTACTTTTCCTTGATATTCTGTAGTTTCTCTGTGGTATATCTAAGTATTGATTTTTTAATAAATCTATCCTTCTTGGTACTCAGTGCTCTTTTTCAGTCGGCATCTAATGTCTCCTATCAATTCCTGGACTCTCTACTACGGTACCATCTTTTTTTTTTAAACGATTTTATTGGGGAAGGGGAACAGGATTTTATTGGGGTACAGTGTGTATTTCCAGGACTTTTTGTTGGGGAACACTAGTGAGTTTTTCCCGAGACTCATCAGCTCCATCCAAGTCAAGTTGTTTTCCTTTCAATCTTCCTTTCAGTCTTAGTTGTGGAAGGTGCAGCTCAGCTCCAGATCCAGTCGCCGTTGTTAGTTGCCGGGGGCACAGCCCGCCATCCCTTGCGGGTGTCCAACCGGCAACCTTGTGGTTGGGAACATGCACTCCAACCAGCTGAGCTATCGGACCACCTGGGAGCTGAGTGGCAGCTCATTGACTTCATTCTAGTTGTGGAGGGTGCAGCTCGCTGGCCCATGTGGGAACTGAACCGGCAGCCCCATTGCCCAGAGCTCACACTCTAAGCAACTGCGCCACCCGTCTGCCCCATACTATCTTTTTGAATATTACCTGACCTCATTGTCTTTAGTCTCTCTTTCTGGAATTTCTATTAGACGTTTGTCAGAACCTCTCCTGTTCTCTTTGTCTTTTCAGATTTCCTCTAAATTTTCTACTTATCTTCATGTAGTACATTGTAGGTGGTTTACTCAGAATTATCTTTGTAAGTCTACTGTTTAACCTGTGCATTGTATTATATTTAATTACCTTTTTTTCCCATTGTGGGGACAGTCCCAGAGAGCAGTTTCCAGGCTCTCGGCCTCACGTGGAAAGGTGCTGGCTCGGTTATTAGATGGCCATCAGCTGTAATCAGATGGCCATCTGCTGTGTCTGGGTGGCCATCAGCTGTTACCAGTTAGCCATTAGCCACTAATATAACTGCCGTGGCTACGTTGGGGATTTGATTGGTTGGCAGAGAGACGGCCGGCCGATTGCACATTGTATGGCTCCTGCTTCCTGTATCTCCAGCCCAGCCGCCAGCGAGAAATAGTGGTATGAACCCCCTATCCATGGGTGGGCTGCGCTCCATTGGTGTTCCTTTTTGGTTTCACCATATCCCGTGTTCTTGTGTGGGGAGCGGGAGCTGAGTCCTGCATTACACCCAGCTTTGAGAATTTCTATTTTTCCTTCTCACTGTGTCTGTTCTCCCTCATAATTTCCTATTATTATTTTCTGAATTATTTTCTTTCCCTTATACTTAAACATCTTTAATATGTTAATTTGAAAGTCCTTCCCGATAGTACGTAAGTTGAGACAATATTTTCCTTCAGTAAAATTGTTTACTGAATGAGCCATTGTATGAGCCATGTATGTAATGGCTCATGAATGAGCCATATATGTAATGGCTCATTACATACAATGAGCCATTGCTAACTTCACAAGAATGCTGAGGGCCTGCGAGAATGGATGTGTAAAGGAAAATAACCTTTGTAAAAACTTCTCTTTTTCTCTATAATGGGAAGAAAGCCTCATGGGTTTTCTGTGAAAACTAAATACAGTTTTACACATACAGGTATATATCGTATATGTAATATTAACCTATGATATAATAATATATAATACTATATATTTTTATGTAAACATCCAACAGTGCCTGGAGCATTAGCGTTACTCAACAAATTTTACTAACAATCCTCCTCTCTTCCATTGAGCTCTTTCTCTTTTGTCTCTGTAGACAAAAGAGACTGTAGAGGGAGTTGGATATAAAAGACAATGGGTTGGGTTTAATGGTCTGGAACTTGAGGGTACCCTGACTTCCAAATGACTGTCTCTCCCGGAGCGCAGCACATGCAATGAGCTTCCTGAATGGTTGGAGAGGGAAAGGATGGAGAAGGGGTGAAAGGAGGGAGGGAGACAGAGAGAAGAAGGAAGGAAGTCTGGTCCAGGTATTCCTGTGCTCTGAAAGGTTCATCTTCTCCCCAAGGGAAAGTAGCTTAGCACGATGGAATTAGGGGTTTTTGTTCCGCTTCTTACTCGCACTTTGCTGAATAGGAGTTCTTTATGTGCATTATCTTATTTAATCCTCACAACGCGCCCAAATACAGAGAGATTGAAATCCCAATTTGTCTGATTCCAGAGTCTTCTCTTTCCATGGTATCATGCTGACCGTAACTAAGATACTATATTCTCAACAAGGAAACAAGTATCTCCCAGAACTATCAGAGAAAAGATCTGGTTGGGTTTTTTATTTTGGTTCTGTTTTGTTTTCGTTTTTGATCTATCAGTTGCTAACCGTGATCTTAGGGTACTCACCAAATATTACTTACTGAGCCTTAATTTCCTCTTGAGAATATGGCTGCCATTGCTATCCTCACAAGAATGCTGAGGGCCTATGAGAATGGATGTGTAAAGGAAAATAACCTTTGTAAATCAGATAGCTATAAACATGTGTGAACCTATTAGTGTCGCATTCATACTAAGGTGTACGTGACTGATATCAGATCCTACACTGAGTGGAGACAGAAAGGGCAGAGGAAGGATAACTGAACAGAGTGAAATATTCACACAGAGAGGTAAAAGGGCACAAGAACATGCTGGGGACATTTGAAGGGCATATTTCAGCTACTTCATACCTATTCAGAACCAATTTGCCTAGACTCAACGTGGCATTCCTTACAACGTGTCTCCCACATCTTGTTTCCATATTAACCTAAGATTCCAGAATCCATAGACTGCTCCTCGCCCCCAAACACACACACCCATCCCTGGGGAAGAGATCCTTCCCGCGCCAAATATGTACAAAACCACCAGCCCCAAAGCTGGCTGTGGGCTGGCTGAGCTCAGGGCTATTCTGGGGCAGTCAGTTTGCACGCTGATAGGGAGGATTAATGGACAGTCTGCTCATCCATTGCAATTAGAGACAACACTGGAACTATTCTGGGGCTATTTCTATGCGGGGAACTTGAACTGCTCATCAGCCCTCCTCACTCAGAGACCTGTGGGTAATTAGGGCCGTGTTAAATATAGGAGAACCAGCCCAGAGCAGCCCCATGTGTGTCGGCGCCTTTGGCCTGAGGAAACACTGTGCCCTCAGCTAGTAAGCACTTCCAGAGCAGTAAAAGGGTGTTTAGCTTCAAGCTGGAGGATCCCGTGTTGCTTAACTAACGCTGAGAATGCCTTGGCCTTTTAGCCCCACACGGGCTGTCAGATACAATTCAGGGGTGAAAAACCACATCAGCCCCAATGAAGCATCCTGACACGTATGGAGCCTGATTCACCAAGCCACAGGTTTGCACCAGCCCATTAAAAAGGACCGCTCAGCCGAGAGTATGGAGGGAATGCAATGTGTCTGTAAACCTTACATTTCAACAAGAACAACTTTTAAAACATCAAGTTTTTTTTCTCGTGATATTGCTGAGGAGCTGAAGAAAAAACAGGTATTATTATCTCTAGGTCACATATTTTCTAGAAATTGTTGTGGACAGTAAAATCAGACTCAGAGGCAGAGCCCACAATGGGTCCCAGAGAGAGCCATCCTGAGTCCCTGTGGCTACTCATCTCCATGGTAATTACCTCTTTGTGGAATGTGTCCTCTGAGACCTGCTACTCAAAGTGTGGTCCTTAGATCGGCAGCTTTGGCACTCCTGAAAGTGTGCAATGCAGAATCTCAGGCCTCTGAAGTACTGAATCAGAACTTGGCTTTTGTCAACTACATCGTTAAGAGCCTGCCTTTTAACGAGCATTAAAGCTTGAGAAGTACCCTCCAGGAGGCTCTCTGCCTTATGTCTGGGAGGGAAGTGAATAGAATAGGTTTTCCAGATGAGTTTAGCTAGTTTGAGGAGGCTATGAGGTCATCTGCTGCAATGACTAGCTGTTTGTGTGTTTGCTTGGGTTTCCTAATGCCTGATGATCAGAAAATTTCACAACTTCTCAGGCTCCCAGGATGGTATCTGGAAAAAACTCAGCTCATCTGCTTTCCTGTCTGAAAGTCCTCGATTGTCTGCAACTTGATCTCTGGGCATTGCCCTGAGACGTGTGCATTTGAAGGTCTGGGAGGTGAGTTTATGGGTCACATCCTGACAAGCCATCAAGCCTGATAGGGGATGAGGATTCATTGGTTCTAGACTGGGAGGACCTTAGGATATTCTGCTGTGTTTGCGTTTTCTGGTGTTTGCGGTTACTGGTTACCATAGGGGTTCATTCTCCACTTATGTCCAGCTCAGAGACTGGCATCCTCAAGGTGGAGAAGTGACTTGGTGTCTTCCTGCAGCTGCACACCTTGTCTCCACTGAACCTACTTTTCATTCATGTCGAGTCTGCCTGGCTTGGTGAAATCTCTGCCTGAGAGCAGGCAACACTCTATCTTCGGTAGATCCACTAGAGTCAATTTTCAGGGAGAGTTGGCCTCTGCAGAGGTCAACTGCCGCAGATAGGAAAGGAAATCGCTGACTTTCCCTGTGCTTTGGGGGGCTTGCTGGCCAGGAAGGTCATTCTCTGGGCTTGAAGGCACTAAGACCCAGGGAGCAGGTACTCAGGCCACTGCAGCTCAGCTGTTGGGACAGGCCCAGTGTCTCCATCAGATAAGCCCGATGGGCTGTCTTTTTTTTTTTTTTTTTTTTGAGTTCTTTAAATGTTCCCAACTCATGGGCTTCAGGCATCAAAACCACCCACGGGATGCTTTCCTGTCTGAGCGGTGGCAGTCACAGCACCACCTGGAGCACATCCATAGGCAATTTTACAGCCACACTGTCCCATCTGATGCTGCTGATTTGAGCAGCAAAGAGGCACACACATGGCAGCATCTCAGGGAGCTCCAAGGCTCTCCAGATTACCAAGAAGGAGGTTATAAAAATGGTGGACATTTTTTTCACTCCACCTGGTCACTTAAGTCCTGTGGTTGTCAGGAACTTCTAAAGGCCCGATGGCCAGAGCTACACCACCAGCATCACATGACACATGGAAAGGAGTATCAAGAGAAGGAGTATCAGTCCACTCTGATTCCACTTCCTCAATTCCTGAGTAATTCTCTTCTTGCCCAAGGAAGCAGCATAGGAGCCCCTTGCCAGACTGTCTTCTTTGTTGGTCTGTTTCTTTACCAGGGTGAGGGCCCAGGCCAGACTTTGTATTAAGTACTCCAAATATAATAAGAATTCCTGCCTCACAGAGCCTACAGCTGGGTGAGAGGGGCAGGCCTTAAATGAATAATCAGAGAAATAATTGCATAATTAAAATTGGGACAAAGAAAATATCCAGGATGTTACACACAGGGATAGTTGGTAAACCGGCTTTAAAAAAGGAAAAGTGTTGCTATGTGGCAGTTGCCAGTTTTCATGATGTAAATACTCTCACCATGGTTGCTTTTCAAGTTGTCAGCTTACAAAATTCCAGAGCATTTAACAATCAGCTCCCATTAGCCACCGGGAGCCAACTGCAGCCCACCCCTGGGTCACAGAGAGGGACTGAACCAAGCTATGGGGGTTAGAGATTTCCTCGTGGAGTGAAATTTAAGCTGAGACCATGGGATCAGCAGTACAGTAGTGATCTGGGGAAAGAATGGGGGCAAAATACTTTCCAGGCAGAAGGAGTAGCTCGCGCAAAGACCGGGAGGTGAGCAGGAATGTGGTGTTTGAAGTAACAGAAGAAGACAAATGTGGTGGAGTGTGCCCCCAAACCAGATGACGTAGGTACTATCATTATCACCCCCATTTTAGACATAAGGAAACTGAGCTGCAGATGGGTTAAGTAACCGAGTGACTTGCTCAAGGTCATACAGCCACAGAGTTGTGAGGGTATGAAGCTGATTCTAGGCAATCTTTGTCCAGAGTCTGCCATGTTATCACTATTTCTGCTGCCTGTCAGCTGAGGCTGGAGGGGGCAGGCGAGATCCAAACTAGGTAGAAGCTAGTAAAATTTGGGGCTTACTTCTAAGAGCAATGTCAAACCTCTGTCCTCAGGCCGTCTCTCTAGGCTGGCGGTTCTTAACTCATTTGGTTGAGACCATTGTAAAATCTGATGTAAGGTACAGACACCCTCATCATAATGAATGTGTCCAAACACATATACAATTTGCATGTGATGGCTGAGGGTCACAGACATGCTTATGTCCATTTATCACCTCCATAGTGGTCCAAAGACTGAAGGAAAAAAAACACACAACAACGCTGTAGTCTGTACCTTCCTCTCCTGCTTACCTCTTAACTGCTCTCTTAGATATTTCTTTGGATTTCATTTTAATTCTATCTATACGCCTTCCATCTTACAAGAAACTTCCTAGCTTGCTATTCCAGGAATAAAACACTTAATCTTTTATTGGAGTCCTGGGGCCATATCATTTAAAAAGGCTCTAGCAGGTGTGTTGGACTAGGAGTAGGGAGATATTTGTTTTTGCTTTTTATCTTAATCTGCTGCCTGACAAGTTTAGCCCCTGTTTCCCTATCCATTATGTGGAAATGTGTTAGCACCTATGCTTAATGCTTTCCTCAGAGACAAATCTGGATGTCCTCATGCCCTGGGACATGCTTTGTCAACAATAGGCCATAAAAACATTCATGTGTATGTCCATAAGTCAATCACCAATAAGTCTACTTTGTATGACTTGAATTCTATTTCAGAGGAAATATTCAACATAATTGTATTTTGCTCTGTGTTCTTCAGTTAATGCTTTTGAATTCAACAGAGACATTCAGAAAAGTGTTATCAGACCTTTGGAAGGAAAGCGCCATTTAAATGCAGAGCATTACAATTTTGATAATCGTTATTTTGCTGCCATTGTATCACTGATCCTGGCATTGTCCCTCTAACTACTTCCAATCAGTGATTTTCTCCCTACCAGCCAAAACACGGAAAGACAGATTGAAGTTAGCTAAAGACAGAACAAAAGATCTTTGGGGACCTGTCTAGAAAGAAGTCTTAGTTCCCAAGGGAAAGATGGTAGTGTTAGGAGACTCAGAAATGCTCCAGTAAACTGGAAGTTGATACGGCCTGCCAGCCACTTCGGGCTCCTCGTGCTAAAGAACCAACAGGCAAGGAACGGGATGGGATGACAGTTGGCCGGGATGGCTCTAATTAGCAAGGGGAAATTGGATTTCTACTACACTAGAGGAGGAAGAAGAAGTATGTCTGGACAAAGGACACCTCTTATACTCTCATGTCCCACCAACTGGGTGGCTTAAAACAACAGAAATTTATTCTCTTACAGCCTAGGAGCTAGAAATCCAAATCAGTCTTAGAGTTCCTTTTGGAGGCTCTGAGGGAGAATCTGTTCCATGAGTCTCTCCTAGCTTCTGGTGATACCAGCAACCTTTGAATGTTCCCTGAGATGCATCACTCCAACCTCTCCCTCCCTCATTTCACGGCATTCATTCCTTTGTGTGTGTCCAAATTGTCCTCTTTTCAGAAGGACACCAGTAATTGGATAAGAGCCCATCCTAATCCAATATGACCTCTTTAAAACATGATTACATCTGCAAAAACCCTATTTCCAGATAAGATCACACTTACAAGGTCTGGGGTTTAAAATTTCGAAAACATCTTTTTGGCAAGCACAATTCAATCTATAATATCCTTATATTTCAGTATGTCCATTACAGGATATCAAAGGGAGAGTGGATCTCCGCCAGAAGAGAAATGAACATCACCCAAGAATGGATCAGGTAGCACATAGGGATACGTGTCCTCTTCTGGAGAGAGGGTTAGTGTGTTTTCAACTGTAGAAGTGACAGTGGTATCTCATTAGGTGTAAACATCATTTTCTAAAGTCTTTGGAAGTTACGTCTGGTTCAGAGAAGGGCAGATGGGTGCCAAGTTGGCCAGGATGGACTGTGGTGCTTCGGTCAAATATCAACACAGCTACATCAGAAACTACATTTTGCAGGATTCCCCTTCCTGTTTGACACTGGCCTAAGGTGAGCGTTAAGAGAAATTGGCATGGAATTTGGAAGGCAGAAGTGAAGCAGCAGCCTTATGCTCTGAATCGGGCCCCAGGCACTATGGCTGCAAACACACACGTTCACTGACCCGGTGGCCCACCTTGACTCTGGGAGCAGCTGTGATTGCAGCGCCTACAGCTCTCTCCAGATCTCCTTCAACTCCACCCTGTACCAGGTACATGCTCAGCTCCACGTACGAGATCCTTCTCCAAAGGCACACATAGCGCGGAGGTTAGTAAAAGGCCAATGTGGGTTCTAGGTTTTCCTGATCCCATTCTTTCTTGCTCTCCTACACCTCATGCCCAGCTTTTCTCCCCATTCGGCTTGCTGACCACAGAGACTTCAGCCCATCCTTAGACACACAATTAGCACACTCCCACGGACATCTTCGCTGGCTCGCACTGTTGTCTAAACCCCAGAACTAACCCCTCATTCTATATCTCTCAGTGTTTTTAGTTCTGATCAGACCCTGATACATGGATCTTGCACCAAACATTGACCGAGGTTGTCACAGGGGAGGAAATCAGGAACCAGGGAAAGTACAGTCATTCACAGTCTACCACCTTCATAAAAGCAGGAAGTCTTCTATAGACAGGTGTAACTTTGGACAGTTTTTCTGAATACTGTATTATCTATTGCCCATCCTTCTGGGGGCCTGTACTTACATGTCATTTTTGACCCTCTCTTCCACCCACATCCATATATCACAAAACCATCTCCAATTAGAGCCTGAAACCAAATATCAACCCAATATTTCCTGTGACTGGATGTTAAAAGTTTGGGGAATAGAACATAATGTGTTGTGGCTTATTACAAGAGCCCATTCACAAACAAGGTGGTAGCTGTATTGTCTGGTATCTGTTCAGTTTGGTTTCCCAGGCTTCTTACCCTCCAGAAGATCTAGTTACTAGAGCAGTTTACTAGCATTCTATCCTAGCCAACTTCTGAAGTGGGATTTGGGTCCTGCTTTTTACTCTGATAGTTTTCCATTTTAGTATAAACTCCCATTTTCTCTTGTTTCCCATATTTTATTACCCTTTCAGAAGGTCATCTTTCCTCCTTTTCTGTCAACATGTGGTTGCTGGGCTGTGTATGTTTCTTTTTTCATTTCCTCCCTTGTACATGTCCTCCATTTGTCACCTTCTCTGCTCTCTCTCCTGTCCTTATCCTAAAGTACCTAGCACAAGCTCTTCCATGAAATGTGAACTCTGTATCCTGGTTAGCATGCATTCATTGGAAAGGTATTGTGGGGACAGAGTCCCAGAGAGCAGTTTCTAGGCTCTCGGCCTCACATGGAAAGATACTGGCTCAGTTATTAGATGGCCATCAGCTGTTACCGGTTAGCCATTAGCCACTAATATAACTGATGTGGCTATGCTGGAGCGTTGGTTGATTGGCAGAGAAGTGAACAGCAAATTACAGCTAGCACGTGGGGTTGGTTGATTGGTTGGTGGAGAAGCGAACGGTGGATTGTGGCTAGCAAATGGGGTGAGTTGGTTGGCAGAGAAGCAGACAACGGATTGCGGATCATGTGGATCTTGCTTCCTGTGTCTCCAGCCCTGCCACCAGTGAGAATGTAGTGGTGTGAACCCCCTATCCATGACTCCATTGTTGTTCCTTTCTAGCCTCACCATGTCCTGTGTTCACCATGTCCTGCGTGGGGAGCGGGAGCTGAGACCCTGCATTACAGGTAATAACCTTTGAACTAAATTTACATAGAGAAGCTAAAGCTGCTGTTTTGTTCAACTTAAGGTGGTAATGCCTGCTGTATCTGTATTATTTTAATTAGATAGATTACAGGTTCGTTCGATGAAATCATTAAGTTCATTTAGCATGAAGCAAGCCTTGCTGGACTCTGAGAATGATAATGCATTGGTCAGAGACTCTTTCTCAGGAAGATAATGCTCAAATGTTCCCCAGTTTAGGCAGCTAGGGAGGCCCAGAACCCTGGGGAGTCTGGTTTCTAGAGCAATGGTTTGGTTAATCCATATTATTTTCATGAAGGGGTTAACATTCCTCATGAAGAAATGGAGGCTAAGTGACTCAAAACAGGTTAGCAAAAAAGACCTGAGTCTCTCTCAGAATTCTTGGTATGCTGGCTTGCAGGATTCCTGTCTGCCCCAGGACTGTCTTTCTCTCAAAATCATAAAGTTCAAAACACATAAATCATTTTCATGTGGCTAAAGAAGAGAAACTGTATTGATTCTTCTCTTGTGAAAGAAAGAGAACAGATAAGGGAATAAGCCTTAAATTCTATCAGAAATTTGATATTTGGACTTAGAATAAACCAAAAATATCTAATAAATCACCATGTATTTTAAATCACTAATTAATATCTACCCGGCTCCTTAAATATGCTCTACCACCAATTATTAGTCTGTAGAAAGCACCATAAGAGATTCACTTTTCACTTGATTAATACTCTAGTAAACTCAAATAATTCAAAACAGCTCTCAGTGAATTCCTGTTAAATTCACTCTCCACTTTTCTAATCAGAGAAAAAGTCACTTCTAGTAGAAAAGCTATCTTAAAAAAAATGTCAAGTACATTCCATTATCACATTTGTAAGCAAACGTTCGCAAAACTGTGTCAAATGCAGTCATACAGAACTGGACACACCAGCTTTCTTCAACTCCTTGACTCAGCCCAGGCAAATTTCGGTTTGCTATGAATATTCCCTACGGCCAAGTCCGTCTAGATATCTATTTTCATAAAACATAGAAAAGGTTTGGATTGTGTTCCTCTCCTACTCATTCCCACTTGTCTGTGAATGGGGAACCCATGGAATACCTGCCATGAATGAACCAAGTAGGTAGGGAAGCTGTACTGATGAAGGTAACTGCAGTTTGCCAGCAGAGTAGGAAGTAGAAATTTGCTTCAGGGCACACTACATGGTTAATATTACCAAAAATGTCAAGGGAGCCAGTGGCAGTGGAGAGGGGAGAAGGGTGGGACCCTCAAGAACCCAAAATAGCAGATCGTCACAAATATTTATCAAATAGTCACTGGGGAGATCATGGAGTGCTAACCAATCAATCTGGCAGTGACCTGACTGATCACCAAAGCTCAAGGGCTGGTATAGAGACCCCCTCGTTCCCTTAATGTGAGCTTATCTGAAGCTCCGCCTTTGTGAGAGGTGTTACATATGCAGAAGATGGCGGAGCTGTGAAAACAGAGGAAGTGACAACTGGGCAGGTCGATACTGAAACTCTTTTGCTTCCTTGCTCATTCTCTCTGCTTCACACTGAGAACAGAGAATATTTTTCCTTCCTCATCTCTCTTCTCCTCTATAAAAAAAATATGTTTATTTTCAATTATGTGACATGGACAAGTTACCAGAGGTAAGAGGTGATTGAACCCGAGTTGAGGAAAAGAGGAAAAAAGACACATCCCAAGATGAGTTTCATTTATATAATGAAAATAAATTTTTACACAATCAACAGAAACACACCCAGTTTTTTGTGTTTTTTTTTTTTGCGAAAAATATTTTTAAATAAATTTTGTCTTTTTTTTTTTTTTTACATTCTGATATACATATGTAACAAGGTTTATGGCACTGTAACCAGAATCAAATCCAAAAAAATAAAAATAAAAAATAAAAATAAACAAAGGAAAAAGGTGGGAAGGAAAGTAATTGGTTTGTTTAATTCCTTTCTATCTCCAAGCTGGCAAACTTGCACTATTTGTCTATCATTCGGCTGCCAGCTCTAATTTGTTTGCACACTCAAAACACCATATTATTGTACAAGAAGCCAGTGAAGGCATATGGTAGAATGGTCAGTACCTTGCTATTTTAAAAAAATCTCTTAACCCCAGAGAGGGGAAAATAATATAATAATTCAGAGTACGAAACACACAAAATCAATAGTATCCTTTGTTTCTTTCAAGAATGTGGAGGGTTCTTAGACCACTGACGCTGCCCTGATCATCTCTTTGCACCGGCGAGCAGAACAGGGCTCGGTTTGGTAGGGTTTCTGTTTTCTATATGGACGGCCTCGGCACATCCCAGATCTTCATGATTCAAAGTCTTTACTACTTAGTTTTGGTTCTTTTTAATTGGTTTAAAGTGTAGTATCTTCGGTCTATGAACCTGCACAGACTATTTAATCACAAACGCTACAAATAGCTTCAAAGGAAAAGGGGAAGAAACAAGTTGTATTATGTGTTTATTGTTGGCTTAAAAAAAAAAAGACTTCTTTAGCCTCCCTGCTTTATCAGTTCTTAGGAAATAAATCTCAATGGGCATCAAAAGTTAAATTCTTCTCACACTTGTCAAAAATAAAAAGTTTTTAAATGAGTTTGTTTTCATTCACAAACTTTAACCCCACCAAAAAAAAAAAAAAAGAAAAAAGAAAAAGAATCCGTTCTGCTTCCTCTTCCTCTCCTAATGGAGAACAGTAATCCTTTCCATCCAGACTTGTCACACAACCGTTTCCACGCCCATCAGCTTTGGTGTAAGGATTCGTGGTGTCACGCCATTGTTTAGGTCTTCCTCAAACTCTAGCAACTGCCCCATGAAGTTGAGGTTTGGGGAAATAATTGGTCGTTTGCCTTTGACAAATTTATAAGCATCCGTCATGGTCATCCGAGTGTGTTTCATCAGGTAAGCGATGACGATGGTGGCAGAGCGGGACACCCCGGCCTGGCAGTGGATGAGAAGCCCCTTTCCACACTGGTGAGCTTCCTCTGGAAAACGTGAGAAAGACAAGAGGTAAAGAGAAGGACTTGATCATGCCATATTTCGTAGAGAAAGAATACATTTACATGGTTTTAAACCCAAGAATAATTTACTAGTGAATGGTATATGTTTGTCACAACCTCCAGACTGGCTAAAAGCAATCTTTGCATGAATAAGAAGATACATTTCTACGAGTACACTTAAAGAGAAGACTAGGTGGCGGAATCCTTCATAATAACAGGTTACTTCACAGGTAATGGCCACTGACTGAAGCTGGAGCCACAGCACAATTGTTTACCAAGTTATTGATAAAGTAGACCCTTCTGATTAAGAATCTTAATTCCAATTGCAAGACTCTGGAACGTACCAAAACTAGAGTTATTAACAATGTCTCTCCTACCCATGACAGGAAAAAAAAACAACAAAAAAAAAACCCAGTTCTTTCTTTCTACTGTAGAATTGCTCTGTATAGGAAGGAACTGGTACGGAAGGGGTAAGAATTTCAGTCTTACTAAACTCTTAACCAGGTTAAAGGAACAAAACTCAACTAGAAAGTTACTGCGTTCAGCTTCTTACCAGAAAACCCTATTGTTGCAAAGTTAGCTAAAGACTTGTGGCACCCAGGCATAGTGTGTCACCTACATCTGACTGTTCAGCCCCCTCTGCAGTCACGTGTGCTGTTGCCACATGGCCATGATGCCAAAGATGGAGGCATTCTAGCAATGACTCGGAATCCAGAGCAACTGAAAGAGGAAATACTTTATACGTTTTCAGATATATTAAAAGCTTGGGAGAGAGCAGCTTGTGGGCATTGCCTGAATGGATGGTGAATGACGCTTCTAGACTAAAAGGCCTCTCTAAGAAAGCATCCTTGAAGGAACACCGATTGAATGAAGAGGAAGGAAGGAGAGCAGGGTCAGGACAGTCATGATTTAACCTAAATTATTTCTATTGGCTAGCCACCATGGGCCAAGAAAAGAAACATCATGCAAATTTCCATTTAAAAAATCTATAGATTACGCCGACTTCTCATAGGTAACAGTATTTTTAAAAAGTATGTTCCTTTTTCAATTTCTTCTCTTTAGCACACACAAGTTATCTACCGACTGCCGCACCAAGCCTGGAAAATCATGGTGGTAAGAAGACAAGCGGCAAAGTGCTAGATTTGACCACTGGTTCCCCTACACACTAGATGAACAACCTTGCGTAGGTCACGTAACTCCCCTGAACCTAAATCCCCCAGTCTGAATAATACCAACTAACCAGGCTCAGGGAACATGGAAATAATATCACACAATTCAGAGATAAATAAAGTGGCTTTCTTAAACCCTAAAACTAGACTCTGCGCAGTTTGAATTAGACTCTTAATGAATGTTATTATGCTTATAAAACCTGCTGTGTTTTCCCTAAAGCAAGGCTATAAGATTTTAGTTTATTCAATGATATAACAATGAAAATAAAATTGTGCCCAGACAGGTTGCAATGCTGAATTGTTTTTCAGGTTAAAAGCTGTTTGTTATTTGTTTTGTTTTCCATCTCAAAAAGCTGGTAAGCCTGAATAACCTATAAGGAACGTGAGTACTCTGATCAAAATCCTCTTTGAATAAGCATGTCATATGCTACTCACTAAATGGAAAACAATTTCTTAACTTCCCCCAACTGGAATTAAGTCAGAAAAATTGCAGCCATAACATCATGTACCAATCAGGAAGTTCCTCATCTACTTGGTGACAAATACTTCTTCCTAGTGGCTCAAGGTTTGGTTCAGATATTATTAATAAAGAACGTAAGGTACCTTTGAATCCACAATTGTTGCCACATGGGAACTAACAGAGCATTGTAAGCACTGTTCAAGTTATTGTAGAAATGCCTCTGGCCTGGGAGTTGAGGGCCCAGGGTTCAGGTCCCTTTTCTGACACTAAAATTCCTATGACCATGGAGAAGTCAGTTTACTTTCCTGAGTTCAGTGACCACTCAGAATTTCCTTCCAGACTGAATAGTCCTGCATTGAAGGCACAATTAGCAAGGAAATTAGCTAGGCAAAGTGACCAGAGCAAACTCCACAGCAAATAGCAGTAGATTCAATGGCTGTTAGAACCAAGGCTGGCTTTCTTACAAAAGGGCACCAAACATGAGTTCAGTCTCCCTGGGACAGAGGCCAGTAACAACCTGCTGCAATGTTTAGGAAAAGTACTGGGTCACCCCTTTGTGGCAATAAAGGCTGGAGTCACTTGAAAAACGTTGGTGAGTATTTGCTAGGTACCAGGTGGTCCCCAAAGGATAATTGGAGCTTTACAACAGTTTGAGGCAACATGTTATAAAGTTAGGATTAGAGTTAGGCTGACTATTGCTTCCTTCCGGAGATTAAATCCTGCTATTGCTAGAATGTTCCTCACTGGGAACTATCGGGGCAACACAACCTGATCTTTTCTACTTCAGTGAGTCTGGCGTCAACTGTCTAAGAAAATCTAGTACCATCTCTCTAACACTCACCTTCACTTTTGCGGCCCAATGTTTAAGAACTGAGACAAAGCAGGGAGAGGGTAAAACAACTCACCACCCCAACCCCCTGCCCCCGCCTCCACTCTTCTCTTCTCTGCACTGGTGTGAGGTGTAAAGACGTTCAGTACAGCATTGTGTTTGACTGAAAAAGATTCTTTAGAAGCAACCTTTCAGCAATGCCACCTTTGCCTCAACCTCATGTAAAAAGGCTACGCCAACTGCAAATTCATTGAACTCACTCACGTTTAGGGAAGTGGGGGTAAGTTTGGCGTTGCTCTTAGTCACTATATTTTATTTCTGCCAGGTGCCAAGGGGCACTGGTAGACCAAAGCTACAGCACAAGCTCTGGTCTCCAATTCCTCCCTCTCTCTCCATTCTTTTACAGAAATGACATTCTAGAACATGTCACTGTCGACCCCTACCATGGTTTTCATTGAGAACTTGAGGGATGAGGAGTTCTAGTGGAATGAATCCCAACCAAATGGGATCACTGCTCTTTGCTATCCATCCCGATGGCTCCAGTATACTTGGTAGGTCATGGCTTTGGGAGAAGACTTGGGCTGCACCAGGCAGCAGAGCCCGAAAACTGCTCAGAGCAGCTCGTTGGGAAACATTAAGTTCAGACATTAATCTTGAACTTGATATCAAAGCAAAAGCCAGAGGGGAAAGGAAGGTGGATGCGGCGCGTTTCCCATGGGAGGTAGTTACCAATGAACTCGAAAGCCTCTTCAAAGTACTGCCGGAGGTTCTGCTTGTTGCTGTCAGTGGCCGGCAGCCGCTTGTAGTTGAACAGGCCTTTCTCGTAGTGGTAGAGGGGCAGGTGCGTGGTGACATTGACGACATAGCCGATGTTCAGTCGCTGCATGGTGTCCAGGTCCTGAGCGTCTTGCTCATTGCCAAGGAACAGGAAGGGCAAGATGGGCGTCAGCTCCGCGTTCTCGATGTCGGGGGTGGTGGGGATGGACTGAGGTAGCAAGCTCGAGGCCGCAGAGGCGCCGCCCCCCACCTCCCGGCACTCTTGGAGCTGGAGGGAGTTGTCACAGAGGTTTTCATGGTTCTGCTTAAAACTGCTAAGTCCACCTGGAACAAAAACACAGCAGCGAAATGACGATCTGCAGAACGTCTGAGCGCGCAGCTAATGCCACTTTCCCCATAGGAACGAGCGTGCGTCATTGCTGATATATATGTATATCTCCATATACTTTTTAGTAAAATCACAGCAAAACTGAAAGTCAATTTGGAGACCCAGGACAAGTTGCGGAGAGGATCACTGCACGGGGTACTTGGGACATGTGATCTCGAAGCAAACTGGGGCATGTTCTCCTGAAAAGAATTCCACGCAGCATCAGGCAATTTCATTAGCAGCAAATTGGATTTGCCTCAAAGAGCCATGTGCTCAGTGGCCTGTATAGGACCTTGCGCCTTGGGAGGCAGGGAAGGCACCTATCACCTCCTCAGGCAGAGAACTTCTGCCAGCATCCTAGCACTGCAGGCGTGTGTCTTGCACCTTTAATAAGCTCAGCGCACCCAGAATGACAACTTTGCAACCAACATAGCAGAATGGCTATGAGCAGAGCTCTTGGAAGAAGCCGATTACTTTAGCTATAATCCCAGTTCTACCACTTCCTGGCTCTGTGATTTGTGGAAGTTAATTTCTCTCTCTGTGCCTCAGTTCCCCCATCTGTAAAATGAGGGTCATGGCTTCTACCTCTCAGTGTGGCTGGGAGTCTAGAATGAATGAATACATGTGAAGTACTTAGCACGTTGCCTGGCACACCGTATCACTCAGCAAGGATGTGCTATTCTTTCTTAATATTATTTATACGATTGTCCACAGGTGGAAGCAGCAGAAAAATGCTTGGAAAAGACAAAAGTATGTCAATCTCTGACTTCCAGAAGGACACACTCTGAGAGCAGCCCAAATCTTTGCAGCTGCTTTCCAAGGCTTGTGCGGACATTAACCCATCAGGAAATCTCTAACATCCATGAAAACACACCTTTCAGCTTAGGGCTCTGCTTCTAAGTGTTCTGGGTGTCATGTAACAAGCTTAAAACTGCACCAGTGTCCCCATTTTTAAAACGCCAACTTCCCCCTGAACCAGGGCAGTATCACTTATGGGAATATATCTTATGGAAATCATCTAGCGAAAGATACTTGGCTAGAATGCGTGAAAATGTTATTAAAACAGCATTATCTGTTTTATAGGAAAGGCCATGTTTAAAAAAAATAAGGAAAAACTTAACATAGTCATCCAACGGGATATTATATAGCCATTCAAAGTTGTGAAAAAATATGAAAACAAAGAAAATGTTTCTGTTTCATGTTACGTGCAAAGGCCAAAAAACATTCACCACACACGTGACGAAAAGGCGAGGGACCACGCCAAAAAGAACCCTTGTTGAAGTTAGGAAAGGCATAGATCGCAGTTTGTTTACATTTTCCCCTTCACATTTGTTAGATGCATCACACACGTGGATAAGCCCACAGGATTTTTATGAGGGTCAAATTATATAAAAGGGCTGTGAAATCGGAGTTGACATTATTACCACCAAATTAGCTCTAACTCTCATCAAACAGTAACAGAGACACTCCTGCCTTTCCTTTGAAAAGAGGGCGATGCTGGGGATCTAGAAGCTGAACACGACGTTTACCCTCCCTTGACAGACGCCTTACATCAGTCTGGATAGTTTCAGGAGATAAGGCAGGAAACGAAAGCGAGACCGGACATGGTTGTGTTGAAATAAGGGCCGGAAGTCTATCTGTCCACTAGATTCTGAACTTCACATATGTCCTTCTCTATTTCAAATCTCATCGTTAGCAACCACAGCAAGAAGCTCCAGGATGGAACCTAGCCCGAGCGTCAGGGTCCTTCATAGCTGACGGACACGGAGCTGGCAGTGGAAACCACGGGACTCATGTTACAAGGCCCGGCAATGTCCCCAGTAGTCAAAGGGTAATACTATTACCACTTCACTCGCCTGTACGCAACCGGCCTTTGCTTTTTGAAGAGAAAACTAAGAGCTATACATTCATTTTAATTGATTTCTAGAATTAAACCCTAATAAAGTATTATGAGTTTATCCTGCTATGATACCATGATAAGAAAGAGTTTGAGTCCAAAGAGATCATTTTCAGATAGAAGAAATGGAACACTTGAAAAACTTCACTAGTGAATAGTTGAAACAAAACAAACAAACTGAAATTACCCATTGTCACCATTGCAAACACCACAAAACAGACTCTGAAGAGTTATTTTAAAATCGGCTCAGCCTGCCCTCCACAAAATCCAAATAAACAGTTCCACACTGATTCTGTGATGGGAACCTAATTCACTTTTTTTTTCATCCTAAGAAAAAGGCAGTTGTTACATTTTTCCATATGAGAGGAAAGCACAACAAAACAAACACAAAAGAAGTTTCTAAGGGGGGGGTGGAAGAAAAACAAACTAACTTCTCTCTGTTCTTATTTAGGGTACACAAGCTGTAATTTGTCTTAAAAGCAGCTAGTTAAAAAAAAAAAATGCACGCCAGAAAACCCCACACACAGAAAAAAGCAGCATACAGCTTTTTAAAATTCTGTCTCTACACCTCCTTTCCCAATGACATCAGCTGGGGGCTGCCCACCTGCCCAGTTGCCATAGCAGTTACACAATGACATCAGTTGGCATGATATCAGCTCTTTGAGTGCAAACAATACAAGAAGAACTACTTTGTTTAAGGCCTTTGGTGCAACTGTGTTCTGGGGAGGCAATGATGTAATGCTAACAGGTGGCATGGGCCTTCCATTTGCCTAATGGGGGGAAAAAAACCCATGGGAGAAGGGGGGAAAGAATTTGAGATGGATGGACACAGAATGCTCCAAAGCACACGGGGTGATCACGTGCAAATGATGTGTGTATTGTATGGTTAAGCCATGTGGGAACTCTGCTCGTAGCATATTTGGAGACGGAGTGGGTAGAAGAGGAAATATTGTAATTCAAACATATTAACTGGACAAGAAAATTCTCATTGAACAGTCTCCTGTTCAACTGCCAGTCGGCTGGTCAACTTAGGAAAGAGTTGTCGTGAGGGTGAGGGACATCTCTATACTGCAGTAAAAGCACTCTCTCTGGGGATGGTGCTTTTAAAGCAAAAGGGACGAGTAGAATCTCACAGCAGTGGCTTTTTAGAGAACTGTTTGTAAGGAGATGTGCTTCCTTCTCTTAGGGAGTGGAATTAGAAGCTTGGGAGGAGGGAAGGAAAGGAGGCAGGCGAATATCGTTTTCTCCTCCAACAGCTTTCCCCCTACCTGACCCCATCACACACCGTTAGAGGTGAATTGACGGCTCACTTAATGAGGAGCTGTGATTATTTCGTATTTGTTATTACTATATAAGAACATTATAACACGGTAACCAACGACTGAAGTGGAGGTTTTGTGGCCTCAGGCTTAGGAGTAGGAGTTAGAGGCACACAGACCCAGGCTGTAATTGTGATTCTGCCTCATAAGAGCTATGAGATCTCATGAAAATTACTTCTCCTCATTAAGACTCAGTTTACTGATCTGTAAAGTGGACATAATAGTGCCTACCCATTGAGTGGTGGTACAGGAAGCGTATGTAAATACGTTGATATGTAACCAGGCGCCTGGTCAATGAGGACGTCTTACCCCAATGTCATCATACTCATCCCCAGCTCCAGGTGATCTGTGCGGGCTGCAGTCCGTCAGAACCCTAAGGGCAGTTAACAGTGACTCAGAGGCCCAACTGCCTGGGTCTGAATCCCAAACACTAGCTATGAGACCTCTTACTTCCTCAGTTTCCCCATTGTCATCTAGGGTGTCATGTGGGGTCTCTAGTCCCGCTCCCCGCACGAGAATGCAGGATACGGTGAGGCCAAAAAGAAACACCCACAGAGCCATAGAGAGGGGAGTTATACCACTATGGTCTCACTGGCGGCTGGGTTGGAGACACAGGAAGTAGGACCCACACAATCCACAACCTGCCGTCCACTTCTCTGTGATTAACCTCACTCGCTAGCTGCAATCCGCCATGCTAGCTGCACTCTGCTCAGCCACGGCAGTTATATCAGTGGCTGATGGCTAACCGATAACAGCTGATGGCCAACTAGTCACAGCGATGGCCATTTACTACCCGAGCCAGCACCGTTCCACATGAAGCCGAGAGCCTGGAAACTGCTCTGTGGGACTCTCCCCACACCCATATATAAAACAGGGATACTAGGAGTACCTACATCACGCTACTGCTTTGCGGATTAAGCTAGTTAATAAAGTACTTTGAAACAGTATCTAGCATATGTTAAAGCACATTTTTTATGACACATTTTTTCATGATTTTTCATGTTAAAAATCTAAAGAAAATCTGCTTCACACAAAGACTTTAAATGGTGTCATCTAGGGTGTCATGCGGGGTCTCTGGTCCCGCTTCCCGCACAAGAATGCACGACATGGTGAGGCCAAAAAGGAACATCCACGGAGCCATAGGTAGGGGAGTCACACCACTATAGTCTCACTGACAGCTGGGTTGGAGACACAGGAAGCAGGAGCCCCAAGATCTGCAATCCGCCGTCCACTTCACTCTGCCAACCCACCTCACTTGCTAACTGCAATCTGCGCTTGCTAACTCAACCACCATCTTCTTGCTAGCCCCCATTTTCTGCTAGCTCAGCCATGGCAGTTATATCAGTGGCCAATGGCTCACTGGTTACAGCTGACGGCCATCCAATCACAGTTGATGGCCATTTACTACCTGAGCCAGCACCTTTCCACGTGAAGCCGAGAGCCTGGAAACTGCACTCCTGGCTCTGTTCCCACAATGGTAAGTGAGCCAATGTTCTAGAGTTTTTCCTCTTAAAATTTTATTTAAAAAGAACTAGGAACCAAAGTATCTGAGCAGTTTTATCATAAAGAAAGCAATAGCTCCCCATCCTTCCTAAATAACTATATCAGACTTCATTTCGTTTGTCCTCACTTTCCCAACAAAGGCTGCATGTCTTTGGATTCCTGATTTTTCCAGAGGAGGACTGACTGTTTTAAATAAAATCGGTCTTCTCCTTTCAGTCCCTTCCTCTCCCGTCCTCCATTTTGGTCCCCACCAGGCTGAGTGACCTCCTTAGACACAGCGGCTTGTAGTTATCAGTGCACATATTTTCCAGGCATGAGAAACAATGCCAGGGGCGACACCTTTCCAACCCTTGTCTCAAAGCTAGGTTCTCTGCCAAAATGAGGATGGTCAGCTCGTGGATGCTGACTGGTAACAGAGAACACCCAGCACCCCAAAGGAAAATACGTAGATCGACAAGTTGCCAATATCTCCCAGCAGGTTGGTTAGGTGACAGACAGTCCCACAGAAGCAGAGGATTCTCGTTTTAGGGGGGAAACCTCTCTTTGTGGATGCTTTTTGTCTCCTGTTGCTGTTTGGCTACTGCTGTCCTAGAAACAGAAGCGCCCTGTGTAATTGATTCAGAAGCAACGCTCTGGGTGGCAGATTCATGAAACCGTATCCAAATGCAGAATCTATAAGCAAGAGGTTTCCATATTTTAAAGATGGACAGCACTTTTACATGCAAGCATTTGGATTTCGTGCTAAGCTGGAAAGTGAGTATTTTCCAGAATTTTAAGGAAAACCCTCACTGAAGGTCAGCAAATGAAATTAACACCCAAAGAAAGGTGGAGGGGAACTGAAATCGAACTCTTCTAGAAGCGTGCCGAAAGCTTTGCTTCTAGCATTGATCGCCTCTTTTCTTTGCTTAGTTTGTCTTCCTGGGTGACTAGTCTCTCAGGGTAAAATGGTAGTGAGATACTAGTGGTTAAGAATACAGATGCTGGAGCCAGACCGCTTGCGTTTAAAATCCTGGCTCCCAGCACTAATGATCTGTGTTACTTCAGGCATGTTATTTAATATCTCTGTACTTCAGTCTCCACATCTGTAATATGGAAATAGCAGTAGTATCTAACCCCACAGGTCACTTCATATGGATAAAAGGCTCCATGAATCAGGTATTATTACTACAAATGGGAAAGATATTGGTATAAAATGGAGCTCTAATGGATACTATTTTGTAGGTCCTCCATGGAAACGAGTACATCAAAGCAGCCGGTCAAGATTCTATTCACACAAGGATCTTTGTGGAAGAAAAACAGCTTCATTAAATTGAAGCTGATGTCAGGCTTCCAGAGCTGAAACTCTCAAAGTGGGGGTCAGAGTCACTTCATTCTATTCGGGGCAGAAAAAGCATCCACTTTTTAACAAGAGAAATAGTTGAGATACCAGCTAGATCCACAAAGATTCCTTCTACCTCTTATTTTCCATAAACTGTCTTTATAGTCCATAGACACGATTGGATATTTTACAGCAGGAATGATTTCAAGTTCAATACTAGGGGGTGTCACCTAAATTGTCTTATGATCCTGTCCCCAGGGACAATGTATTTCTTTCCTAAGGAGAGTGAAGAAAGGCTATATTGAAAAAAAGGGAATGAGTCCAGTGACAGTGCTGTGTCACTAGGTGTCAGGTAAGAAACAAAAGGATAAGGAAACATTTTTGTTGCCTTGGAAAGAGAGAAACTTAGATGGCTGTGAGTTAAGCAGTTTTGCTGTGGGGGGACCATGATTCAGAAAGGAGAAGCCCTGTGATCATGTCATTTGACTGCTTGTAAGGAAAATGACCAATATGTGAAAAGACAGAAGAAAAGAGGTAACATAATACTTAAAACTCAAAACAAACAAACAAATAAACAAAATACCCAAACTCAGGATCTTGAATCCAACTGAACACATATTGATTATTGGGCAAATACTGTTAGGTGTTCCAGGAATATTTCTCAGTAGATATGTTAGTCCCTTGCCTCTTGGGCTTTATACTGTCTGATCTCTCTGGTAGGAGATACGTTATCTACAGATGTATTTTAATAGCCAACTAACTCTAGAAGGCAGTTCATGAAACAAGGCAGCAGGTAAAGAGGTTTGCCTTGCATTTAGAATCATGGCTCTGCCACATGCCAGCTGCGTGACTTTGTGGACGTTGTTGGGTCTTTCAGAACTAGCTTTCCTTAACTACAAAACAGGGTACAGTAAGTCCTCACTTAACATCGTAGATAGGTTCTGAGACTTTAAGCGAAACACTTACAATGAAACCAATTCTACCACAGGCTAACGGCTATAAACAGGAGTTAAGTTCCCATGCGTCTCATCAAGGTTATCATGAAATGACGTGATCTTAACGACCACATTATCTCAGGACCTGCTGTACTTCTCAGTTCTGTTGTGATGATTCAAAGGGACTGTGTGAAACACTCATCCCGGTGTCTTGAAGAAAGCATACAACCCCTGCGGCTATTTGTATAACAATTGTTCATGGAGTAGCAAGGATTGCAACAGCCCAGATGGTCTGCTGCAAGAGAATTACTGTGGACTGGACGGTCAAAATAGGTTTTGCTAGAGGTGAGACCTTGAAGGATGATGGTACAGTTGGTTCAGAGAAGTGAGGAAAAGGAGACCATCTGCCAGAGCCAGTCCCAAGCAAAGGAAAGGATGTGACAGAAGTGGCCCCGGGGTATCCTACTTGCAGCCCCGCTCTTGTAAAGGTCGCATTCATTGTTGTTAGGACCCAGTTTAGACTCCACAACACAGGAAGAATTGGCACGTAGAATAGGGATAGGGTCTCTGGTTGGTAGTCTTCATTGGAGACTTCACTGTATTTAATATTTATGTCCTAAGATTTCAACAGAATTGAAGAGAAAACAAAAGACATCTAGGCTTATCAAATAACCGTAAATGGATCCCTGGCAAATTTTCTGGAAAGCTAGAAAGATAGAGGTATAGAAATTTTAGAAATAAAGATACGGAAAAAAATTTATATATATAATCTGTTAACAAAATTCAGTTGAATAAACATGAAGATCTGAATGGCATTGTTAAGCAATTTATGAATGGGGCAGCATCCCATCTAGCTACTTAGAAAGGTACTCTGAGGGTTTGTACAAAATGGGAAGTTTTTATAGGCAGACAGGTGTGGCAGGTTAGTTATTAGCAAAAGAATAGAAGGATTATTTTTAGGCCAGGAAATCTATTTTTGGAGAGGAGGGAATGACATGGGTTTTATCATACAGATTACCTCACTAGTATTGATCAAAAAATTTTCAGACTGATTGGTTTAAATTCCACTCCTGGGAGCGGCCAAAATTGCAATTAGTTTAGTTATGAAGTTTTGGTTTAGTGATATGGATTAGCAAAAAGTGCCTCCATTTTGGCCTGCTGGGTTTTATATATTTATAATATGAACTTAATGTGAAAAATACAGAGGGTGCCAAAAAAACACATATATCCATTTTAAGAAAGAAAAAACTATTAAAATTGTAATACTCAATATATACTGATAACAAATGATGAATACAAGTCACGTTTCACTTCTGCAATTACAAGAGGTGCTCAAAGTGGATCCCATCAGCGTCCAGACACTTCTGATTACGGCGAACTACTGCTTGAGCAACATTAACCAAAGTGTCCATTTGTATACATTTTTTAGCACCCCCAGTATTTATATGTGACTTTTCTATACCTCTCATTTCTCAATTAGTTGAAATTTTCAAAATTTTTCTCAGGGTTACTCTATAAAACCCTAGTTTCAACACATATATGTACACACACAGCTTCCCTCCACAACTAAATTGCACTTTTAACAATTTATTTTCTCCTATTTTCCTTCCTATGTACATTCAAATTAATAGCTTTAACAGAACTTAGGTTCTTGGAGAACAGAGACAGACTTATTTAAATCCCTTTGTACACAGGACTTAGCCATATGTCACAGGAAGACAGATGTTTTGTTACGTTTGATCCCAACAGGCACTGTAGGGAAGATAGGTGAATAAGCTCTTTTCGTAAATAATTTACAAAAACTAAAAGATAAAGTTAAAGGATCTCCCTGGTGTCTGCTTTACCTCGTGACAACTCATAGGTAGAAACTACTTTAGTTCTTCTCACAAAACTTGCTTCCCATAACTGACAAAAGGTTACCTTTGTTCTTATGTTTAAAGTTAGTTAATCTAACCAAGTTGTATTTAGTAATAATTTGAGAGAAAACAAGAAAATTCTTCAAAGTTTATACCAGAATTTACTTGAGTTTTGAGTTAATAATACAGTCGTTTCATTGGATTTTCTGCTGGACAAAAATCATAGTTTAGACCATCGAGGCTTACCCAAAAGAGACATTGCCAGTCATTGTAATTCTGGTATCTTACTTATTTTTGTTTCCCTCAGATTATCTGTCATCCCTGCCACCCCAACAATTTGGAAGATTATGAAATCTAGCATGGAAATAAGCTAATGCTTGACTATAATACATACCAAGAACTAAAAACATTCACTTTTGCTGCTTCCTAATCTTTGAATAACTTGCAACGTGGTTTTAGCTACATTTTTGGCTTATATACTTCTACAACTATTTTCAATCATTAACTTGTTTGGAGGCTCTTATTTCTTATGTTTTAAAAATGTATTGCTTCCTTCTTTGATCGATAAAATCTCTGTAATGCCCTCAATAGAAATATTTTTAAATAAAAAAATCCTGTCTAAATATTTACCTCAAAAAAGTGAGCTGAGTCAGAAAGATCCAATGAATTAGGAACTGTAATATACAAAAATGGAAAAATGAAGCTTTTATTGTATGTCTTCCAAGAAAAGCTGACCCTGGCATGCTTTTGTCCAAGTTTAAAAGACTCTCCCTTTGCCCACAGCACCCCACCCTCCCAGTTTAGAAATTGCCTTGGTGTATCAAGTGCCCTCCCTACAGAATTGGTGCAGAAAAGGGCTAGGGATTAAATTTCAGCCTGCTGAAGTAGCTCAGTTGCACACAAAAAAGGCAGCTTCTGGTTATGACCCCATGAAGGGAGGGGCACTTCTAATGCCCCCTTCCTACCACTCCTACTTGAAAGCTTTAATAAGTAACCAGTGTTTAGGATACCACAAGTTCAATTTGTGTGTATTTGAATAACGCAGGCAGATTGTTTGAGAGGCTACTTCACAAGTATGTAAATACAGCCTGTTTCTTTAAACCTGTTACCTCATTTATTTACATTAGAACAGAAAGCAGAGCCAGAAGCAACAGCTGATGACAGTCATGTAATTTTCCACAAAGACAACAATTAAACAGCTTTGTGTTATTTTAATGAGCAGATGACTTTTATGTGAGCCGGATTCCAACTGGAAGATCTCAGAGTTCCCACAGCAAGAAACCTGCTCAGGTTGTGCAGAAGTCACTATGACTTAAAGAGCCCTCTTTGGCTCCTCTTCACTCCCTCCTTTTTTCTCCCTCCCTCTCTCATACACCCATCAGGAGTAGAAGGGGAAAAAACAAGAGATGGGGAGATTCTACCTGGAATACATTTGAGGCTTGAACTTCCTGAGAATCCACAGAATATCTTTTAAACTTATTTTTAAAGAATAGAGGGTGGTTTGAAAAGAGTGTCACGCCACGCTCCCCCTCCCCCCCAAACATACAGTGAGGCCCATTAGTGCAGAGACTCCCATCTTTACATCTACCCTCCCCATTCTGTCTCAGAAAGGTTTCATTAGGAACCACCTAGAAAGCAGGGGTGTGGACACAATTGTCTCCTCTGCCTGGACTGGCCAGAGCAGACGTTTCTGCTGGGTCAAGTTGCCCCTGCACCTCCCCACGCCCCCACTCCCTGTTGGAAGGCCAGCCTGTGTGTCTCATTTTCATTGAGAATTCATCTGCCTCTGCGTGGAGCTTCCCTCTCACTAACAAAGATGCCAATGAAAGAGTGAAATTCATTGTTTTCCATTCATGACAGGGCTTCAGGAGTCAATCAAATGAATGGCTTTCCACTGAGAAGTGTGCCTATCAAAATACAGGTTGGGTAAGTGGAGGGAAAAGAGGGCTGACCGAAGGGCAGCCAAGTTCAAGCCCTGGGATCCCGAAAACTTGCAAGTTCAGATTTCCTTCTGGTTTCTCTAACCTTTCCCGCTTAAACTTTACCTCTGGTAGCTAGCACACACCAACCAGTTCCCAGGGAGAAAGGCACATCATCAACACTGAACTCAAGCCTCTGGGTTTTTGTATCAGACACACCTGTCATGTAACATATTTTTCACTTTCAGAATCTCTTTAAGAACAAAGCCTCCCACACATTCTGGGTCTCAAGTGACATGCTGAAGATATCCTTCCCCTGTCCCCACTGATCAGAGTCCAGTGGGAGGAGATGGATGATACACATACAAACCTACAAATAAGAAGGTAATAATTAATTAGGGTGGGCCCTGAGGTGCCTTCCATTTCCTGGGTACTATGGGAGGGAACTAATTAGATTGGGGTTCAAGTCAGGCCTCTGAAGGATGAGAAGGGATTGACTGGTTTGGGGATTAGAGGTGAGGGAGACCAAGAGACTAGCCCGGCAGAGAGAACCACCTTTTGGCAAAGGCAGGACACGCATGAGGGCGGCAATAATTCAGAGGCCTAATGTGATGACACCCAATGAACGGGCAGGGAAGACAGTGACCTGAGGAGGTCACAGAAGTCTGCAGAGGGCCTCTTTGGCACATTACACAGTTGGGATTTTATTCTAAGTTCAGTGGGAAGCTCGGAAATGCTCAGAAGTCCATAAAAGGTGATCCACCCATGTTTGAAAGGAAACAAGGTGTTAACTTACCAGTTGGTGTAATTTACGTATATTTCAAAGCCTGGGAAAAACTCATACCCTTTCTCTCCCAGGTACATTTTTTTTTTTTTTATACCTGCTATGGACTAAATGGTGTCCCCCAACAAAATTCCCATGTTGCAGCCCTAACCTTCAATATGATGGTATTTGGAGACGAAGACTTTGAAAGACAATTAGGGTTAGATGAGGTCATGAAGGTGGGGCCCTCATGATGAGATTAGTGCCTCTATAAAAGATACCAGAGAGCTTGGTGGCTCTCTCTCTTTACTATGTAAGGACACAGCAAAAAGGTGTCTGCAAGCCAGGAAGAGAGACCTCATCAGAACCTAACCATGCTGCCACCTTGATCCCGGACTCCAGCCTCCAGAACTGTGAGAAATAAACATCTGTTGTTGTTTAAGCCACCCAGTCTATGGGACTTTGTTATGGCAGCCCAAGCCAACTACTACAGTACCACTTTTAATTTTAATTCCCAGTATAGCTTCCTTTTAAAAAATATAATTCTTACTTTCAAACAACCACACCAAAATCCGTGGACTGCCTGAGAACCTGTCCCCTGGGAGCCAACAACCCAAGTTGGTACCGTAGCTTAAAGTCAAGTCAAGAATGGTCCAAGGTCAGGATGGGGATTCTGCCTAAAGGACCCACATGCCCGAAACACACAAGACCATGGGGTCTTCCAGAACCTTAGTCCTACTAGCCAGCTGCAAACACAGATGCCCACTCCTTTCCCAAAGATACATAAGCCCTTATAGTTATACCTTCTTGTGGATCAGCGTTGGCCCATGGCCTCCCTACAGCATCTCTCTAGGCCAAAGAATATTTTAGCTGGACGCTTTCTGTATATTTGGGAGGCTACTCTATACCATGATAGAGTTCTACCTTCTCTGCTCACTAAAAAGCTCAATACCCATTAATCTATCAAGCTGGATTAAGGGGGGGGGGAATCCATGAGATCACATTGGAAGACTGCAGAGGGAAGAATGTCAACAGGAGGAGAGTGCTGTAAAACACAAAGCTATATTTTTTCCCAAGAGCTTGACCAGATACTATGCATTATTGTTTAATTCTCTGAAGAGAGGGAAAACATGCTTTGCTTTTCAGTGCAGAAGTTTAAATAATGAAGCATTGCTAAACAAACAAACAGAAAAGCCCAGAAAAGTTATTCATTAAACAGACCCACTGTACAAAAGGCAAACTGTTGATTAACCATCCATCTCCCCTGAGGACCCACATTTATCTTAGACCCCAAATTAAACACATCACAACTTCACAGCAAAAGTATGTTTCCCAATGGGATTTATGTAGAGTCCAATTAAATAAATTTCTACAAATACCAAGAGCAAGCCTCGAGGGAGAGCATATTTCTACTGTGAAACATTCCCAGTATAAATTACATTTACAAAAGGTCATCTGGAAACATCCATGACAAGAGGAGGGGAGTAAAGGCAGGGAGCAAGACTAGGTTACACAAGTGAATCCCGGAGGTTCCACTGCGACAGTCGTGTATGAAAGCACCTAGCCAAAAATGCTGTGTGTATCTCAGCTTGCTTTGAATGAAACCCTCCATGTCCAAAATAACAGCTTTCGTGATGATGTGTTTTAATAAAGCTGGAGGTCAAAGGGCTGTGGCTTAGGGAATTCAGGAAGTGGTAGGAGAAAGGATCAAATATCAACACCAAAATTTGAATTGTTTTTACTGAGCCAATGTTTTCAGTTCACAAAACACATAGCAACAACTTCCTCAAGGCACTGAGTTGAATTCTATATTTGGCAAGAAGACTAAACAAGCCTGAGCCTCACCGCTCAACTGCCAGAAAGAGCAGACGTGAGTTCTCCTTGCACAGGACTCACCGAGCCGGCCATGCCCAATAGTCTGAGCATTGTAAAGTCCCAGCAGTGCTGAGCTTGTAAAGGTCAGCCTGAAGCCAGATGAGGCCTCCGTGCCCTGAGAGATGCACAAGGCTCCATCACGTCAAAAGCTGCAGTGTCCCCACCTAGTGGACCGCCTTCTGAGATTGTGGGGGAAATCACCAAAAGGCCGGTACATATCTGAGGAGGTGGGCTGGGATTGTATATTGTCGACATGAACTTGAGGCTACGTGGAGGGCCAGCCACGTCATGGTCAGGTCAACCTGGACACACGGAATAAGGAGATGACCTGGGATTCACCCCACATCTGACACCGTCAGACTTCCCGGCCACATCCCCTTGAAGCCATGCCTCACACTGCTCAGGGTGACAGACGTCCTGAGAGCAGGGACCCACAGGGAAGCCCTTCTTTCCACACCGAAGTGCTACTAGGTTCTAGCTCTGTGACCTCTATTGTAACCTTCTCTCAAATCCGGAGTTTGGAGAACCTGGAAGTTTCTCCCAATTCTAGCATTCTATAACAACCACATAGCTTTGACACACCGGACACTGAGAAACAATGGCAAGAATGAGCCCAGCTGTCCTAGGGTGTGTGAGGCCCCGCCGATCTGCTTCTCACACGACAAGGCTGTTGCACTTGCTGTTCCCTCTTCCTGGAACTCTTTTCCTCTCCTTCTGCCCGTGGGTGATTCAGACTTCAGATCAAATAGGATTTCCTCAAAAAGGTCTTCTCTGACATTTATTTTATAGCTGCCCTGCCATAGCTCTCTTTCACTATAGCATGAAGTTTCAAAGTTTTATAGTTCTCAAAGTACTTATCACTCCCTGAAATTACTTGTTTATTTCTTCATATGTTTATTGTTATTATTAAAATATGGACTCCAAGAATGCCGAGCTGTTGTGTTTGTCTTAGAGTGGGGTTCAGCCTGCCTCCACACTGTATAGCTGGATGACCGTGACAATGGTACTTGAACTTTTTGTACCCTAGTTTCCTCATTTGTAAGATGGAGCTAGTGATAGTACCAACAGGCAACAATAGAGTTATTATGAGAACTTGATGAGCCAATACTGGTAGTTATTCATAGAAATAGGAATTGAAAGTGTTCACTGTTTAGCACCTACAGCAAAACAGTAAGTCCTTACTTACCATTACTGATAGGTTCTGCAGCTTTAAGGAAAAGGACATATAATAAAAGCCATTCTACCCCCCGCTAATTGATGTAAAAGGTGTTAAGTTCCCACAGTATCTCATCAACATTATGATGAAACGATGCTGAATAAAATGATACCCGAGGACCCGCTGTACCCGGTTTGTATTGTAGCTGCTCATGAAATAGTCTAGATTAAACCTTTGGAACGAGATGAGAAAGGGCCAGTTAGTTGTAAAGCACCTATTATGTGCTATTCAGCATAATACTAGGGGTTTGGGACATTAAAAATTACACAACACACACACACTGTCTCTCTCTGAAGATAAATCTAATAAGAGAAAGAAGGAAGGATGAAGGAATTTAAGAGGAAACGCAGCAAAGGAAACACTGAAGATCAACCTGAAATGATGCCATCTGGCTGTGACTTGTACAATACAGGGGCAGGGCCAGCCAGGTACATTTAGCAGGAGGACAAAGCAATCTTCAGTCCCCTGGCTGGAAGGACGGCTGACAAGGACCATGAAGAGACACCCTGCAGGAGCGCCAGGCCTTCACGGTGCCACAGAGCCATTCCCGGGGAGGGCTGGGATTCACTACAATTCACGACAATACGTGGTGGTCTTTAACACTCCCTCCCATTTCCATGCCTCCCCTTGGACATTCTGTATAAGTGATGAATGGTGGACATGGATGGAAAGCAGCCATGGGAGGTTAAAGAAGGCTTACGCGGGATGTCAGGGATCAGTGGGAGGGGCCCCCAGTTCAATACAACACACAGTTATTAAGCAGCAATATGGGCTGTACCACATGTACTAATATGGGGGGGGGCACAGTACCGAGTGTTCAAAACTCAACAAGATCTGGTGGGCCCTCTCTGAGCTAGCTGGCCCGCCCACGGAGACATGGAGACATAACAGACCGATGAGATGATTCAGACAGTGTCTTCACAGCCCCAGGGGCCATTTCTTCTGCCTCCTGTCGAAGGGACACAAGACTGGATCTGACAATCAGAATTCAGGGTTTCTCTGACCCCTCTCATGAACTATGCACCTTTGGGCAAGCTACGTAACCGTCAGGCCATTTTTAAGCATGGTCATATCATAAGAGCTTTCTTTTCAAACACAGGCGTTTCCTCGTCTCTAAAGAGGGTTGTTACAGCTCTAGCTCTGTAAAAAGGGGTAACATGATGGTTGCCATTGCAAGATGGACAAGGGGCCTCAAAGCCTGTGGTCCTCCGGAAGGTGAGATGGTCAGAAAAGCGCGCCAACTTTCTGTGTCTCTTCAGTTGGTTCTGATGAACGCCCCCTGTCTCTCGGAGAAACTGGGACTGACACGCCCGCAGTTACGGAGAGGGGCAAGGAGAGATGCCAAAGGGTTAAGTATCCCCAACCTTAAACCTGAACAGCTCTGAAAAGCCAGCAGTATGAAAAGTGCCCTGGGCTGACCCAACTTAGATAGATATTGAGTCCTCTTGGGCATTTCAAGAGACCTTTTGACAACCTTAGAACACTTTGTTTTCTTCCTGGTGTTCACTGGTAAATAAATCTTCCCTTGCAATCACTACAGAGTTTAAATTCAGTTTGTCTTTTCTTAGAAATATGCCTTGCAGGGTGGGCCCAAGATGTCCTGTACAAAGCCACTTTCTAGGAGCTGGTGACCTGAGAGGGCCTCAGGGGAAAAAGGAGTGTGAACAGAAGGGTAAGGGTTAGCATGACCACAAGCAGGAGACAGTGCCTATTTTAATCAGGGTAAAAGCAACCAAACCAAAAAAGAAAAATAAAACATGTAGGATCATGGTTTAAAAATCCTAACAAAAGCCCCCGAAGAAAAGCCAACCATTGATTTGAACACACTGTTGATAAGATGTAATAGGATGATGACTCTAGACAATGCAAACTATTTTCAAAAACAAAACACTATTATCACCCTCCATCAGTTTCCTATAAGGAACTCAATCCCAACATCAATATTTAAGAATCTCTGGTAGCAAAGAGGTGCCAGGACTTGTGTCACCATCGCTCCTTGGTGCTGTCTGGGAGAGGAAGGAATGGAGGGGACTCCATTGCAGGCTGGAGGGTACAGGGTGTGGCGGTGTTGGAGGTTCCCTATCTCCAGGCTGAGCCCCGTGGTCAAAAGCAGTTGCTCAAGGACTGAGTCATTTTACAAGTTTCGAATGCAAAACTGGCATTTGTCCCCCAGGACACGGGTTAGAGAGACAAGCAAGTTGAGCCACAGTATTTAGCTTTCCCAATTGCTGGGCCCCTAAAATATACATCAGGATGAAAAGCGGTCTATTCTTGTAACACCGCCCTACAATTGTGACGCTAGTGACACAGTCAGTCACCTCCTGCCAGCCCCAAGTCCAGGGTTCTCAACCACCCACCCTTCTGACAGGCTAAGAAGTCTGGGATTGCCATGCCCCCTCAGTTTGGATAATTTACTAAAATGACTCACAGAACTCAGGAAAGCACTATACTTAATATTACAATTTTCTTATACAAGATACAAATCAGAGCCGGCCAAAAGAAGAGACACATAAGTTGAGGTGTGGGAGGGTGCTGAACACAGAGCTTCCCTGCCCTAAAGAACGACCACCCTACCAACACATCACTGTGTTCATTAATTAGGAAGCTGCACTGAGCTGGGTGTCCAGAGTTTTTATTGGGGTTTCATTACAGCGCTGTGATTGATTGAATCATTGGTTACATGACTGAACTCAATCTCCAGCCCCCTTTCTTCCTAGGAGGAGGTAGGCCTAACGCAAAGCCCCCATGCTCTAATCACATTGTTGGTCTTTCTGACAACCCACTCCCATTCTGATCATCTCATTAGCATGTACTCAGGGGTGACTAGAGGTGACCGTCCAGACAAATTCGCTATTATACAACAATTCTGTAGTGGTGACGAACGTGGGCTCCCGAGTCAGACAGCTCTGAGTTTGACTTTCTGCTGTGTGACTTTAGGCAATTTACCTAACCTCTCTGAGCCTCGGTTTCCTCATCTAAAATGTAGGATTAATAATACTGTTATTATTACACAGAGATCAACACCATTCAATAGAAATGTAATGCTGAAAAAAAGAAATGTAATGCTGGTTACTACTATGTAACAAAAGTTTTTTTTCATGTAACTGAATTTGAAGAAGTAAAATGAAACCTAGTCAAGTTAACATGAATAGCATATTTTAGTTAACTCAGCGTGTCCAAAACAGCTTCATTTCAACATGGAATCAATAGTAAAACAATTCGTAATGAAATACGTTACATTCTTTTTTGAATACGGTCCTTGAGATCCGGTACATACGTCACGCATGTGGCATGTCTCTCAGTTTGGAGGAGCCCCGTTTCAAGTGGCCAGGAGCACACGTCGCCCATGGCTACCATAGTGGGCAGACAGAGATAAGAACTGTCGTTATCCCCATGAAATGAGTCACTACTCAGTGCCATCTGTATCCCCATTTTACAAGTGTGCACTAAAGTGTGTGTGTGTGCATGTGCAGACACATGGAAACAGTGACCGATGATCATTGAAGGGGCAGTAAGCCCCCCTGTGTCCTTGAGCTCCCACCGAACACCACATAACCGCTCTCCTCTCAGGAAAAGAAACACTTCAACGTGGAGGAGAGGCTCTCAGATGGACCATCTAGAGTATGCTCTTTTATTCCCGTGCTCCCACATCTCCCCACGATACATTTTAGTACGGGCAAAATCAAATGACTGTGGACAAGAGCTTTCAATGGGAAAAGATGCCCTTAATGCACTGTGCAGCCAGATGGGGACATCTCAGTGATCTCTGAATGGCTGGAGAGTGGGGAGGAAGACAAAGCCCAGGGAGGAGCTTTGGCTCACTGAGTCACCGAGCAGCCCCACCTGGCCCTCTCGGGCCACAGTCCAGAGTCACTGCCCAGCCACCAGCTAAGTGTACCAAGCCAATGACCCCGCTCTTCATTCCTTGGAAAAAGCTCTGCATTGCAAATCTAGAAAAAAACATCATGTCACTAGTAGGAGATTGATTTCAAGGTAATTATTTAGGCAGCTTTGCAGCATCTGATTCTCAGGCCCTAAAGCATTCTCAGTTTTCTAAAATGATGCTGATATTAATATGAAAGTCCTGTCTCTTTTAAGGGTGGCTTCCCCCATGTTCGGCTTCTCCCAACTTTTGTAAGGGAGAGCTGCCCATCACCCTAACATTCAGTCAGTTTATTCCTTCTCACTGGAGTGGGGTGGGCTTCATAGTCACCCTCAAGGTAGGAAAGAAGAGGTTCCCCTAATAAGGGCAGACAAATGCATTTTTACATAATATGTAAGATTAATTATAATAAATTCAATCCAATTCACATACTTTATCAAGGAAGACAAGCTAATTATCTGTCAGAGAATTAGCACCTATTTAAAGGGCATTTTACCTCAATTTAGCAAAAAGAACTAATGGGAATTGTCTTTCCACTCTGATGGACTTTTGTGACTGCATGTGCTTAAGCACTCAGAAGATTCCTGCAGGGCCCTAAAACGCCAGGGTTTTAAAAAAGGGGAAGGGTGGGAGACACAAACCCAAATTACCCAGCATCTCGCAAAGTCGTACTCTTTCTGCTGTGAGTGTAACAACGTTCCTTTCAAAGTGTCTTCTCAACACCATAAAACAGGGAGTGACTCATATTGTTTATGAAACGATCACTCACTTTCACAATTGCTTTCATCTTTTAATCATACTGACTGATACTTCCATACTTCCTCACCCTGCCGACCAACTAGAAACCCAAGATGGACAAACACATGCCGTAGAGACCATGTGCTGTACACACGATCAGAATTTGTGACAAGACGTGCGATCAAGGATAAAGACTTGTTTACAAACCAATCACTTCGACGGGTAGTTGGCTCTAGTATTCTGAAGAGAAAAGCAGGAATGAAAAAGTGCAGGGAAATTGAGGGAGAGGAGGAAACATAAACCCCAGGAGGGTAGCCTGGGCTTCCATTCCTCACTGCTGGGTCGTCTAAACAAGGGACTCGCTCAAGGGCTGTCTCTTCTAATCTCAAAAATGGAGAAATGATCTTAACTTCATTAATAGACAAATTAGTTAAGTCAAATGGGATGTATCCATAAAATAAGACATGTTATAACATGTAAAGGAAATCTGTGATGACTATACAGGAAGTAAAAGTACAGGCACTGTATAGCAAAAATGAATTTCAGTTTCTAGATGAGAAACTCTGCAGAATATGCACATATATGGGTAAAGAACGAAGGGACTATGTAAAAATGAAACTAGGCCAGTCAGGGGGATTCATATGTCATCTGGTTTTTTCTTTCTAAAATTTTTTTAATATTCCAACAATGGGTATACAATTGAGTCTTTGCTGAGATATAATTTTATAAGATTTCCTTACATAGAAATAGTATATAATTTTCCAGTATGGCACTGATTCAGAAAAAAGTACTGATGTAATTATCTATCCACCCCCTAGAAACACTGGGTTTTTCCACACCTTTAAACAAAACAATCTAACAAGAACTGAAGACTTCCTACTTATATTGCTCCAGTGGCTATGTCAGTTTATTTTACTGAATTATATCCCTCATATATCTCTGGGGTATAAGTACACAATGATAAATTATTATTGTAGATATTTGATATTATAATCAGAGTAAATTTTTAATAAATATTAGCTATTGTGTGTCTGGCATTGTTCAAAGCACTTGGACATATATTATCTAATTGAATCCTCATTTAATTCCATGAGAAAAGTGTCACTACCCTCCCCGTTTTATGGATAAGAACACCAAATTTAATTTGCTCAAGTTCATGCTTCTAATCGGTGGCAAAGTCAGAATTCAAACTCAGCAGTCTGGTTCTAGAATCTGTGATGTCAACCTGCGTACTACATTCCCTTTGATAGAAAAGATGTAAGTTCCTCATAGGAAGGCTGAGGACAAATACAAAACAGCAGACTGATTCATTGAGGAGTCACTTAATAAGCTAATTACAAAGGGAAAGTGAAAGGAAACATGAAGTGACCGGGCCAAACACCGAGACCCACAAGAAATGCTTATTTAAGAACAGCTCAGATACAAACCAAAGGGTTATATTCCCACTGAGATTTAAAAAGAAATGACTGAACTGAGAGTTAGGAAACATGGAGCTGGGCCAGCTCTGCTACCAGCTACTTAGATGCTCTTGGCTGAGTAATCAGTTTCCATATCCATAAAATGGGACAGCTGACACAAATGCTCAATAATTCTGCCTAAATGAATGCTGCTCCTAGCACAGGTTTGCAAGGGTCTACTTTGCTATGTGTCAAGGGTATCAATTATGCTTTTTCCAGGGCCTGCCTGTCCCTGCCATACTCCCAGGGTACCTGAGCTGTATTCCCAAAGGGTATTTATTGATAACCTAACTGGAGATTCTTCCTTCACACACTTGAGGGGGGAAAAAAATCTATAGTTAATATTATTATCCACAATAATAGGATGGATAATGAATATAAAACATAAGCATCCAGATACCTTTGGATAGTAGTTTGGGATGTAGTCACACATACCCATCCGATATTTCTTCTTACTCACTATATCTCACTTTGTCCTTGTCTTTCTTCTCACTCATCTATCTACCTCCCATTCTAGAACGTGAGTGAGTACATTAATGTGTGCAGAGGAAGGCAGCTTTGCCTCATATCCGCAGGCTGCTAGGAGAATGTATTCTAAGGTTCTCCACATTGAAAAACGCACAGAGCAGAAGTATTGCAGTGCTCTGCCCAGGCTCCACCATGCCCGAGCTGAGTGACTTTGGACAAGTGTGTGGATTTCTCTGAGTCTCGGTCGCTCCAGTGTAAACGGGAGTGTTATCATGAGATGCAGTGCTCCGAGTAGAGTCTGGTACATAGTCAGCATTACCTAAATGTTAGAGATCATTATTCCTGTTTTCAAACATTTCTTCAAATTGTTACTCTTTAACAACCTCTGTCATGACTAAAATTTGAAGGTTCTGAAAGCTGGGATATAATTCAGGGCAAGGTCACCGGCAAACCATCTCTTCTCTAAGGATACAGAGTAGGCCACTCTTCTGACCACTGCATTTTCAGTTGAGGAAAAAGGGAGAAGTATGATAATTTCGAGCACCTCAGAGGTAAAGCACAAGGGAAGCAACCATTAGGAATACAGCTCACTTGTAAAAAAACAAAAAGCATGTGCCTAGCCTGGAAAGAACTTGGGCTTTGAGATCTTAAGAACTGAGTTTCAATTCCTGTTCTCCAACTCACGGGTTAATAACAGGGAGAAAATATTGAAGCTGTTTCTCAGATTCGCATCTGTAAAACTGGGGATCTGAAACTTGTCTGAAGAAGCGAAGCTGAGGATGAAATAAGACACATATACGACAGCCCGATGGCTACCGAGTATACAGAAAACATTCCATAGCTACTAATGTGTTTTTTTCCAAACTACCTGGAAAATAATTTTCTAATTTCAAGCAAGAAGCTAGGTTAGTCAGAGCCAGAATAGCTACACATGATGAAATGGGATTCTTCTGTCATATTAAAATATCATTTCATGAGAACCATAAGACCATTTTTATAAATTCTTATCATAAAAATGTGCTATTTTAATAAGACTAGAAATGCAAGACCCAAGAAAATGTCCCCTATCGCTTCAAGGAAGACTCTCTTACAAATCTGTCTAGTCTTATTATTTTAAGAGAGAAGCAGACACTCTGTGATAATGAATGACAATAACACAGTCTTGAACACTGGAACCCAGGACTCAAGTCCAGTGACACTGGGAGATACTGTCACTGTGACCCTAAGAGTACCCTCTGATCTCACACTGTTCTGTTCCCTCTACTCCCCTGCCCTTCCTCCCTCCTCTCCCATTTTGTTTTTTCTTCTCTCTTCAGTAGCAACAGCTGGTCACATTTAGCCCAAGGGTAGTGGACCATGGGGCCAGGATTCAAAGAATGTGGGATTATTTCCCCCGTCGAATAAATATCAAGTATTAAAGAACTGGATATAATGTTCTGACGCAGAGTGGTGACTGCCTTCTTAACCTGGGGACACTAAGATCAGTTGAGCTGATATTACAGCATGAGAGATTTCTGCTCCTCAAACGGAGGGCTGGGCCAACAGGACCTCCCCACCCCCATCAGACCCTTCCATCTACTGCTTACTTCACTGAGAAATGGACAACAGATGCCTGCCAGGGGACCCAGCCGGGTGCTTAGACAAAGAAAACGAAACCCATTGTTGAAACACTCAGGAAGACAGTGATTTTGTTTTGTTTTCCATGAAATTCAAGTCTTAGGGGGTGAAAACATGATGAATAGGCCTTCATCACAAATAAAATTAAGGGCAATACAGATAATTTGATGAATCGGCAAAGCCTTTCCTTCCTGTGTCTTCCACTCTGCCAGAGCAGAGCGTCAGGTAACAGCCTTTATCTTACATGAAAGTACCAGACGGCCCAGTTCATTTCTTTACCCAAAAGCACAGGCTCATGGTTCCTTTTCGTTTAAGTTACATAAAATATGGGTCTCGCTGGGGTGAGGAAGTGGACTGTACACACACACACACACACACACACACACACACACACACACACAGAGGGTGACAACAAATGTATACACATTTTAAGAAAGGGAAAAACTGTATTAAAATTACAGTGATGGTTACCACTTTGAGCACCTCTTGTAATTGCAGAAGTCAAACGTGACTTGCATTCATCTGTCGTTATCAGTACATATTGAGTATTATAATTTTAATACACTTTTTTTTTCCTTTCTTAAAATGTGTATACATTTTTTTGGCACCCTGTGTATATATTTCCCCCCAACTTTTAAGTAATAATAGATGATACCGACATAAGCTGCAAGAAGGAAAAAAATGCTAAGGTCTTCCTCTCGGCTTATGGATGAAACATCTAGAGTCAAAGACTTCACAATTAGAAAAGATACTATGTGAACTTGCAGATATGTGTATTTTTAAATGTTTTACAATACAATTCAAGCTGTGGTTTATACTCGTCGTTTTCTCTTCCCTCCAATTTTTCTGAATTAGTAAGTTTACATGATACGAATATAGAGTATACAGGATATGGAAACATAATCAATGAAAATTTGTCCAAGAGGGACCCACATGGTTTATGGGAAATAACCCAGCTTTGAAAAGACAGACTTGTGTTTTCATCCCAGCCTGGTCCCTTAGAGTGAGTGTTTTTTAATTGTACTTGCCAATTTTTTTTTTCTAAGTAAGCCGAAATCTTGTTTTGGAAATATCATTTACAATGCTTGTTTGCTTCACATGTCCTCTTTTCATAGATAGCATGAACAAAAAAAATAAACACAGGCCTTGTTCCTATGACGCCCGAAATTAGGGAGGTCTAAATTACAAAGTTCCACTCTATCACAAAGATGAGGAGACCTGCCAGCCCTGAGCTCCTGAGGGAGACAGAGAACACAGATTTCCTTTTCTATTAAAAACCAACAAATACAAAAAGTCACTCCCTTTCAGATCAACACTGTGGAAAGAAATTGTGTTGGCCCATGGAGATGTGCTTAGAAAAGGCCAGACTCTATCTTGCAAGGGGAAAAGAAAGGACAAAAACGCCCAGTGCCACACAAATATGTACTTCCCAGAAGATGACCCGCTCCCTAAACCAGATTGTGGCAGAAGATGATGAAGAATACAGACAGGTACATGGTCTTCAAGGTGGGAAGGATCCGGAATACTGGCCTGGTCTGTATGTGCTCTCATGCCAGCATATGGTTATTATGATGGCAGCTTCCCCAGCCTGAAGGCTAGTGCAACACCTAGAAGGCGTCAATAATATTTGTTGAGCAAATGCATGAATCTCCTTTACCCACAAGGCTGTATGTCGGTGGAGACCAACCTACCAAAAAGTCCCTAGAAATCTGAACCACTCAACACAGGCGCACATCTGGAAGTATGTTTTCTAGCTCTTCCTTAAACCGTTAAATTCCCCAGAAGATGGGATGAAATCAACGTTACTATTTGTCCCATATTTCTAGGACTAAATATCAGGATCATGAACTGCTGGCTTCAAAAGATCTTAGACTGAGGTCCTTAGAGTTGAAATCTGAAAACTCAACAAAAAAGGTATCAGTACTCAAAATGGTTGATTAACTATCTTATTCTATATTTGCATGCTAAAGATACTGTTATCATTAGATAATAATACACATGCATGTCAATCTATCGATCGGGCAAGACCTATTTTAGCACTAAGGACCAAGGCTCCAAAATTAATTATGTATGTGACCTTGAACAAGTGACCAACTTCTCTAGGCTCCATTTCCGCAGCTGCATAATGAGAAGACCACACCTGATCAATGGCTCTCAAACTTGGTTGCACATTAGAATCACCAGAGAACCTTTAAAACTCCTGATGTTCAGGCTGTACCCCAGACCAGAATCTCTGGAGGTGGGACCTGAGAGCCAAAGGTTTCCAATCGCCCCAACTGATACCCATGGGCAGCCTGCAGTGAAAACTACTAGACGAGGGGACCGCTAAGCTTCCTTCCTGTTCTCAAAACTGGGATTCTAGAGTTCGAAAAATGTGAGATGACCTCCCGTGGGATGAGAATTTCTACCCACAGTGTGGAGTATATCCTTAACTGCCTACTTGAATTAAATTGCCTCAGCACTGCAAATCAACATACGTTCATGTCCAAACTGCTCCCCAACAGTGCTGGGGCAGAGACACCTGGCTGCTGATGTACTGAGTCTAAAGAAGCAGGGTGGCTTCTGGTGAAAAGCTCACATCTAGTTTCTGAGTGTGTGTGCCACCAGGCTATGGCAGAAGAGTGTCAAACCTTCCTTCCCTGACCCTGCTATTTCCAATCTAATATCATTACCTACCACCAGGAGAAAAGTTTCCTGAACTTGTCCTTGACAAGCCAGGTGGTTAACTTAACTGATCTGAATGGGTAAGGCCAAGATCATACTCAAATGCTCCCACAGTAGTGTGCTTAGAACAAGTTGTCATTCCCCCCCCACCCCCTCAAACCCTTTCCCCCCCCCCCCACACACACCCAATGTCTAATGTAAGAGGTTTTGAAAGGGCATGGCAGTTGGAGAGCAGGGCCCAGGGGCCTGATTTATTGAGAGCTGTCTCTGTGCCAGGCACTTTATTTATGTCATCTCAGTTCATCCTGTGATATTGAAATTATTCCCAGTTCACCTGGGGAAAAAAAACCGAAAACAAAAACTGGGGTTCTCAAAAATAACCTGGGATGCCTAAGGACACCCACAGTTGGACAGTGCAAAAGCCTAGATTCGAACCCAGTATTAGTGAGCTAAAGTCGGCACACAATGAGGGGCAGATGGCGCAAGGGCAGAGATGGGGGAGAGAGCGCGCTTGTCTCTTCTCACTTACATTTTAATTAAGAAGGAGGATAGTGTATCCAAAAGCTCAGAGAGAGTACAGGCAACTATGAGCCAAGTTCAGGGAAAAAGGTTAGGACTCACCTGAAGAAAGGAGCAGGACTTTCAATGACTTCCCTCCTTTTTCCTCCACACTCCATCTCATCACAACACATAGCTTCGAGAACTTTGCAACATGAAGCACACAGTCCCCTCCTTCCACTTACCCTTTTATAGTCAGACTACAATCCCTCTTCCAAAAATAAATCAGCCTGATGAAAGGCCAGAAAAAGCAAAGCTTAATAGTTTTATACTTTCATTATTTAGTTGTGGGATAGATTTATCATCACATTTTTACAAATTCCCCTACAAATAAATAATTCTAGGATAGGCCCAAATTACTCTGGCCTCTTGACCCAACATGTTTTTGTAATTACTTGGCACTCCAACTGTATGCTACTTAAATTAGGAACCAGTCACCAAGTTATTTTTAGGCCATAGTGTCTCTCTCTCTCTCTCTCTCTCTCTCTCTCTCTCTCTGTCTCTCTCGCTCTCTCTCTCTCTCTCTCTGTCTCTCTCTGTCTCTCTCTCTCTCTCTCTCTCTCTCTCTCTCTCTCTCTCTGTCTCTCTCCCCCCCATACCTAGCTTTTTATTTGTACTCCTTTAGAAAAAGAACCAAAATTGTCTGTTTATTGGCATCATTATTTCTGTTCAACCAATAGTAATAATATATTAAACTACATTTTTGAGTGCTTACGATGTATGAGAAAGTGTTTAGATACTTTGCAAACATTAATTCACTTAGCTTAGGAAAACTAACACTATGAGATAACTACTGTTATGTCCTCTTTTCATAAAGGAGGAGACTGAGGAAGTCAGGGATCAAGCAATTTGCCCAGTAATGGGGATTAGAGTGGGGTGGGGGGAACCAAGACTAGAACTCACACTACAACTGCATCCCAAGTACTGCCTGAATTTCCCCCCCGCCCCATTTGCTCCAAGGCTAATGCTTGGATGTTCCACAAAGGCTCAGAATAACAACAGCAAGCTTGTGAATAAAATGTGAATATTATTTCACATTTCTTAAAAACATCCTCATCCCATTCCTGAGATACAAGAGGAAGACTTTTATTCCCCCCACAAAACAGAGCAGAAACACAAAGAATATTTTTGCAGGGTCTCTTGTTTCTGAGCACAGTCATTTGCTTGGTCATCAAACTCAATACTGCCTACAAGTGTTTACTTCCGAATCCTTGCTGACCGTGGAAGAATGTGGGCAATCTACATTTGCAATCTTCTCCTGCTCATTTCAGGAGTTATGACGGAAAGTTTTATACTATACAAATCAAACCTCCTATGTTATCAAATCTTCTCTCTGCATCAGCCTCCTGAAGTAGTTCTCTCTTCTCCCCCTGCCCCCCAATAAAAGCCCCTGGTACAGAGGCAGGGCTACGGGACACAGTCAGTCAGTCTTTGTTTTGTGACAGCACAGGGCAAGTACAGGCATGGGCCCTGATATACCCGTGCGGAAAAGGGCGCCACAGATCCCCCAGTTGTCCCCTGGAGTCCTCCCACTCAGAGGGACTGCCACTCCGCCACAGACCTGACAGCCAGTGAGTTACAGTGCTACGTTTGAAAACTCTCAAAAATGGGCACATGACACTGAAGTATTTAGGCGTGAAAATGCTGTCTATACAATACTATAAAATATCCCCAGCCTTATCAATTTTCCAACATTCAGTGTAAATGTGAGACATATTTAAATGCATTAAAATGTTGTCTATACTATAAAATATTTCAACCAAAAAGGAAAGAGAGAGCAATGAGGGAAACCATTGATAATTGTTTAATCTGGTGGTAAGCATATGGGTACTCATTATCCTCTTTTCTACTTTTCTGTTTGAAAATGTTTCCAATAAAATTGTTAAAGGCAAACACCGTCTTTAAAGAGGAGGCAGCGATAGCTTATCTTTCTTACACAGGTAAACAACAAATTATTTCCTTTCACCCAGCCTTGCTGAAAAGGAAGGGAGTCTTGTAAACATCACAGTGAAGATGGTAGATCTCGTTATAGAAAGCCCAGAATTGGTTAGCCTTATTATTTAGTGTGGTTAGAAATCATGTTAAAAATCAACTTTGGCTAAAACAAATTCTAATTCTTTCAAAGATTTTGCAAATCCCTAAATGTTTATTCATTTCTCCAGGGGGAGCAGAAGCACAGGTCTGATGCCATTTTTTCCTCCCCTCAGGAGTTGAGAATAAAACATAGATTCAGACATCGGTCACAATAAGGAGGTGACTGACTGTAAATTAGAGCAGCCACTTAATCTCAGGGGCTTCTCTGCCTCTGATTACTTTCTTCCCAACCTGACACAGTATGACTAAAATCGCAACTGAGCAGCCGCTCTCCACAGGCCAGCACCAAAAATGGAGAGCATGGCATTGAAACAGGGGGCCATGAAACTTGGATGGGGAGGGTAGCAACCAGTGTTTACAAACATACACCAGAGAGTCAGGTGGGCCAGCCATAAATTACCCGAGATTGTACTGAAATCTCTAAAAGTAAATTAACGAGGCCTTACAAGTTTCTCTCTTACATTCTCGATACCCCCACCTGCCGCTGCTCCCCACAAAAATCACTCATTCCAAAATGGTACCACTACCACTCTTGCTAAAATAAAATCTTACTTTACCAAGGGACGGGGTTGCTAAAATCAAGCTCAGCAGAGAAGGCATACCAGTATGGTCAAGAACCTGGGAGAAGCTGCTGGCTATGCCTTCTGAGAGGCACACGTCCCATCCTTCACCTCAGTGGTGCTATGGCATTAACCTTTGGTTTGCCCGCATCAAAGGGTAGTTGCGGGTACCCTAATATTGATCTCTTTCTCTGCTTTCCCATCTTGGTCCCAATTTTAGGCCATTCCTCCAAAAGACACCAAAATAATAATGACGACAATAGTAAATGAAGTAGATTATAGACCCTTTTGCTCCCGAGCTACATATTTTCAACCAAATTCCCCAATATTTGACGAAAAAGCCCCCAAAGCTACAAGTAATCCAACCTCTACTACCAGCGCGCCTTCCAGGTCAACCGCCGCTCGCTGTGTGTCACCAACCCGAAAATGACGAGCCCTCTCAGAGGCCGCCCAAGGCGCCCAGTGGTGAGGTCAGCAGCTTGTCTGGCTCCGCCCCATGGAGGCAATCTTACTGACACTGAGGAACAAGCCCAGACTGCTTGGACTCTCATCTGCATCCAAAGGAGAGGGGGAGAGGAACCTCACTTGCATCAGTAGCACCCAGGAGACTCCTTCCTCAGTGGCTGACAAGCCACCACATACACAACAATGCCCACTGCCGAATAGAAGGTAGGATCTACAACTTCTCCTAATCACCCTCACGTTCAAGGTCAGGTCATCTTAATGTACTGTTTGATGCCTGTCTTCAGATCATACAGACATCAAAGGTCGGTTTTTTCTCAACATCTACTCTGCATGAGCAAACAGAGGACCATCAAGACCGTTGGCAATCCCTCCCCCCTCTTTGCTCCCCAAGATAAACCACTACAAATGAGAAGTGTGTAGGTTATAGTTTCTCATGGGCAAAAGATGACACAAGCCAAGATCACGGTGAAAAAACAACCAGCTGGGTAAACCTACTGGGAATCACTCAAAATCAAGCAAACAAGAAAATAAAGAAATAAAATACAGAGCTACACAGAGGAAATCTGAATGTATCTGTCACCCCAAGAAAATCGATGAACGACAACTACAAAATGTCTGGACACTGCAGGAACTCTCTGCATAGGACGCCCATGTTCTCCTTCCCATCAGAGCCCACCAGCCCTAAGGAAAGTTGTGTATTTGTTGAAGTTGAGTCCAATAAGAACAAGTTTAAGGGCAGTGGAGAAAGGGTATGGGGGGTTATATTAAAGGAACTGAGAACCGTATTTCCAACAATACTATTTAACAAAGGGCAGGATGTATCATTGGGAAGACGAGAAAGAGAATGAGAGAGCTGTCTCACAAAGACAAAAGAACAAACTTGCTCACCTCAATGGCCTGTTGCAATTTAAATATACAAGGTATTCAAAGGAGCCCTTTGATCAACACACTTCAGGAGATTGGCTGGTGACGTGGCCCAGAGGGTGTCGTTGGATCCAAACACAAGAGAAGAAAGAAGATGACTACCTCTCAGTTCCATCACCACGAGACCAAAAAGGAAGAGAGGGGTGCAGTGTCCCAAGGGACAGTATCTGAGGGCAAAGAGGTACAACTGGAATGGACGCAGAATGATGGCTGCCCTACTAGGTTAAGCAACACTGTGGGGAAGGAGCTCAGAGAACAGTGGGTAATTCATTCCTCCTGCCAGGGTTTAGCAACCGTGACCTCAGAGTTATTCTGCACTGAGTGTACTGGGGCAAGGGACCCACCACTCCATCTTGGGAGGAGCCATGATGCCAATGGTTGTCGGGGGAGGCCAGAGGAACAATGGGTGGGTGAATATTTCATAACAATGACTCTGTCCCCTTGGAGCTTTGGCAGAGGAACAGACGTTTGTGAACTTACACTTTCTGTGGGGCCTTACAATAAGGATCTCTGCCCTTCTTGAAGGTCAACATAGAATCCAACGTGGTCAGAGGGGAGAGAAAAAGGAAGCATTTCCCACAAAAAGAATCAGCACCTGTAAGTTTACCTGTAGTTCACCACAGTTGGTGTTTCCTCCGTTCCATCAACTTCGGTTAAGTCTGAGACACAATAATTATCCAACTAGCAATGGATTGGAACAGAACTACCAGACCAGGCGTGCCTTGAGCTACCATCTGGTGTTACAAAAGCCCCTTTTTAGAAAGATGAGAAACGTCTGAGAGGTGAAGTGATTTGCACAATGCAAATTAGAAGGTGAATCAGGACTAGGATTCTTCCAGCTTCCAGTTCCATGTTGCTGGGCTTCTCTCACTAACCAAAATACTTAAGAAAGGGCACGGAAGGGCAGACAAGAAGAAGGAAGTCTATTTTGATCTTTTGTAGCCAGGGTAAGGAGGATGCTGGTATTTCTAAGAGCAAACCCCAAGTGACCCCAGGCAACTCAGGAGTGTGCTTGGGAAGGGACGAGGGGCATTACCTTTCAACACCAGAGGTTCTTTGCCTTCTCTCTTCAGGGACTCGAGGACTACGTGAAGTGGCTGAGAGGGCATCACTCGGCTCGGCTCATTGGTATTCTCATCATAAACTATAATTTCTTTGGAAAAGATCCTCTTGAAAGAGTCCTTGCCTTCCCTACAGGAAATCAAGTCTAAGACAGTGATTTTGCCCTGCTGTAGTCTTCGCCGGCTGATCTTGTCGGCACAGTTGATGTGGACAGCTCCTTGGATGTGACTCTTGTTGTACTCCATGAAGGGCCTGCAGTCAATGATGACAGGGCCCTGGCCTGGCAGGTGACCCTTGCTGCATTTGGTCATCTTCTTTGCCAAGTCATTGGGGTAGATTATTTTGATGCTGGCTAGCTGCTTGGGGGTCCCTGCCACGGGGCTCCCCACCCCCCCTGATGGACCTAACGAGCCTGCATTCTCATTGTTGTTGACCATCTGGGTAGCAGGGCAGGTGGTAGAGGTTCCGATGGCGGTGGCGGCGGGGCCGGCGGCAATGGCTGGGGTTGGGGCCTGATGGTCCTTGTCGTAGGTTGCCACAGAGCAGCAGCTGGCACTGCTGCAGCCACAATTCAGGGAGCGGGCAGAGCCGCTGGATGAGGGCATATACGTCAGATTCGCAGCCTTTAGGGACACGACGGTGGTGGCGATGACAGAAGGGTGGCTGTGACTGCCTGGGGCGGCAGAGCCAAGGTAGCTAGAGTCTAAACAAAGGTTGAGATCTTGAGGCCGGACGGGCCTTGACAATGCCACTACTAACCTGTCGTCTAAAGGAGACGGAGGCATGAGGAGGCTGAAAACTGGCAATTCAAGAAGAACTCAAGACAGTCTGCAAAGAAGGGGAGGGGGAAAGAAAGAATCAAGTCATGTGACACAAAAGGCAGTCTAAGCCAATCCCTAGGAGAGGCCTCTGAGCAAAGTCATCCTAAGTGCCCTCTGTCCTGCCGCTCTTGAAGCCTGAACCTTGTTTTGACAGATTCAAAGAGGATGTCAACCAAGGGACCCTCGTCTAGTTGGTCACTAAGTCTAAGGCGAAATGCAGAGTCTACGCAAATGTTGATGAACAACCTTTCTTGGACCTACATCCAAGTTCAGCCTTGGAGAAAGTAAAAGCACAAAGAATTAGAAATCCTGAAGACAGAAAGGCAGGCTCTTAAGAGGCATCTATTCTGAGCCTCCTCTCCTGGGCAGAAGGATACTGCACCCATCTGAGAAGGACCCATTTGTCCACCCTTGCATACTTTCCATGTAAGTCCTTACCCACTGCAAAGGCAGAGGTATGACCAAGAGCCCTGGCATGGCTCACAGAAATATACAGCAGCTAAATATACATTAGGCGTGGACGTCAACTTTCTGCAAATCAGAATGAAGGTATCCCCCTAAGTGAATCTCTTTAACGGGGAGCTATTCTTGCTTTCCATTCGACCGAGTCCTTTGAAAAGCATAACACAGTCATATTAAAACCTCCTGTGTTTTCTCTTAGCCTCTTATAAATTAATCTGCATTTCCCCTTTCATTACAAACTGGCACCCTACAAAGAAGCCTCAAGCCAAGAAGCCAGGTCTGGAAACCCCAGCCCATCCATCACCCACCCTTTGCTCCCTCACTGCCCCCCACCCCACAGGCCCACTCCTGCCTTTAAGGAAAGGACCACTTTGACTCTCCTCCCTCCTTCATTTCCCCAGGGGCACAGACTACCCCTCCTAGAGCTTCTCTCAACGGGAGGCAGGCACTGTGCATAATATTATGGTCCCACACAGATATCACCCCTCTTCAAAAGGATGCATTCCATAAAGATGACTTCCCAAATAGCCCGTGCCTGTTAAAGGGGACAGTGAAGTGTTGCCCACTAGGTCTATCTCTTGTCTCATGAGAGGGCACCTGCAAAGGGACAGTTCCATCCTCTCCGTGGGCACAGGGGACTCTACAACCCAGCCCTGCTGGCTTCTCTCCTATCAGTCATGCACATAGAAAAGAAACCCAACCCCATGCAAGAGGCACTCACCTAAACGAACTTTAAGAGATGTCTGGAAAAATGTCATCTATCATTCATCTACACACGACCGCCACCATTCTCTGACACAGAGTCCAAATGCCACAGGCAGAATCCACACACGCAGGCACACACGGGCAAGCACCCTTCACGTTCACAGATCCCCACCGACTCAGGTTTCTCTCGCCCACCTTTGGATGGGAGCGAAGGATCCAATCCCTTCCCTGCCTTCCTCCCTTCCTCCTTTCTTCCCTCCCTGGCGTAGTATGTTTTGAAGAGCAAGTACTATTCCAGAAGCTGTAACTGTTTCCCAGCTGGACGCAGCGGTGAAAGTCTTGGCTGTTATGTTACCTGGTAGGGTACGTCCCAGAATCAACAGTCCATTTCCTTGGAGAGGGGTGCGTAAGCCTGTTCACGGAGACAGAGCTGGGACCCCCACCTCCACAGGAGTGCGCGACTCACACACACGCGCCGAGCGTGGAAAGAGATCTGCATCCCTGCAGCAGAGGGTCGGGCGTTTATATATTGCCCGTGAAACCATCCACACTGGCCCAGGAAGCCTCCCAGAGAAATACTGAGCTATCCCTTCTCCCTCCTAGTTGTCCTTCCTCCTCTGGACGGAGGCTGGAAAGAAAATTAAGTGGTCAGAGAATGCTCCTTGCCCACTTCTGGGGCACTCAACACCCCCTTTCGGAACACAGCGCACTAACAAACCCCAGGCATTTAAAATTGCCGCAAAGCATCCCAACAAACCTCATTTTTTCTTCGCCCCAAATCCAAATAGACTGCAGAGAGAGAGAGAGAGAGAGAGAGAGAGAGAGAGAGAGAGAGAGAAAGAGAGAGGGAGAGTAAACGCACAGGGCAGCGAGAGCCAACAGCCGGAACCCTGTAACCTCACCTGCAGTGGCTCCCTGTGAGCATCCAAACACACACACACACACACACACACACACACACACACTCACACACACACACCCCTCCTTACACTCCTGGGCTCTCACGAGGAACCGCGGTGACTTCCACTTACTTCATAAATAAGTGTAGCCCTCCACCCTCTGGCGCTCCGCTTCAGTGTGGATTCACACATTCGGCCCCCATTCACTTGGCTTCATTGATCTCCAGCAGTAACATAGTTACTTTCTCTTTTGCCACACTGTAAATGTACGGTTCTGAGGGGGCGGGCCGGCTGCCGACGGACGGCGCATTCGACCAATAGGAATCCGGAGAGAGCCGACCGCTACCTCACAGCAGTCAGCGGCCAATGAGCGACAGGAGGAGGTGGAGCCGAGGGCGTGGCCTCGCCTCTTTAAGGAGGGTTGATCCGACGCTGCTTTGGGACCTTGGTGTTATAACACGGGCGGTGATGTCATTGGCAACCAATCAAAAACTTAAAAGGGCCAGCCGGGGCCCGCGCGGAGCAGCTGCTCTCTATTTACATGTAAACCGAACCGGCAGGATGCACTTAACCCTTTCCGGGGCTGAATTGTCAATGGGCTGGACTCGCCGCTCCGGCTACAACTGGCTCTCCCCACTAGAGGGGATCCCCCTGGACCCCCTCACCCGGGGACAGACCACACTCCGCCTTTATTTTTCTTTCTTACTCGGGACGGATGATCGAAAGTGTCGGAGTAACTTTCTAAGGGCAAGAGACAACGACAACGATTACTGTCCCCAACGGGAAAACCGGGTTCTCGGTGTGGCGGGAGGTGACTTGACAAACTCTAACCCAAGACTGACGGACGTCGCCGAGACGCCTGCGTCGGGACCGACGTGAGCGCGCAGCCTGGGGCTTCGCTGGGGGACTGGGCTCCCGCGCAGCTGGCGGGCGTGCCGGCCCACCCGCGACCGTGAGGCCCGCCCAGCTCGCAGCGGCCCGCGCGTTCTCCCGGCCGCCCCGCTAGTCTCCACGCCGCCGGGAAGCGTCGACCGTCCGCCCGCCCGCAGATGTCGCTGCCCCGCCGGCTGCCCTACAGCTTCCCCGAGCGGCGGTGGCGCGGCTCCCTCTGGCTCGCCTACTTCTGCGCGCGGGTCACACCACGCCCCCGCCTACCCCGTCTACTGGTCGGGGATCGACCCGCAGCACGAGGGCGGCAGCGCGGAGGGCTGCTTGGAGGCGGCGGCCTGGGCTCAGGGCGGAAGCTGCGGGACGAGCGCCTCCGGCGGCGGCACGGGCGCCACCCACCTAGGCCTGGCGTCCCCGGGCTCGCCGTACGCTCCCTGGGCGGGACCACCGCCCGCCTGCGCCCATCTCCCGCCGGGCGCGCGAGGTCTCCACGCCATGCCGTCAACCCCGCGCGCCTTAGTAGTCGCCCGCCACCCCACAGGGCCCCTGGGGAGTCGAGGACCGCCAGCCTTGCGCTTCTGGGACAGCCGCGGCTGGCGGAAAGGAGCCTGAACTCAGTGTAAATCACCAGATTGAGTGTGGTTGGCGGAGCGTCGAGGAGGCGGTGCCGCCTTTCTGGATTCTCAAAGCGTTCGCGGACGGAGGGGTCACTGGGTTAGGCGCGCGTCCGGCGGAGAGAGTGGGGGCGAGGCAAGCAGTCGTCAGCCGCGTCCGGAAAATCTCAGGGAAACTGCGGGAAAGTTGTCTTGCGGGTAGGAACAGGAATGGAGATGCCTAGTATCTGCATCCAAGAACCCGTAGAAAGTAGAGCTGTTTCCGTTTTCCTTCTCCAGGCTCAGAGAGGCAGGAGCGAAAGAGTGAAATGATTATAGTGGAGTAAGACATTGGAGCACGATAGACTATTTGGCTATGATTTTTCTCTTACCGGATTGAAGGTGTTTGGAGACATACTTCAGGCTCCAGGCTTAAGTCAACTAAGTGGCAGCGACATAGTAATGGCTTTAAGTGCAGATCCGAAATCAAAAGATGTCAAACCACGGCCGGCTGGCCAGCCAGCTATACTCGATGAGCTGTTAAGAGAAATCCCCTTGGTTATCTCTGGGGGGCAAATTATTTATCCACACACTCATACATACATAGTTTAGCTTTCACACCAGTGTTTCAAATGGAAGTAAATATATATAGTCATCTTAAACAGGAAAGGATTTTTTTGTAGCCCCCTCTGCACACACACACCAACACATACACAGTGGCAAAGGCACACCATTTGGTCCTAACACCTTTGGGAATCAGCAAGCCCTGGCTAGGAAAGTTGGGTTCTGGATACTTTCCATAGAAATCAGAATAGAACTTCCCACAGGGTCTACCCTGGATCTATTTGGAGCTTTAATAGCTTGCCTTTCCCTCAACATAGATAATTATTGAAAAAAAAAGTTCACTAACTCAGGGTTGGAGAGTTGTGGATATAGGTCTTGATTCTGACTCTCATCTGTTGTATCCGTTCATCCACAGTCACTCTGTGTAGTTATCTGTGAAATGGGAATACCCCAACTCAGAAAAAAAGCAGCGGCGGGGGGAGTGATCAGGGGGAATAAAGATTGTCTGCTGACAAAAGGCATTCAGTAAAAAGCATTATCCTTGCTTCAGGAAATGGGGTGCCTCTAGTTAAAGGTATTTACATCTATAAATTATAAATTCATTGCTACCACCTCGCCATCTAAGGCCTAACAAAGTAGGGATTTATACAATTGCAGAAAAGTTCTTAACACTCTTCCTTTGAGGTCCAGAAGGGGAAAGTAACTTCAAAAAGAAGTGTAATGAGATGATTACTTTAGTATAGATTCAAAGTAGTGGATTATTATAATTTAGTTGACTAAGAATCTAAGCCATCCAGGCTGAAAAATTGGGAAATGATGGCATCATTTCCTCATCATTAACCAAACCTGAAACATAGAATAAACATGTCATTAACATATACAAAGATGAAATTATTTTCAAATTAAGCCACCTCAAAGTGTGTAGTTTACATTCAAAGTATAGAGTCGTAGAGAAAAAAATCAGATTACAGATAGATATTTTTTCAGTTACTACTCTTCTAAATTTCTTTCTACAATATGAGGTGATCTTTGTTCCTGTTTTTTGAGTCATAAATGTGAAAATACTGTCTGAAGTACTGCCTTAGGTTTACTTTGTAATACTGGCCAGCCAATAGCTGTGAACTTGTTCAGTATACGGATACCTGACAAAGTCTTAATGTTCCATTTTAGTCCCTAAGAAACAGTGAAGCATCTTCACTGTATTTAAATGTTCTAACATGACTATACTGAACCATATCTTTGTTCTTACCAACACCGTAAGTAAAATATTGTTTCTTTCAGCACATTGTTGTCAATCTAAAAGCTGAAGTTAACTTAGGCTGACATATAAGATATAATATGAATAATGTTGAACAAATGTATTCATCAAATGATTTCCTTTATGTGCACTCACATGGTAAAGTGTGGGGGATGATGGCAGAAGGTGGGGACTGGGTGAGAATCAGGTTTTCAAAATAACCCTCAAAGTCAGAGAAAAACTTAGAGAAAATATAGAAATAATAAATCCTAGGATAAAGGTGACATTAAATGAGCAAGAGGTGGGGAATGAAAAAGCGAGGTGGCAAACAGTTGAGGTCATTGAGACCAACCTGGTGGCCAACCTGGTGACACGTCCTATGACACTTTCCAGGCCTAGAGAAAGGCTGAGGAAAAGGAACCCTGAAAGAGGATGGCCACTGCAGCGTTTGGTGGGGTGACGGAAATAAGAGTGGGCCCATCTACTTTCTCACTATGCGTGACTTTGGACACAGCAGGCCTGCAGGTCTTTCCCTTTGAATTCATGGGCACGGTGCCCTTGTGACTTAGGAAGAAGTTCTGAGCCATTGAAGTTTCTACGTCTGTGATTTTCCAGTCTGGTAGCCCCTTGCCCAATGCGGCGACTGAACCCTGGAAATGTGGCAAATAGGAATTGAGTTATGCTCTTTGTTTAAAATCCATGCTGCGTTTTGAGAACGTCTTTAGAAAAGGTAAAAGAGCTCCATTGTTTTTATGTAGATTACATGTTGAATTGTTTGGATATGTTGGGGTAAATAAAATGTTAATAAGATGAATTTTACCAGTTTCTTTTTACTTCTTAGAATATGGCTAGTAGGAAATTGGACTTGTATTATCTATCAGTTTCTATTGGCCATGCTGTTCTAGAACCTAGAATTGCTCCTTTGATTTGAGGTCACGTTGGTGCCAAAGGCATCAGAACCACAGAATGTTAGGCCTGGAAGGGACTTGAGAATTTATCTAGGCCAATGGTTTTCAAACTGTGTTAGGATGAGCCAGAGGGAGTAGGGACGCGAGTGCACGTGACTGCTGTGGGAGCCGCAGTGAGCTGGGGGAGCTCTGACATCACACGCCCACCCCCACCCTCCCATCCTTGATAGACATATATTAGGTTGGTGCAGAAGTAATTCTGGTTTTTGCAATTACTTTAAACCTTTTAAACCACAATTACTTTTGCACCAACTTAATATTTTTTATTCCTGAGACTCCAAAGTCAGATGTCATTTGAAGAAAGGATTCTGGCTGGTTTCTTGTTCTATTTTGTTCTGTTTTTCCATCCTGGCCCATTGTTTTACCTGTAAGTCCATTTGAGGTCCAGAGAATGGAGGCAGCATGGCTAATGCCATGTAAAGATAAATAAGGCATCTAAAGGACCTCATTGTATCCAGAAGCGGTACAGTCTTAACCTACTAGGAGATGCTGGGAAGTTTTGATTAATTCCTGTTGGACATGAAGCCAGTCCTGAGAGGGGTTAGGAATGTGGAGAGTGTGCGTTTGCCTTTTGTCTCAACAGCCCTCCGCAGTGCAGTCAGACACAGCCCCCTGGGGTTGAGGGACCCTGGGCTTTACTTACCTCTACAATTAAACACTGAACTGATTCGAAAGATCTGGCATTTGGAAAATATTAACAGGTAACAGTTACAGAGTGTTTTGCTCTGTGCCAAACGCTGTTCTAAGTGATCCACACTCATATAAATCTTCACATCGAAGCTACAAATAGGCACTTGTATTAGCCTTAACTTACAGATGAGGAAACAGAAACCCAGACAAGTTACGTAACCTCGCCCCCGCCCCCCACCCCAGGTCACACAGCCAGAAAGTAGCAGAGGCGACATTTGAACCCAGGCAGTTCTGCACCAGAACACCTATTAACTAATTATGTGTTACTTAATTCATTCTCTTTGTGGGTTTTCTAAACCTCTGTCATATCCCCTCAGCCTGCAAACTGCCAGGATACTTTTCATTGCCTGGTCATAAGCATTCACCGCTGTTGCCTCTGCTTTCTCCTGAACAGCCCAGAGTCTGTTATGTCCTCGTGTGGTCTCACTCTCAATACTGCATCCTCCACGTTTGGGACAGGATCAAACCTCCACTTTGTTTCCAGAATTCTCCCAAACAGAGCTCAACACTTTGTGGTTGCTTCGATGGCTGGTGCCAGCCGGAATGACAGGCTCAAGGCCGAGCCTATGACAAGTCTATTGCCATTAGGGATCTGGAGGATTAGGGACCCTTGCAGCCCCTAATTCAATCCTGTTCTGAATTATAAATGCAGGTATTAATTATGTCTATCTCTGGGGAACCCCACTGTTTACACATAACCTTCTTTGTTTGATTTTTGACCATATTCCCCAATTTCTTTTTTACGCTAGCATCTATGGAAATATCAACATCTTTTTCACTGTAATCCATCTCATTATGAACCATAATACACTCGTGGTTTTGCTTCTGTCAGCACTCTTTGTGTTATGATCGTGTTTCATGCTGAGGGAATTTTTCCTCTTCTCGTTCGCTGAGTTCATCAGGACCAAGGTATCTTCCCTTTCCCTTTCAACATCTTCCCTTTGATGGCACTCAAGGCATCCATTTCCAAGTGTTCATCTCCCTGACAAATGGCTGGGCCAGCGCTTATTGTCTAGCACGTGACTGACACCCATAAAGGGCTTTTTAAATTTTTTCATCAAGGGCCTGTGCCTGGACATCAGGAAGGTCTTCATGTTTTTGTGGGATGAATGACGTGCTTGGGAAGGAAATGCTGCTCCGATTCTGGGCAAGACGGGGAGCTGCGGCCGAGACGTCCTGTTTCTACTGTTCTGTGAAGGCGACCTACAGACCCCATATGTCCCACCGGGGGAGTGTTCAGTGTTGCCCCCAGATTGGTATGGTGAATATAGCAACCATTCTAGAACTATACTTTTAGCCTGCAAGGGCCAAGAATGTACAGATGTGGTGGCTGAAGCCCATGTCAGGTGAATTTAAGTGTCCACTGAGTGCTGAGTACTGAGTCCACAGTGCTGCCCCTGAAACATTACAGGCGCTCCAATGAGTTCAACTCAGCAAAGGTCAAGTGAACTCACGCTATTCAGCAGGTAAGAGAAAAAACCCGATTGAAAGTGAGTTAACTTTCAGTTCAAGTAGGAATCTTTGAGAAAGTGTTATTGATGCCATAAACTCCCAGCTCACAAAAATTTAGAGTTTAAAGAAGATAAATAGATTGGGTCAGAAAGTGGCCAAATGGAATGCTGGAGATGGGTTTCATTCATCTGCCAATGCCCAGAACCTGGGACATACCAGGGGCGGGTGACTAAGCAACATGTTGCCTTTCTTTAGGAGATATATAATTCACATGAAGATATATAATTCACAGGAAATTCAACTGAAACCACTGTCATGCTTTAGTTTGTAATTCCTATTCCCAGGAACTAGGAAAATGAATGCTACTTGATGTACTGCAATGCTGAACTTTAAATTGGACTAATGACAACACCCAGTCCAGTGAAGCTCTTTCTCTATGTTCTTCGTGGAACAGAAATGCCAATAGATTCTGGTTCCCTTTTCAATACACAGTCCCAACCCTCATGTGCTACATAAGTTCTCCAGAATATAGACTAGAGAAATTAGAAACTTACCATTTTACTCATCAGGCCCATCCAGCATGTTCTCCTGATGGTTGCTTCTAGCCTTTCTAGCATTTGTGACTACTTTCCCTCCAAGTAAAACTTTTTCCTTCCCACTTCCCATCCTCCAATGATCAATCAAAATTATTTGTGGAAGAAGGAAGGATGAAAAAGAAAAGAAGAAGGAAGGCAAACGGAAAACAAAGATGGATGGGAATTTTTTGTTTTATTTATATATATATATTTATATATAAATATATATATATATATATTTGCTTGTATTTTTGACAACATGTTTGGGAAGGGTATATTTGGGCAGAAAGAAGGCAAGATGTGGACAAGGAGAGAACATGTTGCCAATTCCAGACATATTTGTTTCACAAGCTACATAGACTAGGACAGAATCAGGCCACAGAAAAGGCTTGTTGAATGCTTTGCAGCCCCCAAATGTGATAGCACTGAAGTTCAGTCTGGTTGCCCCCAGCAGACACCGGACTAGGCCACACTTCTGGGATGTCTGAGTCAGAGCTGCCCCTCAACGAGATGTACCAAGGCTGAGAGCAACTGACTGGTCTGTGCCAGGCCTCAAAGATGAAAGAAGCCAGTCCCTGCCCGCTGGGAAAGTTGAATGAGAGGACATTGAGAGATATTCAAGTGCATGTCCAGAGCCACTGGATTCAAACCTAGGAGAACCCCAAAGACAAGTTTCTCTGACCCCATAGTAGGAGGAGCCGATCGTGCCTGTCTCCTGGGAGCATACAGAGCTTTGCCTTTTGTGTGTTTAAGTGACTGTGATCTCTATCTGTGATGGTTAATTTTATATGACAATTTGACTGGGTCACGGTGCCCAGAGAGTGGTTCAAACATTACCCCGGGTGTTTCTGTGAGGGTTGTTTATCTGGATGAGACTGATGTTTACATTGATAGACTTTGTGTAAAGCAGACTGCCCTCCATGATGTGGGTAGGCCTCATCCAAACAGTTGAAGGCCTCAATCGCACAAAGACTGATCTCCCCCAAGCGAGAAAGAATGCTACCAGCACATGCCCTTCAAACTTCCACTGCAACGTTGGCTCTTCCTAATTCTCCAGCCTGCCAGCCCCTTCTGCAGATTATGGACTTGCCAACCTCCATAATCGCATGAGCCAATTCCTAAAAGAAATGTCTCTGTCTATATACACATACATCATATTGGTTCTGTTTCTCTGGGGAACCCTAATACATCTTTCTTTCCTTCTTGGACAGAGCAGAGCAAAACCTAGGAAATGAGCATTGTATCAAGTGTCAACACATCTCCACTTCTGTCCTGTGTCCCCAAAGACACACTGGATCGAGTGTGTCTTCATCGCTGAGAGTCTCAATTTCCAAGAGTTTAAAACTACTCCAGAAGGGTGATAAGGATACACTTACTAAATCTAAGACAGAAACAAAATCTTTTTTAATTGAAAAAATCTAAGATAGGATTATTGATCTAGAAGAAAAACACTCCCCCACACACACCTACAATTTACTAGGAGAAAATAGCAAATTCCAGTGAGGCTCTGGCTTTGAGATTCTAAAGCAATCTAGAGATTGGAAAGATAAAAATAAGCCAGCAATATGTTTCTGAGACTCTGATTTGTGTCCATTCAGCCTGAAGGAAAAAAGAGATGAATATTTTTGCTTTCCCGCAAATGCATATTTAATCTTTATCTAAACATCCTGAATTTGGAGCCTGTCAGGAGCTTCCATAGTAAGTACAGATTGATTTCCCAATTTTCTATCGTGTATTAAGAAAGCCATTTTCAGTCCCAGAATTCATGTGGACCTCTTGTTGCTGTTATTTATTTCTTGTTACTTTTGCTTTTCCAAGTTAATTGACATACGGTTGAATTATTATAAGATCTCAGCATAAGGGCTTAAGGAGTGGATTTCTCAAAATGAAGAGGTCACAGTCCACAAAACCACACTGGAGACAAAAATGTACTCTATTTTTGCAGCTGCCTAATGTTTTCAGTTTCCCTGGCTCTTTACCAGGAATGTGTGAAGCGTTTGGCGGTGGATATACAACTCTGCTTTCTCCTTCCTGGTTTCTCGTAGACTGGAAGCCCCTGCCTGTTATCTAGACCAGAGCTTCTCCAACTCTAAGGACACAAAGATCAAGGGTATCCTGTTAAAAATGCTGGTTCTGATTCAGCCGGTCAGGGGTGAGACTAGAGTCTACATTTCCTAACATGCTTTCCCGTGATTTTGATGAAATCAAATCGGTCCACAGGCTGCACTTTGCATATCTCGACCCACACCATCCAGTACAGTAGCCACATGTGGCTGTTGGAGTACTTGAACTGTGGCTAGTCTGAATTCACATCTACTCTAAGGATAAAAGAAATACCAGATTTTGAAGAGTCAGTAAGAAAAAAGGACAAAGTATCTCATTAATTTCATATTACAGGAAGTCCTCAATGTCGTCCATAGGTTCTGCGACTCTAAGCAAAATGACATATAATGACACCAATTTTAACCGCAGGCTATTGATGTAAACAAGAGTCAAGTGCCTACAGCATCCCATCAATGTTATAACAAAACAACTTGGACAAAATGACCTGCTGTACTTCCACTCCAGACTCTCCCAAACTCCTAACCTAAACCCACACATCTCACAACGAGGTCCGTGGACCGGTGTGTGATCACTCACTGTTGCTGGTCTAAACCCAGAGAAGGAGTTGGTGTCGGAATGCAAGTAAACAACATGAGCAAGCACACTGTTCCGTTCAGCTGAATCTTTTTCCTCTTTGAAAGGACCAGAACGTGCATTTACCTTCTGGCAGTACTTTCTTTCTCGTCACAGCGCACAGAGCAAGTACTTTGGGTAATGCTGCTACATACAGTCTCCCACGGACAGTTCAAGATCAGTACCCAGTAGACATCTCTCCCCTCCTAAACGTCCTAAACCTACTCCTGCTCCTTCACCGTCTTCCTCCGGGAGTTGGTCCCTCCCCCCACCAAGCATCCAAGCAAGAAACAAAGGGACAACTTAGTTGACTTGCTATTGAGCAGAGATGATGGAAGTGGGGTCATGGAATGCAGCCTGACTTGGTGTCAGTGCGTGGACGGGGCTAAGCCTGTAGACAGAGTCTCTGCAGAACTCCAGAGACAGAGATGGAGGCTGCGGGGGCTGGAAAGCAGGCGGGTCATGACTGACATGCTTCCACTGGCGGTGGCTTCTCTAGCTGATTCTGGTACATTCCGAAAGCTCTGCTGGATGAGAGTCCTACCACCTGGGCACTTTGTCAATTACTCTTCCCTTCTAGCTTTCCCTGGTTTCTTTCTCTTCCAACTAGAACATCAGTATCCTTCCAGCCTGCGACAATGCCATTACCAGTTTGGCTTCTGCCCTTGATTGGGACCCCATTGACTTACCATCTCGTGTTTGCCTTTGCGTTCCTGCAAAGATATGACTTGCGTTCCTTTAAGATATGACTTGCAAACTCTCACACAGTAATAAGACAGACCCAGTTCCGCCAATCTCCCCTGGTCTGTGTTGTCGCTTTATGCCAAAACAACGATAGGTAGGATGGAGTGGGGGGTGGGCGGGAATTAGCACAATCATTTGAAGCCAAAGAATAGATTATGGCTGGAAACTCCCGTCTTGATTTGGTTCAAGGGCCACAGCTATATTTGGCTGGCCCCTGACTGACATAATTATTATTGCCAGAAAGTAATTTTAGTAAGAACTTAAAAGGAGGACATGGGTGGCTAAAGCTCTAATAATAACATTTCTGAAAAGTCTGGGTTAATGAATCTGTAACTCTGGTCAAAGAAAAGAGGCTTCAGGTGTTTGGGGATTAGTACCTGGAACTGAGCTTGGAAAAAAAAATATTCTACTGGGGAGTCAAGTAGGGCAGGGATAGAACACACGCCCCTAAGACACGTTGGGGAAATAGAGAGGTAGCTCATTTTTAATCAAAAGTTCCTCTAAAAATTTTGTGAGCAAAATAAAGTTTCTCAAAGCAGATAATGTGTTAAATTCGCTCACTGGGCCTCTCCTGTGATGCACAAGGCACTAGACTAGTTTCTTTGAAAGATTCCTCAAGGTGGAAGCAGGATACTGTGAGCACTGGCTCAGGCAATCTGGCCGTTTGTAGCCAGCTTTGGCTTTGATTAGGTCAGCCCGACAGGCTGATGCCCTACCAGTGGTAAAATAGTTTGAATATCACCCCTGGATATAAGGCAAACTTTCCGTCCTGAAAGAGCTTTCAGTTCAGAGGGTGAGCTCTGCCCACACATAACCATAGCACAAGGCCGTGTCATAATAATGGTTACAACTGTATTTCACGATGCCCGTGGCAAAATGCTTTCGTACACTTTCTCGCATGGGAACTTCACGACAGCTCTGTAGTGTGTGTTCCTTTTCTCATTTTGCTGATAAGAAAGCACGAAGGTCAAGGAGGGAAGTGGTGTCTCCCATTTTATAGAGCAAGAACCCGTCCTCACTTGACAATGTCTGATTTTCCCTGCAGTGCTTCACCCACGGTTCCCGTGGCCTCCTTATTTAAAACAGAAGATTCAGAAGCAAACAACTGTTTATTTCACGAATTAATTCTTGATTTCTCAATACAGATTTTCATACCCAAGTAACCACATGAAAATCAGCCTTGGAACCCTGCCATCTGATAGAAAGTTTAAAAAGCCCCCTTCTGGGAAACAAGCTGTTACAAAGCTCAGGTAATGTATTTTGGGGAAGCATTGAGTTGCCTTTCAGGGCCTCAGCAGGCAGTTATGTGTAAAACAAACAAACACATGCAAAACAAAACAAAGAAGCAAGGGCAATGAGACAGTTTATTGCAGAGGGAAGGGGGAGAGAGAGAGAGAGAGAGAGAGAGAGAGAAAGAGAGAGAGAGAGAGAGAGAACGCAAACAAACAAACGTTTCATGATAAAAAGTGCCCAGTGATCTGGGGTCAGACTCCATTCCTGAAGAAGCCACAGCTGTCACCATAGCTCAGCACAAGAGGAGTTCCTCATACTGGCCCTGAGGAAAACAGGTGAGATGCTAGTGAGAAAAGCCTTGGTATCTGCAGAAACAAGCCTGGGTGTTCTGGACATTCACTCAGGCAGAGTACCTCGTTCTCCAAGGGGCCACACACACATGGGGCTGCCCTTAAAGCACCTCAAATCTCTATGTATCTGGTCACGGACAACATGGCCGCAGGCCACGGGGAAAACACAAACTACATCCCAAGGGAGTGATGCCGACGGCCTCTATGACCATTTGCTCAGTACGCCCCATGCAGAGCCAGGCTTTCAGACCTGGGACCCTCCGGTTGGTTTGGCGCCTTTTCTGTTGCCTCTGACACGCATCTCAGCCACTTTCTGTCTGTACTCATCCCCTGCGATAACTGCCTTCATAGAACCTTACAGAGATACTAGGTCAGGATGGGAAGGGAACTTGGAAATTGTTGGAAGCACCCTCTCTCTTCCCAGGAAAGGAACACGGAATTTACAAACGTGAAATGACTTGTTCGAAGTCACGAGAAAGGGCAGTCACACAATCAGCACGAGAGGCCATAATTTCTGGTGGTCGTTACTCGACGTGTGTGAAGTTCAATGTTTGGAATCCTCACTACCGTCAAACGACTTGTGCAGGTCGTAACTCCACCAGGTCTTCTAGTGTCAGTGGCGGAAATGAGGCCCCCTTATTGGGACCTGCTCACTGGAAGGAACATCCTGTTCTCTATATGAGGCGAGTTTCTGATGATTGAGGTTCCGTGTTGCAGGGACTCAGGGATCTCGCTCTGAGGCACCTTTGAAAGGACTCCAAAATAAACTTTTTCTGTGAAGCAGAGAAGCTGGTTACGGTGAATATTTGCTGCCTAATTCGTTCTTTGGACAGCGCTAACTGTGCTTCCCTTCAAGGCTGGCATACTCATATCGCCATCGTCATCTGGTGGGTTTTGCTCACTGACTGAGCCACTTTGCCACAAGAGATGCACAAATTAAACCTCCACAGGACACGGGTCTTGGTCTATGTTGTTCAGTCCTGGACGACTCGGGCCTGGGGCACAGGGGTGCCCAACAAACATCTCCGGACTAAACACAAGGGAGCCTTGAACAATACGGGTTTAAACTGCACGGACCCACTTATACATGGTTTTCTTCCCAATAAATATTGGAAATGTATTTTCTTTTCCTTTTGATTTTCTGAGTAATATTTTCTTCCCTCCAGCTTACTTTATTGTAAGAAGACAGCATATAACACCTATAAACAGACAAAATATGTGTTAATCGACTGCTTATGTTGTCAGTAAAGCTTCCAGTCGACTGTCGGCTACCAGTGATTATGTTTTCAGGGGAATCAAAAGTTGTATGTGGATTTTTGAAGTCACGGGGTGGGGGGTCGGTGCCCCTAACCCCCACGTTGCTCAAGGGTCAACTGTAAATGAATTAGTTGATTTTCACAAAGGGAACCCCCGCGCTGGCTCACCTGTCACAATATCCACCTTCACAGCTGCTCCTCCTGCATGAGACGCCCCCTGCGAGGAGTGTAGCTACACAGCTGCAACCACCCCTCACCTGTTGCCCTGGACACTGAGCAGCCGCCCATCAGCCCAGAGGGTCAGATCTCTGCTCCCTCTATTCCACGGTGGCTCCTGGGAACATCTTCTAGGCCTCCCCGAGTTGTTTTCTTCTTACTGTGAGCCACCTGCTTAGGCCCACCCTAAATGATGAGGGAGTTTTCTCCTTCCCTCATCTTGGAGAACACAGCCCCATCCCATGCTAAGGGGTCGGAGCGCCACTTCCACCGTGGCTGGCCCTCTGGCCCGGCCCTGCCCAGGGAACCGAGCAGCTCTTTATGAGCAGATGCGGCTTAGTTTCCCATGACCCCCCGGCCCCTGGAAACGCTCCCCTCCCCAACGTGAAGGTCATCAGAGCTTACAGGGTACATCACAATCACTTGGGGACAGGGTGGCATAATAGTTAGGCATGGCCTTGTAAATCAACCGACCTGAGGTCAGGTCTGGCAACTTCTACTTCCTGTGTAACCTTGGGCAAGTGATGTAATTTCCTTACGATGCAATGTTCTTATTTGTCAAATCGGGAAAATACCAGCACCTATCTCATAGAGGAGAATGCTAATTAAAGGTGAAAAGTTGCTCAATGCCGGCAGGATATGATACATGCTCAGTGATTTTTTTTTAACATGTATGAGAGGGAAATAAATAAATGATTAGTTATTCCCAGAGGATGGCGGTGCAAATTGGAGAAGTCAAGAGAGGGTCAGACACCCCATCTGAGAAGCGAAGGGTTTCTGGGGAAAGATTCGGACGAGGCTGGACTAGAGGAGAGGTAAGCATTGGAGGACAGAGAGTGTTTGAACAGCTTTGGATGGACGGAGAATGAAGACTTGGAGAAAGAAGAGAAGATAGTGAAAGAGCAAGAGGAAGGTACATTCTAAGCTTCTCAGGAAAGAGAACTTTGGGGAAGAGTCCGCATGAGTTAAGCAACTTTCCTGACCAGCTTTCTTCATCCCTCAGCAAGGAAAGGGCCCCGGACTATAACACACAACCTTTCTCATATTTTGTACTTTTATAATCTTCTACCATTGGGCCATAAACCCTGTGACAGTAACAACTCTACCAACTTTGCTTATTGGTGTACCCCAATGTCTGGCACGATCCCCACGAGACTGGATATCTAACTGCACAGAAAGCAGCCCAGTGTCTCTTCTGTCTTCTCACAAAGGGTGAGTTTCAAATTCCTGACTTAAAAATGATTATTGAAGAGATTCAAGTCATTACTTCCTTTCCTTGCTGCTCTTGGTTCGAGCACACCACCAACAAAAAATAAACAACGTTAAATGTTTCTGCTCCGTAACTTCATTTTGGGTGTTAGCGTCTTGTTTATTTTTTCACTCAACAAGGTGCCTGGGTGGGTGAGAGAAAACAGGGCCAAGACAGACTGACCCTTTCCTCAAGTTTGAGTCACTCTTTTGTCTCTGAGGAGGTGTGTGTCTCATCAGGGGACTCCCTGGGCAGACAGAGGACAGGCTGAGTGGCCCAGCTTCTTGCCCCACCCCAACTCTGCTTCTGAGCCATCTGCTGTGTTGCTGTACCCCGAGTTTCCAGCCTAATTCTGACGGGGGCAGGAGGTACTGCACCCCAATGCAGCACCTGTGCTGCTCAGAACACGGCTCCAGGTATCCCTCTCCAGCCCTCTCCCCTCTGAGGCCACATCCCTACGACTGTACTTTGGCCTCAGCCACTTATCTGAGTCCTTGCTGTGTGACGGCAGTTCTCTCCCAGCACCACACTTTGCTTTGCATAATTTTGAGCATTTACGGCATGTGAGCCACAGTGTTAAAGAAACCCTTCCTTTGCACAGTCTTCACCAGACTCCTGTGAAGTATTAGAATTATTTATTTCCATTTGACGAATTAGGACACTGAGGCTCAGGGAGGTTAAAAAACTCACCCAAGGCCACATGGCCTGGAAATGGCGAAGCCAGCCCTCAGCTCAGATAACTGGTCTCCCTGCTTCCTTTTACTTCCCCTTTCTATCCAGGCCCCTTACAAAATTCTTCTTTGAAAGAGGAAAGTCTCAATCAGTCCCTCCCTGGCTAAAAATACTTCAGTGCCATCTCTCTGCTTTTTGAAGAAAACTGACTCTTTCCCGAGTCTGCAAGGAAAGCCCTGTAAGCGTCCCCACCTCACTGGGCAGTTTCCATCTAATCTTTTCCCTTCTCTCAGTAAACTCCAGCCCTCACCCTCCGTTTCTGGAAGTGGCTGACCTGCTTCCAGCCTTAGCATATTTGAGCATGTCATTTCCCTCTCCCAGAAAGTTCTCCCAAGCTCTCTGCCTCTCTGTTTCCTTTTCTGCCAGCCTGCAGGCCTGTCTTACAGATTTCAGACTTGAGAGCTTCCACAATTGTGAGTCAATTTCTTGAAATAAACCTCTTTCTCTCTCTGTCTCTCTCTCCCTCTCTGTTTCTTTGGAGATCCCTGGTTGATACAAGGTATGTGAAAATCTCTATTATGATGGATTTGTCTATTTTTTCCTTTCGTTCCATCAGTTTTTGCGTCATATGTCTTTAAGAACTCTGCTATAAATGACACTCACATTTAGATTGTTTCATCTTCCTGGTGATTTTCCCTTTTATTATGACACAATCTTCCCTTTATCACTAATATTTTATCTGAAGTTTACCAGATTATTAATATAGATACAGTGTTTTGCATACTGTTTGTATACTCAGCATTTAGGCCGCATGTAATTGCGCATAGCTTTTTCATTCAGTATGTCAGTTACTCCCTTTTAATTGGAGTGTTCAGTCCATTTACAGTGAATGAAATTATTGATATGGTTGGGTTTAGTATACCATCTTTCTATTTTCCATTTTTCTCTTCTGTTTTTGTTGTTCCTCAGGTTTTTTTTCTTTCTTTCTTTCTTTTTTTTTTTCCACTTATTTTGGGTTAATTTTACTATTCTATTTTTTCCCTATATTAACTTCTTAGCTTATGTCTCAGCTTTTGTGTATTTGAAAAGTTATATCTGGATTTTATCCTCATTTTGGAAGGATATTTTTCTTTGAGATACAGACATCTTTGTTGACAGGCCTTCCCCTCCCCCCCTCCCTTGGAGCACTTTAAAGGCGTTGTTCCAGTGTCTTCTCCATCATTTCTCATGAGAAGTAGTCCAAATTCTTAAATATATGTACATATATATATTTAAGTCAATCCACTGTCCTGTTATTCGGTTATCTCTAATTTCCTGTTAAGGCCTTCAGGTAAATTTTTCATTTCAATTATTTTACTTTTCAGTTCTAAAATATCCATTTGGTTCTCTTTTACAGTTTTGTTTTTTTTTTTCTGGGCTAATATTTTCTGTTCACTCATTAAGAGCCTACTTTCCTTTAATTCTTGGGTATGTGTGAAGTAACTACTTTCAAGTATTTGTCTGCCACATCCAACATCTGGGTCATCCTGAGATCTGTTTCTATTCAGTTCTTCTTTTCTTGACCATAGGTCACATTTTTGTGTGTTTCTTTTTATGTTTAGTATTCTTTGACATGGTTATTTATATATTGTAGGGGTTCTGGATTCTGTTATCACTCTCTGAAGTATTGAGCTTTTTTTATAACAGGTGTTCATTCACTGGTTAATCACTTTGAACTTGTTTAGGCTTGTTTTGGATTGTTAGGGAGATCTATGGGAAGATCAAGATATTTTCCACACTTTATCTTGGTGGGTTCCCAACTACTAACCCTGTTACCCATGCAGATCTTGTCAAGGCTTGGTTTTAAGATTTGTATGATAGTGTAAGATAGGTCTTACTGTAGGGCATGTCCCTTACCTCTACTATGTGGTTTTCCTGGTATCTCAGTTGGCTTTACACAGTGGTCCCTTCAGAGCGGGCTCCCTAGTGCATATACCGTAGAAGATGGCAAAGATGGCTTTCTAAACCTTCCTAACAAGCCATTCTTCACTCCCTGCCCTTCTTTATCCAGGGAGAATGCTGCTCTGTATAACACACCCATGTAATATATAACCGAAAGTCACTTGGCAATATCAAACACTACAGAAGTAATTATTAATATCTTATCACCTTGATGGTGGATTTATAGCCTACATCCATCAAGTGCAGCCTGCAAAGAATAGCACATGAATATGCATGCATATTGTATAACGCATACTTGTCTCATCTTCTGGAGGTGAGAATTTATATAGCAAGCTTGGGATGGAATTAATTATGGTTGACTTAAAAAAAAATACTTCTCAACGGCAGCCCTGTTGGAAGTGCTCACCAGCCTTTATCAGAAAAAGTTCTACGGGCTCAGTTATTATTTTATCAATCATGTTTAAAAGGAATGGTTTCCCACCGAGAGTTTGTTCCATGTCTGGCTTATCACTTAAATGGGAATAACACGAATTAGGAAATCTGCATTGATTACCTTGGAAAGCTCAAAAGCTGGGGCTGATAAGTGGCCCCTGCTCTCTTCAGGAAGGGTGGGGCGGGGGGTCCCTGATGTAGGTTCAGACTCCCATGGCCAGTGGGGATGAGGCAAAGGGGATGACAGAGTGGAGTTGTGATGGTGTCCCATGCTTTTTGTTTCCCAGCTAGTGTGAAATAAACACTTAGACTCAAAAACTCAGGGAAGGAAACAACTGAACTGCAGACTTTCCTCCCTATGGAAAATAGATACAGTGCCCCAAATATCAAGCACGTCTGCTATGGGGTGCAAATTGCTAGAACAAAGTGAGAATCTCAAAATGTAGTTAATGACTTGATTTTAGAGGTGCAGAAACAGAGTGCCAGCGAATTCCCACAGGGCGTGCCCATAAGCGTCCTTCTGACTGTAGTTATAATGCATTGTCTTGAGGAAGACCCCGCATGCACTTAGTGGGTCAAGTAGCACCGAGACAGCACTGAAGCCATGGCTGGGTCACAGGTGACCTTTAATAGATTTGAGGGGGAGGGCAGGGACAGGCGAGGCCTTGAGTATGTGGGGTAAGAGAAATAATCATTATCTCTGACATCCTGGAGTGCTTTCCAGTTCGTGAAGCCCTTCTGTACATGTTAGCTCGTTTCCTCCTGGCTTCGTCCCTGTGAAGAAGTTAGTATAATCATCTTGATATTAGAGATGAAGAAAACTAAGTCCCAGCAGGTGCACCAAGCAAGGCTGTCAGACATCTAAACATTGGCAGAAATGGAATTTGAATCCGATTTTTTTTCTCTCTCTTTTTTTTTTTTTTTTTTGCACCACATCCAACGATGCTCTTTTCAGGTTCCGAACTCAGTTGTCTTTTGTTCATCAAAAGCCTGCCAGCCCTGTAGCTAAGATCTGAGCCCTTTGCAAACAATGAGGACCTGCTTTCCGGCAGTGCTGCTTGAGCTTAATGCGATGGGTGCCATGTCCCTTGTATTCCTTTAGCCAATCCTATGGAAATGGAAGTTTTGTTCAGGTTAAGGGGAGAGTGTCTAAGATTCCTAAGCCTTCCAGTAACATCAGCACAATCTAGAGGGAGGAATGAATATAATCCAATCAAACAGTGAGAGCAGACAGAAAGTGCTCTCCTCCCCTCTCATTTCCTGCTTTCCTTGGTAAACCTGTCTCTCCTTCCCACTGGGATACATATGGCACAGTGTTTTTATCGATATGTACCTCCCTTCCTAAGGGGAGCACACAGTCTGTTGTATGTTGCCGTATGTTGTATGTATGTAACAGAGGCTTATTCATAAACATTAAGTTGTATACGTAAGCCTATCACAACCCACTGGAAAGTTCCTGATCCTTTGGCTTTTTATCTCCTTCTGAAGAGGTCTTCTGAATCTTCTTTCATGTTTTGAGGACAAATTAATCTTGTGCTTTTAAAACATATAGTCACGATTAAAGAGGCACAGAGTTAGGGCAACTCTGGTTTTTCCCTGTGATGCAAAAACAGATGGCCAATTCAGTTAGTTCAAAGAAAAAAATATTCACATACGTTGTTAGGTGCTTTCCACAAAGATTAACGTGCACTGAAAGATTTCACCAAGTTGGATGGTAGCAGGGGTTCCAAAATCTTCCATTATTGGCACCTAACAATTGGAAGGAGAGGAGAGAAAAGATATTTGAAGGCATGTGTTTCTTAAAAAATCCCATTATTTGATTCAATTGTACAGGCTGGCATTTTGGAGTCAAGGGCTGTGTCTTTACGTGGCAAAGCTCTCAGCTGGAAAGTAAACGTTTCCAGCTGCGTCTGTGGTCTACAGCCTCGCTTCCCAAAGTACAGCTGGTGGCAGCACCATCATTGCCATCCTTGGGAGCCTGGGAGAAGTGCAGAATCTCAGGCTACATTGCAGACCAGGTGGATCAGAATCTGTAGCAAGACGGCCGGATGATCCGAACGCACATGAATGCTGGGGAAGCACAGAACTTAATTTCTAGCTTGTCTGCATTTGGGAATATGGAGGTGCCTGATTTACCCCCACAACTCGGAACAGGCCGAGGTGGAGGACTTTCTCACCCTAGGACTAGGTCAGAGCAGCCAGAATTGGGTAGCACCCACTTTTCACACCCTAAGGATAGATGTGGCCAGAGGAAGTTATAACAGCCACTGTCCAGTGCCAGTTTTTTTGTTTTTTTAATAACAACTTATTGAGATATAGTTTATGTACCATACAATTCACCCTTGCGAAGTGTACAGTTTAATAGGTTTTTGTACATTCAGAGAGTTGCGCAACCACCAGCACAATCAGTTTTAAGACAGGAAATCTGTACCCACTAAGCAGATACCTCCGAATGTCCCGTTCGCAGCACCCAGCCCTAGGCAAATACTAATTTGCTTCCCTTTTCTATGAATTTGCATCTTCTGAACTTTCATACAAAGGGAATCATACCATATGTGACCTTTTATGACTGGTTTCTTTCACTTAGCACCATGTTTTCAGAGTTTATATAATTTGTAGCATGCGCTGGTACTTTCTTCCTTTTGATGGCCAAATACTATGAAATCCCCTGGATACATCTCATTTTGTTTATCCACTCATCTGTTGATGGACATTTGGGTTATTGTCTGTTTTTGGCTATTATGACTAAAGATGCTATGGACACTCATTGACAGGTTTCTGTCCACAGAAAACATCTGTGGACAGATGTTTTCACTAGAGCCATTTCTGACCCTTCAATGAAGCAGCTGATGCAGCTTCCAGTAAAAGAAAGGCAGGTAGGCAGGGCACCGGGGAAGGACATTTGCCCGACTAAGGAAGAAACCCTGTTTCCAAACCCATCTCTACCACCTATTACCTCGGAAACCTTCAGCAAACCACTTAACCTCTTCGAACTACATCTCCAAAATGGGCTTACATACCAACCACATCAACCTTATAGGTTTTGTGTGTTTTTTGTGAATGCCAAATGAGGTAATGAACATGAAACCATTTTTAAATGCGAACCAACACACACACCTAAAGTAGTCGTTACAGTCTGACTGTCCTTATCGTATCAATGTCCCCACTCAGTTGACAACCTTGACAGTGCCAGTAGCTACGAAGCTAGTGACCTCGTCACTTGGAGCCTGGGGAGGAGAACCATACGCTGGGCTTCTCTGGGGCCAAAAAGAAGCCCCCAGGAAGATGAGGTGAGCTCACTGCAACTCTCTGAAGCTATGCTTGTTTAAGTTTTCCAGTCTATAGACAACTTTCTTAGGTAAAACAAACAAACAAAAACCCATCTCATCCACAATGGCTTGCTATAGAAAAAGAAAAAAAAATAGAATGCAGAGAACTGTTTCATTCATTAATTATTTTTCAGCATTTATGATGTGCTCAGCAGCGAGCAATGTGCTTACAGAGGGAAGTGGAAGTGGGGGGAACACAGAGGTATTTAAAGTATTACGATGCTCTCAGGGGAAACCAGTGGGGCCACTTCAGCTTTCTTATTGACTATTGGAAACACAACATAGTTCTAGGAAGGAATGTACCCTAGGATTGGCCATCAGGAGCCTACTTGGAAAGAGTGGTCCAGGAAAGACTACAATTCTCAGAAGAAGAAGGGGAAACAACAGAGGAAAAGAAGAGAAAAGATGGGGAGAGAGGAAAAAAAGTGAGAAATTATGGCCTCTTCCACCACTAAGGAAATGATGGAGCCCACATATAGCTCAGGGGTGTTTTGAGCTAAATATGAGACCTGTGGGTTCCCCCAGTGCCCAATTTGGGCCCCAGGGGCAGAGTCTAACTTCATAGAAGGGAAGAGAGACAGTGGCTGTGTGGGTAGGAGGGGATTTACCTGCTTCCTGTTCAAGCCCCTTTGCTAAAGTGAAATGCTGTGGTTTTACTGGTTAGACTTGTTAATATAATTCCGTGCCCTGACAGGATATGTGTGTGGTAACGGCACCATGTGAGTTAGTGAAATAGATACGCCAAGGTATAAGAGACTAAACACAGCAGGGTGTTCATAAAACTCTTAATCGGGACCCTTAGGGCCACCAAGCGGAGGCACAGAGGTTACATAAGCAAATTACCAAGTCAGGCTGAAACCAGTCATACACACATTTTCATAACTTAAAAAATTCACCCACGCCACTAGAGGCCTACACTCAGACCACGCTCTGAGAAACTAGACCACCCTGAGGTGCCAGAGCCATTAGCAAACATTGTCCCTTTTTCCTGCAAGGCCACCGCTTCCAGACCTGCCTCTCTCCTGCCCTGGGCAGCAGGGCAACTTGGCTGGCCAACATTTTCTTTCCAGGCCATTCCGTTGCTCTGATTTCTATAAGGGGTAAATTATCCTTTCATCAGGAGGCTTCAGATCTCCTTCCCAGAATGATAACAGGGTAGGAGAACGTGCGAACTGAGGCTTCCATTCAAAGCCCAGTTCCAGCCACTGGTGAGCAGTGGGGTCCCGGGCAAATGACGTTGCCGCCAGGAACGAGTCTCCCCACGTGTGCTGTGGGTTGCTAAGAGTATCCACCCCACAGAAGTGTTCTGAAGGGCGCACCTGCTTTTGTGTCTGGCACTTAGTAGGCATTCCAAGAAGACTAGCTCAGTCCCCCATGAGATCCTTTATCTTGCAACTGAGCCTGAAGGAAGCCATGAAGCCCCAAATCCTTGCATGGAGAATGGATACTCACAGAGAGCTGTCACGTCCCAGTCCTCACTGCAGGGGTGGAGGAGCCAGTCCAATGACAGCACTCACCTGCTCGGTCTACCCCCAAACCTCACATCCCACAAAGAGGGCAGGTGCTGCTCTGCGGGGGGCCTTGGACCTGCATGCCCTCCTACCAACATACACATCGACACGGCTCCAACCAGAGCTCTCAGCAGAGTGGCTGACTGCGGTAATGACCTAGTTCATTCTACAGCATGGGCTGAAAAGGACCTTGGTAATAAGACATCTAGAATGCAATCAATGTCCCATTCTGCATTTGTGACTGCTAGAAAGGTCCAGTGCAAACGACAGGCGATTGATCTGATAGTAAGGAACAATCCATTGAGGAGACTGAAAGGGAACCCACGGCAGAGACCCTTGTGCTGAGAGCCAGGGTGGAGTGAGCCTGTGTCCAGCATGTGTGCTGAAGGAGATGCGGAGGTATATTTTAAAAAATCATAAAAATGTGCACACCTGGGGTTGGAAGTCCTTATGGATGCCCTGTAAGGGTTAGGGTCCCTCCCCATCGTTTAGGATCCCAGGGGCATGTGACACTCAGCGCTCAGGTGGGGCTGCGGCGCTGACATCCAGCTCAAGGGGTGCAGGGACCAAGGGCAGCGTGCTAGGTGTGGCCAGGTGATTCTGGGCAGGTCTCTTGCCTCTTGTCACCTCCGTCGTCTCATCTGTTTGGCCAGGACAGTTATGCCTACTCATCTCGAGCTTTGGCTTGTGCCCTGAGGGTCCGAGGAGGTCCTGGTGTTAAAAGGACTTGGCAAAGTTGAGATTGGGGTAGAAATGGATGGGGAGAACTGTGGAGACGAATTCCGTGTGCTGCGGTGCACGGCAAGGTACCCTGGGTGGCTGGTCCGGAGCTTTCTTACGTATCTCCGGGGACTCTGCCCACCCAGTTGAAAACCAAAGCTGGCTGTGGGCAGCCCTGTGCCTCCCCAGGACACGAGGCAGAGCCCATCACCCACCCAACAACGTCCTAGGTCACTTCCCAGCCTTTGAATTCTCCATTCTCCCTGCACAGACGTCCACTCTACTTCTAAGACGGATCCTGACTCAGCGTCAGCCCTGCCCAGTGGGCTCCACCTGAAAGCACAGCCCCTCTAAGTCTTCCTGGATAAACCAGGCCCAGAGATGAACACTGGGACCCTCCCTGTCTCCCAAATCTCACCAGTTAACCTAACTGGGGTCCAGCCCATGCTGAGACCTGTCACATCACCTCCTTTTGCAAGCTCCCTATGCTGACAAGTCTCCTCTGCGTGGCTTCATACTTTGCGTTTCAGTATGAGGAAGCTGGCCTGTGGTATGGGCTCCAGCCCCCAAGTTCCTGTTCTGATATCCATCCGCTATCCTCCGTCCTTCCCCTACCACTCCCATTCTGAGGGCCAACTGGTCTGGATTTCCAAAAAGCCCCTCCCCCAGCTTTGGCAGCCATCCCCCAAGACGATCCCCCCAATCCTCCCCTCCTTGGCATTCATTTTCTTGGGCAGTTTTCTCCCGCACTGAGTCAGGGGCAATCTACGTGACCACAATAGAATGCAGCTGAAGTGACAGTGGGTGTGTGACTTCTGAGGCTGAGCCGTACCAGGTATCACAGCCTCTGTCCTTCACTCTTGGAGCTACCAGTCTGAGGAAAGCCAGCCCCCTTGTCATAAGGACACTCAAGCACCCTCAGTAGAGGCCCATGTGGAAAGGAACTGGAGCTTCTTGGAAGCAGACCCTACAGGTCCAGTCAAGCCTTTATATGACTGTGGTCTGGCTGACATCTGATTATGACCTTGACCTCATGAGAGACGTCAAGTGGGAACTATCAGCCAAGCTGCTCCTGAATTCTTGATTCACAGGAACCATGAGAGATAGTAAGTAATGATTTTGCTTTAAGCCACTGAATTTGGGGGCTACTTGTTACACAGCAGTAGATAACTCACGCAGCACGTGTTTTAGTTTTTCTGAGGGAGTGCTCCACTCACCCACTGAACCCCTGTGATTTCACGGACAGTCCACAACCCCATCATTTTCCCCGTCCCAGCCATGGGCTAGTGATCACTGCTTTGCTATTTCTATCCCATCCCTATTACTCTGTCTTGCTGTGAGTGAAAAGGCCAGCCTTTTCATCTGCGTTCTGAAATAAGACTATAACTTATAACGAGGCAGGATCTCCACTGGCAAGTCCAAAATGGCACTAAGAGGATACTCAAGAGGATGGAATTTTCGAGACACATACATACATATATTCCAACCCGATAGCCTGGGTTTGCTCTAATTTTCAGTCCCTTTCCAGATTCGCTGTTTAGGTATAATAGAAAGAGTAATACGTTTTGCAGATGTGTCCATTTTAAAAATGAGGGAACAGAGGCTTATGTGGGAGCCCCTGGTTTATGTGAAAGCTCAGCCCCTTGGCTGACTGGCCTGCTCCTGGGTCTCGGTCCTGCCCATGGCTCAGTTTCTGCTTCAAGGGCCACAGCCTGGTATTGAGCCACACGTGGCCTTTATGCCTCAATACACTTGACCCAGTTCACTTTGGGGAAACAGTGAAGTGAAACTGCGTGATGTCATCTGGCTGAGGCCCAGCTGCAGACTGCCCATCCATCACGGTTGCATAGTCTCAGAGGGACAGTCACCTAACACCAACTGGAGCCCCTGGGGCCAGGAGGAGGGTCCAGGAGGCGGAGCCAGGGGGAAAGGCAAGCAAGGCAGAGGCCTCCAAACCAGAGCCAAGCCCCGAGTGTGTGCCCTGACACAGGCCCAGCATCAGCTGCCAAATTGGAATCGATAAATAGGATAAATCATCTCCTCAGCCATCTTGTGAAAGGGCTTCAGAAATGCAGTGTCATCATCAATTCCCTTGCTGGTGTTCTCACAGATCCAATATAAAATGTCAACCTGAAGTGGAAGCTCCGAAGCTCTGAACATTACAGAAAAATGGATTTTGTATCAAGACATTTTCTCACTTGGGCTCCTTCTCTCTCCTCCTGACAAAATGCTCTTGAGCTGACTCTATAGTTAAATAATAGCCAGGCAAGAGGCAAATGGAAACAGAGAAAGATCTGGAGACAGCCCAACATTGCAAAAAGATGGCAAGTCATAGACAGGGAATGAAGATGACCATTTTCAGGGGACAGGAGTAAGCCCAGGAGGTATCTATGTGGGAGGTAGGGCCTGTCTCTCAGGGGAAGGGGCAGGAAAATGGTGGGGTGCACAGTGAGTAGTCACCCTACCTGCCCCCACCCCTGCCACTAGCATCCTCTCCAGAACCAGATTTCCTCTCTCCATTGGGTTTGAATGAGAAACTTGGGGTGTCAAGTGCAGCCATGCCCTGAAACCCCAAGAAGAATATATGGACAACACATTTCAGTTCAAAGTCAGAAGCTGCTCTGGGTGCATCTAGACCCCCAATATGGTTCTGGGCCTGAAGACTGTCCCACTCACAGAAAAGGAGCTTTGGGGATACCTTCTCCGGAGGGGCCGGCATTAGCTCAAATCCTGCAGCATCGCCCAGGGGTCAAGCATGCTTTGGCCACACTGGTCACGGTTGATTTACTGGCATTTTTGGAAGATCCACATCTTGTCCACAACAGAGGGCATCTGGGTTCTCTGGTCACCAACAACATAAGGAAAAATGATAAGAAGAGCAGCTAACACGTAATGGTGCAGACTCTATTCTCAGTATGACACTTCATTTGATGCCCACTGCACAATTGTGACGGAAGAATTACTGATATCCTCGTTCACACACACGGAAACGGCGGCTCAAAGCGTGTAAGTCGCATGGGGAGTCAGCGGCACAGCCCGTGTTCGGCGTGAGTCCACATCTTCTACCATCTCACTGGATTTTCAGCAGCACAAGCTCACCGGTCATGTGGAACTGCATCCCAGGAAACCTTTGCGATGCCACACAGGCCTCTCCTGTGTCCCACTGCTCCTCCTGGGCACAGCGTGAACTCACAGTTGTCCTTGCAAAAGGAAGGAGCAGAGTCAGGTGGCCCCAAAGCCACTGAGGACCCCATGGTATGGTCCTATTTCTGGGTGGTTTTTCTTTATTTTCCCAGCACTGATTTTTCCCTTTCCTCATTCATTTTGGCTCTGGTACTGTGAAAGTGAACTAGCCTGCTTTCCAGACCCGCTGTGGGTGAGTGATCCAGAAACCCAGGAGGCTAACATGAAAATACAAATTTTACTAAAGGCAGCCTGGGGATGAACCATGGAAAGGGCCGAGCTAAAGATGCTGATGGGTGTGAGCGTGGCTCCTGGCTCTGCCACTTCGCAGCCACACTCTGGGGCAAATAATAGAAAATGACCGGGGTCTAGACTTCTCGTCTGTAAAATGGGGATTAACAAATACTCCTAGAGAGTTGTGGGGACACGATGAGACCACGTGTGCATAGCTTACAGCAGGGTACTGGCTTCACGATGGGTGTTTGACAAGAAGCAGCAACTGTTAGGTGGTGAATGAAGAGGACTCTTGTTCTGTGAGGATGCGTGCATTTCCCATCCATCTATTTCATTTGGAGACCTCGTTCGGTTGTGCCCCACAATGGACTTGCCTTCTGCCCATTTTATGCTGAGGCCTACAGAAGTCCCAGCGCATTGACCTGAGAGGCTATCTCTCAGTGGATAACAGAGTGTAATCACGTTGCGGCAGATGAAATGCAGAACGCTATTTTTTGCAACCCTGTGCTGGAGTACATGTTTGTAACAATCCACCAGCCCCGAGCAGAGCCATCGACCCCTAGTAGTCAACCACCTGGGGACACTGGGCAGGACAGCTAGCTTGTGATCTACCGCCCCCAGGTCTCCCAGACCTCACATCTCCCTACACAGCTGGGGAGGGAAATTTTGACATGAGACTCCAAAGAGGCATCTGTGCTTTTCATAGCCCATATCCTGCTTCTCTCTAATTGGGCCTCTAGAAATGTTTTTCACAGACAGAAGAGTCTCTAAAATATGCTGAATAAATGAATGAATGAATGACCCAATCTAGGATGAAAAAAATGGACTGAGGATAGCTAGATTCCAGCCTTTTTAAGTCCAGATGGCTTAACGGGTCATATTTTCCCTGGGCTGGACTCGAGCCACCATCTGACTCCACCTGCACGTTCTGCACAAAGCTGTTCCCAGAGGAGAGAGGTGAACAGCACAGGGCAGGAGTTGAGCCCAGGTAATTTGCCTTCCACGGTACCTGGATCAGCCAGGCTCCAAGCAGGAAAACAGAACCCACTCTAAAGATTTACAACAAAGGGAATGCAAGGAATTGGTCACACAGGTTTGAGGCGGGAGAGGCAGAGGGGAGAATCGGAGAGGGAAGTGGTTTTATTTAACACTGAAAACTGAGAACTACCTGTGTAGTCCCACCTGAGCCACTTTGGAAGGTCTGGGAGGCCCTGGGCTTGACCTTCATGGGAGCGGCAATGGCACGGCCGGGCTGGCTTTCCCATGGACTGGGGTGACCTTAGTGGACTAGGGGCTTCCTGGTGGAGGTGGTGGGCTTGCAGTGATCAGCAATAAGACTCAGGATTGCAGAGGTGTCATCGTGCACGCAGGAACCCAGACCCAGAACAGAGCCATTGGACCCTAATGACTCCCAATCTCCTCAGTAAGGAACAGTGTTATTCTAAAACCACAACATACATGGGCCGTCCAAATCGAACCACTTGTAGGCCTTGTTGAGCCATGACAAAAAGGGATGAGCTCAAAACCCATCCAACCTTGACAACTGGCACCCTGCAAGGCAGATCACTGAGCAGAAACGAGTGGAGCTATTTTGATTAAAATTGGCCAGAAAAAGCAGAAGCCAAGTTTCCATTTGCAAGCAAGCTTTGATAATCCAGTGAACTGAGTATTCAGAATGTTCTTCTATTTTGAGTGTTCTCATTCAGCATTGGGTCTGCCTCTGTGGTCAATCGCAGAAGTATTGCTTATGATGCAATATTGCTTTGTCTCAGAATAAACTCCTGGGAAGAAAGCCACCCAGACTCTCCTCTCTTCCAGCTTCAAGTGTGGGCAGCCTCACCTCCACATAGCAGCCACGCCTAATGAGCTCACTAATAAAACCCCAGGTGTTTTATAGATTCACAGAGGACAGCAATTTAAATGCAAATAATATAAATATCTTTGTATCTCACAGATGAATGAAAGTGATGGGAAGCAAATATGACAAGTAGGAGCAGAAATGGTCTCAGAGAGCACAACGTGATTTGGGAAGGTCAGGAAATCCTTCCCTCTGACTTCTGCCAGACACCAACCAGGTCAACGTAGGTAGCTATTGTGTCATGTGTTCTTGAGGTTCTGCTAAGTGGACCAAATAGCTTGATCATCTGTGCCAAAGTCTAGCAGCTGACCTAGCCTTCCTGGTATCTACCAGAAATCTCCTTTTCAATAATTGGGGTAGATTTTCTTGTTCCTCATTCAGTGCATGCGACAGCGTAGTGGATCACAGCTATCTTGATTTCTGAACATCTGATCTCTGAAAGGGAACGGAGGCAGGGCTGATATTAGAAGTGATTCTTTTGCGCAAAATGTCTCCTTTAAATCCACATGCTTTGTCCATGAAAGAGTGGCACCTGAGCTGGCAAAGTTATGGCAGATGGAAGTGTGTTTTCAGTCTCTTTAGCCATGACCTCTAATCTTTGATTCATCCTGAGTCTCCAGTGAAATGCTAGGGAGCTTGCTGAGTCTGTGTCCACAGGAGAAAACAAGAGCTACAGGCTGGGACTTACTGTACCCCAAACGTCTGGAGAGCTATTGAGGAAACCCAACAAATGCTGGTGTTCCAAAGCATTGTGGTGTGGGGCGCCCAGGTTTGTTGCCACACCTTCCTTTGGCAGAGTGAAACTTTGGGAAAAGTATACTGTGTACGTAGCCCTACCTCAGAGTTTCCTTTTCATTCTTTGTGAAATGAAACATCATCATTTCCACTTGGAGACATCCACAGGCCAGGACCCTCATAACAGAATTAAAATGTGGATCTGAGCTCTTCAGTTGTTTCTCTGGAATTTAGCAAAGTTGGAGCAGTAGGTAGATGTGAACTATTCTCATGGACCAGTCTTGAGTTACCTCAAGTATCCATGAATTGGCCTTGTGGTAGAATCTTTAATGATGCCCATCAACAATTCCTCTGATCACATTGCTCCTCTTATCAAGAGATGGACTATTTCCCTTCCCTTTGAATCTGGGCTGGCCTTGACTTACAGTGCAAGTAACTCAGTTTCTTCTCTCTTGGAACCCATCCTCCATGCTCTTAGAAATTTATTCTGGACTACTGAAAGAAGAGAAGCCATGTGAGGGTGAATTGAAGCACTTCAGTTAAAGGCCTGCATGAACTGAAAACAGGTGGATGAGACCATCCTAAATGTTCCAGCCCCAGCTAAGTGCCCAGCTAAGTACAGCCACATGAGTGCCCCATCCAGCACCACGTAGGGCAGAAGAACTGTCCAGTTGAGCCCAGCCAACCCACAGACTCATGAGAGATTATTGCCATTAGAAGCCACTAAGTATGGGGTGGTTTTTATGCAGCCATAAATAGTTGGGGAGTTCAGATGCCCATAGATGTTTCACATGCAGGGTTGGCCTTAAGCACAGGTGAGGAAGGGCCCATAACACCTGAAAGGAGGAATGCTCAGAAGACAAGAATTTTCTCCAAGCTTCTCCAAACCAGGTTGTCACTGTTCATAATATACCATCATTAGGAGCTCATTCCCTTGGGTAAACCATTGTCTTTTCCCTTTTGTGTTCTTTTAAAATACAAATGTAACCCACATGAATGTAATGAGTAGAAAAGAATTCAAGGAGTCAAAATTGCTCAAGAGAGCATTTGTCCTAGAGCTGCCATAATTGAAATGTAGACCACAGTTTGGTATATTAAGTATGACACTTATTCTGATGCAAAGAGAGAAGGAAAAATATTTAAAAGGAAAAACTGGAAAAGAATAAAAAGAAAGGGGCCAATTGTTTCCTAGGGAATTCCTCACGTCTCTAACCTTCTTAACCAGAACTATGACAGCATGACACAGAGTATCTCTCAGCTTCTGAGAGTGGCAATGACAGGAATCATGGAGACCCCAGTGCTCAGCTATTATGACATGCAGTTGATGAAACCAGGTTGGTCAACTGATAGCCTGAGTGGATGGCAGGAAGAGGAAAATTAGACCAGTGATTGCACGAACCATCATTTATCTTTAGCCAACTGCCAGGATGGGTTCTTTTGGAGACCTAGGAATGGAACCAATCTGACCGTGCCCAAATAGTTTTATAATCTATTTTTAGAGAAAAGTGGTCATTGTAAAAAGTTCAGTCTTGAGAAAAAGATGGAATGCTCAATGGAAAAAGAAAAAAGTCATTTCTATAAAATGGCATTGCTATAAAAATGTCATTTCTCAAAAACCCCCATGGAACACTAGTCCTGCAAGCAGCTCCATTCTTAATAAGGGCTGGCAGTCAGGAAAGTCTGGGAAAGGCTCTGGAATGCACAGAGTTACGGTGCACATCAGCTTATCAAAGCTCTGAGCTGGTCAGAGTCAGGAGCCCTTCTCAGCTTCATTAAACCCAGGGTTTCTTTCATGATGGGCATTATTTTCCCATTACCTGTCAGTGCACGTCCAGTGGAAAGAAGAAAAACAAATTCCTTTTATTTTGGAATGAAATGTCACATTAAATGTCTGAGTCCCGAAAAGGATCAGTCTTAGATGGTAATCCTCACGTCTGTCTGACTTTCTGCAAGATGTCCACTGGTGACCAGCCCCCTCCATCCCCCTCCAGAGGTTGTTCAGGCAAGACAAGAACCCTAATAAAGAAGATCGTGTACATGTAACAGGAACTCCCATCGTTCCTATTAGGAACCCACATCTAGATAAATAAATGTCACACTGGGATTATTTCCTCTGTACACTGAATAGTCTTGAAGATAAGGAAACATTCTTCCCAACATAATAAGCCATCAAAATACATTTATAACAAATCCCAGGTACACCAGAGTTATCGAAGTTGCTGACAATGGGCTTTCTTCCCGCCTGTCTCTTTCATTATGTTCCCAACAAAGGAACTACGCTATTACTCCTGCCCTGGCCAAAGATAGCATTTCGGCCCTTGGAGCTCTGACAATTGCACTCAGCCCGTTTAATTACTTCCAGTGCAGGCACACACTTTATTAACAGCTAGGATCAGCAGGGGCTTCCTGGAGGTCACAAAATGGTGGCTAATTGAGACTTATTTATAAGGAGCTGTGCATACACGAAGAGAACAGCGGCAGTGGCCATTTTCTTTCCTTCATATGAGGCCTAGAAATCAGGACCCCCTCCACACAAGAGCCTCCAAAAGTTGACACATCAACAAACTGACAACAAATTAAAAATTGTGGTGAAATGGGCTTTCTGTGTGCATTGTTTACATGTTGAGAAAATTAAAAATTCCCCCGACCTAGAAGTATAGCTTACTTTGCTCTCAACCCCATCCATTGCCTGGTCCAACTGCTGCCTTCCCTCCAACCCGACCCATCCCTCAACACCACTTAAAAAACAAACAAAAAACAAACAAACCCTGACTTATCCATCTTAGTGTTAACTGCTGTGAAAGCTTTGCCCACGGGTCTGCATTTGTACAGAAGACTGTATCTTTGGGCTCCATAATTGATCATCAACTCCTAACCTTCTTGCCAGGAGGCCCCATCAGGAGCTCAAAGTATAACCACCCTTGTGGGACTCCTATGCTGCTTTGTGGCTGTCCCACCTACAAAGACACACTTGTACACGGGGAAAACCCAAAGCACCTTTAAATACTAAAAGAAGCTCGAGTTGTAAACTTAGGGTTTAAAGCACGGCCTTCAAAGTCTCTGGAAATACCCTGTGTCCCTCAGATAAACTGCAAGGGGACTCACTTCGGGAGCATGCATCTTTGGGCCTTGAAGCTCTGTCCTGGATGGTACCTGGGTGGTAGCTGAACCCATGTGACCAGAGGGAGTAGGGAAAAGAGGGTAGAGTTCAATCTAAGCATGATTTCCTTGTTATTCAACCAAAGACAGTTTGTTTTAAAATAGGAGCTGAGCTCAGAAATATCATGGCCATTTAATTCAAATTTATTTTTTAAGTTTAAATACCTTCCTTATGCAGTCATGTATTTCTCTCTTCGTGGTAAGTTCCAGTGAGAGAAGATCTGATAGTTCAGAGATCTGGATAAACATGCAGACAAGTACATCCAAATTTTATCTGATGACCTAATCAAAAGACCCAACTAGGGGGCCTCATGAGAACAGAGCATCAGATGCTTATGGCTACAAACACTATTTTTCCTCAGTGATAGCCGTTCACCTACTTCATGTCAGGCCAGTGAATCGGAGCAAAAGGATTTCTGGCAATTCCAGAAAGCCTTTCTCCCAATTAGTAGAGCAATGGAAGAACAAATGATGATGGGTACTTGGACATTGCCCCCTAGCAGAGGCAGAAGTGACCTGGGTTCCACTCCTCACTCTTCTGCTCCTGTCATGCAGGGTCCCCTTCACCTGACTTTCAGACTCACTCAGGCTAGAGCTGCCATATCTCAGTTTACCCCGGGCTTCGTAAGGATCCCACAGCTGGGGAAAGATTGTGTGTGGAGTTTGGAAGAGTCTAGGGAGAATAGGTAGGAAGTGAGTTAGTTCATTAAACAACAACAAAAAATACATGAACCCCTACCATGTACAAGGCACTATATTGGCTATTATGAGAGTCAGGGATGTTTATAAGGTTGCGGCTCTCTAGGGCCTTACAGTCTATAGGCAGTGGCTTCATACCAATAAGAGATAACCAAGGAACTACTAAGCCACACCCCACCCATAAATAATTGCGGCTGCATGACGAGTTAGCGGAACGAAAACACTTGTTCTATGCAGACCTGGGTTTGGGCCCTGGGATGGCCTTATCAGTGCTCTCTCGGCAGCAAGTTCCCCAACATGAGCTCAGCCTCAGTTTTCTGTAAGATGAAATAGAGGGAAAAAAATGCCTTTTTCCCAGGATTTTGTTCACTATGCAGTGAGAAAAGCTACATTGCTGCTTCCACTGTTTGTGTTGATGGGTTTGATTCTTTCTTGAGTCAATTCTTGGTCAATTCTTTCACTCTGTTTCCCTGTCAGGGGCCTGTGATCATAACATTCAGTAAATGTGTTCCTTTGGCCCTGGCAGGGGAGAGCTGCATGTGAGAAAATAGCACAATCTCTCCTCCTAGTTGGGGAAAGAGCTCTGAACACTGTCCTGCCATCTTCACATACACAGGGAAACACCCCTAAGTCTTTATAATTCTAGTTCTGAAACGTTCCTTGGACTCAGGTAGGCAAACTATGGCCCATGGGCCAAATCTAGCCCATAGCAGCTTTTGTCAATAAAGTGTTATTGGAATACAGCCATGCTCATTTGTGAATTGCCTCTGCTTGCCTCTATTACTTTCTCTAGTAATCATTTTATTGTGTTTTAATTCTTTGTGTTCCCATTTTCCTATCCTGTAAGAGTGAATATTTCTTGATGGGAAGGGATCTGTCAATGTATTTTTATATTCCAGAGGCCCGGAATATATTCAGGTGCACAGAGGATGTTTATTTGACAAATACACGAGCCATACATGCCTGCCTCGATCGGTGCCTCTATCAGTAAGGCACATTTTCTCCCTGGAGCACCCTCCCCATGTCCTCGCTCCCCTTAGTACTACCTGCCAAGAGTCCTTTACACGTGGGGCTTAAGATGAACATGGAAGTGGATTTATGTGCTCCAAAGCCTGCCGCTTGCTGCCCCAGTTTACCAACACATGCCTGTAGCTTGGTCCACGGGCCTGAGACGCAGGATAATGGCAGATGCATTGTATTCTTTCTGATAGATTGTGAGCACTGGCCCCTATGCCAGAAGAAGGAGGTCTAGCAATGACAGACAGGCTATACTAGAATGTCTCGGGGAGAAGCGATGCCCAGGGCTGTCTGGGAGTCGGAGGCAGGTGAGAAGGCACTGTGCGCACTTGGAAAGGTCAAGGCAGCTCTGCTGACAGGGGGTGACCTCCCAGCCACGTGGCTCAGGGCAGCTGTATGAAGCAGAGCCAGCGTCAAAAACAGGGGTTGAAAGGATGGGAACGCCTCATGTCCTTTCTGCAGCTGCTGGTGTGTGTGTGTGTGTGTGTGTGTGTGAGAGAGAGAGAGAGAGAGAGAGAGAGAGAGAGAGAGAGAGAGAGAGAGAGAGAGAGAGAGAGAGAGAGAGAAAGAGAGAGAGAGAGAGGAAGAGAGAGAGAGAGAGACTGTGTGTGAGTGTATCACTGTAGAAGGTCAGTGTGTGTTGGGGGACGGGCGATGGGCAAGCTCTTTGGGGACATTCATTGGCTCAGTGTTCAGAAGCCATTTTATCCCAAATCTCAAGTCATATAGATCAAGCAGAAACAGCCTGCAATTCATTGAACTGAATCCTGGGTAAAGAGGAAGAGTAGTAAAGGACAATGGAAAAGGGAGAACTAAGAAGAGAACAGAGCAGTCACGGAAGAGAAATACAAAGAGAAGCAAAGGCATGGGATCCAGTGAGCAGGGCTGTGGGGATGGCTTTGTGCCTCGTGCAGGTCTCAGGCATTTCCCTCCATGGTCAGCTTCTGTCTCCTCCAAACATGGGGTCAGTTTCCCCACTGGTCAATCAGACATTTTGTGCCTTCTCTCTCCTCTGCTTTCCTCCCTCTCCTTCTCTCTTTTTCCATCCCTCCTCCTGGACCCCTTAGCCTCTCTCCTCCTCTCCTCTCCTCTCCTCTCCTCTCCTCTCCTCTCCTCTCCTCTCCTCTCCTCTCCTCTCCTCTCCTCTCATCTCCTCTCCTCTCCCACTGTTCTTGTCGCCCCATTTTCTATATCTCCTTCCCAGTGTTAATCCTCAAAGGATCTTGTGCCTTGGGGATTAAGCTCAGAAGCCGTGAGAAGAGACCACTTTCTATTGTGGATCATCATGGAACCAGGACCTGCAAGCACCAGACCGGAATTCCTGCAAGCAGCAAAAGTCACCAAGCTTTCTTTGGGGAAGATCACATACACACACACACACATACACACACACACACACACACGCCAGCACATGCAGAAAGCACATAAAGCCTGTCCATCAGTTCCAACCCTGTTTCGCACAGCACATGTGTGGCTCCTGGCTCAAGGGATCGATGTCAGCGTTTAGGGTATTTCGCATGATTCGTCTGCGGGGAGTTTCCAACGACCATAACCAAATTCAGAAAAGTCTGACGTCATGTGAGTGGCAGACGGACAATCCACATGTTGCGGGCTGACCGTGCTGCATCCAGTTTTTATTGCGTGTGATTACACTGTGGAGCGAGAAGGGGATGACGTGATTTGAGGCCCTACAGTAATAACAGACTAGGAAGGGACTTTTGCTGTAGAAGATAATGGTTGCCCTCGCAGGGATGACGCAAGCGCATACTCTACAGAATGAGTCATTGCCAAACTGTCAATTCACCCTCAGTGATGGGTGACGTTATCCATCCCTTTGCTTCCTTTCCATGTCATCGCTAGTGACCTGGTTCAGCTCCTGTCACCTCAACCCTGGACTATCCCCATAGTCTTCCAAAGAGTTCCCATTCCTCCAGACCTGGAGCTTTGCTTTGCAATCCTCATTGCCTGCTAAGGGCAGACTGATGGCCATAAAGAAAAATCTCATCACCTCATCCCTCCACTCACCTACAGAGAGTAGCTCAGTCTCCTCCTGCTGGCGTTCCTGGCGCTTGACAGTCTGCCCTCAGCCCACCTTTCTAGACACAGTGCCCGTGGCTCCCATACACGGATCCTATATTCTGGACACAGAGGGTCATTGGTTATTCTCTGAACATGACTCATGTTGAATTATGATTGTGACTTTTAAAAAACTCCAGCTGTAGTGGTTGACACTCCTTCCTACCTAATCTTCCAAACCCCACTCATCTATGACCTTGCCACTGAAGTCTCTTTCTTATTAGTACTTTGAAAATGATGTCACCCACCTCTGAATCCCTAGAGCACTCAGACAGGACTCCTCCTTGTAAGGCCACTAAATGGGCACACGTTGGTCTCTAAGGCTGAACTCACAGCTCACTGAAGACAGGCTTAGTCTATATTGTATTCATATTTAACCCCCCACAGTATTTTTCATAGAGTAAACACTGAACAAATAAAGAACTTTATACATTGAACAAGTAAACACAGTTGCTTCTGGAATTCATAAGTCAAAGTGGATGACAAGAAAATAAAACACAATGACAGGAAAAATGTATAAATTACAAGATACAACCCAAATCGAACAGTCCATTCAGGGAATAAAATAGCACAAGGAAGCTGTTAGAAGTTTACGGATTGACCCAAAGGGGTGAAGAGATGGTGTTGGTGAAGCTTTGAGACCAAAGTGAGATTCTGACGATGTCACAACAGAAAAGAAACTAACTTATTCTGTGCTGAATGCTGAGCTGGTTGCCAGTATTACAAACAAAAAACTTGCCTAAGGTCACCCAGCTTTACACGGCAGGGTCAGGGCTCAAAGTCAGGCCTCCCAGGCTCCCAAGCCCATGTGATTTGCACAGCATCCGGCAGGGGCACGGGTGGGGCGGGGGCACAGGTGGGGCAGGGGTGCTCAGTCACTGCAGCTGGGTGGAAGTTCCCAATGGCCAATGGGAGAGTCATGAGGCAGAGTGAACAACCACAAAGAAAGCCAGGAAGCAGTGAGGAGTGGAGGGGGTAAGCTTAGCCAGGAAGTCCTGTGTGTGGACGGGAGGGGCTGCACAGATTCCAACCTAGGAAGGCTAACAGGTGACATTTAGTAGGTAGCAACTGGCCCAGTGTGGCCTGTGGTACCATTTAGAGCAGAGGCTCTGAGAGAGTTGGGACCCTGGTGAGTCTGGAAAATTTCTTGGATCGTGGGGCCCTGTGCTCAGTAAGAGAGGAGAGCAGAGGAGAAAAGGCAAGCGGGGAGGGATGCAGACGGAGTCCCAGAAGAAGAAGGCTGCCTGACAAGAGGCCTCTTCATCAGATGGGCAGGACTTTGTGTGGAGCTGGCTGTGCATGTTATTGGGGGGTGTAGGGGGGCGTCCCAGAAGGCCTTCTGACTCACTGCTGCCCATGTGGAAGTTCTGTTAATTTCATAGTTGGTAGCAAGGAAGCAAAGAGTCAGTGTAGAATTTGGGAATCCTCTTTTGCTCAAAGTACCCATTTGACTAAGTCAGATATCAAATGAATCCAGTCAGGAAACCCTGTCAGTTTTTTTAAACCAATAGAAGTGCTGCCTAATGACTACCGGACACACTGACTTTCAATGTTGGCATTTCTCTGCCCACATTAAGGAGAGACTCTTGCTTCTGTCACTTCCACACCAAATCTGTGGTCAGGGCTCCCAGAGACCAAACTGGAGTAGAGCCAAAGCGAGAGAATTCACTAATTCAGCACTTTGATCATGAATTCCCCCAACCATTGGCTGGACCAAAGGTCATTTCACCAGTCAGCTGTTTTAATGTTCTTTCCCAAACCCCAGCCAGTTTTACAAAGCTAAAATCTCATCGTGTCTCACTACACTCACCGTGGAAAGCGCCGAGGTAGAAACTTTTGCTTGGGCTCAATTATTCAAACAGAATAAGGCAAAACAAAATCAAAACTTGCCTGACTGAATTTGATTTTTTTAATGGATTATTATTATTTTTAATTAAATTGATTGGGGTGTGAGAGAACGTCGGTCCACAACACATGCTGAGTAGCCCCTGCAAGCAGAGGCTGGCAAGTGGCTGTTTGGGGAAGATGTCACCCAAAGAGAAGACAGCTTCTGAAAGACACAGCTGCACAGGAAGACAAAGAGACACACCCTGAGATAAGAGCCTACATTTTTATGGTGTAACCTTCTATGAAGAGGCCAGAACAAGGAACAGGATGGAAAAAGCTGGGGTAGAAACAAAAGAGAAAACAGACTTGAAGAACTGAGATTTATGTCATCCGGTCCAAGACCCTGAAATTATATTGAAGTCACTTTATGGAGGAAAGGCTGGTGGGAGGAGTGGGAAGGACATGGCATGCGTGTCCACAGCCTGGCATTTCACCCAGGCCTCAGCCTCTTAATAGCTCTGTGACCACAGGCCAGCCAAGTAAACTCTACACCTTGCCACATCATCATCTGTAGAACAGGCTTAGAATGGGTCATCTTGATGTTCCTTTCCACCACTAATATCCTAAGATGGTTGCCTATGCTCTCTTACCGTATTTTTGCGACCTTCCCAGCTAGTCAGTTTCAGAATTTAGTGACACGTGCTTCTTTATATCTAGTAGGCATCTCTCCTTCTGCACTTCAGACTAATTTCTTTAGTTTGATCCTTGGGAGTGTCACTGAACAATAGACATTTACATGATGACAAACCACCATATGCTTAAAAAAATTAGCTGTTTTTTTTTTAAATTAAAGTAACACATGCTTATTGAATAATAACTTAGAAAGATAGGAAAATGTAGAAACTAAAATAATAACTGCTTCTAATCCCACTCTGAGAGCTAATTACTGCTTCTTTCAAACATTTTCTTTTTTAGCATGGGATCATAAGCCAAATATACTGTTGTACACGTTTTTTTTTTAATTTATTATCTCATGGGTGTTTTGTCATTACAAATATTTAAGTTCATAAATCATGTTAAAGATTGTGTAACATTCTATTATATGAAAATATGATTGGACTTTGGTTGTTCTTTGTGATTCCAGCTGCTTTAAACTTTTATTTTTACAAAACTGATACAAATACCTATATAAAAAGTTAAAGGGCAAATACAGAACTCTTCAGAAAAGACAGCAGATCCCTGCTCAGCCTTCCTTACTTTAGGGCCTGACTCCAAATGACAGATTTTTTCAATCTTTTGACTGTCTCTTTATGTTATTACTTCTATGTTTCAAAACTAAGTGCTTCTCCACTCACTCTCAATTTATCAATTTTTTTTTCACCGAAGCCAGTGACTGTGCTGATGGCAGATGAGGATTTAGCACTCTTATCCCACTCTTATTCCTACAGCTGTCACCATCTCCTCTCTCACAATTCTCCCATTAGAATAAAATGATAACTTCTGATCAAGTCAAGAGTCATCATGGAAATTATTATGATCATAAAAAAATTCTTCTCTGCTGAGACAAGTAGCATGCTACGATTAAACTTAATTTTTTGCACGTGCAATCTTTTTTCAAATATTATTACTAATTGAATATTTTTGTTTTAGTTGTTTGCTCAATTTCTACATATGTATCATGTTTTCTTCTCAAGCTTTCCTGCAACTTCCCACATGGCTTAAATACATCAAATAACCTATGAGTTCTGTTTGTTTTTTCTAACGATATCTTGCTTGGCGTCTTCTATTATCCTGTTCTAATTTTACTGATTGCTTTACACGCCAGGAGCACATCTTTTGCCCAGGTAATTATTACTGCAATCATCCTGGGAATTCTCTTTGCCTCTCTTGTTTTGTGTCTCCTGTTTGGTTTTGTTTGTTTTCATGCCTTACTCTTTGGTGGTTTACTCCTTCATTAATATGACACATATCCTCCAGCAGCTTTCTGAGGAAAGGTGCATAAAAGGTAGAATTCTGAACCTTAGCACATGTGAAAATGTCTTTATTTTCCCATCACCATCACAATTGATGGATAGTTTGTCCGGGTGTAGCATTTTCGGTTGAAAATACTTCACAAGTTTAAATACGTTGCTCCACTGTTTTCTAGCTTCTATTTTTTTTCTTTTAGCTAGTCCAACTGCCATTATAATTCCAGAATTTGCCTGTTACCATTTGTTCCTTTCTCTGGAAGTCTTTGGAATCTTCTTTTTATTCATGGTGTTTTAAAATTTCATAATGATCATCCTTGGACTGATCTATCTATCTACATATCTATCTATCTATCTATCTATCTATCTATCTATCTATCTATCTATCGATCTATCTATCACCTATCTGTCTATCTATCCATTCATTTATTCATTCAGCTAGTCACTTGGTAGGCCTTTTCGTTATAGAAATTCATGTTCTTTAGCTCTGGAATTTTTAAAAAATGTATTATTTCTTTGATAGTTTATTCCCTTCTGTTTTAAAAATAATCTTGCCAATTTGAACAATGAACCATAGATAGAGCATCTATTTTAATTAGTTTTTTGATAACTAAGTTTGCAGTTTTAAAATTCACTACTGCTTTTTTCTTACACAAATAATGTATGCACTTCTTCATCTTGTACACAATTTGAACAATACAGAAATACAATAAACAAGCTGTGAAAGTCTTCCTCCCCTCTGCTTATATTCCTACTCCTTCCTAGGGTAACCATCGCTAAGATTAAGCTCTATATCTTTTTAGTCACTGTTTTTTACATATACATAGACATACATTTGTATGCACATACATACATAGTCTATACATTTTTGAGGGAGTTACTAAAAATATATGAATGGAATCATACTACACATAATTTTGCAGTTGGCTTTTTTCACATATTAATGAATCCTGGATAATTTTCCACATCTGTATGTAGACGTTTCACGTTATATAGCACCACCCAGATTTAAGCGACCATATAGCTATTGAAATATTTCCATTTTTCTTAATGACGTTTAAACACTGCTTACATATTAAAAGTATGTAACTTTTGAAATGACATTTTATCATGCGTGTCATATTCTTTGATGGCATCTGTTATACAGCCCGTAAGCTGACTTGTAACTCTGGACTGTAAATCAAACTGGCCCTCCTACAGCGGAGTGAGAAATAGGAGGAAAAAGCAAAGTGAGAGACAGAAAAAAGACAAGTGGTTCCCCGGTTTACATGAAGCACAGACTTATCTTCAAGAGACGGTACTATGCCCTGGGGGTGTGTCTCTGCTCTATTGAGAAGGAGGCTTGTCATACTCTTAACCCTGCTTTATTAGGGACTGGTGATTTCTAAATATTTGGCTAGTCTATGATATGTGCAGTTTCAGCCCCAGCAAAGAGGTCATAAATATAACCATAATAAGGGTAATAACATTTGTGCAGCACTTTACAGTTACACAGCCCTTTCAAATGCATTAGCTCATTTGCTTTGCACAATGTTATTATGATAACAACCATGCAATTTGTCTTCAGGGTTCCCATCAGCCACGTATGTGTTAATGCTGAGTCTGGGATGGTGTGGGCCAACCTTCCAGTTAGGCAGACCTGGATTAACAAATCCCTCCTTGGTCACTGACTACTCTGACTTTGGGCTACCACGTGACCTGCCCTCGCCTCAGTTTCCTGAGTTAGCATTGCATACGATGTAGTACTGTTGTTTGATTAAATAGCATTACAGAAGTAAAGCTTCTTGCACAGGACTCACATATTTTAAGCATGCAATCACTTAGAGCTCTGTTTTCCCTCTTTCCCAACCCAATATCTGGAAACACAAATAGACATATTTCTTTTACGCTAGTTGTTTTAGGGATGTGCTTCTATAAGAGAAAGCTAATAATGCCTTAGAGACCTACGCTCGTTTTACCAGGTCAGGTGGGGAGCAGGAGCAGAAGACAGAAGACAACAGGAAGTGACAGGAGGGTGGAAATGGGGGGATGGTGCTGGCTTGGGGGAAAGTGAATGGAGCTTATTTGAATACAGAGTACAGTGTGTTCAGGCAGTAAGGCTGCTGGGTATTAAAACTGACCATAGACTCAAAGTGAGTGCCCATTGACTCATAAGATCTTCCAGATTGGTGAGCTCCAAATTTTAATGACAAGACACCTGTAATTAGGGGTTTGGGTGACACGGGTTCCAACACAGCCTTGTTTCGTAGCTGCCAGCTATAAACAGTCTCTGAATGCCTTTTCCCAGGAGGGACTGATTCACCAGAGATGACTCACTTAGGTAATTCGTATCAAAAGCCACACACTGCCCAGATTTTTTTCTCCTCTCCACCCTCTAACCCTGTTCTGCTGACACTTTCCTTTTCTGTCTTCTCTGCCCTTCCTTTAAAGTATTATGGGGCTTGACTCCATGGAGGGAAGAAAAGCAAAGAATAATTGAGGTATCATGTCATGCAGGGTGTCATGGGGGGTCTCTGGTCCCGCTCCCCACCTAAGAACACAGAACATGGTGAGGCCAAAAAGGAACATCCACGGAGACATAAATAGGGGAGTCATATCACTATAGGCTCGCTAGCGGCTGGGTTGGAGACACAGGAAGCAGGAGCCACACTATTCGCAACCTGCTGTCCACTTCTCTTGGCCAACCAACCTCACTTGCTAGCTGCAATCCGCAGTGCTAACTGCAATCCGCTCTTTCTAGCTTAGCCACCATCTTCTTGCCAGCTCCCATTTGCTGCTAGCATAGCCATGGCAGTTGTATTAGTGGCCAATGGCTCACTGGTTACAGCTGATGGCCAATTAGCCACAGCTGATGGCCATCCAATCACAGTTGATGGCCATTTGCTACCTGAGTCAGCATCTTTCCACGTGAGGCCAAGAGCCTGGAAACTGCACTCCTGGCTCTGTCCCCACATATCGTCTCTGAAATAACCAGCCCTCAAATGTACAATGAATGGAATGATTGGTAAGTTCTGGCCATCTTGGGAGCCAGCTTTGTTGTTGTGAGCTAGTCTTTAATATCATTTGATTGATGATGCTGTTTTATGATTATTTCCAGCTGGAGAGTCAAGTGACAAGTTCAATTACGGTCTGGCTAAAAAGCCAAGGGAGAAGAAAAAAGGTCATTTTGGTTGGCTTTATTGGTCTTCAGTGAGAATGAGAAAGGCCAAGTACGCACACCAGTGGTTTTTAATGATCTGCTGATATACTCAAACGACAGAATAATGATCCCATTTAGTACTTTAGATTCAAGGAAACAGATCTGGAATATTAGCTAAGTTTTATTGATTTATTTGATATGTAAAATGGCATTAAGTGCTCAATCTCTACTTGCTCTGGAAAAATCATCATAATTGAATCAAAATTTTTTCAAATAAGAGTTTTTTTCTACAATTAGGTGATAAACAATGATTAAAAGAGTTAATATGCTTCCGTGATTAGGGGTTTGGGTTTTTCTAAGGAAAATAACATGGTTGATAAAACCTCATTAAATAAATCACTATCAATCTGTCATTCCACAGACTTTTAAAAAATCGCTCTATTGGTACATGACTGTAAAATGTTGCTCAAGACAGTTCCAATTGTTACTTGCTATTGTTGCATTCAAATAATGTTTTCTTAACCTGATAAATTATATTATAAAAAAACTCAGTTAACAATACTTTCTAGATACTATTTAGCACAGCAGGATTCCATTTATCTTGAAAATTGTGTACAAACCTACTCACCTTTGCTTATCACTCACTTCCCTCTTCTTTTACTCTTTCCTATCTCACTAAGGTAAAGAACGTGAAAATTATTTGCTTGCAATATTAAAAAATAGTCACTTTCTACATTAATAGAGATCTTTGAAAACAAAACAAAGAGAAGGAACGGGTGATTCATAATTCTTCCAATTCCATGTATTGTCTTTGCTTTAAATATGTGTGCCATTGTGTTTTGTCATAACAGGTAAGGAGCAAAATTCTTCAGATAAAGTTGGATTGGTTACGGTGAGGGTGGGGCTCAAAATATGGGACAGGGTGAGAGAGGATAGAAAACATTTGCTGCATTGAGATCAATGAATGAAGAATCTTGCTCCTCAATCCCCCACTTCACCACTTCTAGACACAGATTTCCGTACTCTAGGTAAGAAAGAGATCAAGTGATTTTTTTTTTCTACTGCAAATTAACCACTTAGTCCCTGACTATAGAGCCAAAGATGATAATGTGTAGTTAATCGAAAGGCATGTGTGTTTTTTAAGTCTTGATTCTCGGCAGGGCTTTTCAATCTCATGTAATCTGGGTATTTGTTTTGTTTGTTTTTTGTATTTTTTATTTGATAATTTACTCTTCTCTGTTCTCTGTTCTTGGAACGCCCATTAATTAAATTTTCCTTTTCTCTCCCATTTTCTTTCTCTTCCATTTTCTGGTATATTTATCAGCATCTTCTTTCAACTACTCCATTGAATATATAGGTTTTTTTTCTTTAAGAATGTTCTGATCTTCTATCATGTCCTTTTTAAAAATGGTATCTCTCTTTTCACAAATGCTGTATCTTCTCTTATCTCTCTGAGACTATTATCATAACTTCTTGAATTGTATTCCTTTTGCTCATTTAATTCTTTTCCTCGCAGTTTCTTTCTTTTTCTGCCTCTTTGTTTTGGTGTCTGTTTTAATTCTAAATCCTTCCTCAACATGTCTAGAAATTCCTGGTTCTCCATTCCTATTTAAGAACAGAGCACAAAAATCCAGGTGAGAACCATAAACAAATTTAAAAGGAAAATTCTAAACCACCCCAGAAAATATTTGTTCTATAGAACAGAATAATGGTCAATGTTTATATATCTAAACAGCATGAATAAATCAACAAGAAAAGATAATTATTTCAATGAAAATGGGTAAATGTCATGGACAACCAATTTGTAAAATATAATTAGCTAACAACATTTAAAATGCTTGACTAGTACTGAGATATAAATTCAAACAACAAGTGTCATTTTTAGCACCAAATTGTCTTTTTTAAACTGTAATTCTAAATTTTGGCAAGGGTGGGTAAAGGTTACTCTCATATGTTGCTGGTAGGACTATAAATTAGTGAGTTTTTTCAGAGTAACAATACAGATATATATATATTAAAGCCTGGAAGAAGAATTTACCTTTTAATCCAGCAATTCTACTTCTACTAATCTTAAGGAAATAGTCAAGTTTGCAAAGATCTATATTCAGTCCACTGTTGTTTATTATAGTGAAGATTGGACATAATACAAATGTCAAACATTAGGGGATTAACAGGATAAATTATGGTTATACCCATCCGAGGAATCCTATTTAGCTATAAGGAATAATGTTATTGCAATTTATTTATTGACAAGGAAAGAAGTTAATGATATGTTGGTAAGTCAAAAAGGTATGACAGAAGAGAATATTGTGTAAAAATGGAGCTCCATTGAAAATGATACTATTTATGATATGTACGTACACAGAAAAAGTCTTGGTGATATACATAAGCCATGATTATTTATAGATGATGGGAATCTAGGTGAATTTTATATTCTTCTTTGTTTCTATATGTTTCCCAGATTATGTACAATGAACATGATACTCTGTACATAATAAAAATATTTCTTTAGGTGAGGGAGAGAAAAAAGGATTTAGAAGCTCTGTGGGTGTCACGGCTGGGCGTTGCTTATTCTGGAGTACGCTTCACCATAGTGTGATAAAATGGGGACTGAGTTATTTCATGGGAGAAACACACATGTCAGTATCTGGGTCCCCGTGTTTCTTTCTACAAAGAACAATCTTCCAGTTTCTTTCCGGGAGAGTATAAGATCAGTAGCCAGGATTCTGGGAGCCAGGCAGCTCACCATGGTTAATTTTCACTTAATCGGCCCTGTGTCCAGCCTGGCATTTCCCTCCTACTCTCTACTGTACCTGGGTACTCCAGGCAAGACTTGCAGGCCAAATTTATCCAGAGAAAAGCCTCCAGTCTCTCCCGGTGAATGAGGGTTAGTTGACTGGCAGTTGAGCAATTGGAAGAGGATGGGGATTCACACTGGTCTTACACAGATTTTTAAACTATAATTCCCTGTTTTAAGCCCCATCCTTCCTCTAGCCCTCACAATACTTGCTGCCTCCAATTCTTATGCCTTTCCAGGGTCCTGCACATCAAATCGACTTATTTCTTGTGCTTCCCTCCTCAACATTCTTTCTGAACTCTGATAAACTAGTTATTACTATTCCATCTGTTTTCAGACTTCAAAATTTTGTTGACATTTCTCATTTGGTAAGACCATCATTCCTGTTCTTTTTATTCTTGTTGATTTTTTTCTTTCTATTCTCATTTTAATGAAATTTCCAAAGTAGCAGAGATAAATATTAGCATTCAATCCAACATGTAACAGGAAGTCCCGTGGATATTTATACATTTGTTCCTATTCACAAATAACACTGTGCACAGATGTCTCATCAAAGAAGCTTCCAGAGCTGGGCAAGGCGAGTTAATGTTAACTTGCTGATGAGGAGACATATGATGAGAAGTGGATTTATCTGACCTAGGTAGGAGCTGGGACGTGAGGATTCTTTCCCTGATTAGTCCATCCAAGGCCAGGAATATGCAAAAAGTAAGTGGCCAACACAATATACCAATTTCTCTATAATAAAATGTTGCGCTTTGATAGGAAGGAAACTACAGCTGTTCCATACAGATAGTTAAGTAGCTGACTGCTTTTTAACAGAATACAATGACATATCTAAAGTGAATAGACACATCAAGAAATAAATGTCTGAGCTAAGTTCCTACTTCCCATTTAAAAAAATCCTTGAATTGTTAGCATTTATTAGATTTTTTTAAATAAAAAGTTCCTCCACACCACTGACCCAAGTAGAGAATTTCCAATAGTCAATTCACTACATACCGTGTCCCTAAATGCACTTGAACTTCCCTAAAATGGATTGATTTTTCAGGAATCATCTTTGTACCACTTGTTTGAAAGTCTTCATTACGACATAGATGGGGTCATGAGGACAGGTATCTACCTGTGTGTAGGTGTGTTTGTCTACATACATGTACGTACTATTTTATGTGTGTTCACTTACCTCCATGTCTACCAAATTACAAACTTCTTAATGGCAGAAATAGTGACTTAGTGTTCAAAATTCTTGTGTTCCTCCTGGCACCCAATCCTCGGCTCAACACGTGGTAGGGAGTCAATAAATATTTGCTGATTTACTGGTGGGCTATGTTGTTGAAAAGGGATGTCTGAACCTCCCACAACATCAAGAGTACACATGGATCTATGCGTCATAAACAAGTTGACAGAGGAAAATGTTGGTTAAGAACTGTCAGTTAAGTAAGTCAGTCACGAAAGGACAAACATTGTATAATTCTGCTTACATGAGGTAGAATGGTGTTTGCCAGAAGCTGGGAGACAGGGGGATGGGAACTCATATTTAAGGGGTACAGAGATTCAGTTGGGGAAGATGAAATAATTCTGGAGATGGAGGATGACGATGGTTGCCTAACAATGGGAATTTTACTTAATGCCACAGGATTGTACACTTAAAAATAATTAAAATGGTGGATTTTGTTATGCATATTTTACCACAAGAACATAAAAGAACTGTCAGTCACATCATCACTGCCTGGGGGCCTTCTAGGACCAGGAATGTCTGGAATCCTAGAAAGATGGCCTTGTTTACCAAAGTGATTTGAAGCTCATGAATCTGTATGTAATTCATTGGTTCTGCACTGGGGTCTGGTGGAAGGAAAATTCATAACTGAAGACAACACAATGGAAACTTATTTCTTGTACATTTCATAGAGACTGCTCTCTGTCAATGTCATTCCAGCATTTAACCCTCTTTGGGAAGATGAAGTTTCCATTGGATAAGGCCAGGCTTTGAGAACGGCTCACTGCTTGAGCTTTCTGGTGAGCTCCATGGGGAGCAGGGAGAGGATGAGCCTGGGTCACCTTTGTACAAATGTGTCCAGGCTGGTTTGGCAGCCATGGGTGAGATATTAGGTGGGCAGTTGAAAGAAGCAGATATGGAGCCCCTGGTGTGGAGAAACCGGGGTTCCCATGGAATTCCGTCCCCCAAGTCTGCAGACCTTTCCTTCTTTCTGTCATGACTGTGGAATATCTCAGAGCAGTGTGAGCCAATCCAGGTACAACCCTAAGGTCACTCAGATATTTGCTGAGTGAGCGGCAGAAGTTTGGAAGAGTGAGCAGTAGGAGACCTGCCTAATGACCTGAGGTCCTAGACGTTATCCCAACTTGGTTTTGAGAAGTCATCCCTGGAATGGTGGGACTTGCTCAAATATCATCTGGGAGGCCCCTGGAAGCTCTGCTCCTGGGAGCCTCTACTGAGATGGAATGTTCCAGGCTGAGCATCACTGCCTGGCTTGCGTACCCAACGTGACCTAAAGGGCAATCCAAATTGTGACCAAACATAGAGGCAGGAGTTTAACGTCAGGAACAACAATGCAAAGCTGGCTGGGGCGAGAGGCTGGAGGCCGAGGCTGTGAAATACAGGAAGGTGTCAGAGGCCCACAACTGGGGCAGGGGAGGCTGGCGAGGAAGACGTGATGTTTTCCAGTGGCTGGGCAGGATCAGACACCAGGAAGCAAAGCCAATTACAGAGCTGCCAAGCAGCGAGTCGCGTGTGGCCACAGTGTCATAACACTGATGAAAAGGACAAAGTTCACTTCATCAGTCAGACCTATTATTTACGTGACACGAAACCTGCGCCTATGTAAACCGTGCAAGTCATTCATTAAAATTGTCACTTTTCTTCCAGCTGTCCACAGAGAAGTAGCCCGAGAGAGCCCATGGTAAGAAGAGAGAAAAGGAAGTCGATTTTCCCTTTTTAAGATGACGTTTGTCACTATTTCTTCCTCTGGGTCTCATGTCAGTCCTCTCATCTTCAGTGCTTGGTTAACTAAAGGTCACTTCCTGGTTTCGCATGGCCAAAGCTCTCACTGAACTTCACCCATCTAGGCGCCTTGCCTAACTGACTTTCCTTCAACATGGTCTCCTTGCCCGTGACTTGGTTGATTTCTTTGTGCTCAGAATATCCTCCAAGGCTTTCTCACCCCTCCCCTAACTTTCTGAGAGCCCAGGCATAAGACTCCCCCCCAAGCAGGCTCTTCCTTCCACAGGAAGGCTTCAAGAAAAGAACGTATATTTGCAGATAATAAAGGAGATCTTTGAAATGTGTGCTTGGGGACCGAAAATTTAGCTATCTCACAGCTGAAGTTTCAAGGGCTCAAAGACCTCATCCTTCATAACCCTTTGTTGGAAGTCAGTTTGGAGCCAGAGAAAGAAAATATATATGTGTGTGTGTGTGTGTGTGTGTGTGTGTGTGTGTGTGTGTGTGTGTGTATGAAGAATATCTAATTTTGTTAATCTCATTTTCAAATTCAAATCTCAAATGTCCCCTGAGGCAGTGAATTGTTGAAGGCAACACAGTGATGAAAACTTAATAAAAGACCCAGAGAGATCATAGATCATGCTGGCCTGTCAGCTGTCATAGGTAAGGGAACAATAATGACATTATTCTAATATTTGGAATGTTCTTGGCTGTGTTTCATTCTCGGCAATGACAGTTACCCTGGCTTCAAACTTCATCACTGTCTGCCATGAGCTCATCCGTGGTTTCTGGTCATTTCTGCCTTAAATTTTCTTCCTTCTGCCTCTGTTGAAAAAATATGTTTAACCACAAAATCTATGCATGGTGATGTCTTTATGTCATGACTTTAGTCGCTTCCCATCCCAGGCTCTCCTGGTGTTCAGCCTATTAACTCAGTTTCCTAAGTTATCTTTTTATAGCGCTAGGATGGCTCATATAAATGCCATTCTCTGGTTTCCCCATTCCTGCAGGATAGGTTAAAGTCCTTTGAATGGGATACAAAGACTCTACAATAGAAACTTCGACTCATTCACAGCCTCACTCCCTGTCACTGTGGGCCTGCCCTTAAGTCCCCACCTCCACCATGGTGTTTGCTGCCGCCATCCCAAACCTGTAAGACCCATTTGCTTCTCAGTGCTTTTCCTGGAACGTCCTTTCTCTTAGAGTGTCCTCATTTGTGAAGACTCTTAGTCATGACCGGATCATTGCTCTCCTGTCCAGTGACATGGAGTCATATTGCAACTGTTTATGCGTCTGGGATCTGTTCCTATTCCTATGACTTCACTCAACAACACAAGAGACCTGGACCCTCTCACTTTTGCACACACTTTTCTTACACAGCTCTTGGCTCCATGTACTCAATTAATGTTCAGTGAAGGAAAGAATGAATGAAGAAAGGAAGGGAAACGGTCCATTCAAGAGGAGTGGAGAAGTAGTGCGCCAACTTCAACGGAGCCAAGGTTGGCGAGGCACCAGGTATGTACTCAGGTACTAGGGCAGCACCCTCTCTGTCCTTTGCCAGGGGCTGCCAGACGGCATATTTTGAGAAATTAGCTCATATTTGCTTTCTTTTCTGGTTGATTTTCTACGCAAAGTTCATTTCCTTATTGTCTCACAAGAGGAAAGTTGACACGTAAATGGAAAGAAGTACTTTATGTTCTACATCTAGGGTGACCTTAGTTCATTTTTAGTCGGGGGTAATGATGTCCCTAAAAAAGACTGGGTAGTCTCCCCGAACTGTCCCCTACACACCCTTCCCAGAGATCCAGGAAGAGCAGGTGTTACTCTTCCCCAAAAGCCACACTCTCAGAAAGTCACAAGAACAAACTTATCAGCCCTAGTCTCCTGCTGCTGGGAATGTTAATTACCACAATTCTCTAGAAATCAATTTCGGAAAATGAATCCAAAATCTTCAAGAACTTCTACCCCCTTGATCCATCCATTTCACTCCAGTGATGGAAGAAAATGTATGGACAGACAGGTTCATCCCATAATCATTTATATTAGTAAACAATTTAAAAGGCAATGGGTTAATTAAGGAATACACATTAGTCAGTAAAAATTATATCTTAGAAAAACATTGAACAACATCCCCAAAGTGGCTATGTTAATGTGTTCATGAAAAATAAACAACACCTACCAAGTTTTCTGTATTTATAGCTGCTAATGTAAAAGAATTGGAGACTTTTTTGCTTTTAACACCAAGAATAGCCTCATCCTGAGCGGGGCAGAGAAGTCACGGCTCAGTTAGCTGATTGAAGCCTAAATCTTGCAGGGTTGCTCCAAGCTCTCCTGGCACCCCCTTCCTACCTGTCTCCACACAGGGACCGTATGACTCCCTGTGGTGTTTTCTGGGGTACATACCCCTTTGCTGGCTCTTTAAAGAAGGCTGCCACCGGCTGCCACACTTCTGAGGTTCCTGAGAGATGAAATAGGGGGTGCTCCTAGCCCTAACCCCAGGTTGCATTCTTGCTCCCAGGAGCCAAGAGAGGTCCTGTCTGACCACTGGCTCCCACCTTGAACTGAGCCGACCCCCTCTGGTCCTGCTTTGCCTTCCAGCCTCAGGAACACCTCACCCTCTTATTTCAGGAGCACTGAGCACGCTAGATACCCTAGCACCCACCTCTGATCTTACCACCAAATGCCTCTCCAGGAGGAAAATAAAAAGAAGAGCACAAAAGGAGGAGACTAAAACGAGTCACCCGCCTCAGAATGTCTACCCTACATCCCAGTACCATTCCTTGGTGGCTCTTTCCATTTGTTTGATGCTATCAGAAGGCAAGGACGAAGGTGGGTCCACATGAGTTTCAAGATGCTTTCATCTCCTCCCGGCCACTCTCCTCCCCCATGAGAAACATCTGAGGTAAATGACAACTGGTCCCCTAAATAGAGAAGAGAGTGGACACAATGAAATACTGATGCCCTGACCCAACCTGTGTCCTGCCAATTTTGTTTTGAATTACTGAAAGAGGTCAAGGTCACAGGATAGTCTATTGTCTCTTTATTTTCGATTTCCCAAAGCATCACAGCTTAGAAATCATAGTGCTGCATGGCCCAGAGCCAGAAAATATGGCTCTGTTCTCCGCTTTCTATCACTTGTCCAGCATTTGGGCAATATCTTGTTTGCATATCACCCTCTTTTATGGTCCTCTCCCCTCCTCGGGCAGCACTTCTTCAGGAAGTCGCTCCATGGAGAAAAAACACTTTATGTGGACTTTTCCGTGTGTTTTCATATCCGGCTCAGCTGTGCTCCCTGTACCCACTTCCTCCAGCGTGACAGACATTTTGTCACTAGTTTGTTTATCTGAAACACGCCTGCTCCCACTGTGGTGGCCTGTGCTACCAGGTAGACAGCATATTTCGGAAGTTAAGCTAATGACACCATGGTTTCCTTGGTAGTGGCTCCTGGGTTCCAGCTGCCTCCCTGGCCTCCTGCAGTGAGTAATGGTTATAATAACATCGCGGAGCAAACCCTCCAGTCACTGTGAGGTTCCCAGGGAGTTGGAGCTGTCCAGCCAAGATGCAGCTTAAAAAGCTGATCCTTCTCACCAATTATCAGTCAGGGTAAAAGCAGAGACGAAAGACAGAGAAAACCTACTCAGAGTGTTCTGGGGACACTCGAGGCAAAAATGCCAAGAGGAAAAGTCTCATGAAGTGGTCAAATCCTGAGAAAGTCTCTTTGTGTGCCAGGGAAGGTGCTGATGAGACCTTGGGGGTCGGAGGAAGGGAGGCATGGGGAAACTGAGGCTGGGGCTGAACTGAATGTTGTCTTATCTTTCCAGAATTGATCCCTTACAAGGTAAGTCCTCAACTTATCAGAATGCAGCCATATTTGTAGGCTGATGATCTTCTCCAGATGGAGCTATCACAATTCATTGCTGGTATTGCTTCTTAGTCAACAGTAGAGAATGAATCACGCTGGACTGATGTTACCTTTCAAAAATTAAGGAAAGCCTTTCCCATCTGCCCCCACAAAGAAAGTGGTGGTGCCTATTTCTCAAGTTTGTGTGTCACAAAGTACGTTTTGGGGAATTACCATTTGAGATCTAATGTCCCTTCTTCACACTTTCTGTGCCAGACGCTGCCCAACGCTGGAGACACAGAAGCTATGTTGTCAGCAGATCTCTCTTATCTGTGTAAAGAGGCAACGTGGTTCTCCCTGGGTCTCATTGTCCGAGTGAATAATTTTTGAGCCCAGGTCGCCTCAGAACTCTTCCCATTTCAATTATGTCTATTTCTAAACATTTATCCAGCTCTTACTACTGTAGGTCAGTCTTTCTGTAGTTGTTATGAAAAACATAAAAACACATGCATGGTTCTCAGACTCAAGTAGCGTTAGAGAACTTGCCTTAAAAACAAAAACAACCTGATCCCCATTTTTCTCCCAGTTGTACTCAGGGAGCGGCTGAAGAGAGATTTAAGAATATCCAACAGCTAGAAATTTCTCATGGAGATATTGATAGTACCATGTTCATGGTTACTACTAATGCAAACAATAGCTTGACACTGTATGGCTCCACTTACTTGGTTTCACCAAATATTCTTCCATATGAATTGCAATGTAGAGGCCCTCTTTGGGAAAATTAACTCTTTGCTTCCTATGCCAAATATTTTTTTTTTTAATTACAATGTTAATTTTAACATGGTAGCCAATTTGGAAATCTTTAGGGGAAAAGGGGGCTTTCTTTATGTAACGTCTGGCTGAAGACACACGATGTAGGCTTAAAAGCCATGGGAAAAAATCAAATAGAAAAAAAAGTGTTCATCTATAAAAAAGAAATCATTAACAAAATTAAAAGGCAATGGACAGAATGGGACGTGATGGATAACGTGTTTATGTTCTTAATGTAGAAAGAGCATATGCAAGCAAATAATAAATATTCTAAGATGCCAATTGATAACTGGACAAAAGATGTGAATAGACACATAAAAAGGTACTAACAGTAGTGAAACTTGCCATGTTTAAACTCACCAGCAAAAAAACACAACAAAAAAGATTTAAAGGCAAACACACTGTGTAATATATATAAAGGTGATATGTCACAGAAAGAATTCAGGGAAGTGGATTCTCTCATACGCTGCAGGTGAGCACGTAAACAGGTAAACCTTTCTGGAAAGCAATTTGGCAATAGTTGTCAAGAGCTTTAAAAATGTTCCTATCTTTTAACCTAACGATTTCACTCCCAGAAATAGATTCTACATTCTAAATAGATTCTAAATAAAATGTTTTTCTTGAAACATATATATCTAGGGACAAAGAAACAATAGTAGACACACCTTAATAGCTGACAATAGAAGTATTAAACTGAGAGTATTAATATGTGGCCATGAAAACTATGTTTTCCATGACTTGCGAATGACTTGAAATTTCCATGATAAAAGTAAAATGACCAGAATTCAACATTTTATATACACTATGGATATACTTACAGTGAATATATACACACATATAGACATAAACACATATGATAGGAAGAAGGTTTCCAAAGTTCATGTTAGTTAGCTTCAGGTTGTGAGATTATAGATGATTATTGTTTTATATTTTTATGATTTTCAAGTTTTAAAACAATGACATCAATTCTATAATTACACATCAAATTAAAAACTTTTATTAATTCATTAATTCAACAATTAATGAATCAACAGCCTTTTAAAGTTCTGACTGACAAACACTAAGTTTTTACTATAAGCCGGGCAAAGAAGCACCCTTTGTAAAAATAAGTCTACTGAGCTCATGTACTGGTTCTCAATAAAAGTTACTTAGAATTCTCACGCTCAGAAAGAAGTGGAAGGAAATCAAATGTGTTTAACATTGCACAGTTGAACCATCCTCAGAACTGAAACCCACATATTTTGGTTTTCAGTCATCTTTCTTGATGTAGGAGTAAACTGACAAGTCAGAAAGTTTGTAAAAATAGCTGATGCTTATGGGATGTCAGGTATAAGGCTTCATCAATGTCCATATTTGGGGAGGTGTCTCAAAAAATTGAGTGCACATTTTTCCATTTCCAGAGACTTGTTTGTCTCTTACATAGTGAAGGTAACTGGTAATGAGCTTGTAGTTAAGAGCTGATTTGAAATGGAATTTTTATGGAGCCAAGTTTTTGGTTGCTTAAAGTTAATTGCTTTGCACCTAATTTAAGTCCCAGAGGGAGCAATTCTAATTTCCCCCGGCAAACTTTATCTTAAATGAGGCTGATCTATAATCCTATTACCTGTGTGCGGGTGTCTATCAGGAAATACCATGGGATGCACTAAATTTCTAAAGGATACTGTGTGGTTTTAACACCCTCTAAGCACTTTCCTTTTGGCAGGGAAGTGTGTCGTTTTCCTGGAGCCAGGTCAGTTGACCATACCAAATGAAAATTAGGGGAAGATGGTGAGATTTGTATTCACTTTGCTTGCACAAACAATAAATCACAGTTGCCTAGCAACTTGCAAGAAGCGTGATGCTGTAAAGGGAATGAATGAAATAGAGGAATTAATGAAACACTGCATTGAGAATAAAAGAGCATCAGGGCCGTTGGAATCAGAAAGAATCCAGCTGTTGACATCAGGCAGTCGTTCTCAAAGTGTGGCCCATGGACCAGCAGTATCAGCCTTGCCTATGAACTTTTTAGAAATGCAGATTCTTGAGTCCCACCCCAGATCTAGATTGAGAAACTCCAGAGGTGGAATTCAACAATATGTGTTGTCCCAAGTCCTGCCTCCCCCCTCACTGGATGCACACTGAAGTCTGAGAAGTGCTGCGCTAGAGTAATGGGATTTTGCGGAGACAGAATCATGAGGTGAGTGTGGTCAGTTACAGGCAGACTCAGAAATGTGTCAGGCTTTGTGTGAGAAGTGGACACAGAGATGGGCGCCATTGGAAAGCGGGCCGCTCACAGAAGTTCACACAAAAGGGCTCAAATAGCTATTTCCCGTTTGGAGACGGAGTGGAATTGTCAATCAAGCCAAAGTAGGAATCAGAAGGTATAACGAGGATTATAGACAAAATCCTGGGACCAGGCACCAGCTCTCTGCCTATTTTCACCAGCATCTCTTGCCTGGAGGAGACACATTAACGTTACTGAAGGTCTCTGACATGAGACGTAACCCATTGAAGATGGAGTCAAATGGGAACAACTCTTTCATTCATCTAATTTCCCTTGTGAGACAATGTACCCAAAGCTAACAGAACTGAGCTCACAGGGTATAAATAGGTGAGCTATGCGAAAGGGAAACAAAGAGGCCTTTCAGAAAAACTCGGTGATGCTCTTTGAAACCATTCCAATCTTGGTGGACAATGAGGGTTTCATTAGTGTGAATAGAATAGATCGTTAACAAAGCACTGGGTGCCTCTCTCAATGGATCTTATTCTAGAAATAGCAGCAGAGAGCTATTTGACAAAGGGAACCACGCCAAAGATACCAAATTATTTTATAGCATCCAGAGTACATGAAGATGATAAAATATAACTGCATTTGTGGGCAACCAGTAAGTTTCTGGAGAACTTAGTTTTAGCCATGGATTCCAGTGATCAGGGTGGCTTCCCAAAATGACGTGAATGTTATTTGTGTATTGATTAAATATTAAACAAGATTGGATCAGGGTTTGGTCTCTAGCCCTAAGCTTGCGGGAAATCTCTCCTTCCTGGAGGTCAGAACCCAACAGCTTATGGGTGGCAGGAGTTCATCAGAAGGATCCATTGCCCTAGGAGTGGTTCTCACAATTAGCTTGCACCACCATCCCACCATCTCCCTAGAGAGCTCATTAACAACGCAGGTTACTGACCCCCACCTCAAAGGTCTCGAGGGGGGCTTGAGCATTTGCATTTCCAGCAAGCTAGAATACTGATGCTACTATTTTAGGGACCATATTTTGAAGACCAGCGGAAGAGAGAAAGCACTGAACAGCAGGGATGCATTTTTCAGATTAAACCGCAGGCAAGAGGCAGAAGAAAGAAACAATCCACTGCATAAAGCTGAAACTGACTTCCGCTGGCTGTGGGGTTCTGACATCCAGGAAGGAGAGATTTCCAGCAAGCGCTGGATGATTACAGGAGATAACTTCTGGAAGGGTTGAACTGAGTCTGGCTTCCTAAGGCCTGCCTGCGTGACCTAAAAGTTCCCATTTCACCAGGAATCAAAATGAGGCCCCTAAAGGTGATTGTCTTTGGGGAAGTGTACCCCACCTGCTGTGCCCCTGCCCTGTGAGCTCAGCCAGGAGGGCTGCTTATTTCCAGGTTAGCCAGCGTCTGTGCTAATGGGTGGGCAAGTGTCCTCTGCTGAAATGCCTTTGAACAGTCTCTGCTGTGTGGCTGCCAGGGAAAGGGTGACCTGGACATTTTCCTTCTCCCAAGGCCTCTACCTCACAGAGGCTACTTGTAACCCACACTGTGACGCCCTGAACCCCAGAGCATCAATGTCACCACTTCCTCAAAACCTTGGCCCATCTCCGGTCTCACTCTGATCTCAGGATGGAGCATGCAGCACCGTGCTATGCTGGAGGAAAGCTTCCTCACAGAAAAAGATTGGAGAGCAAAGAAAAGCCCTCGCTTGTCAGGCTTTTGCTAGAACTTCGTTTTCTGTGTCTGCTTGTCGCTATGTCATTCTTCTCTGGGTCTACCACCATCAGGAGTTCCTTGCCTGCCCTATGCCCAGGGGCCCGTGAGGCAGCTTTGACCTGTGCCGGGTGGTAGTTGGAAGGGGTGTAGTCAGCAGAGGTGGTCTGTTTCCCCAGCCTATCTATCCCACAGATTTACCCTGCTGAAAGTGACACGCACGAGGAAGGCAGAAGACCAGCCGTTTAGAGGAAGTAGGACTGTTTCTCTTATTTACATGCCATTTAACCCTGCTCAGTCATCTCCACAGCTGACAGGGGAAGGTATTTCCACCAACACATCTGCCATTTTGGGGAAGTGCTGGATAGTGATGTCTAGGGTTACTTCATTGCCATACACTTCCCTCCTGATAGAAGGACAAATAACATGTTAACGGTGACATTGATGGGAGCGTGACAATCACTGGCTGTGTTAAAAAAGTTCAAGGTCACTGCTCGTGCATGCTCCCCACCATCTCCTGATTTCTCTTGGACTAGCCTATGTTCCAGAGCAATGGCTCCATCTCTGTGGACCAGCCCTTTGGTGAGACTATTCCACAGCAAGGAAGCCAAAGTCTTCATCTTCTCGGTTTGGAACTGGGTGGATAAGTGAGCCTTGCAGGGCAGACCTGGCTGTCTAATTCTGAGTTGGAGGCAGGAGGCCCTGCTACATTCTCTGTTCTACCTGTTAGAGAAAGTCCTGAACAGAACCGCATTGGGATCCTCAGTTAGCAATAGGTGTATGTTTTACCGGCCAGAATCCTCAAGAAGACAAAAGCTGGGTATTAGGATCTAGGTACCAGCCCTCTCCATCACTCCCATTCCCAACAAGCTCTGAGATTGACACGTTCCTATATGTGCCTCTCTTGTGTCAGGAATCCTCAGGAACTGTGGAGGACTGCTGGCAGCAAGATAGAGGAGGCAGGAAAGGGACTGAGACTTGGCACTGGACATGTCTACCAGGGTGGGGCAGACCCAGCTAATGAGAAAGGTTCAGGGAAGGCACACAGGCATGGAGTTCAGCCTTCCACACCCTTGTTCAGCTAAATAGTTGGCACCAGGTGCTCCGAGTGGAGTGGGAAATAATGCCAAGAGGTGAGCAAGGCCCTGGGAATTGGGGGCAGGCAATTCTTGGAAGTCAAGGCAGGCTGCCAGCCTCTGGTAGGTTTGTCCACAGGAATCCAGGCCCCAGAACTGAGCTAAGATTCAGAACTGGATCTTTCCCTGACCCGACCTCCAATAAGGAAAGAGGTATGGTCAAGAGCAAGACAGGAGCCACTGGGATGGGAACCAAGGTCAGTAAGTTCAACACGCTGCCTCCCTGGGAGAAGCTTGAGTATGGATGCCCTTCAATTACAATGGGGCTGCTATTAGATGGGGGAGATGCCCCACAGGGAGGGAGGAAGCCCATCGGGGAGCACGAGGACTGATAAAGACTGAGGGTGGCTCAAGGAAGATAGGGAGCCCAGTGGTCAGCCGGTACAGCCTTCCTTGGGAGAAGGACTCAATACTGAGGGGCCACTGTTGGGTGGGGGAGGGTAAATACTGATGCTGTTTCAGTATTTCCTGTCTCGAGCCTGAAGTTAGGGACATCTGTGAATCTGGTTCTAGGGACTGGGAGCCTGCAGAGGGCAGCCAGTAGGGAGGATGGACATTTTGTAGTAATACGTACCATGAGGGCCTGGGGAGTGGCGAATCTGACCTGGGGACCCAGACAATCGTCTTAATTTAGATCACCGCTTGCCCCACACAGATATGGAAGTGCCCCTTGCCAAAGCTTGCAGGCAGTAACACTGACATTGGCACCCATGGCAGCAGCTGGCGTCACCGTGATGGGACAGGCTCCAGCTCCCTCCAAGATGCAGTTAGGGTGTCTGGCTTCATTCTTGGAAGAGTTTTATTGGATGAGTTCAACTGGAATCATCTTGCTTTCCTGGGAAACTGTTGTTCTCTTTGTCTGCTATGCCTCTGGGCAAAATCTTTAGGCCTCACTCGCTGCTATTTTCTGCCCCTCTAATAATAGCTCCATTGTTAGGCAGACATGACACAAATGTACGCCTCATGATCCTGGGGATTTGGGGTCTCGGCTTCTAATTTTCTGTAAGTTCTGTCTTTCTTTTTTTAATTGTTCTTTTGTTTGGTTTTCTTTGTTTGCCCTCAGTCGGGTAGAGAAATAGACAAGCTGTGGGTGCAGACAATCAGCAAAATATTACTATGTTTTGAGTTGCTCTGGTGAGTTGCTTTCTCCATAATTTTCTGACCTGTCCCCACACACGCTGTTAAAAGTCCTTCATGCAATGAAAACATCTTGACTGTGCGTCACAAGTGAGCTTATTACATTCTGTGGGTACCATTAGCCATCTCTCCTGACCATATGGGGTAACCTCTTTTTATGATCTCATTTTACTTGTTAATGGGTAGGGATCAGACATCCCCACCCTCTTACTGTCCACTTAGATCATTTTTCATTTATAGTTTGTCTGGTTCAACTTCTTGAACCTCCACGCGGCCTCTGATAAACTCCAGTCACCAGCCCCACCCAGAATCTTTATTACTTCCTAAGAAGGAAGCAGAAAGGCAAGAGAGTCCGCCACTGAGGAAAAGAGACCTGACAGTCTGGGAAGTAAGGAAGACCAGAGAAACATACTCTCAACCCTTAAGATGCAGCTCCCAGGAGTAACGGTTCCAAGAACCTGGAGCCCCAAACCCAGCGACCTGTTTCATATTAGAGTCTTAAAAGCAGAATCTTTAACTTAGAATGCATGCATTTCTTAGTCAGTCTCAACTTTTCTTCAAGGCCATGTTGACAGCCACCCACTGCTGTTTCATGGACACCGTCTAAGGGACACTGCTTCTCAGGCTTGTGGGCCAAGCATTGTTTCCCTCTGCATCCCTCCTTTGGTTCCTAAGGCTGCTCCTTCAGCCATCATGCAGCCAGGAGGTACCACTCCAGAAAGAGCTGGACATGAAAATCTGCATCCTTCCTCTACCACGTGGTTGCCGCTCATCAAATACGTATCAACTTGATTTCCAACTCGCGTTGTTCACATGTCTCTATTTCCCCTTCCCAGCCAGAAGGTTCTCCTCTCTCCATCGCTGTCCGTCCACATCCTCTCTCTGGTTCAAGGTTCAAAACAAGTTCCCATTGTGCCATAAGGTTATTCTCCCCACTCTGGCTCTCACTTGAATCTATTTTCATTATATCCCTCAGTACTTGTTACAGTGATTCATATCCTGTGTGTTCACGTGACTCACCTGGGGACTATTTGAAAAATATCAACTTTGACCAGACAGACCTGACAAGAGCTTCCGAGGGTGAGCCACAGGCTGCTGCGGTTATACAAAGCTTTACAGGTGATTCTAATGGACAGCTCGAGCTGAGAACCACAGGTAACACACAGATGACTAATTTGATTATTCACTCCTAACTTGCTATTGCTACTTATCTGTTTTATGAGTATGTGCTTTGCAAACTCCTAGAGGACAAGTCTGGCTTTCCTAGTGTACTTAACCCAGTGTGAGGTACGGAGCTGAGACTTCCCGATAAATATCTTGATATTCACTCATGTAAATAGTAAAGTCACCTACGAGTTGATTTTACTATTTACATAAATACTACATATTAACAAACATGTTTGAATACCTTTACTGTGCCAAGCACTGGAGCTCTGAGGAGGAAAGTAATATTCCACTTTGTAGACTAGTGTCATTGGCTAACAGGTAAAAGTTGTTGAGAATGTTATTTGCTATAATTAAGATGATTGACTGTGAGAGAGGATAGTGCAACATGGAAGACATCCCTGATTTTGTGAAAGGTGAGAGGTTTTTGAGAATCTTGTGCCATCAACATTGCAAACCTTCCCATGCTGTGCAGCAAGCAAAGAGAGGTGGAAAAACCAAACGCACCTATGTCTCCCTGCCAGATTACAGCCGAGATGGCCACGCAGTTGGAAGAATCATTGATGGCTTTCCTGCTAAAGGAAGATACGGAAGTGCATCGAGTCTGTAAGTGAGCATGTATGTTTGCTAGGGCACTAACACGGGCTGCATTCAGTTGCCCATGGACTGGCGTGGGCACAAGGTCAGGTCTGTAGCTCTGTGAAGGCTGCAGGCACCCCTTTGCTGCATCTCTCTGCTCCCAGGGCAGCCCCAGGTAATGTTGGGCAGACCATGAGAGTGTTCTCTTAGGTGCCCCACTCTGTCCTTCCCACATTCTTCCTTTTCCCTGAGACATATGCTCTTTCCACCCCCAGGTACCGGGTATCCATAGGATCTCTCTTCTTTCACGTTTAGCAAAACGTATTCTTAAAAATGGATCTTATAAATAAATTCATAGAAAGGTGTACTTGACGGATAAAGCATTTGTATCTTAACAAATGAATAAGGAAACTGACTTTTATTGAGCTCTTCATTCTAGCTCTGCTTTTAACAAATTAAACGGGGAAGGTGATTAGAAGGCCGAGGTCTCCTGCACCTCAGCACCCATGACTCAGACGGCTGCTTCCTCTTCCTATCTCCTCATAAGGTGAGATATACCTGTTTCCTAGAGGATCACACACTCAGTCGTGATTTCAGATGCCACTCTGTGGTGTGCTATCCCCTCTGGGTGTTTTTCTATAAATGCCCAGTTGATTTTGTTCACAACTCTTCCTAGAGGCACAAGGTTACGTTCTAAACTGGCCCACTGGTTTAAACTATGAGCTCGGGGAGAGGTCAGTTTCCAGCGAGAGTGGCCGTCCTGGCAAACGGTCCTTTGATCAAAACGCATCCTTCTTTATGCAGTCCACATGCAATAATCTCTGCAATATCACTTTGTATATGTAACATCACCCTTCTATATGTAATGTGGCAGTAATTTATATGCCCCAAGAGTCATAATAGCTCCTATCTCATAGAGTTATTTGAGAATTCAATGAAATAACACACGTAAAGAATTTAGAGCAGTGCCCAGCACATAGCAAGCGCTCCCCGAAGACCTGCTCTACCATCATCACTTTCCCTTTTCAACAGACGATTGATAGTCTGGTGTTTCTCAGGCTACCTCCATAAGTACTAACTTACCCAATTTCCTCCCCGTGTCCACCTCAAGCTGTTCCTTCTTCCTCCTTCAACCGAGTTTCCATTAATGGTGGTGGTAACAGTAGTCACAGAATTAAGAATTAATAGTAAATTCTCTCATAGTGCATACTTAGTCATCACTAAGTATAATGACTTCCTCAGCATCAATAAGCATGGAAGAGTTCCAGGGAAAAAGGCATCTCCCCTCTGCTCCAGCCCCCTCTTCATTTCCTGTTGCTTAGGATTCTGTGAGTTTCATCTACAAATGTAGACCTGTGTTGTCTGCACTTTGCAGTCATTAGGAATCTAATCACCTTTTCCTTTCTTTTTTAAAAGTTTGTTGGGGTGACAATGGTTAGAAAAGTTACATAGGTTTCAGGTGTACAATTCTGTAACACATCATCTATATCTCACATGGTGTGTTCACCAGCCAGAGTCAGCTCTCCTTCCATCACCATATAATTAGTGCCACAACATGGAGGGAACTTGAGATTATTATGCTAAGCGAAATAAGTTGGACAGAAAAAGTCGAGAACCATATGATTTCATTGATATGTGGGACATAAAAGTGAAAACAACAAAGGAACAAGACAAACAAAGAAACAAAAACTCATAGACACAGACAACCGTCCAGTGGTTACCAGAGGGTAAAGGGGGGAAAGGAGTGGTAGATGAGGGTAAAAGGGATCAAATATATGGTGATGGACAGAGAACTAATCACCTTTTAAAAGAGGCAGGGACCTCTGCTTTATTGAGGCTGACCCAGTCTTGATGTTAAAAAGAAAAGCTGGCAAAATTTAGCTTCTAATGTCATAAACCCCTACTTAGGATGCTTTGTTAAAGAGAGAAAAAGACAGTGATTGTCTTTGAGATCCTAAAAGTAGGTAATTTATCACCACATAAACAGAGTTAAAGGGAAATTGACTTTGTAGCATAAGACAGCAGTGAAATATAAACCTGCAGACTGAGAAGAAAAGACTCGCAAGTTAAAATTGTGGGTTTGGGGAGGAGAAGGGTGTCCATGGAGTGCATTTAAAATAAATGTGTAATTATGGAAAGAGCTGAGAATCTCTCAAGGCACTTTTAGGCTCCAGATATCTCATATCATGTGACGCTGTTTACTTATGCTAGAACAAAATCAAACAGGCTGGTGGAAAGACCCTAAGTGTCTGAAATAGTCACCTGCCAAGAATGTACCTGATACATCCAAAACAGGACAGGCTTCTGAAATGGTAAGTCCACAAGACTTCAAGATCCAGGTAGGTTTTGCATTTTTTCTGCCTGTCTGGCTGGACCTCGCTGGTGCTTTCCCAGTACGAGTTCATTCGTTTTCTGGTTTTTCTCCTTGGCTGCGTTCTTCCTTGTAAGACTGTGCAATTAACAACTGTTGGGCTAAACTAGAGGCACGCATGGCTGGCTTGCATGGACTCCATTCTTTAATTTCAGGTTTGGGCATCCGCCATGTATTACATCTCCCTATCTTATTAATTATGGTGCAATCAATATAAATAAACTTCAGGGGCCCTCAGCTACAGGTAAACCACGCCAGCAGAAATCAATGAGGTGTTGAGAAACTCAATGTCACAGAACGCTGATACGCTGATTCTATTTTTCTGGCTGCCGGAGCCCTCCCACAGATGCTAGGACTTGGTTTAGAAATCCCCCTGCCTTTCCCAACTTAGTTCCTAATGATCTCATACAAAAATTTGGACTTCTCCGAAGAGGTGCTGGAACAATGGGAATTATGGGGGCTGCATTTTTCTTACTATTGCACTAAATCTGGATTGTGTCCCATTTGACAGAGTCTGGTCGAGTCTTTCTCAAAGTCACTGTGGGACCACGGGCATCAGAATCATGTGCTTGTTAAAAATGTCCCTCTGGACCTACTACTCATTCAAACACTCAAGTTCGGTTAATTGTTGGAGAGTTTAGTAAAGGGACTGTTTTCAAAAGGTAGCCAGAGTGAGGGGAACCAAAAATGCAGTGCCCTCTCCTGTAAGAATGCTGGGTCAGGTCTGAAGGGTCATGGAGAGTGATTATTGGAACCTGCAGTGGAGGGGTCGTATAGGGATGGCCACCAGACAGGATGTCTTTGGGATTCTCCTGATAGAGGGACACAGCCAGCCCTTGGTGGCCCCACAAGGAGGGTGCCAGGGGAATAGACACCCCAGCCTGTCTTTGTTCCTGACCACTCTTCTCATGCCAGGATCCCCACTGGCGGAACCTAATGGAAAGCTAGAGGCAAGGGGCAAGATCAGCCCCCTTGGTCACAAAGCAAGGTGGAGAAGGTGGTGAGTGGATCTGCAGGGACATAAGGAGACTGGCCAGGCCCTGGCTCAAGAACACGGAACCTTGAGACCCATGGAACAAAACTTTTGCCCTGCCACTGTCCAATCCAGGCCAGGCTCGGTTCATAAGAAAGTGAGAAGAGGGGGAAGAGAAGACAGGACGAAACCAAACATCCAATTGTGGAAACTCAGGAAAAGCCAGAGATCCAGAAAAAGGGAAGTAGGCAGTCAGAGGGATATGAACGAGTTTGGACGCCACTTCCCTGGAGTTCTCCAAATGCCTCCTCACACTGCTCTGCAGGTGATACCTCCCTCCCTCGTACCTCTGTCCCCTGTCTCCTTGTACCTGGCATTTCTCCCCAAGCTCCCCCATCTAGTGTGCTGCCTTTCGCTGCATGAGCTGGTAGTTTGGGACAGCACTTTGTGTGTTTCGACTCTTCCTCTCATATCCAGGGTCACTACAAGTGATTTCCCATGTTGACGGGGACTTTTTCAATGATTCATTTGGCTGATTCAAAGAGTTCTGGGACGAGTCACTATCTAAGGTGTGACAGGGAATAAAGAGGTGCAGTACAAGTGAGAGCAGAGGTGGGCGGCTGAGGGATCCTTCGAGAAAGCTTGTTCAGCACTTTTTTAAAGACTTTATTGTGAACCTAGGTACAATTTAAGATGACCGAATGGCCTCAAGATCATGTCTCCAAATTAGGAATCACTGCCTGCTCTAAAAGTGGTCATTTATCTCAGGGTACTGTAGCCGTTAACGTAACAAAACCTATCCCAAATCCATCTTTTTTTTCAGTAAGAAAAATGCAGATTTTTTTTCCTGTTTGATGACATATCTTACCCTCCAACTATATTTTCTTTGGCTAGAAAGTCCCCTTACAGCTCTATTTGCTATACTTGGCTATATTCCAGCATCTTTCTTGTTGTACCACAGTTTTATAAAGCCAGGAAGTACAACTCAGGTAGTGTAGTTTGAGTCTAGCTGAGAACAATGAAAGGAAAGCATAAAATCCATTAACTTATCTTCTCTGCTTCTCACTGAAAATGAAATCTGAATTTTTTCTCCACATCCATCCAACTGTACAAACATTTTACCAAAAACAATCGAATACATAGGGGAGAAAGAACAAGCAATAATAGTTACCATTCACTGAGCACATACTATATATGTCTGGCAATCTTCTAGATACTTTCTCTGGATTATTTTATCTAATCCTCATAGCGACATCATGGGGTGAGTGCTATGATTCTTCCCAGTTTTCAAGTGTGGCAGTTGAGGTACAGAGTAGTCACGTCCCTTGTGTAGGGTCACACTGCTACTAAATTTCAGAGCCAAGGTTAAAAACCAAGGCAGTCAGCTTTCAGAGCCTATGCCCTGGACCACAAAGCCACACCACCTGTCTGGACAGGAAGAGTTCCTAGATTTACATTTATCCCTCTGTTTGCATTCATTATTCATTTTACGTCCATTGACACTCGCAGAGCACCAGACACTGGCCGAGCTGAATAAGACAGGTCTCCCTCAAGCAAAAACATCATGAGTCTACAGAGCAGAAGAGGAGAGTGATGTATCATTGCAACACATACAAGAGACATCCTGGGCGTGTGAATCAAGTGCCATGGAAAGACACAGAGGAAGTGAGTAACTCTTCTTAGGGAAGTTGTGGAAGGCTTCATGGAGGACGTGATATTTAAGCCTGTCAAATAGCGGCACTTAGTAAGTGTGGATGAATAGATGGATGGTTGGATGGATGGATGGATGGATGGATGGATGGATGGATGGATGGCAATAGAAGTTCATGGCAATAGAAGTTCATCAGGCAGAAAAGAGGATGATAAATGAAGGAAACACTAGATGGTACGTCCTGTAAGGGAAGTAGTTATGTGCTGTTTTCCACTTGCTCCATTACTTTACCTCTACTCTGAGCTTTACCAGAAACGCTGAGAAATTCAAAATCTGTAACTCTAGGAGAAATGACCTGGTGACACTGAGTTTTCTGCTTGAAAACATCTACTTTATATCTTAACATGCTACAAGGCTATTTTGTACAGATATACTTCTTTTCCATTTCAGTTTCACTCCAGGGGACCTTTGCTGGTTTTTGGGGACTTCTAGAAAACAAGCTCCTCTACGAAAGAGTAAAGTTGCTTTAAAAAATCTGCTTTATCAAGGTATAATTTATGCATAATGAAAACCAATCATTTGGGGTGTACAATTCAGTGAGTTTGGGCATCTGTATACAGTTACGTAACCAGCCCTACAATCAAGTTATAAAACAGTTCCTTTACCTCCAATTTTCTTCATGCCCAGTCGCAGTGACTCCCTGTTTCCTAACCCTGGCCTCTGGGATCCTCCGATTTTTCTGTCACCATAGTTTGGCCTGTATAGAATTTTATATAGATGCAGTCGAACTGTAGCCATTCAGTCTAGCTGCTTTCATTTAGCAAAATGCTTCTGAGATTTATCTATGTTGCTGCATGAGTCACTCATTCACTCATTCCTTGTTATTGCTGAGTCGTGTTCCATTGTACGAATATGCCACAATCTGTCTCCATTAAAACAAGTGGATGGGCATTTGAGTTGTTTCTAGTTTGCAGCTATGAGGAACAAAGATGCTAATAACATGCACAGTTTTATGTGCACATATATTTTTAATGAGATATCATTTTGTTACTAAATATTTTATTGTGTCCCTTTTCTTTATTGTAAATTCAGTTACCTCAGTCCTTATCTATTCTAATGGTTATTTGTATATGTTAACGTTATTAATTTTTTTATGTTAACCTTCTATTTTGCTGAATTCTTTTGAGTTATTTTACCATTAATTTTCTAGGACTTGCCAGGTATACCATTAAGTTTTCTGCAAGGAGAGATTATTTTATTTCTTCTTGGTGTAGTCACTGGCCTGTGGTTCCTTTCTCTAGTCTAATTACATCAGCTAGTGCTTTGAGAAGGATGTTAAATGGCCTTAAAGGTGGTTGGCATTCTGACCTTGTTCCTGATCTTATTAATAGTAGGAATATCCCTAGGATTTCTCATTTATTAAAAAGCTGGCTTTATGATTGAGATATATGTCTTTTATCATTTTAAGGAGATATCCATCCATTCACATTTTCTCAAGAGTTTTAATTAGGAAAGGATGATGAATTTTGTCAAAGAATTTTTAGCATCTCTAGAAACAATCATATGGAATTTTTCCCCTTAGACCTATGAATATAATGAATTATATTAATATAGTTTCTAATATTTAATACTTTGAATGAATTTCTGGCATAAACCCCAGGTGTTCATGATGTATTATTTTCATTGTTTCCTTAATGTGGTTTTAGAATCTGTTCACTAAAATTTTATTTCAGATTTTTTTTGCACCAGTATTCATGAATTGTTGTCTGGTCAGTAATTTTATTTTTCTGTTTTATTTTTTGTGCTATTTTTATCAGGTTTAGATATAGTATACTTGTTCAGAAAAAATAATTTGGAAGTTTCCTTTTATTTCATATGCTCTGAAACGATGTGTGTGCCATATAAAACGTAGTTTTGAACAATGTAGTTATTTTTAACTCCAATGAGGTTATTTCATGGTAAATTTTCACTGTGGGTCCTCAGGCACACCCATCTCCTCCACTGCTGTGCTCAAGAGGATTTTTTAGATTTTAATGTAACGATCAAAGCAAAGGATTTGGCCAACTAACATAACATTTCATTTTAGAGATGGGCTCTGAATACTAGAGATAATAGGTATAAATCAAAAGATTATTTCTTTTTTTTTAATTTATTGGGGTGACAATTGTTAATGAAATTACATAATTTCAGGTGCACAATTCTGTAACACATCATCTATAAATCCCATTGTGTGTTCACCACCCAGAGTCAGTTCTCCTTCCATCACCACATATTTGATCCCCCTTACCCTCATCTCCCTCCCCCCACCTCCTTCCCCATAACTTGACGATCAGACCTTTAGTTTTTTGATGCCAGTGTTTGATGAGAAGCAGCTTATGTCTCACCTGGTCCATTTAGCAGTTATATAATCTTAGCCTTTGGGCCTTTTACCAAGGATTGAATAAAATACCATTCCTGAGGAAAACTTTGTGAACTGGAAAATACATGTAATGTCAGTTATTAGTAAAGCTTGTGTTGAGGAAACAGAGCACTGGTCTATATCCCTTTGAGTAAGTTACTTAACCTCTGTGAATTTCAGGGTTACCGCTTATTACAAAGAAATCGTACGTTTTATGATTTAACACAAGTAAAGCAGTAGCATAGTGTCTGACGCATAGTAAACCCTCAGTAAATAATTAACTGTTGCTATTGTTGTTGTTTTCTCTCTGTTCCCTGTTTCCGGGACTACGCAGGAAACCGCTCTGACACGTGGGCTGGTTCCCAGCAGTGCGTGCAGGTGGGAGCCGATGGCTGAGTGACACCAGGGGACTGACATTTCCTCAGGTCTGTAATGGAAGCTTCAGTTCACCTCCCAGAGAGCAGTTTGTGGGGTGGTGAACACTTAGATCCGTGAGCAGATCCATGAAAAGAAAGGCAACACCAAGCAGCACTGACATAACTCACTTTGGATGCAGATTGTAATGAACAGACATTCTGTAGAGCTTGGAAATAAACTCTGAGCTCACTCACTGTGTCTCCCCTTGGGCCCAGCTGAATTCGCCAGCCCCGCCTGTCCTTCCAGGAAGACACACACACACACACACACACACACACACACACACACCCCTAGGCACGGTCTCTCTCCTCTTTTCCCACCTGAGTTGCATAGATCCTGGGTTCCACGGCACCCGGGAAGCCCCCCGTCCTGTAGCTGGGAGAGACCTAGGGCCTGAGGCTCACAGAGGTCCTGATACAGGAAGAAAAGGCAGCTAATGAAGGAAGGAACGTGCTTCGGATGGGTTTTTAAATCTCATGCAAGACTCCTTCAGAGGAAGGAAGGGTGGAGGGAGAAGCCAGGGGTTGTGGAGGGAAGAGAAGAAAGAGAAAGTCTCCCACTAGCAACTTCGAGCTCTTTTGCCCCCTTTCTCTTTTTCTGGTTCTAGCTGCCGAATGGAGCCAAAGATCTAGTTGCTCATATATAAGACACAACCCAAATGTGGAAACCTTGCCTTCATCCTAAACCAGGTAAATACAGTAACAGCAAAACACACTGATTAGAGGTTACAGGGGAATGCATTTTGAAAAACAAAGCAAATCAAGTTTCTTTGAAAACAGCTTTTTTATCCCATTGTTGGTGACATGTGGATTATTACACTGTATTTTGCTTACACTAGATTGCAGTCCAGTCAGAGCCAGTGGCCCCAAGTCTGTAACCATCTCCACAGGAGAGCCTTTCCACATATACCCAGTCATGCTTTGAATTCCAGCTCCTCTCTCCCAAAGGCATCCTAGAAGATGTTTTGGACTTTTCAGCACATACGATAATGAGAACCATCCGATGGAGCACGTAAGGGTTATCTGGTTGTTACGAGTTAGTTGCATCTCTGCAACTAGCTGCCATGTGCCCTGACGGCAGAAATCCCTTTGCATTCTTGTCTCCTCTTCCTGCCTGTTATGACACAGGCTGAGCAACTAGTGTGTAATGAACGTAATGTGTAACGTGACTAGTGTCTAGTTCACCTAGTGTATAATGCGTCCAATGTGTAATGTACAGTGTATAATGCATGTAATATCCAACGTGAGCAGTGTGTAATGTGCCTAGTGTACGTGTCTAATGTATAACACACATAGTTTTAATGCACCCCATGTATAATGCATATAATGCATGTCACGTGTTGTTTGTAATGCCTGCGGCGTGTAATACACAGAGTATATAATGCACCCAGCATGCAATGCACCTAACGTCATATGACACAATTGCTCTGCAATTGTACAGACTGTGACGCACGCAGCCCCACCAAGCTTTTTTATCTTCCTCTGTCAGTACGCCAATTCCAGTAGGTAAAATAGTTTTTCTATTGGTTTTTTTTAACCATATGCAGCCTACACCAGCATCTCACTTTCCTTTACTCTCTTTTAAGGGCAGTTCTTTAGGAAACCTCAGATAACCAAAAGAAAACCCAAGTACTTTTTACAATTGTTTGCACCCTCGCCTGCCAGCAGAGCACTATTTGGTAAAGGCAGTTTCTCTTCCACTGTGATCACTCAGAGAGGACAGGGACATGATCCGGTTGTCCTCCTGGGTCACCCAGCCTGGGGTGGAGATTTGGCCCCTGTGGCTTTCATCCTGGCTGGCCATCCTCAGCCTGACTCTTTTGGGCACACACGGAGAGCGTGGCTCCTTCTCCAAGACCGTTCTTTAAAAGCTCCCCTCTGCCCTTTTGTCTCTCTGCTGTGTTGCCTGCCAGCAGTGATGTCTAACGTCTCCACTTGGCAGCCAGGACCCGTGAGGTCATCTTTTCACTGCGCCCTGCTTCCTTCAGCATTTAGACTCTGGCTGTGACTCAGTATTTACGATCACATCAACCTGTGAGGAACGCGGTGTCGAAGAACGAAGGCGGCTCTTGCTGGCACCAAGGTAAGTGTGGACATGTTCTTGGGGGAAGCACAGAGCTGGGGGCAGTGAGAACTGAGCTTGGTGGGCGGGGGTACCTGCCTGTCACGTGCTCTCTACAGCACCTGGCAGGACATCAAATCCCACAAGGAGGAGAATGGCCCATTGTGTTCAGTCTAGTCCGGGCTGTGGCTTGGAAGGGAAAAGAGGCAGTCTGCTTGCCGGCCAGGGTGTGCAAAGTCCCCATGCAGCCACCCACGGTGACTTCCATGCAGGAGGAAGAACCTGTCCCCTCGCTGGGGAAGACGGCAAAACCCATACACACGCTGATCAATCTTGCGCCTACAGCGAGAAAAGTCCTTTCTGGTATGGAGGGGAAGACATACAGGAGAAGCACAAACAACAGATGGAGTCCTTCAAAGTCCACAGGATGGTCTTCAAAATATGTGTCACAGTTTCTAAGCACAGTGACATCACAAATTTCATTCACACTATGACTGTGGTATGCACACACCAGATGACGCCATTTTGCCTATAATGGTTTCTTTCCTGAAGGCTCACTGACCAGTTGGAGGGGAACTAACTCAGAGCTCTATGGACTTCAAACCTAGTCCTGTCCGATCATTTAAACAGCCTCGTTTAGGTCAATGAATGTTTAGGTCACATGCTGGCTCTCAGATGCCTCCGCCTTCTGCCTCTGTCCCTCAGATATGGTGTCTGAGCAGCGACTCGTGCTACCTTATGGCAGAGGCCAGGACGATGGGTCTGGCTTTTCTGCTGCCTGGAGGAAGTGACTGTTACCCAGCCTCTGCCATTGGTGCACGTGTATGAGTCTAGGGTCGCCTGACTCCCTGGGGACTATTTTCAGGTCCTGACCATGACACATAGGAGCCAAGGGTGGACCAGCAAGCTGAGCTTTAAGACCTCCTGTTGTGGACCATGCCATATGGCCAAGCTGACCCTGATGGGCTGCACCTGGGCCAGCATGACTCTGCCTATGGTCAGGGTACCCAGAGGGAGCGGGCAAGAGCTCCTCCTTGCATGCTGGCTCTCTGTCCTCATTCTCTCTCTCACTCATTCTCTCTCTCCCTTTCTCTTTCCCTTCTTCTCTACCTCTCCCTCTCTCTCTCTCTCTCTCTCTCTCTCTCTCTCTCTCTCTCTCTCTCTCTCCAGACCCTGCTTTCTGGACCTCACAAACTTAAACCCTGGAGTACAAGTTTAAGCTCCAAAGAAGGTAAGGAGAACCCAGAGTGACAATGTGACCACCTAATGCACTGGTATTCCAGCACAATTTAAAGACCCTCTATTTTTAATAATAATCATCATCACCATCATCTAACTTGGAAGCCCAGTATGCCAGACAGGTGAAAGCAGACATGGTGAAAGCAGAGATGGCCTAAGCAGAGATGGTGAAAGCAGAGGTGGCCTGTTGAGGCGGGAAGGGGGGGCAAACCTGTCATGGTAGAAACACCAGGATTTCACAGATACTATTCTATGAACACTACTCATCTTTTTCAAACCCATGATCTCCTAGGTGGAGAAGCTGGGGCCTAATGTATGGAAGTAAGTTGTCAATGCAAGTTGCAAACGGCAGAGACTTAAAACTATTCTCTGAACTTTTCTCTCCATTATTTAGTTTCCCTGAAACCTTAACCTGATTATAAGAACCATACACTGCTGATGTTCAATGGCAAACCTACGTTTGATGCCCCAGAGGCAATGGCTTTCATTGGCAAGAAGCAATTCACCATCAAAAACAAATAGTTGAACGGTCACGCTTAACAGCAACAAAAGTGAAAAATTCTAACATGCTTCAATATGACTAGTCTTTACTTAACGACTTCCTTATGTCTGGCCCCAATGATACATCCAATCAAGTTTCCTGGAAGTAGATAGTCATGCTCAAGTCACAGAGACACAAGCAGACGTTACCTACCTAACACTCTGTTGCACGCAGGTCTATTCTGATTAATATACTGCTGAGAAACGACTGAGAGAACTTCAGAATGCTAGTGGACTGTTCCACGTACTTGCTGAAGTAAAGTTTACTTGAGGTCTCCAGAGCAGGGGAGCAAATAAATGACTTTTTTAAGGCAATGGTTAGAATACCCTTCAGCATGAACACACGAGGAAGCGAATTTCAAGGAGACACTGAAGATGAACGTGACAGGCCCTTTCAGTCCTCTCTTCAAGCAGCTGGCATTTGACTCTTCAAACCCCAAACCACCGCCGGATGGGAGAAATGGGGCTCCGAGAGCCCTTTACTACACAGCCAATGACTTGTAAACACACCTTGTCACTACATGTGTTCAGGCAATTACTGGGCAATTAGACCTGCCAACTACCTAGCAATTAAAAGATGGAGTCTCATGTGGGCTGTCATTTAGGAAGCAGTGGCTGGTTTTCTCACTTCACTGACACGACCACATCCTCTTGAGAAGACCAAATGCTTTCAGGAACCATTCGATAGGCAATCCATTTATAGAACAACTGAATTACAGAGAGCAGAAAGCTCTAGTTCTGAGGTGGTTCAAAGCAGTTCTTCCTGGATGAAGGCGAAAGCTGTAACTAACTGAGAAACCATGTCTGGAAATACCTGTGTTCAGGGTGTACATGTAGCGTGAACACTTACGTAACAAGTGTCTACCAGGTGCAAGGCCCATAAGGAAACTTGTACCAAACAGGCAGCCTTCCACAAGATCTATCATGCTCTGGGCTCTGCATGGAGCACTTTCCATCTATTTTCTCATTTCATCTTCCCAGCTCGCCTGGAAGGGAGAGGCTGTTATCTTTATTTCACAGATAAGGCTTCTGAAGCTCAGCTGAGTTGCAACAGTAACCCACACACCTTCTAACTGCACTTCCCATGTTTATTATCCCTTTTCTTTGTCTTGGGATAAAGGGAGAGGGAACCGAAGGTAGAGATGTAATTCTAGCTTTCCAAGAGATTGCTGAGCGTGAAATGACTTGAGAACAGTTTAAAAGTAGCCTGTGAGCCAGGGTGCAGGACTGTAACGTGGATTTAGGATGGCATGTCAAGAGTAGGAAAAGTTAAAGGCGTGTCCTGTATACGCACAGTTTATCTAGAAGGATGTCCTAAATAGATGTGATTTTTCATCCAGGGTCTAAAACATATGAATATTTTAACCTCATCTACCGCAAGTAATTATGTTTCCATAATTGCATCAGCCTACCTCTGTGACTAATTGGACTGAGGGCTGGAAATGTGTTTTTCTTACCTTTGAAAATACGATATGCTAGAGATTACTGGCAGGTGTGATCTTGTTTTGACTGAAAACCAGCTGGTCAAGAAAAACCTTGGTTTGGGGAGTGATTTTAGGTGTTTGATAAATAGAGTCCTAATATGCTTTCTTTTCCTTTTTATTTCAGAGAATACTGCAAAGCTGGGAGGTAGTGTTATGAACAGTTATCAAGTTTTGCTAGTTTGAAGACAAGCAGACCGGGCATAAATGGTAGAAATCTGGGTCAACCCAAACAACTGAAACGTGAACTCATTTTTGGCTTTAGAACAAGTGCTAAAAACAGGAGTTCAGTTTCTACTAATGTGAAGAACCCTCATGAGGTTTGTTGGGTAAGCATTTGGTTGTCAATGTCAGGTAATAGAGTGGGTGATTGGAGTAGAGAAGAAGAAGGGATAAGGAAAGAGACCTGGTTTGTTTGTTACCAGTAGGAAGGCTTTGTCACTCTATACTCGTCTCATTTATATAACTGAAATAATACAAGGTAATCGCATGTAAAATGTATGCAAAAGTACTTGGTCAGTTGCAGAAATCCTGTAGTCATAATGTATTACTGGTACCCTGGGTCCTTGCCATCTCATTCCAAGTCAGTGAGATTCATATATTCTTGTAGAAACTCAAATATGGTCTCACTTATTTATAATTACTAATAACTATAATCCAGCAATAGCATATTATTTAAAGTAACGGATTAGTGTTTATGATAAAAAATATTTTAAAATCCCTATCAAAATTCTAAGTGGTTATCACTGTTCTAGAAAATAACTGTTTTTCACAACTAAAAGATCCAACTCAAGCCTGAAAGCATGGTACTCAGAGTTGAAATCACGGCAGCGTAAAAATCTTCAGATTTTCTTTATTTCTACATTTCCATCAGTTGAATGAAGGTATCAGCCTGACTTGGCTAGGTGACATTTGTAAGTCGTTTAGCTATTCCTGCGTCATTGGCGGCATACCTATATAATACCCTAATCAGAATGTTCTTTGCCTTCCTTGGAAAAGAATGACAATAGATGAGATCAGCTCTGTCATGACTGACCCTAGAGCGTCACAAACCAAAGAACGAGAAAAGCCCACGGTCCTGATGTCTTCAAGGGTAGTGATGACATTTAACAATATATCTGTTTTCTTTATTTTCTTCCAACAAAGTTAAGTTCACGTTTCAGGTGATAAGCCATGTTGTCATTGACGGTTAGAGAACTGGGGAGTTGTACTGACACCAACCTATTCTGTGTTGAGGCATCAGAGTTGGTCCATCAACTCTGACTGCCCTCCGTCACTCTGTCCAGACTGCAGCCCCCATCCCTGCTGTTCTGTGAATCACATTCAATCCTAATGAAGCAGAGTCTGATCAATGCATCCTCAATAGCCAGCCAATGAGGCCAGTGATGTGGCCTCCAACGTGAGGTCCAGCCCTGCAAGATGGTACTCCAGAAGGAAGGCTGGATTCCAGACTTCCTAACTATGATAAACCACGTAGGAAAGTGACAAGTAGCCTACGTAGGGTGAGAGCCAGGGGTTGCCCAAACATGGTTATCAGACTTTGCTGCAGCCTAGGAAGACAGGAGAAAACCAACGGAGTCAAAATGCAAACCGACTAAAGGAAAGGTTATCCATTGCCAGTGGGGAAGCCTGGGGTTGTTGCATAGGGGAAGTTATTAAATCAAAGGTTACCTCAAATTGGAGGTAACCTTCTTGGGGATTTTGGAGCAGAAAATTTGGGTAATTTGCTGTTGCTATTTTTTAAGTCTGAATTTTTGGTTGTTGTCATCACTGGTTTATTTTATAGCATAACTCATGTAGGAAATATCCAAGTTAAGAACAGAACTGAAAGTCCCAGCAGGAAAGTGGAGAGAGGAAGACCTGGGAAAGCCAAGTGCCTACATGCTTCTGTCTAGCGAGTTCATGGCTCCGAGGACCCACTTCCCGAGCCTGGAGCGTTGCCACTGGAGGAGGAACCCTCCAAGCTCGGGGGGTTCCACAATTTTAGTAGAAGCTCTGGGTGTTCAACTCTTTATGGATAAAGAGCAAGAAACTGCCAGTCTTGTGAACAGTTTTGCCTTGTGAGTAAAAAATGTCACATGTATGACAGGGACACTCTGTTAGAGAATTGCTGCTGTACAAAAATCCACCTTCCTTCCTTCCGCAGCCCACCCAGTCAGGTATGCGGCAGGCACACCGGAGAGATAGTGACTTCTTCCTGTCCTACCTTAGCCCTTCCGCTACTTCTATAATCACTTGTTTCCACTTTCTGAAACCCTTGCTTCCCTGTATCACACCTTCCTGTAGGAGGAGAAGCAATGGTAAAGGTAAAAATCTTGGTGGTAACAAAGGTCGTTTATAGCTCTGAGTCTCCATGGAACCCATGGATTGATTTAATGGCATCCAGTGACTAAACTTTCAACCTTCTTGTGCCTGCCAGATTCCAGGTATCTCGCAATGTCTTGCTGAAGATGTGTTTTAGTTTGGGTCTCTCTTCACCTACGGAAGGAGATGCTGAGACAAAAAAAAAAAAAAAAAAAGTAGGGTGCAAGTAATTTATTTGGGAGAAGGTTGAAGGAAACACTGGTGGGAGAGTGATGTCAGATGGGGAAGAGAAGGCAGCCAATAAAGAGTTAGGAACTAAGCTACCAGGTTGGGCAACTGGAGTTTAATCCTGTTGGAGAACTCTAGGAGAATGCCAGGAAACACGTGTTCCAGAGGACATGGCCAGAGGGGCAGGGGAGGTGGGGTACTGACACGCTAACTCCATCAGTAGGGACTGAGGACTTTAGTTTCCTATTCTGGCCTGCTGCACAGGTGGGAAAAACAGCCTCTGGTGGCAGTTGGAAGGTGGCCCCTGTTTACTGAAGTGGGAAGGGCAGAGGAAGTAGGTCAGGGCACTGACAGCTTCTCTCACACCGTGGAAAGTTCCTCACTGCTGCTACCCATGCTGTTCTCTGCTCCACTGTCTGTCTGTGACATCTGCTTGAGTACCTCTCCGGTAAAATTATGGCTGACAGGAAAGGGCTTTTCCCCGCTAGAGTTACAGTTCAGGTAGAAAGATCCCCAAAGTGTTGCGACATCCTTAGAACACCTGTCACCAGAAGCTAGGGGCACGATTCCTAGCCTGGGTTAACTGGGTTCAATTGGCATGGCACCAACCAGGGTCACTGTGGGTCCTCAGGCACACCCATCTCCTCCACTGCTGTGCTCAAGAGGATTTTTTAGATTTTAATGTAACGATCAAAGCAAAGGATTTGGCCAACTAACATAACATTTCATTTTAGAGATGGGCTCTGAATACTAGAGATAATAGGTATAAATCAAAAGATTATTTCTTTTTTTTTAATTTATTGGGGTGACAATTGTTAATGAAATTACATAATTTCAGGTGCACAATTCTGTAACACATCATCTATAAATCCCATTGTGTGTTCACCACCCAGAGTCAGTTCTCCTTCCATCACCACATATTTGATCCCCCTTACCCTCATCTCCCTCCCCCCAGCTCCTTCCCCATAACTTGACGATCAGACCTTTAGTTTTTTGATGCCAGTGTTTGATGAGAAGCAGCTTATGTCTCACCTGGTCCATTTAGCAGTTATATAATCTTAGCCTTTGGGCCTTTTACCAAGGATTGAATAAAATACCATTCCTGAGGAAAACTTTGTGAACTGGAAAATACATGTAATGTCAGTTATTAGTAAAGCTTGTGTTGAGGAAACAGAGCACTGGTCTATATCCCTTTGAGTAAGTTACTTAACCTCTGTGAATTTCAGGGTTACCGCTTATTACAAAGAAATCGTACGTTTTATGATTTAACACAAGTAAAGCAGTAGCATAGTGTCTGACGCATAGTAAACCCTCAGTAAATAATTAACTGTTGCTATTGTTGTTGTTTTCTCTCTGTTCCCTGTTTCCGGGACTACGCAGGAAACCGCTCTGACACGTGGGCTGGTTCCCAGCAGTGCGTGCAGGTGGGAGCCGATGGCTGAGTGACACCAGGGGACTGACATTTCCTCAGGTCTGTAATGGAAGCTTCAGTTCACCTCCCAGAGAGCAGTTTGTGGGGTGGTGAACACTTAGATCTGTGAGCAGATCCATGAAAAGAAAGGCAACACCAAGCAGCACTGACATAACTCACTTTGGATGCAGATTGTAATGAACAGACATTCTGTAGAGCTTGGAAATAAACTCTGAGCTCACTCACTGTGTCTCCCCTTGGGCCCAGCTGAATTCGCCAGCCCCGCCTGTCCTTCCAGGAAGACACACACACATACACACACACACACCCCTAGGCACGGTCTCTCTCCTCTTTTCCCACCTGAGTTGCATAGATCCTGGGTTCCACGGCACCCGGGAAGCCCCCCGTCCTGTAGCTGGGAGAGACCTAGGGCCTGAGGCTCACAGAGGTCCTGATACAGGAAGAAAAGGCAGCTAATGAAGGAAGGAACGTGCTTCGGATGGGTTTTTAAATCGCATGCAAGACTCCTTCAGAGGAAGGAAGGGTGGAGGGAGAAGCCAGGGGTTGTGGAGGGAAGAGTTAGGAACTAAGCTACCAGGTTGGGCAACTGGAGTTTAATCCTGTTGGAGAACTCTAGGAGAATGCCAGGAAACACGTGTTCCAGAGGACATGGCCAGAGGGGCAGGGGAGGTGGGGTACTGACACGCTAACTCCATCAGTAGGGACTGAGGACTTTAGTTTCCTATTCTGGCCTGCTGCACAGGTGGGAAAAACAGCCTCTGGTGGCAGTTGGAAGGTGGCCCCTGTTTACTGAAGTGGGAAGGGCAGAGGAAGTAGGTCAGGGCACTGACAGCTTCTCTCACACCGTGGAAAGTTCCTCACTGCTGCTACCCATGCTGTTCTCTGCTCCACTGTCTGTCTGTGACATCTGCTTGAGTACCTCTCCGGTAAAATTATGGCTAGAGTTACAGTTCAGGTAGAAAGATCCCCAAAGTGTTGCGACATCCTTAGAACACCTGTCACCAGAAGCTAGGGGCACGATTCCTAGCCTGGGTTAACTGGGTTCAATTGGCATGGCACCAACCAGGGTCCCACACAGATTCATGTCTGTCTGCTGAAAACCACCAAGGGCCCTGGACACAGAGGTCTCGAGGTGAGTTGTTGTCTCACCCAGTGACACTCGAAAGTAAATTGGCATCTTCTGCCCTTTTCTTTTCAAGGATCCAAATCCCAGTTTCACAGGCCTGGTCCTTGGTCCTAAAGCCCGCAGAGCTGTGCCCCTTGGAGTCCATCACACACTCTGCCAAGTCTCTGGAGGTGGACATACTGTTCAGAGCTCCGTGGATGCCACATTCCTACACTGCCTTGGATCACTTTCCCACTAGGCTGTGGGTTCCTGCTTCTCATATATCTCTCCACGTACCAAGTGCAATCTTTGACCCGTGAGAATGGTCATTCAATTTTAGTTAAATGGACATGCCCAGAAAAGGCAGAAGCATGAAAACCCAAGGTCCCACCCCAGAGCTCCATTCCTGCACTCTCTCCCTCAACACTACCATATTTTTGAGGAGACAAGGTGGCTTTGAAGCTTCTGTTTAAGACATGGAAAGAACAGAGGTCGGCCAAATGAGGCATGAGAGCAGAGACTGGCACTGTCTTCTCTTATTTGTGGAGAGAAGGCAGACACGAGGGGAGACAGGAGCCTGGAACAGGCGTGTCACTCCACTGTGTCCCTGAACTTCGAAGGAGAACTTGGTGGACCCCCACGGCATGGGCATGTTGCTGAGTTTCTGAAGAAGGATGGAGATAATAGCAGCAATGACCTGGTGCTCAGGACCCAGGATTGGAAGGAAACGTGGATGTCACTGCACTCACCTGTGTCACTTTTCAGATGAGCATGTGGAGGCCATAGATGGACGGCAACATGCCCAAGGTTACACAGTAGTTGGTGGTAAACCACAGGTGGCTCCTGCTTTGGGGGATGCTTTCGGGTCGTCAGGCCTCCCCTTGAAGGGAAGACCCATGAAAGGTCTGCATTGAGAGCCTCTTCATAATATCCTTCTGAGGAACTTGAGTACAGCTCTGCTGCCCCTCCAGCTTGGCTGGGTTAGAAACATCCCAAAGAGAGTGAACTGTATCTGGGACTAGTGAAGGTCAAAGTTGATCCTGTTCTTCCCCCCCACCATTTGTTTAGCTACCCTACATTCAGGTGTTTGGGGGACGCATCTCTCTCTGCCTACTGCCGTAAAACATGCTGAGCCAATGCCCGACTATTCCCTGATACAATTAGGACATCCTCGCTATCTTTATTTGATGGCTTAACAGTCAACAGCAGACCCAATATTCAGGAAGCAGGACAAAGCAGGATGACTAAGTGCTGGGGACAGGTAGTCAGTGCTGGAGGAGCTCAGAGGTCGGTGACCTTCCAGGTGGCTGAAGCGGGTAGAGAGGGAGCCATGGGAAGGGTGACGAAGCCAGCCCAGAAAGCTTCTGCTCACACAGAGGCAGCGGGAGGAATGGGTTCCGTGTGATACCACGGGCACAGGGACAAGAGGAGGGCAAACCTCCAACCTCAGGTATCTACTGCTCCTATTTCCAGGTCAGACAAACTCAGGGCTCCCAGGCAAGCCATGGGGTTGAAAGGAAGACCCTGCTTATCCCGACTCCGTTAACCAGTGGGAAGAATTGGGCTGTGTCACTGCAACTTAAGAAAGTAGCATATTGGGCAGAGTATTAATGTACACAAACTATAAAATATAACACTCAGTTCCTCAAAGGATAATGTCAGAGAGTAGTTCTCAACTTGTATGGTACTAGGTTTAGAAACTTCATAAAGATTTTTAGAAAGATTTTTAGAATAGTGCTACAACTATTAAATGAGAAAATCTAAAACTTGACAATGAGTGGCAGGGGAGAATGGAGAAATTATAAACCTGCCGAATGTCTGAGTCAACACCATACTGGAAAAGGAATTGAAAACATCTGACTGAAAAATCCATGGTTGCAGAGTAGATTTGACAAGCTCTTGGTTAAGAAGGTAGAGTATAAAAATTTGAGAATCACTGCATTTGATGGTTCTGTCTTTTGCCAAACTCCCCCAGCCCAGAAAGGATTGCTTTTCTTACTAAAGTATTAGGGTTAGTGAAAAAAGGGCTATCCATAAATTAAACATAAAGATCAAATAATAAAATGTAAAAACCATATATATAAAAATCTGGACAAAAAGTTTAAAAAAACATGTATTCTAATATATACATATTTCCTGGTACAAAAACATATATATATGTAGTCAAAGTATTTTGACTATTTCAAAATATGTAGTCATTTAGTTGATGGATAGCATTCTCATTTATTTCTTAGTATTGGGTATTTTCTAGAAGCAACTTCCATTATAACACGTATTCCTGTATATTCGCCCTATGTGATTCTCATCCCGGTAACACATCTCCATTTTGAAACAGCAATCTAAGGTGTCAGTGGAAATGTTCTCTTGGAAAATGTGTGTCGTCTTTCACAGGACAGACATGATTAAGTGAACGGGCATGGAGAGGTTTGTCCACGTGAGGCCTGGGAGAGAGGACACGTGAACTCTCTCTTCTACTCTGGACTAATTGTCCCTCATGTCACCTCCTCCCAACTTCGCTCAGTTATTAGCTGTCCTTAAGAACACGTTACCAGCAGAGAGGTGTTGGTTTGCAGTCCAGGCCATTAGACCCTAAAGCTTAGACACCATGACATGTAGAGAGACACGAAAGAAAGCAGGGTATTGCTTTCTTCTTTTCCTGGGTAAAATGTTAAGTGACAAATACGCAAACAGAAGGAGAGGACCTGGGGGGGGGGAGGTAAACGCTGTGTAGCCATCTCAAGGGAGCTGACATGTATTAGAATAAGGCAGAAGGAATATCCTATTGAAATAACTTTGGAAATTTTGCGATGAAAATACCAAAGGAGGAAACGATGGATGTGCTCATCACACATGATCATACAACTCACCTTAGTACTCAAGTAATCCGCCTTAGTCCTCAAGACACACACACACACACACGCGCACACACACGCGCACACACACGCACACACACGCACACACACCCCTACACAGATGAGAATATGAAGAATCAGTGACATGAAGTGACTCATCCCGACGCAAAACAAATCAGTAGCAAAGCAAGGGCTAGAACTCAGACCTCTGAATTTGTAATGCATTTCTTCACGATGCTGCTTTTTGATTAGCGGGAATGAAGCCATCCAAACTTCAACATGATTTAAACTATTTGAAATGAGACATTCTTTCCCCCATCACAGCCCCTTTCCCTGTCTCTGCCCCATCGAAACTGTCCTAAAGCGCAGACCTGCTCACCCCGTTTCCTGGTACAAAAACCTACAAAGAAATAAGCAGCTCCTTAATTTCAACCCAGAGAGGCTGCAAAGCTCCACAGGCTGGTTCCTCACTAGCTCATTGCACGCTTTCCAGGCCTTTTCCTTTGGAGTTCTTCCAGCCAAATAAGACCACCCGCTGCTATACTTCCTCCTCCACCCCCTGCACCTCTGCTCACCTTGCCCCCCCCCTGGTGCCCCCACACCAGTCCTCCCTGTGAAAATCTCACTCATCCTTTAGGGCAGACCTCACCGAAGTCCCAGCTGCCTGCCATTGCTCCTCTTCTGCCTGGCTTGTTTCTCTGCATCAGCTTTTGTCACTGTCAACCTACGCCCTGCTCCTTTGTAAGTTCTTTAAGGGAAAAAAAGTCCCCCTGTTACTCTTCTCTGCCACGGCACAGTTTGTACAGTGCCAGATACGTAGTAGGTGCTCAGTTGAAAAAAATTGTTGACAAAACAAATGTGTAGTTGAATGGGCAACGTAACAATTCCACCCTCGTCCACCCCAGAATCAGTGACCCCACATGCAAAGATTTCAAATATAGGACATTGGTGAATAGATAAAATAATTATGCAATCATCTATTTTTTGACTACAAACTTCTTTGGCATGATGTCTGCATAATCCTAGCCTTTCAGTGAAATCCTCAGTAACTGGAAATTTAAAATCAATTTTAAACTCAAAAGCAACACACATTGTCTTCAGCAAAAAAAAAAAAAAAAAAAAAAAAAAAACAGGCAATCCCCTACTAAGTTCCCCAATTATATACAGGGTCGCAGTTTGTCACCATTCGTTCATTTCAATGATGCCCCAGTGCTACAGAAATGTCCTATTCCAGAACTTATCAAATGGCATTAAATAGAGTTAAGTGTTTAGTATCGACACATGTGCTGTGACTATTACCAAAGAATAGTTTTTGGAAGAAAAGACCAGGTAGGTAAGTGGCCTGTGGGGGGACAGAGGGGTGTGTGCCACACTGCCAACTTCAGATGTAGTTACAACGCTACCAAGTTCAGCACTTGCATGTCTGGGGACGCAAAATGATGTACCCATTTTGCAGTTAATAAATACAGATGGTGAATAATCATTCTCCCTTCCCATGCTGTACATGAGCACCCCCAAATCAGGGACTGGCCCCTTACATTGTACACATTCAAGGAGGAAGGCAAGGCCCCTAGAGCCCCGCCAGGTTCTTTCTCCTTTCTCCTTCATGCTGATCTTGCCACTCCCAATATCCAGGAACCTGAGCTAGCCTCATGCGTGTTTTCCCCTGGGTGCCCATATTCACAGAAGCTCTAACAAAGTCTCGGGGCATCATATTTCACTGTAGCACATTTAACTCTGCCTCCTGAAGTATTCTGAATGTGAGGTACTCTTTGAAGAGGCCAAGACGAAAAAGAAGGAAACCAAACTCCCGAGCCCCAGCAAGATGAATTTATAATAATGCACCGTCAGGTGTCTGGAGATAGTACATTAAATCAGGAGTTATTCACTCCATTTTTCCCGAAGGCCTACTTTGAACATGGAACCTGGAGCTGAGATAGCCCCGGGGGGGAGGGCTTGTGGCAGAGGGGGCTACCAGCAGTGTGTTGCCCCACGCCGTTGGATGCGAGGGGTGAGTAAATGAAGACTTGGCTTACCACTTCTGAAAAGCTGCCAAGGTCTGTGTCATCCCTGGAGTTCTAGATTTGTTGTTCTGTCTTGTCTAAATGAACGCTCCCTCCACAGGGTTTGTAATACCAGGGCTCTCATGCACACTTTCCCCCCAAGTTGGGCAGGCCCGCTCTGCGGCATTAAATCAGTCGTGGTCCAAGCTGAGTCTTGCTTAAAAGTGACTTCCAATTAGCATGCAGCAACATGGTCTAAGCGTTCCAAATAGATCAATTAAATAGCTGTGTTGTGAAGAACTCATTTCCCATGGGTCTCATCTTTCTGTCCTTCATGTGTTGGAAAAAAGTGCATATATATGTAGTGACTCCTCTGAAAAAATATGAAGTGATTTGATTAAAATATTGCTTTTGAATGCTGTATTTGGGGTTTATGGAATATATTTTTTAATTAGTTTCTGTCTGACAGTCATTATCCACCAGACTTTGAATCATAAAGCTCACCTTGTCACCCTGCCCTCTTCCTCCCAGGAGAATGTACAATCACACGTTATTATGACCTAAGTGTGTATATATGACGCCCAAGGATGAAAAAAAAACAGGCTCAATCCAGTGTTTAAGATCCTGACAGTAGCCACAAAATAGAAACAGCGAACATTTATGTATTACTCTGAATGTATTATATCTTTCTCCAAAATAGCTCAAAATATTTCTACAATGGTTTTTTTATTTGTTATCAAAAGCAAAATACTAACACAATGTGATGATTTAAATAAAACCCCTGCTTTAGGATTACTGGCATATTCTGATTTTAATTAATCGTCATCCTGTCTTTGCAGCATTATGCTTAAGAATTACACACATATATACTTTCTTTTTTTTTTTTTTTTTACTTTTGCTTCTTTCTTTCAGTTCTCCTTCATAGATGATACTTAACTTTCTTTGGGATAAATAACTCTCTGAAACCCCAATCTTTTCCAAAAATTCTATCACAGTTTGTCTCAGACCTAAGTGCACCTGGGCTATGATTGGTCACGCTCCGTGCTGTGGCAAAGGTGAATGAATGTTCCTTCCGTCCCAGCAGGAAGAAACTCACATGGGGCTCTGTGACTGATCAAAGGCAGAAATGCACACAAAGTCCAGCCCATGCGCCCTGTGTCCCACCAATCTGGCTCCAACTCGGCAGTGAATTCTCTCCTCCCTGCAGGGAGTGCCTTTGCTACGATGTGCCAGTTTTCTTATCTGTAAAATGGGGGGATCCCACTCCTTCTCCAAGGGTTTGACTGGGCTATTGCTATGAGCTACGCAGATGAATAAAGATATTAACCTTTGCCAGTCCAGATCACTGCAGTTGTTTTTCTGAATCAGTTGGGAAAAAATCTTTTCATCTCGGCTATATGTCCGTGAGGATTTTAAGTATTACACATAGAGCTTCTAAATGTTCAAGGACCCAAATCTGTAATTTACCAGATTTCCTTGACATGTCTTCTATTATTTCTATCCTTAAGTTCTGATCTCTTGGGGATGACTTATTTCTATTGTCTTCTCATTTTCTGTGGTTTTCTTTTTAAATACTTAATTCATTTTTTCCAGTTCTAATTTATTTTTGTATGTCTGAAAAGGGAGGCCTGGGCTGATCTTTGTTTCTAAATGCTAATAGTTTTTACAGCACCATAAATGGAGTTTGGATAATGCCATGCTTCTCCATTGCATTGTGACGTCTCCTTTTTAATCGCATATTTAATTTGTACATGTAAGAATCAGTCTTCTGAGAGAATGTTACTTCTTTCTCCTTTGAAAGCACACAGTATCATCTCTTTTGTCTTTATTCTTTTCCTCTTATAACCTGTCTTATGCCACACTCTATGAGATGGTAACCTTTTCCAGGGCCTCCCTCCCTTCATTCTGATATTTAGGTGTTAACTCACAGGATGTTGTTTGAGTTGAATTCTGAGAGTATGTACTAAACATACACGCAAGGACAGAGAAAGGAAAAGGCAGATGCCGTCAAAATGCTTTAACTGGAAGCAGAGTCAAGGCTGCTGGTCAGGCCCCTTGAATCCTGGCCCCCAGGATTGTCTAGAGGGCTGTGATGTTGGCTTGTGCAGAGGGCTGGCCTAAATGGGGGCCCATGGAAACCTAACGCCTGTGCCCTTCCAGGCCCATCATACTTGACTTGGTCGCCCAACCCTAGCTGTCCATGGGAATCAGAATGGCAGGATATTCGGCAGAAAAGCAGGAAGGAGGTGGGCATACACTGATGTCCTCGGTGCCACGACAATCACTCTTTCCCCACACTCTGTATAACTAGATTAGAGATCACGGAGAAGCCATTAAAATTCATTTTGGAGCAACGGAGGTGTAGCAACGAGCTGCTGTCCACGTCTGGGACTGACCATCAGGTTTCCCATTTCTGGGGCAGTTTTCCTGAACCCTTACCTGTTGCATCTCTTGGTAGGAACTTTTCCTTCCATAAACTTACAAGCTGAGGCTATGTGCTTTCCCAGGAAGGACATTTGTCAACCTTTCTGGCAAAAGACACCTTGGGCCGTTAATAGTAGAACCAAAGTCCTTCAACCTTTGTAAACTCTGCTATAAAATGATATTACACAGCTGTAACTCCCCTTTTAAGAAGGCTGCTTGATGTACTAAGTCCCCCCAAAGCTAATCCCCACCAGAGCAGCTCAAGTAACATTTTGGTCCTTCTCAGTTTCGGAAGGGATGGCTGCAAATCTATGGCCTGCTCTCCAAGGTCACTTAGAGCGAGCCTGGGGCAAATAAATATAGCACGTCCTTGACCCCACTCCCTGCCCTTGCAGGATAGAAGTTATTGAATTGTATTGAAAATACTTGCAAACAGTACACTGGAATTTGAAGAAAGTGAAATGTTTAGGAGAATGGGGTAGTGGGTCTGTGCTTGAATGCAGACTCTACTATATCGAGATATGTGACTGGTGAGTTATTGAAACTCTCTGAGTCTTGGCCTCTGCATCTGTGAAACAGAGTAATAGCCACCTTACAGGGGTGTTGTGAAGCTTAGTCATCTGTGTTTGAAGGACCTGGCCCATAGTAAGCTCTCAATGCGTTGTGGCTATTATTAGGATTGGAGTAAGCAGGGTTTATTTAGAGGTTCTTGGATGATATGGACAGAGATCAGTGAGGATGAGTATCGAGTTCTACTCCGTGTGTTCCCTGGGTCACAGCCAGAATGAGGACAGGAGACTGTATGGGCCCAGGACTGATTGTTCCAGCATTGGCTCCTTCCTGATATTAGTATTGTGACTGACATTGAGCCTCAAAAATGGTAGGTGAGCGGGGATCTGGCCAGGTTTATGGGCTCTTACTGCTCACCCACCTGGCTTAGTCCACCCTTCAGGGATTCTTTTCTAGGGTGCAAAGTTGGTGGTCAAGGCTGAGTGTAATGTGACAAAGAAAAGTAAGCACATGTGGTCTCCATGGCTAGTGCCACCTGCCAGTCTCGTGGGCTGTCTCCCAGAGAAAAGCAAAGGGGCAGATCATATCTGCATACCCAGAGCCTTGGCGCCCCCACAGAGGACTCCGCTGTTGGAGCCACGTTTGGCCACTTGGCCTTATCTTTATTAATAGAAATCTTGGTCATGCCAGCTAGGCAAAAAAGGAAAACCCTGGCCGAAGAGGGCATGTATTTTAAGATGACACAGTTTATATTTGGAGACTGGGATTATGCCCTTTGGGAGACAAAAAAGAAGAGGAAGCCAGATTAGAGCTGAGCACCTGGCCTGGGCAAATGTCATCTCCCAAAGTGGCCATGCTCGTCACATGTGCACACCACGGCTGAGGAAGGTAGGAAACCCAGAGCTCGCCCACATCCAGATGTCCCCGCTGCCTGCGGTTCTGAGGAGACAGTCACCAAAGTCAGGGTTGGACCAGCAAAGGAAGGTGGGCAGGCCATGATGCATGTTCACAGGGCAAAATACTTCTCTGCTCACCCAGGAGTGATTTGGGACAATGCGAAGTAAACTGATGGACGTCAGGGGCTTGAGACAGGCACACTTCACCTCTGAGGTACAGATTAGTATTCTCCCTTGAGGTTTTTCAAGGACTGACATCATCATTTGAAGCAGAACTGAAAGGGTGATGTGCTAATTTGGCATACAGTTATCACCTATCTATGGAATGGTACAATCTGTTCTTGGATAATTTCTGAATTAAAATTTTATTACTGCTTCCCCTAGAGTTGGGTAATCACCGTTAAAAACAACAGTGTTCACCCACATTTTTTTCCAGCTGCCTTCCGTTATTTATCTCACTTTATTCTAATATCCATGAAAAATGTGCCAAATAGCCTTTGACACGTTAATACAAAAGTTAGTAATAGAATCATCGTAGAAAAATTTTTTTAATCTAGAAAAATGGAAATAAAAATATAAAAACAATTCCTCTACACATAGAAAACAACTGTTAATATTGCAGTGAATCTATTTCCAGTATGCCTCCATGTGTTTTTTCAGTATTTGAAATACTATGTATAAAACGTTGTGCACTGTGTTTTTCAGCTAATAGTATATTAGGTTGGTACAAAAGTAATTGCGGTTACTTTTAAAAGTAATTTAAAAGATTAAAAGTAATTGCAAAAACCGCAATTACTTTTGCACCAACCTAATGCCATAAGAATTGACTGTGCAAAGAGTTTTTCTATGCAGAATTCTTTGCAAATAGAATTTTAAAACAGCAATGAGGAATGTACCGTAAAATCTTTAATAAATTCTCAACGTTTGGAATTTATTGATTTCTAATACTTTCTGGCACATTGCTTCAGGGCACACTTCTGTGGATAAATCACGGTCTGGTGAAGACTAGGAACTTGCTTTTACAAACGAGGATATACAAGTACAGATATCTGGTCACCTCATCCACCAATGCTCAGGCTGGGAGTGGAACAGCCATCACACCACAACTTTCCTTCATACCTAACTCATCAAGAGACAAAAAGAAAGATTTCCGACCCAGCCAAAGGAATAACAGACCCAAGTTTCTACCTGCCCTCATGTTCATATACCCGTAGACTCACACAATGAGATTAAAACTAAGAAAAACATTGTGGACCAGTGGTTACAAACCTGCTGGTGCAATAGAATCACCTCAAGAGTTTATTAAACTAAATCAATAGGTGTAAGGCAGAACATGAAAATCTGTATTAAACAACAGAAAAAAAAAAAAAAGAAAGGAAAGGAAAGGAAAGAAGTGGCTGGCCCTTCTGCTTTGAAGCAGACTTGCTGGCCTTGCTTTGAAGTGATTTTGTAACTTCCCTATAGTAACTGCCGACTTTGACGTTGAAGAGATGGTTGCCAAGTTTCTATTCGTGCACACCCCTGGGATGGTCAATATTGCAGGACAATGTCACAAGGGCGGATGGGCCAGTGCGTCCCCTGTGGAGAGTGCTGGTTTTCTAGCCTCCTACCCAAAGGAAGAGCCAGCTGATGGATGGAACACACAGTGACCCGAGCTCAGGTGTGGGCACATGCTTTGTAGCTCCTGACCCCATGTGGAAGGTCTCAGATGACCACATGCCAGTGGCCTCTTTGGATGCCCATCGTAGCACCCACTTTGTGTCAGGGACATGGAAAAGGAGCAGGCCTTTTAATCCTGGCTTACATAGAGATAAGCTGGGAGAGTCTAGCTGGAGGCTGCAATAAACAGCTGAGTATGGCTGGAGTTAAGCACAGCAGCATCTCATTAGTGTGTTTAGCTGCCCAAAAAACTACCCCAAACATGGCAACAGTGAAGAGATTAGTGCATCTGCTGGAAATGTTGGGCCAACCATAGCGTGTAGTTTGGGAGAGTCGTGTGAGGGTCAGCTTTATGCTCTGGAATCAGGTCACTTTTGAAAGATGACATCAGGTTGTTCTGGGCTTACGATCTCCTAACGACTTCCAGACTGAGTGTGCTCCATGTGCAGTCCAGAAAAGGAAAAAGCCAGATGCTGCTGCCTGAAGATCCCACCTGGGACGGACTCACGCAGCTGGATTTCCCTGCTTCTAACCTCATGGCTCATCATGAAAGCAGGTCAGGTCTGCCTCTGCGGGGTGCAGACAGCTGGCGGATGATTCAGGGAGCAGATCCCAGCTCATTCTCACTTCCCCCATGAGCTGGCCAGCTTGGGCCCTGAGATGGAATGATTTGCCTTGCCTTAGGGTGGCCCTGAAGGGAAACAGATGCAATTCCATCTTCCTCAGTGAGGCTCTGCTCAGTGCTCAACACATTGGAAGGTGAAATACCACCAAGCAAAGTGGGAGATGCACTCATCTGGCCTGGAAATGCATCGCCATGGAACCTGAAGTCACCCAACACCAATGGCACCACTCCAGAGTAAGCCCTGGAAGCAGTGTTGAGAGGTGTAGTTCAACAGAAAAGGGGGGCTTTCCCTTCTTCAGCACACCAACGAAATGTCTGTGATACTATGTCCCCAAAAGTGCCTCTCTCCTTGGGTGACGGGGAAGGAACAATGGGAGCCAGAGAAGGAGAACGAGATGTGTCTTTGGGGACCAAGGCCAAGTTGAGGCAGGATCATTGAGAAACATGGTCACCACTATTCCATCCTGCCCCCCACTTCCCTCAAAACACAGCACGCTACCTAGCTGGCAACTCTGATAAAAAATTCTTTCCCCGCTGGTTTCAACAGCAGACTTTCACTTAAATTCCACGGGCATAAGAGGCCCTGGGCTGACCATTCTGTTGGCAGGGTGAGTTTTCTCTTTATCCTCATCTAGACATTGGACACTGTCTGTAGTTTCTGTCAAGCCCACCCCAAAATCACGTCACAGGCCCTGGAGTTCGCTGTGTGTTTAGGGTCTGACCTTTTGTGTTTCTTGGCCCTGGGTTTGGTTTTATCATACTTTCCTTGGATTCTAGGGCTATCCAAGTTGGTCTCTTCCTTCCTGTCTCTCTCTCTCTCTCTCTCTCTCTCTCTCTCTCTCTCTCTCTCTCTCTCTCTCTCTCTCTCTCTCTCCCTTTGCCACCTCTAACTTCATTTTTGAATCACCTTCGTCACTCTCCCTGCTCATTTTTTATGCCAAGGATTTGTCCTTTCTAGAATTCTGCTCTCCTTCCCCCTGTACTATCATGCTTTGGTGTCACACCCGTGCCCACCAACAGGCATGTTTTCACTCCAGAAGCCCATCATCTTTGATGAAATAGATATGATAACAAGAAAGGTCAGAAATATATCTACATCTATGTATCATAGATATCAATATATAGATATATCTAGCTATATGATATATGTTATATCTATCTATCTATCTATCTATCTATCTATCTATCTATCTATCATCTATCTCTAGGATATAGAAATGTCTTGTAGCAACAAAATGCCCCCCTTGAGGGCCCTAGAAGCAGGAGCAAATATTTCGCACCCACACAACAATACCAGTGCCTGTCCTGGGCTGACAGTCTTTCCCCCCTGAGGGGGGGCTCATTCTCTAGCTGATCTGGGCTCATCACTGGGGCAGGTCCTGGTCAGTCAGGCTGATGGAACATCCGTGAAGCTGACCAGAGGCCCCCAAGGGGGTCGTCTCCTCTGAGTCCAAGGAAGTGCTCCATTCTTCCTATATTCAACATAAAATCTGAGAATTGTGTGAGATATTCATAAGACAAGGGGTTGTTTACACAAAAAGGCAAAGTATGTACTAAAAGTGCCTTAAAACTACACGCTGTGAGTTCCTTAAATGTATACTCGTCTAAGCCCCTGTGGTTCTTCTGTTATTATTCCTGGGAATAGCTCGTCTCTGTGTACTCATATGCTGGGTAACATAGGATCAAATCTTAACTTCTCTGTGTTTCTGCTTCTTCATGAAAACAGGAAGAAAACAACAACTACCCCATAGGTGTCTTGCGATGACTGATTAAAACATAAGTCATAGCATAGGGACTGGCAGGTAATAAGCCATCATAGACTTAAGCTGTTTTTGTTATTGAAGACAATCGGATGTATTTATGGATCTTGCTATTACAACAATGGGTATGAAGAGGCAAGGAAACAATGTCACAAAAATGAGCTTTTCTTTCCATTTTGTGAATGGGGTGGGGGGAGGGGTCTGCCAAATGCTAAGCAGAAACACTTCCTGACTGCACAACGCGAGGGCACAGCGTGTACCACTGGTGTAATAACAGCAGAATAAGGACCTCTCCAAACTGGACAGATTTGAAACAGTTTCAGGAACTGAAGTTGCTTCGCCTGGAGTAAAAACAACCGGAAGGAAGACACAACCACTATCCTCAAATACTGAAACGCTGACATGGGGAAGAACAGTTGCATGTACTGTTGTTGTCGTTGTTTGGACCCAGAGGGCAGCACCATGACCAGCTGGGTAGGAGTTACAGGCAGATTTGGAGTCAATACAGAAAGAACTTTCTAAGCCTCAGAGTTCTGTAACAAGAAATGGTCACTTCATCAAGTATTCTCCACCAATGGCAGCGCTATGTGACCTGGAGCACATAACATCAAGTCTCTGTGCCTCAAGTTTCCTGACCTGCCAAATGGGGATAATAGTACCTACTCCTGAGAGAAGATGTGAAGACTGAATGAGCTAATACTGGGGGTGCCCAAAACATGAATACACAGGACTTACATGCATCACTTGTTATCAGTATATACTGAATATTACAATTTTAATGCAGTTCGTTTTCCTTTCTTAAACTGTGTATCCTTTTTTTTGGCACCCTCTGTATGTGTACAGCATTTCAAGTAGTCCTGGAATATATTTATTGTTCAGTAGACATTAGTCATTGTAGAGCTGCCGTACAGGTGGAGGGGGCCGGTGTTGTTGTCCCTGATATGAGAGATAAGAAAATCAGATCAATTATCCAGCCACCTGGCCTACGCTGAGACAACTGATCAATATGACATTGGGAATTACCTAAATTGTCACTTGGCATTCCATGCGTGTGTCACATCAACAGCTGGACACACTAACTATCAGTGCAGCTGGGCCTTGAACAACATGGGTTTGAACTGAGTGGGTCCACTTCTACGTGGATTTTTTTCAATAAATACACACGGTACTATGAATGCATTTTCTCTTCCTCATGATTTTCCTAATAGCATTTACTTTTCCCTCGCTTACCTTATTGTAAGAATACGGTATATCATACATATAACATCCAAATACATATAACCTACAAATATGTGTTGATCAACTCTTCATATTATTGGTAAGGCTTCGGGACAGCAGTAGACCATTAGTAGTTCGTTTTTTTGGAGAGTCCAAAGTTACACATGATTTTTTGATTGCATGGTGGTGGGGGGGTCCATACTCTTAACCCCTGCATTGTTCAAGGGTCATCGGTGGTCTCAATTCTTGGATTCATAAACTGTATTGTATATATTTTTGGAGAGCTCCACAATGCCCAGGCAAATAGCGAGTCTTCAATAAATACTTGTTGTCTAGACACATATAGCAGTGCTGTCTCGTAGAAGGAGTATTGACGTTTCTGCTTTATAATTCCAAGTACCTCCACCTCCTTTTCTAGTCAGAATTGGTGCAAGCCACAGTCCAACTGAGTCCCGGAAAGAGTCATTTTACAGTTTTTCCTAACTCAACAGTCACTGCAATTTAACTTGACTAAATAAAAACACAGGTTTAATTGGAACTTAGCTGCAAATGAAGAGCAAAGAATCCATGGAATTGACTGCTCTTTAAATACAGTTTAGGGCAGCAAGCTAATGGCTCTTCTATGGAGATGCCATACTGGGTAGACATGAAATTCTGGTGCAAATAGCAAAACAAGCAGATAGTGTGTGGGCCTCCGAGTACTTGTTGTGATTATGCTATGTGAGTAATCAGTAATATTTGAGGATATTAGTCATTATTGGCTGTGCGTACTTCCTCACCAGTCAATCCTAGAGCCAGGATAAACAAGCCCCAGAATGCCCTCCTTTTGTTTTCTGCATGTGCTCATACATAAGAGGTGGGGGAGAGTCATTCAATCTCCAGACATTTCGGATGGCTCTCTTACATATATTTGCTGTATTTGTTATCCAGAAATCTAGGGTGTTGATGGGGTCTGAAATTCAGTGTGGCCCAGTGCCCACAAGAGGGGCTAGGAGAAAATGACACACTTATATAACTATCAGATTTAATACACTAGGAGACAGTTTGTCTTTTTCCTTGGCAAAGACATAAAGATATGTATGGTCACATAGCACCTCTGATAGATTGCTGGGTTGAAAGGAAAGAAAGAGGAGCTGTTCCCCTAACACTACTCCCCCCCACCCCACCATTTGCTTTGGAGAGTGCTTTGTTCATGTTTTCCTTTGACATTTTTGTATAGGTAATGAGGACCCCAGAGGAAGGGCTCTGCAGAGGAAGGAAGGCATGATCAGATTTTTTTTTTCTAGAAAGTGAATGTTGGTAACACAGCGAAGATTGGGCTAGAAGGGAGGAAAAACTAATGAAGAGAAATGAGTTAGGAGTCTAATGAAATAATTAGGTATAAGATGAAGAAGGCATAATGAAAAACTAGCAATAGTTGAAAGACCAAGTTCTAGACACAGCCTCAAGGTAGGAACAATAGGCTTTATTGGTCCACTGCTGAATTGGTTGAAAGAAAAAGAGGACTTAAGATTGATTTCCGTGTTTAGAGGGCAGAGTGAATGGTGGCACCATTGACCGGGATTTGGGAATGGAGGAAGAGAATAGGCAATGAGTCATTCTGTTTTGGACATGCTGTGGTGGAGGTGTACGGGTGGCTCTTTAAATACAGGTTAGCTCAGCAAGATGACAGTCAATGAAGATGTTTGGAAATACGGGTCTTGCACGTAGGCCACATATCACGACTGGGATACAAATCTGGGGACCCTCTAGGCACCATGTTGTAAAGACCTCACTGGTTCTCAACTTCCATGGAAGTTTCTACACATCTACATATAATAGAGAAATATTTCACTTCCAAGTATAAGGTACCTTAGATCCTGGAGAAAGTGACGTCATTTTGTCCTTTATCTTCACCATGTTTTATGAACTACAGTTTATAAAACTAAAGTTTAGGGGACATTTCTTGAGTAGGCAGACTGATGGCTCCCCAAAGATGTCCATATCCTAATCCTTAGAGGCTGCGAATATGTTACCTTACGTGGAAAAAGGGACTTTGCAGGTGTAATGCAGTTAAGGACCTCAAGGTGCGGAGATTATACTGGGTTATCCAGGTGGGCCTCATCTAACCACCTTGATTCTTAAAATCAGAGAACCTTTCTCAGTTGTGGTCAAAGCGAGCTATGACTATGGAAGAACAGTAGAAAGAATCGACATCGCTGGCTTTGAAGACAGAGGAAGGGGTCATGAGCCAAGGAATGTGAGTGACCTCTTCTAGAAGATAGGAAAGACAAGGAAACAGATCCCCCCTAGAACCTCCAGAAAGGAATGCAGCCCTGCTGACAGTGTGATTTTAGCCAGTGAGTCCCATGTTGGGCAGTTAACTGTAAAATAATACAATTGTGTTGTTTTCAGCCACCAGGGTATGAATTTGTTACAGCCATGATAGCAAATAAATACACCTTCTCAGTTGAAAAGTTTTAGCACTTGCTGCTAAAGAGAAATAATGTTCTTTGTCATCATCAATATTCATTAAACCCTTAACCATTGAATGATGTACGCCCTATCTGAACTTGGTTTCCTCAAATGCAAAGTGAGCTGATGTTAATTCTGACCTCCTGCTGGAGATGCGATGAGAATGAAAAGAGAATGCATGTGTAAAAGCCTAATATATTGTTACGTGTTGGGCAAGCACTAACTGCTGGCAGTGGCATTTTCTTGACCTGGTTACTAGAGGTGTAAAGCTAAAGTCCTTTATAGCAACGACTGACTACCATTGATGATGAAGGTCCTGGTTGTTCTTTGCCTAATGGCCATTAGTCCTGAGGGGGAGAAATCACAGTCACAGCCACGGGTGACTTCAATGAGGAGCTAATCCTTAAGAAGGCTTTGAATGAACTTCGAAGTTTGATCAGAAGTGGGGATGGTGAATAAAGACTCCAGGAGTCAGGCTTCACTGAAGAGACCAGGATAAGGGAGGGTTGGGGAATACTTTGGGGCACTCAGAGATGACCTCGAATGATGTCCTCAGAACTCTGAAAATGATAGGAGCAGAACGCAGGAAATATTCTGCCTTCATTTCATGGGATTCCTCAGTTTTATGACATTTCATGACCTAATCACCTCCCAAAGGCCCCACCTCCAAATATCGTCACCTTGGGGGTATGAATTTGGGGGAACAAAAACATTCTGTCCATTACGTATGCACTTCTTCCATTTTTCTGTAAACTTTTTGGGTGCAGAGACTCAATCTTGCTCATTAGAACTAGAGTTTTAAAACTCCAGTGGATTCTCTGACATGGCACAGTGTTTGGGAATCTGTCAGTAAGAAAGAGAAAAAAAATAAAGGCAAGATGGAAGGATATATGCAAAGTAGGAAGGCAGGAAGGAAAAATGGGTGTGGCAGCATTCCTGGAAGTGACAGGGAGCTGGAAAGTTGGGAGACCTATTAGGAGGTCCACCTGGAAGTGGGGTATAGGGGCATGGGGACTGGACCAGTTTCCTGGCAGGGGGCGTGGACAGAAAGCATAGGAAGTGTGAGAGACGACAAAGAAAAAAAAGACCAGAATTTGGGGCCCAGAGTCAAGTGCTGTCAGCCCGTAAGCCCCTGAGTGGTGATCTTCAAGCACAGAAGAGCTCTGTCTGAAACTCATACCATGAACTGAGATTCCCCCATTCCCATGTGGTCTCTCCACTAGAACAACACATAGATTTTCCAAGCCATCAAAAGGTAATTAAAAACAGCAGAACCCATGCATTATTGCTTAGTGAGTCACAGTGTCCTTCATTACAATGAGTTTTTCACACATCTGGTCAATGTTTAGACACAATGCCTTTTGCATTTAGTTTTCTTTAGGATCGAGATAACAGTTTCATGTCAGCTTGAGTAGTACTTTGGATCTGTTTGTTCCTGGACAATCAACCAAATTGCAGTGTCAGAGGAACACAGAGAGCGTTGCTTTCTGCTTCATTTATTGCCTGAAGGCACCCCCATCCCAGCCCACAGCCTTGGGGTGCACTCACAGAGCTCCATCCTGGCAGACAGCCCCGCCATGGCAGCTAACTGTCAGCCCCAAACACCACACAAACCCAAGTCAGCTCCAGAGCCATGCGCTCCCCCGCCCAGGTAATGGTGAGCTGAGGACCTCTCTGCTCAGCAGGAACCAGACTCCTGAGGCAACCCCACCCTGCCCACCTGCCCCGAGTGCCACCTCCTCCTTCTCCCCAAGGAAGAAGCACACTGTCAACTCCCCGGAAATGTGTCTTCAGAGGAAATCCACTTTCACATTAGAAATTAAAGCACCTCTGCATTGTAACTGAAAGACCAGAGGACCCTGCAATGAACCTTTGATGCACAATCTTGAGTCTGACCCAGATTATCTACAGGAAGGACAAAAAAGTAAGGGGCTTGAGGTCCCAAAATGACCACTGCTGCCCTCTGGGCCACAGAGGGTGGGTTAACGTCTCAGCAACGACTCCACCCATGGGCCATGGCAATCAGAAGATGAAGGTCATGACCATGGAAACAGTGAGTTTCCTCTCTCTCATCTGGATGCACAGTCTCTCGTGACCCCCTTTCCCCTCGGCACTCTCACGGCCCCTCTCCTGCAGCCCTTGTCATTTCTAGCTCAGTTTCCAGTTTGCTAGCTGGGGGACTCTGAGCAAGTTCCTTACTCTCTGATCAGAAGATGAAGATAAAAGCATCAACCTACTGGATGACTGTAAGAAATAAATAATGTTTTCCCGAAGTGTCTAGCTAAGGCAGTACCTGGCAAGGGCCAGGATTTAATAAATGCTATTTTTCCTCCTTTCTTGATGAATGTGTAGCATTATGGTTTCATGCATGGACCACGACGCCAGACAGCCTAGGTTACAATCTGGCCCCGCCAAATTAGCTGTGTGACCTTAGGCATGTTTCTTAACTTCTCTTCACCTCAGCTTTCTCATCTGTTAAGTGGGGCTAAGACTCTCTACCTATTCCAATAGGTTGTTGTAAGGATTAAAGAAATCACTATATGCAACATACGTGGAACAAAACTGAGCATATGCGTAACTAGCATTACAAACCTCTGCTCCTATGATTATTATCTTCCTGATGTAGGTACGATCTATTTATAGATTTCCGTGGAACCAATAGAACATTACTAATCCATGGTGGGTGCTTAATACTTCTCTGTGAATTGAATGAATGGATGGATGAATGAATAAATGGAGTGACCTTTTTTTAAAAACATTGGAGGTACTTAATAATGCATTTCATAAAGTTGTCATTCAGACTAGAAGTGTTTATGGAGGGTTTTGTACGTGCCAGGCACTGTGGCAGGTTGCAGGAATACCGCAGCTCACAAAGCAGGAAAAGGTTCTGCTCCACGACTCGTGGTCCAGATCCAGAGGTCCTCGCGATCCTCTAGGCCTGGTGCCTCGGTAAGCAAATAAGGACACTGAGGCCCAGAGAGGACAGGGAATTTCTAAGAAGTGGTCACTTGTGGACATGTTGCATTTTTTAGTATCCACGTGTCAAGACCCCATTTCGTTAGTTGAAACTTTTGTTTCAAGGTACTTCTTGGTAAGGGAGGCAATGTGACCTCGTGGAAAGAGCTCGGCTCTGGAGTTAGACAAAACCCAGCTCTTCTATGTGCCAGTTGTGTCACCGGGCAATGGACTTCCACCATGTTGCCTTCAGCTCTTCTGAACAATGGAATATTAGCTTATGCCTCACAGGTAAGAGTCCTCTCCTCTTTGTACAGCAGAGGTTGCAAAATGAGAACCAGGAGGCACGCATGTCCCATAAACATCTTTTTTTGTTTGTTTGTTTTTAATTAAATTAGTTGCAGACATTTACCAATAGGGAGATTGTCTATAAATCCTAGATTTCTGGCTGCTGTTGACAAGTCAGAAGGTCAGGCAGCACCATTTAGCTGGAGTGAACAGGTGACCCTTTGGATGGGACATGAGCCTTCCAGTGTGGCACAGTCCCCACCCTGCTCCATTCATTGCTTATACCTGGCCTATTTCACTCACTGATTCACCTGTCTGACCTCTGTCAGCATGTAAGTTTCCAATGCCTGCTGTTTGGGTGAGGTCTTTACAGGGGAATATTATGGTAAACAATCAAGATGTTTTCCTTACTGTGTACTTTTCACTAGACTATGGCTCCTTTTGTGGAGACACAGAGTGTGTTTTCACCAAACAGGTGCCTCTTTCCTTTTGGCTCTGTAAGAGATGTAGGAGGCCTAAGATGATACAATGAAAATGGAGATTGCATTTTTGCATGTTGCAACTAACCTCATCACCTCTACTCCAGCACCAATTCAGAAAGAGGAGAAGAGGAAGATGTAAATAAAAGTCCTACTAACCTGAGAAACCATGGGCTGCTAAGAAGTGGTGGACTGGTTGAGGCCTCGTGAAGAACGGCAATTTGGCAGAATACTTTATCTCCTTCTTTCCTGGGGTCAAGAAGAGAGAAAGACAGCGTAAGTCTTATTTATAACTCAGCTCTCAGAGCCCCTTCATGTTAAATCAGTAGCCTGCAGGCCTGTAAGTGAGAAGTGCCTTTACGGACATCTGCATTAGAAAGCTGTGTGGTTCAAGTGAAAGAACCCTGGACAGGGGGCAGGAAATCTGGAGTTCTCATTCTGGTTCTTGATGGGTGGGTCACTGGTGGGTTGTATCTTCTTCATAAGCCCTGTAGCCCGAGTTAGGGTGTTTTCATCAATCTACTTTAGAAGGGGCTGTTATGAGCAACCAGTGACACAACTGACAACGATAGGTAAGTAGGTAAATAGGTAGATGATAGATAGATGATTGATAGATAGATAGATAGATAGATAGACAGACAGACAGATAGATATAGATAGATGTCAGTTATAAACATTATGCACCCTGAATAGTATAAAAGAGAATTCAGATGTGTCACTTGTATTGGACATATATTCTTCTATGAGGAGTACCATGCTGATGGGATAAGACTCGGCCCAGGATCTTGAAGTGAGGGAGACTGAATTGGGGTTCGTCACTGCAGTATGGTGAGGGGGGTGTGATGGAGCTGAATCTTCTTACCCAATATTTCTAGGTAGTACAACAGGACATAGGGGCTACTAAGTAGGCAGTGAGGAGTTGGAAGTTGGCTTTGCAATGCAAGCAGTACCCCACCCCGTTAAGGACATCCCTTGGAAGAGGCTTGGCCCTTCAAAAGAACCCATCAGGAAGACACCCACTAAATGGGAGGCAGGGCAATAGTTCCAAAATTTGACCCGTTAAAAGGTGCAATGTTAACAGCCAAGAAATAATTTCTAAAAAATTCATTAGTTGAGTCCACATAAGATAACTGGAGGATGAAGGAGCTTGAAACCATCCATATGAGGAACATATAAAAAATGATGTGCATCCTGAAAAAGGGAAGAAGTGGGAAAGACAGCTTGAGGCTGTCTTCAAACATGACTCATGTCATATGGAAGAGCCACAAAGGGAGCTTTAAGGCTGATGGCAGAAGTTACACGTCTACTGATTTTGTTCTCATTTATTTTTCTCATGTACCCAAACTATGAAGTGGAAGTTTAGGTTTAGAGCTGCATACTTGCATGAAATCCCAACATTGGCATTAACTAGCATGTGACCTCAGGCAATTTACTTTGCCTCTCTGAGTCTCATGTCTTTATTCCGTAAAAATAGAGATAAAAAGAATATTTATCAGAAAGGGCTATTATGAGGATGGAATGAGTCAGGGCAGCAAATGTGACCAGTGTAGGATCTGGCACATACCAAGCACTCAATAACCGTTGTTGTTATTATTATTATTCAACAAGCACTTACTATGTGCCAGATTCTATACTAGGTCCTGTGATTATAAAGATCCATAGGGCACAGCCACTCCTCAAAGACTTGCCAATCTAAAAGCAGATCGATATTTGCAAAAATCATCCTGAGAGAAAAGTCTGCATCTGTCAAAGTATGAATTTCCCCTCAGCAGCTGTTCTTATACAACAACTGATCAACTATTTGGGATGATGGAGCAGAAAGGACTCAAGCTTCAGAAGGGCTCTTGGATTGGATGATCGTTGAGGTCCCCTCAACCCCCAAGAGTCTCTGATTCTAAATTTCTCCCTGGAGATAATGTTGACTACCTCCCTCCTAATCCAGAGCCAGATACTAGGGTGGGGTGATGGAGGGCAGCTGCAGCCTTGTTGAAAAGTTCAATGTCAAAGCTCCTACACCTGACCATGCAGCAATCCCTAGGTCTTGTCCTGTACTTCAGTCTCAGTCCCCAAGGCAGTGATGTCTCCGTCCAGTAGGGGCCCGCCAGGACTCCTCTCACCCTGGTGAGCACATGAGGGCCCTGCCAGAGACTGAATGGCCTTGACATTGCCTACAATATTTTATACCTGCCACTCATTGAGGTTTCTTTACTCTGAAATTATGGGGAGGGTGACACATTCTTGGAACAACATTTGATGAATGTGTTCCCTGAACCGTCACCCAACAAAAACCCACTTAGAAAAGAGAGTCTGAAACTAGGAATATGTGGACAGTTATAGGCTGCAGTCTGGTTTGCACTTTTGCCTTTTTGTCTACAACCCATTCTTGGGAGCTGTGACCAACAGCATAACATTACCTTCAGGCTCACAAGAAAACTGCAATAAAGCTACTTCTAATTCATCAACCTGGAAATGCCCTCAACATGAAACCAGCACGTACACCACATTACACAGGAAAGAACCATCTTTCCTTTTGTCAGAATATTTGGAAATACTTGAATTGGAATAAAAAATACATTCGATATTTTGGCATTTAATTTATAATTTGTACTAAATGTAATTTAATTTATAGTAAGTGTAGTTCCTTTAATTTTGTATTTTGTATCCACAAAAGCTGACATACTGCACCTCAGCATTGGTATGCATAAAGATACAAATCCCACTGACAAAACCCATAATCCATACAAACTCAATCAAGTAATTTAGCATTTGTTTCAATACTGTCTTTCAGTGCTCATCATGTTTTGGGAATGTTGGTTTTGACCCTGAACTAGACGAGAGGTGTCTGAAAGGCGGGAAGCATGTTTCATCATTCCTTGAGCCTCATGCCATCTTCACCATAATAATAGCTGACAATTATCGACTACGTTTTATGTGCCAGGCAGTGGGCTAAAGCTTCACATACGTATATTCATGTATTGAATTGAATTCTTACCGCGAGTGATGAAATAGTTATCATTATATCCATTTCACAAAAGAAGAAACTTAAGCTCCTAGAAGCTAAATACATTGGCCCATGTGAGACTGCTAGTAAATTGCACAGCTGGGATCCAAGCCCAGATCTGTGGGGTTCAAAACCTCATCCACCCACTCTGTTATGTTATCTCTAGCTCCTGCTGGACACAAAACAAGTTTTCTATAAATAATTGAAATCATGATTATTCAGGCAGTTTCACTGCAAGAAAGCCTACTGTGGCCCACTCCACTGAGTATCTGATTATTGAGCAGCTTACAACAGGCAAGAGGAATCCTTGTAATTTCATTTCTTGGCAGTCCAGGACTTAGAAAACAAAATTTTTTCTGTTATTATAATGTATAAAGTATTCTCATTTAGGAAAGTTTGTAAGTTGACTAAAGTAAAATATATACATACAGAGGGTGCTAAAAAATGTACACACATTTTAAGAAAGAAAAACTCTATTAAAATTGTAATACTCAATATATACCGATAACAAAAGATGAACACAAGTCACATTTGACTTCTGCAATGACAAGAGGTGCTCAGAGTGGTTCCCATCAGCGTCCAGACACTTCTGATGACGGCGAACTACTGCTTGAGCAACGCTGACCAAAGTGTCCACTTGTATGTATTTTTTTTGGCACGCCTGGTATATTTATTCAAATAAAAATGCTCTATGCAGTGTTTGTTTAGAAAGGTCAAGATTCAAATGCAATGCATTGGAATATGTTCGGGGTGAGGGGAGGTGGTGATGGTAAAAAAAAAATGTATTTACAGAATATCCTCCTTAAGTTAATATGAATTCTGTTTTTCCTCTTTTTTTTTTTTTTCTTCAGAAAAGCAAACCAAAATGATACCACGGATTGTTCTAGTCTGCCTTGAACTTTAAGGGCAAATTGTAAGCATACTTTGAATATATTGTAGTTGGGAATTAGGAAATAGGGTCAAGTTCATGACACTCTCCTTCTCTAAATACATTGCCTCATCTTCCTCTCCTACCAATTGAACAGAAAAGAAACTTGCTACTTTGTTTATATTTTGGATTCATATTTAGTTGACCAGATTTCAAATCTTGCAAGTAATACTTTTTAAATGATTTTTGAATCCCCTTTTAAAAAGATCTCACCACTTTAAAAATAAATTTTCAGGGAGAGGCAGGAAAAATCTAAAGCGTTGTTCTTGGCCTCTAGGTTTTCTGGTGCTGGTTTCTGGCCCACTGCCAAGGTCCGTGGGGTCCCCTACATTACAGCCCCTTTGCAGCGGGCAGTAGCCACATCTAGCACAATGTCATAAATGCCAAGAGTGAGGAGCATCTATGGGTTCCCGGTAACAAAGATAGTCAGGGAGGAAACAAGAGAAAGAAATTTTAGAAAAACAATCAAATTTTTAAAAAGCCCAAATCAAAGGAAATCAGAAAGGAAGTGGGGAGAAGGTAACAAAAGGTGCTGGTATCACCTGTCCTCTGAAAGGAAGAAAAAATGTAAGAGAAATGGGTCTCCCTGGGAGACTGAGCTTGAATGGGGGGACTCCTGAACCTCGCATGGACCTATCATGGCTGGGCATGTGAAAAGTGGTTGAGACTAAACCTTCTAGAACTTATGCTATAGGAAGCTCTTGCATTTTTCCTGCCAATTTTAAAATGCCTCGGAATAAGTTCTTATCATAATAAGACTGTAGAACTTAGAGATTTTGTATGTAATATTCATACTTTTGACCACTGAAATACAAAGATCTACATATGCAGAACAGGTTTTGCTGTGGAAAGAATCTTAATTGAGGGTGTGAAGCTGATAGACAAAAATATTATTCATTCACTCATCTCCTCATTCATTTGCAAAATACTTATTGGCCACGAGCTAGGTCCTTCTCTGTCAAGCACCAAGGTTCCATCTATGAACAAGACATAATCTGGGTACTGAAGGTGCTCACCTTCTAGAAAGGGAGAACCACCCATCAATGAGCTTGTCTTCTGCAAACTGATGAGATGTGACATAGGAGAAGTATAAAGTTCCAAAAACACACCGGGGAGGGGTACCACACCAGCCATGAGCGTTCCCTGGTGAGCGAGGTGGCATGTTGGATGCCAGCAACCCATCTCCAGGAAGCTTCGTTGTTCTCTATGGCTAACACGTACACAATGAAATAATTCAAAAAGTTGTGTGTGTGTGTGTGTGTGTGTGCTTATGGATGTAAAAAATGATCCTGAACGGAAAGAGTGCTAGTGATACGGTAGTACTTAAATATTTGGGGATTCTAGTAGTTCTCACTTTATATCTTTATAAATGTCGTGTGTTTAATTAGCAACTATGAAGAAAGAATGAACACTGCAGGTCTGGTTGCTCAGTCATTGCCTGTCTCTAAGGAAGCCTGGAACCAGACTGACCCTCGGGCAACTCCTGGTGTTGTTTATGTTACTAACTGTTGAAGTTGTGTATGCCTGGACAACGCCGGCGTGCTGTACCAGCTGGTAAAGACTTGTCAGGGTCATTTAGTGAGGGTCATGATGTGTCTGGTTCCATTGGGGTCCTGAGTTTTGCCTACCATGGCTCGTGGCATAGAAGTATGTGCGTATGTGACCAGTCCTGCATAAAAACTTCACGTCCTGACACTGAAATGGGCTTTCCTGGGCAAAGACATTCTACACATGTCCCTGTAGTTTATTTCTTGAAAAAGATGATAAACTGTGTGACCACAGATAAGAGAAAGACTCAGAAGCCTACACCTGACATCTCTGGCCTCCACCCAACACATATCCTTTTCCTGCTACTTTTGCTGTGAAATCTTTACTATAGTAAAACTTAACTGTAAGTATAAATGACTCCTGATAGCAAATCATCAAGCTTGAGTTGGTTGCAGGATGAGAAGACAGTAACCCCAAAAGATATACTGAGAAGCTAATGAATCAGAGAAGCAGTGGGACAGTTAAGGCACGGTGATGAAAGATGAGGGTATCAGGTGTGGCATTTTGCTTTATTATTTTCATCTAGGATAAATGCAAAATTCTTTTATTTGTTTTAAATCGACTTCAATCTGCTCTAAACCCTCATTGGTCAAGGTAAGTGCAAAATCTAACCTCTCTGATGACATGTTTTGAGGAGGCTTTTTTCTTCTTTTTTTAATCTCGGGGTCATATAAGAGTCTGGGGGTCTAATCAGTCCAGCGTTCTGGGAAGGACCTTTGACCTCTCTAGTCCACATGAATTACTGGTGGTCTGCTCATTGTCCTTTGAAGGTAGACAGCTCTGCTGTCCTCTGCCAAACCAGGGCACTGGGATATCTGCTCAACTTATAGCCCACATCTCGAAGTAACCAAACAACCATTCCCATCAGCAGCCTGCCCTCTCCTTAGGGTCTCTCCTGGAAGCCAGGAGGTCGGCTTTCCTACTTAGGGAACCTGCAGAAACTGCCTCCTCTCAAGAAAACCCCTCTCCACCACCCCGCTCTAGCAAATTCAATCCACCACAACCCTGGGATCTCCTCTACTTTGGGACACTTACCTTCAACTTGTACAGTCTTTCACAAGGCTTCAGCCACAAAAGCCTCCTTTGAGATTGTCTTCTGGGGGTCTGGTAATGTCTGCGTTGGGCCCTGTAACACAATCACCAGTGATGACTTCAATAGAAAGGTTTGGGTACCGTCTTAGGATATAAATGGGGAGAACTTTAATCAGAAAGGACAACACAGAAATTAATCTTACTGCGAATTATCTTGCTACATTAGGAGTCTTCAGTCTCTCCCTAATAGAGGCAATTGGTCTAGTAGATAAATGACTGCAGTGCAAAGTAAAGTAATGCCACTGTCACCATAAAGGTGCATACAGACACACTACACAGTCTGGGGACAGAGGGATTGGGGACAACGAAAGAGGGGCTACTATGGTGTGTCTCAATGGGTAGGCTGGACTTGGACCAACAGAGGCCACTCCCTGTAACTGTCCAAACCCACCCAAGAACCCACAGTCCAAATCACAGCGCCAGAAACATAATGACCATCCACTAAAGCCCAGAGTTCATTTCCCCGAAACCAAGACCCAGATGGATATCTTTATGAAGAGGCAGCAAAGAAAGAATACTAATCAGCCGGGCGTTATCTTCAGTGAGGACACACTAAACAAAAGGAGACTTGTAGTGGGTGTAGAGGAGCCTTTTTTCCAATGCAAGCATCTTCCTTGGTATCAGTATTATTGGCTGTCTGCAGAGTCCGTGAAAACTGTTATTCAGCACTCTTCCTTGGAGATCTGTAGGACTGGCATGGAGAGGCCTTATGGTAGAGTGGAAAAGACATCAACCCTGGGGGTAGAGAAACCCAAGCTCTACTAGGTGGCCTTGGACAAATTAACTCCTCTGAGCCACAGGTGCTCTCACAGAATGGAGACCATTATATTTCTTTTTCGGGGTTGTTGTGAGGTGTAGAAATAATACCTGGCACATGCTGGGCACTAAATAAATGGCAGCTAATATAACTTCCTCTTGTAGGTGGCACAGGTAACTTCTTGTCTGGGACCAGGGCACAGGGCTAAGTAATCTCCAGGCATGTCCTCCTGGCCCAGATTTGAACCCAAACTCTTACAGCCATCCTGGGCACAGTGATAAAGTAAATTATCAGTAACGCCTCCTTACTCCTTACTGGCCACACACCCTGTAGAGACCCCCACCGTCACTGGTTGCTTCTCTGATCTCCCTAGTCATAGCCTCTAGCCTTTTTCCTCTCTACCCCACTATTGGAGTCTCATTTTTCTGTTAGGAATTATCCACTTAAGTAGGTGGCATAGGGCTAATGTGAATAATTCATCTGTGCCGATGTACTAATAAGTGCTAAGACCCTCCCAGATAGGTGAACGTCAGGGATGGACCACATGTGACTAAACATCCCAGATCATGAAAAAATCAAGCTCAGAGGAGCCTGGGCTTCTGCGTCTTGTGTTGGGCTGTCACTCCAAGCACCCCAGGCCCTGGACCTGAGCAGCTGAACAGACACTGAAGGGGGAACAGACAGAGAGAGGAAGACCCAGCTGACCACCCCAAATAATGGCCCTAATGAAATGGGGTGCCTGAGAGGGGACAGATGTCAATCTGGAAACAGGGAGAAGGAGAGACGGAAAGAGAGAAAGAAGGAGAAAGAGGAGCAGGAAAAAGGGAAGGAGGAAGAAAGAGAATATGAGAATTTAGGCGATTCACGAACACAGTGGAGATCCAAATGAATGACATGGAAGATGAAAAAGGACTTTCTAAAGCCCAGAGCAAAGATCCAAACCTCACCATTACTAATACAAAAGGCCCGAAACCAAATCCCCTTGGGGTGAGAATGTGCAAAGCGCTGTGCCAAGTCTGCTGGGCAGCCCTTAAGAACGCTACCCACTGTGGCCAAGCCCAAGGGGAAGAGTTTTGGTCACCCGACTGCCTGAATCAGATTCTGACGGTGGCTTTTAGCCTTTACATCCTCCTCAGCTTGGAGATTCTTTCCACCCCTCTCTTCCCCAGGTGAGCAAGCTGCTGGGATTTCTGTGTCAGCCCCAGGAGCTGTGTTCAGGGGCTCAAGGAAATGTGTGGGAAGGGGCAAGTTATTCCCAGAGATCTCCACCAGGAGATTCCCAGGCAACATTTCTCCAGGAACTTTCTTCTCCAGGAATGCTCTTATCATGTCAGCTTCAGTTGCCTGCCCACTGCCAAGTTCAACTGTTAATTCTACAAGACCCCCAGAGAGACCTCCGTCGCCTCAAGGGGACTGTCAGGCCAGTGTGTGTTGCGAACTACCTCGCTCATGGCAGGGGCCTGGCACACACAGGAGCCAGCTCCATTCCAGGACCACGTGACACCGGCAGGGTTACTCACTTGGTTGCCCTCCAGCAGGGGCAGCTGGGGACACCTCCCTAGAGTGACTACAGCGTTTATCACTGAGACGACTCCGCCCAAGCCTCCCTCTTCCTGAAAAGGGAATCTGAGGCCAGGCCTGGGGGTGGGAGTGTCGATTAGACCCATCTATGGCTGCGAGGGCACAGAAACTGCCCCCACCTGGGAAGCAAGAAGGATGGAGTGAGTAAAGCTCAGGTCAGTGGCTCATAAACTTGAAGGGAAACATGAGTTTATCCCAGAGCCTCGGGTGACAGGTGGGGCTTTGTGTCCAGAACCCCAGGAAAGATCCTACTCAGCCACCTAATAATATTTTCATTTCAGATTTCCATTCATCCCCTCTGACTGATTGCGCTCCCGCCTTTATTTTGTTTTTGTCAAGTCTAGGGCTTGTCAATTACTTAACTCTGACTAGAGGAGGGACACAGCACGTTCTTAGGGTGGGCTCGGCCTGGTTTCCCGGTCAAGACTAGACTCTATCCCCTGTGCCTGAGCAGGTGATGTTTTGTCTCTCCACGTTGTACAGTTGCACCCATCTGGTCCTGTTCACTGATATTTCTCCCAATTATGAGGGCAGGTTGCTCGCCACTGTGCCCCTAAGAGCACCAGATCCCTCCCGTGGCTCTGAGTCCCCGTGGCACCTAGCACGTGGCAGATACTTCTACACTTGTTGCTCGTTTGTTCTCAACCTTAAACACCCTGGAGAAAAGGATGTCACAACCTCACCGGTTGCCAAATCCAAGATCTCCATTAATTCAGAAAGAGCGTTTGATAGGAAACCTAAAGCCTTCGCTTCGCATATCATCTCTTCTTCCATTTCAGAAACAACATCTCGGGTTTAATTGGTGGATTTCCATCAGCTGGCCTCCTTGTTAACTCTGAGATGTTCTGACGTTATCGCAGTTCCAGGAGGTTTACGATAAAAACAACTGTTGACGGTGCGGGGCTTAATCACGTACCAAGTGCTTTCACGGATATTTGTACCTAGTTCCTCACACGCTGCGGCCGCAGTGAGTACACGTCTCAGGTCTGCAATGGCAGGGAGCATGACAGGCCCAAGGCCCACAGGATGCTCTGAAATCCAGGCGTGTTTTGGGTGTGGTCTGGTGGCGCTTTCAGCCTCTCCGGGTTTCCCCCTAGTCTCTCTCAAGGGCAATGGCCCTAATAAATATCCTTGCTCACGTTATCCTGCCTTCACATCTGCTTCTCAGAGGACCTACTCTCTCCAGCCTGGCTAGGGTGGCCCCTCCTCTGGGTGTTCAGAGCACCCTGGATCTCTCTCCATGAGAGGACTGACCATCCTGCATTGCGTTGCCTCTGCCCATTGCCCCTTTGGACCAGAATCACTGACCATAATCTAATGAGATTGGTCAGTGAAGTGCTGGGAGGAGTGAATCATTTCACTGAGGGTTTGGGAAGCGAGCAGTGGAAAGTCAGAGGGCTTCACAGTCCAGGTCCATCCAGCTGGGTCTTGAAGGATGGATAGAATCCAGGTAAAGGGAACGGTGGCCAACATTTGATAAGGAGGCAAGATCGTAAGAAAAATGGTGTCTTCTGGAGCCCGATGAACATGTTGGTGTGGCTGGAATGTAAGTGTAGAGACATAGCAGCTGGATGGCAAATGCGATGCTGAATACTTTTGACTTTATGCTGGAAATGTGGTTCTCAAGCAATTTTTTAAAATCCGCCTTCACACTCTAGACACACACAGTGATTCTCAGGATGGGTGAGGTGTCCTCTAAGAATCTCTCTGACCCACACTGTCCAATACAATACCGTACACATAGGTGGCTATATAAATTTTAATCCAAAGTAACTTAGATTGATATCAAAATAAAAATTCAGTGCCTCAGTCATGCTAGATGCATTTTGAGGGCTCTATTCAGAGTGGCTACCCAATATAGAACAGATAAGGGGGGTAGGGGTTGAACAGGTGGGGATGAGGAAAGGGAGGAAAGCTGGAGGTCAGACAGTAAAGGAGATTGTCACACAGCTGGGAGTGGAAGAGCCAGACTTGAAGCCTAAATTTTGTCATTCTTGACCAGTTCTTTCCACTGGACTTCTCTCTTTTCCCAATTTCTGGCAGCCGGTTAGCAAGAAGTCGCATTCATGGCCAGATCCTAGCTCAGTGATGCTGGCAGTGAAATGAATTGCAGAGTCTGGGACCTAAGCTGAGGTGACACAGGTTTGAATCCAGTGCTGCCACTTAGGTGAAGAGCTTGGGAAAGTTACTCCTCTTCTCTGTGCCTTAATTTCCTCATCGATTAATGGAGATGATGCGTTAATTTTCAAAATAAATAATTTGAGAAAAAAAGTACTGAAAAGATTTAAGGACAAAAGCATTTAGAAAATAAGAAACATTTACAAAGATTTTTGTCATTTGCAAAAGGAGTTGCACAAGTGAGTCTAAATTTTAGAACAATGGTCCTCCACCTTGGTTGTGCCTTAGAGTTTCTTGGGAAATTTTTTAAAATCTTGACGCCCTATCTACACCCCAGACCAATTAAATCAGGATCGCTGGGGGTAGGACACACACATGAATAATTTTTAAAACTCCCCATATGATTCCAGCGTGTAACCATGATTGAGAACTATAGTTCTAGAAGGATGGCTCACCAAATTAAAGAATAATAGTAATACACAGGTCTGTAAAGAAAAGACACAGATTACAGGTTGTCCGTTCATACTGAAGGAAGAGTAGTGTTCACAAATGACTAGTGCATGTGCCAAGTTATGTACAGAGACCAGCTTTTATGAAGGTCAGGAGAAAGCTGTTTTGTAAGAAATTAGGAACGTACAGCAACTGGCTTAAAATCTCATTTATTTGGGGGACGAGATGGGGACAGGGTGACCCTGAGAGTAGTTGATGTTTGCTTTACTCCTGCCTGTAGGGGGTGACATGCCCACTTACAAAGCAGGACAAGAGGTCAATTTCACTTTTGTGTAAGGAAATACATACATATTTAGTGTCCGTTTGAATGTCAAAACCTCTCCCAGGAGGTGACTGGTGATATTGTAGATGTAATGCATATGCTTGTACAAATCACACACACACACACACACACACACACACACACACACACATGCATATGTGTGCACGCACACGCATGGGTCTTTTCCTAAGCACTTTACCGTGGACATCCTTTCATATCAAGCCATGAGATTTATCTCATTTTTAATAGATGTATGGTATTTCATAGTTTCAGTATACAATGAATTATTTGGATATTCCCCGATTGGTAGTAAGGTTTTCCCTCACTTTTTCCTGTTTCAAATACCACTTCAACAAACTCACTCTGATGTTTATCTTTAGCTTTTGCGCAAGCACAGTTTTCTATGTTTTTTTATTCCGAGAAGTGTGATTGCTAGACACTGAAAAAACTGCCCTCCGAAAAGGCCATAATAATTTACATTTTCTCCCAATAATGCAAAGAAATGTCCATTTCCCCCACACCCTCCTCAATCCTGTTAAAGAAACAACGCAGCTCCCTTAATGGATATTTAAAAAGTGCTTTGCAGATGATTAAATGCTGTGCAAATTCAAGGTATTATGACCAGTAACCTTTTCTGAAAGGCCCCACATCCAAGTAGCTGTCTAAGCCCTGAGGAGATAGTACCATCCAGAGGGTTCTGCTATATGTCCTGTCATTTTTCTGGAAATAATATTTTTGGGCTTGGATCCTAATTTCTTAGGTCAAAACATCAGTCTCCTGGGGTGACAGGGCTGTAAATAATGAGAGAAGCCCTCTGGCAGAGGCAGCCATCACCCCCCTCAGAGCTCTTCTGGCAAAGTAATTGAATAGCTACAGCACACAGACAGGGCCACTGGTGGCAACCCAAAATTGTAGTGACCCACCCTCGCGGTGAATGATTTGTAAGGGACTCTCCTTTGCTCGGTTTTCAAAGTCTGTATTCCACCTCCTTTCCTTCTTTCAAGACTTTTCATTTTTACTGTTCTCTTGGGATGCTGTCCGATGGAGAGCCCCGCATTCACTAACTCGCTTTTTTAAAAAAGCACAAGCCTAACCCAACGGAGTAAAGAAGTGTCCTCGGTTGACTTTGGCTCAAAAAGAAAGGGAATCTGACCCTAAGGTCCTCCCTGTTCCTCTGCTGTGGGATCCACTCATCCCAACACCACCACCTAGAGACGTCCTAATCCTCCTTCCAGGGACCATCTTTCAAATCTGTTCCTACTACCTTGTTTCCCCGAAACTAAGACCTAGCCGGACCACCAGTGCTAACACATCTTTTGGAGCAAAAATTAATATAAGACCCGGTATTATATTATATTATATTATATTATATTATATTATACCCGGTCTTATATTATATTAAAATATTATATTACCTGACCATTATATTATAGAGTTGATCACTCCTGCCTCTGTTTTCCACACGCTTCATTTACACCTCCAACCTATTAGGCAGAGCCCAATGATTTACTTGTTGGCACCTTTCCCCATCCCCATCTCCCAATTATGAATTCCTCAGGCTGGACCTGGGCCTTATTTATCTTTATATCTCTAGTTGGTAGTACCTGGCAAGTTTGTTGAATGATTTTTTTCCCCCTCATTTTGAATCCCTGACTGGTTTGGACATAATAAAACAAATAACAACACTTGCGGGATATATAATGTAAACACTAGTGCTCCTCAAATATGCCATGAGCTCCGCCATATTTCCCAGCCTCCCGTGCATTTACGATGGGTCATGTGACTAATTCTGCTTCATGGGCAAGAGTGTGAGTGAAGTAATGCATGGCATGTGCTGCCTGAGGCAGTCAAAAGGGAGTGTGAGCTCCAGGCATGCTCGCTCTGCTGCCACTATGGCTGGAAGCAAATACCTCTGACCTAGCAAAGCTGCAAGATGGAAGCAACTCACATTCTCACTACTATTGAATGGTGGCCCCCAAGGAAAGCAGACTGACCTGTATCAGACTATTATGAAAGTGAGAAAGAAGCCTTTGGAGTATGGGGGTATATTACCACAGCAAAACTTAGCTTCCCTGACTAATATAGCCTGTGCGTTTACCAGTGGAAAATGTAGGTAGAATATGATAGTATCCTGTGAATTTGATGACTTCAAATCCAAATCCATTTCTGAGAGAACACAACCATCCGTATTATATCTCTGGAGAAGACAAGACACAGAGAACTAAAGGGGTTGGCTTCTGGATTTGTGAGTGAGATTAGCACGAGAACACAGACCTACATTTCATCTGAGCTATTTCTGGTTACTCTTCCTCGATGGAATTTCCCCTTCCCCAACATCTTGTCCTCTGAGGTTAGTATTCTAGGAATAAGACTGACCTCTATAGAAATGGGACAGACTTTGCATCACTAAAGCTCACTCCACTGAAAAAAATATGTGTTTGGAAGCAACATGGTGGCAAAAAGGTTAACACAGAATTTGAATTTTATTCCAGGCAGACAACCTGAGCCCTAAGGGAAAGACGGCAGCTGCCCTGTGGCCCAGATAATTCAATATCAGGGTGAGCAAGGACATCTCAGAACATTCTGTTCTCCCCTGAGACCAATTAGAATCTGTAGGCATCTTTCTTGTTGACCAGGCTGACTTACTAACTGAAACAGAATTGTGATATTTTCATCAGCTTTCTCTTATCCCTCTCTGCCTTGCCAGCAAAGAGAAAGCTTGATGATCACAGGGCTTCGAGCATGTCAGGCCCAGGGAGCAGATCTTCTCCCACCTTAAACCACTGCACCACCATTACACACTGAGCAAGATCCCAAAAAGATTGGTGCCGGATTCAGAGTATGCTGATATCCCCATATCTCAGTCTCAGTTTATCAGATAAACAGAAGCCAAATACCAAGACACCACCTTCAAGATGCCTGATGAACAATACATCTGTCATTTAGAAGCTGCTGTTTCAATAAACCAGCTCCTGCCTTCATAATTAACCATAAGAACTGAATGTTTTCCCTTAAATTTGGGAATAAGCCAAACATGTCTGCTCTCATCATCTCTATTCAACTTTGTGCTGGAGTTCCTAGCCAGCTTAACAAGGGAAAAAAATAAATAAAAGCATATATTTGAAAATAAAGACAAAGACAGTCGGCGTGTATTGCATCTATAGAGATAATCTCAAAGAACTCACATATATATATATATATATATATATATATATATACATATACATATATATATATATATATATATATATATGATCAGTGATTTTCAACAAAGTTGCAAATAAATAATTTTTAAACAAATGATGCTGGAACAGTTGAAAATTCACATATGAAAGCAATAAAGCTTGAACTTTACCTCAATAATATACAATAATATACAAAAAAATAACTCAAAGTGGACCATAGATCTAAATATAAAGTTTAAGCTATAAAACTTCTAGAAAAAATAAAGGAGAAAAATCTTTGTGTACTTGGATTAGTCAAATATATTTTTTTAAGACAACATATAAGGCGTACACGATAAAACAGTGATAAATTAATTATCAAAATCAAACACTTTTGCTTTTTAAAAACACTGCTAATAAAATGAAAAGGCAAGCCACAGACGGAGAAAATATTTGCAAGACACACAACTAATTTAAATCTGGTATCCAGAATATATAAAGTACTCTTACAATTCTATAATAAAATGACAAACATGCCAATTTAAAAATTTGGCAAAATATTTGAACAGACACTTCACCAAAAAAAAAAAAAAGAAGAAAACACAAAAATGGCAAAACACATGAAAAGATCCGCATCTTTTCCATCCAAAGATCTACATTATTGTTTATTAAGGAAATGCAAATTAAATCTACAATGAGATATATTTTATCACTATATTCCCATTAGAAAGGCTAAACTTAAGTGTTGGTGAGGATGTTGAAAAACTGGATCTCTGTCTGGTGGGAATGCAAAATGGTACAGCCACTTTAAGAAATAATTTGCTTCTTACAAAAGACTTTGTTTCTTATAAAATACACATACCATATGACCCACAATTCTACTCCTAGACATTTATCCAAGAATAAGAAAATATATTGTCACGAAGAGATTTTTAAATGAATGTACACAGTGTCTTCATTTAAAATACCCAGCACTGTAAAAAATCCCAATCTATCAAGTGGTGAATATTTGTATAAGCTGATATGTCCATACAATGGAATATTTTTTAGCCTTAGAATGTAACAAGCTACGAATGGCTACAACAGCATGGAGGAATCTTTAAAGAATTATGCTAAGTGAAAGAAGCCAAATACAAAAGATTACGTACTATATGATTCCATTTATATGAAATTCTAAAGAAAGCAAAACTGTAGTGATAGGAAGAAGGTATTTCAGTGGTTGCCAAGAATATGGGGAATTGTATTGACTGCAGAGGGGCCCAACAGATCTCTGGGATGGTGGAAATGTTTGGGAAATGATGGAAATCGATTCTCACGGTGCTTACATAATTGTATACATTTGTTAAATCTTATTGAATTGTGTCCTGAAAATTGGTGAATTATTTGTAGATTATGCTGCAAAGCTGATTATGGATATACTGGGGGTGCCAAAAAAATGTCTACACGTGACTTGTATTCATCTTTTATTATTGGTATATATCGAGTATTACAATTTTAATACAGTTTTTTCCTTTCTTAAAATGCGTATACATTTTTGGCACCCTTTGTGTGTGCGCGCGTGCATGTGTATGTGTGTGTGTGTGTGTGTGTGTGTGTGTGATTTGTGTGTAAAATGACCATATTCATTGTGGACTAGATTATGGAACCACACACAACTTGGTCCTCTCCATCTCACCAAGGAGATAAAATCCCTCGGTGAGAGATTTCGGATTCCAGTCTCTCCTTGCATCCCTAATATTCTTCCTGCTGCCTCTCTGGGATGGCAAGAGGGTGAAAGGACAGTCAGTCTGCGGAAGACCATACCCTTCCAAAAGAGGTCCTGTTTAATACAAGCTGGCATGATTGCACAGATCTGCAGATAGACCTAAACCTCGTGCCCTTGGGCAAGAGCTTGGGAAGCACTGGTGCCAACTTAGTTTATCAAAATATTCTTCTGTTGAAAAACCAAGTCGTCAATCTTCAGGACTCTTGGCTGGTGAGGGAATCATTTTGGCTAAAGCACACCACTGTTTGTACTGAAGCAAAAGCCCATGGGTGTCCTGATAAATATGGTGCAACAAAACTTGCATTGCAGGGTGGAAGGGCAAGGAAAGGGAACATTTTCTTCTGCCATGGGTCTGTTTACTATGTAGTTGTTGAATCAAATAATAGTTGAGGATATAGTGCAGTATGTGCCTAGTACTGTGAAAGGTGCTATGGGAAACAGTAAGGAGAACGGGAAGGAAACAGACACTTACTTGTTGGTCTGTATAACGTTATGCCTTCAGAGCATGTACATTTATACACGTGTATTTTCATAAATTGGTAACTTCAATACATACACCAGAAAGCAAGAAAGGATGAAAATAAATGACTTAAGTGCCCAGCTGAAGAAGTTAGAAAAAGAACCAACAAAATATCCTGAAAGGAAACAGAAGAGAGGAATGAATAAAGATAAAAGCAGAAATTAATGAGTTAGGGAGAAATCAGAACCAAAAAATAGATTGAAAAGCTGGATCTGGATCTTAGAAAAAAATAAACCAAAAAACAAAAACAAGATAAATTGCTAGATGGCCTAAGCAAGAAAAAAATTGGAGAGCTCAAACCATATAAAAGTGGTATATAGGAAATGATTACAGGAACTGAAGAAAATAAAAGAATCACAAAGGGCTTTTTTGTTCAGTTCCATGTGAATAAATTTGAAATCTTCTACATTCATTATAAGAATTGAACAAAACATTGATAACAAACACCAACAGCACACACAAAAAGATAACCATATACCAGTGATACTTATTATTTTAGATGCAAAAATCCTAAATAAAATATTAACAAGAATAAAAAATTAGTGACACAAGAAAGGATCATATACCATAACCAAGTGGGATTTATTCCAGGGTTAAACTATCCCAGGATAGTTTAATATTAGGAAATCGATTTTTTAAATTCATCGTAATCATAGATTTAAACAGGAAAGGCAAATGATCATCTCAGATATTGAAAAGAAATTTGACATTACTCAAATTATTGAACTGATAAAAGGCACTCAGGACAGAAACAGAAAAAGACATACACTATAAATAATCGTGTGTGCATATGTCAGAAAAAAATGCATATATATAGAATGGGTTTATACCATTGTCTCCCCTGGTTCTCAAGCCTTCACATGTAGGCTGAATTTCACCCTTGGCTTTCCTAGGTCTCCAGCTTGCAGATGGCAGACTGTGAAATTTAGCCTCCAAAATTACATAAGCAAATTCCTCATAATAAATATTTTAGAAACACAACCAGTAGGTTGTATATCCTTATATTATCTACTGGTTCTGTTCCTATAGAGAACCCTAACTAATACAGATTCATAAAATAAGCCCAATAGCCAGCAGCACCATACTTAATGGGAAAACACTCCAGGTATTCCCTCTCATGCCAGGAATAAAAGGGCTATCATTTCCCCACTTCATCACTATTGTTTAACACTGTACGCAATGGGAGTAGACAAAAGAAGGGTAAAAAATGGAGAGATACAAGTAAAATGATCACTTTTTGCAGTTATAATTGTGTCTCTAGGAAACTCCAAGAGAATCAACCGAAAAGGCATCCTATACGTGAGAGAAGTCAGTGAGGTGATGGAGGATGAAATTAATATGTGTAAATCACTGACTTTCATCTATTCAAACACCAACAAATTAGACAAGACAATGGAAGATCCCATTTATACTAGCCACAAAAAGTGATTAACATTTCTAGAAATAATGTGCAAGGCTATAAAGCACTTAAAAACATTCTGTAATGACAAAAACAACGACTAAAACAAGTGACTATTCCAAACCATATTTTAAAGAAAACTCATCCTCAAAAACATATCAATTTTCCTAAGTCAATTTAAAATTTTAATGTAATTGTTCTTGTGCTGGTGGCACTTTGGGGACCTAATCACTCTTATACTCTCATACACCCCTGGCAGGAGTTTAAATTAGTACAGTCTTATAGAAGGTAATTTGGTTAATGGTATCTATCAACATTGGAAGTAAACATATTCTTTGAATAATGACACCTATTCCATTTGTCTTACACATATACTCATTCAAATGACAAGTGCAAAATCATTCATCCCACCATAGTTTGTAGAAGCAAAAGGCTAGAAACAGCCTTCCTGTGCATCGGAGGGTACACTCCTATAATGGAACACAATGCAATTGTAAAATTCAAAAAATATATATGAGAAAGGATTATGGATGTGGATAGGGAAGTAAGTAAATTCAAGATTAGTATTAAGAAAGAAAATAAAGACAGAACAACTTGTAGAGTAAGTTACTATTTGTGTAAAAATGTGTGAGTCAGAGGAATAAATATCCGTACTTCCCTGTATAGGCAAAGAAAATCCCTGGGCAGATACACAAAAAGAAATGAATAATAGTTGCTGCTGCTTTGAGAACAGAAGTGGACACTGCCAAGGCTAGAAAACAGGAATACAAGGGAAAATTTTAAGAATACATATTGTGGTAATTTGGATTTTTGATCTACGTGAGATCATTACAATTCAAAATACCAAAATCAAATTTTAATAGAGACAGATAAATAAAATATAATAAAATTAAAATAAAAATTTAAAAATAAAAACAATTCACATGGGAGGAACGGTTGATTAATTGAAGACTAAAACACTAGTAATTAATTACTAAGTGCTTAATATGTGCTATGATCTATTTTAGGCATTTTTACATGTGTGAGATGGGCACTATTATCATCCTGATTTATGAAGTGCTACTATTATCCTTATTTACAGAGGAGGAAACTGAAGCAGAGATACATTAGATGCCCAAAGTCACAACTGGGCAGTCTCCCAAAGCCTGCTTGGCTATGCCACCTGCTGATAGATAACATGACGTCATATGGAGCAGTTAAACCACACACCACCACCCCCGCTACCACCCCAAAACACCTGAGGTTCAATTCCTCACTTCACTTACTAGCTGTATAACTCTGAAAAAAGTCATTCAGCATATAAAGATCCGGCTCCCTTGTTTGTAAAATCATAATGATTAAACCTGTCCTGTCTCTAAAACTTGCCATGAGCTCATCTGTGTTTGTGTATGATGGGAAAGCATGTGGAAAGATCAAGAATTTAAATATGTGTTACAGAAATAGATTAGAAAAGATGCAAGAATCCATCTTCTGGAGGGTAGGAGGAAGCAACAAAATAAAACCAGCTGAGAAGCAAACCTTGTGTTTTCCCACTGACTTCCATTGTGACTCTTAGGGAGAAGTTAATACTGGGAAAAGTTCCGGACCCTGGCTGGAAGGAATGACATTTAAGGAAAGAAATGATACATACTGCCAAAAAAAAAAAAAAAAAAAAAAAAAGGTAACTTTCTAAGAAAATAGCAACAGTCATATCCAAAATAGTAACAACTTTAAAAATAGTGTGACACCGGAGGAGCCAGAAACTCCAGTTCACAGGGACAAGAGAATAGCTAGGAGCAGAAAGGTGTCACGCTGTGTGAGGAGCGCCATTTCTGGGAGTCAGTTGTGATCAGTCAGAAATTGGTCCCTTTGGGCATCTGTTCGATGAATTTCTACTAAGTGGGGGCTCTGTGGCTCCCGGGAAGGCAGGCAGCACAAGAACATTCTCCTTGGGTATCTACAGAGGGACCTCAGGCTGACGGCAGTCACCGCTGGGCCTCACCCCACCTTCCCTCGGAGCCTAGATCTTGTCAGGCCTTAGGTCTTTGCGATGGGAGCATCTCCACCACAAGAGAGTTGTTCAGAAGGAGTGGATGCAGCAGGGGGAGGCCCTGACAATGCCGTGGCGGGAGCAGCGACTTCATTCTGTGTCGGACGGTTCATCACTGCGTCACCTTGGGCTCTGGTTTCCTTTCCAGTCAGTGTTCACCTCGCTTGTCCTCTTTGCTTGCGTCTCCCTCTAACACCATTCTCTGCAGCCACTCGTGTTCTCTCGCCCTCTTTCCAAGCTTTTAGCTTCCCGGCTCAGCCCCCTCTGAGGTCATTCTTTCTCTCCAGACCAGCTCTTTCCTGCCACCACCCAGCATATCCATATACAACCAACAGGCATGTCTTGCAGGTATCCCCCACATACAGGTAAGAAAACAGAGACACGATGAGCTGAAGGAACATCCTTAGGGTTATAGAAGAGACTGGAGACAGGGAGGGGCTAAAATTCAGGTCTCGAGGCCTGAGCTCTTTATTCTTTGGGCTCGTCCCCATTCCTAAGACGGGTAGAAACTTACTGGTGACCTTACCTCCTCATTTCAGAGTTCTCAACAAAAATGGCAAAACCTCTTCTTTCCTCAGTCCTTTCCTCTTTATCCCCTATTACCAGGCTCTCTCTCTCTCTCTCTCTCTCTCTCACATACACACACACACACACACACACACACACACACACACACACACACACAGAATCCCTTAACTTGATTTTGGGATGCAGAGGTGAGGAGGGCTAGCATATATACACTTGACCCTTGAACAACATGGATTTGAATTGCACAGACCCACGTATGCCCAGGCTTTTTTCAGTAAGTACAATAAATGTATTTTCTCTTCCTTATGATTTTCTTAATAACATTTTCTTGTCTCTAGCTTACTTTATTGTAAGAATAGAGTATGTAATACATAGAACACAAAATAGGTGTTATTGGACTATTTATGTTATCAGTAAGGCTTCTGGTCAACAGGAGGCTATTAGTAGTTAAGTTTTGGGGGAGTCAAAAGTCATGTGCAAATTTTCAACTGCACGGGGGTCAGCAACCCCTAACCCCCACATTGTTCAAGGTCAACGGTATATGGCAGTGGACGCGTCATAGCTCTCCATCTCTGCATGAGGCTGCTGGAGGAAATCAAACACTTGCTGGTTAGGGTGATAATTGACGTTTTTGTGCCCTCTCCAAAACCTGGGTGTGAGCGTTAATTTAGATAATGTCTACAAGGCCTGCGGAGCTAGTCAACAGTCAGCATGACACAGCACTGTTATTACTCAAATAAGGAGACCAGCCACAGTTTCCACTTTATCAGCCGAGGAATTTCTAATTCTGGGCTGTCATCAGAAAAGGAGAATGGAAATCAAAAATCACTGTGATGTCTGCCTCCCTCTGATTATCCATACTGATGTCAAATTAGTAAGAATTAGTAAGATAGGTTTAGACAGCGGCTTCCGTGTTAGATTTATGAAAGTGATTGCGTCCATGGAGATCCGGGAGCCTCAGAGAGCAGGCTACAGTGAATTGAGCTGTCCTGAACCCAACTAAATTATCAATTACTGAATTTTCAGGAACAATTCACCTTTAGAGCCCAAGGTTATTATATGAATTTCCTATACAGCCGCTGGAGGAAATAACCCAAGAAAATGAGCAGGGCCCAAGAAAAAAAAAAAAAAAAAGCCCTGCAAAAGGACAGCTTAATAAAATGCATGCATTCAGTTGATCCTGGGGAGAAATTATTTTGCTCTGGCAAATGACATTTGTATCTAAACATCATATTTTCAAATAGGATTGTGTTTTCAGCCTGGCACCACTGGGATAGGAAAACGGTGTCCTGATTGTTCAACAATGTACCAAACGGATTCCTTTTATTAAAATCTCATTTCACTGGGATTGCTCCTTTGAGAGAGATAGGCAGAAGAATGCTGGGAAACCAGTGAACCAACACCGCACAATTGTATCAGCATATTAAGTACTCCTGCTTACGCATTCACTACGCACATGGCCTGCGTGTAATGTGCGGCGAGAGCAAGGACGTCAGTAGCTCAGGACCTTGGGAGAGGCTTTTTTTTTTTTCTTTTCTTTTTCGTGCTTCCTCCCTTCCTGCTTTTTAAATGAAATAGGGGGAGAAAATCAAAGTTCTTATGTCCTTACGCCCTCTCCGCAATGCTGCCACTTCAAAAGTGCCTTTATTTGATTCCTTTCATCAACAGAACCCAGAGTGATCAATGGGAAATAACCGCTAAGCCGCCAAGTACAGACTTTGATCATCACCGAGCTCCCTGTCCAGCCCCGGTCCCAGCACCAGGAATTTCTTAGGCATATACTGGGCTCCTTTGGGACCGGCTCCGATTACCCTGGAAACAGGAAAACAGCTCCAGTTCAAAAATCAGACAATCTTAGGATTTTTTTAAAATTATAAGATGAAAGGGAAAATGGTTACCCATTATGGTTGGATGGCCACATATAGTTTATTTAAAGATGGGTGGTTGTGGAGAAGAGAAGCACGTCTGAGCACAAGATTTCACACAATTCTGCCAAGATTTAGTATAAATCAATGACCCTGAATTCTGACAGCTGATTAGACCTTCATTCTTTCATTCATTTCCATATGTTAAATGAACAGCTACTTAGTACTGTGTTCTGTGCCAGGTCCTACTGGAGATTCAAAGGAGAATCAGAAGGAGCTCCTTCCCACGAGGGGCTTGTAGGTCTATTACCAGAGACGGAACGTGTACAGGTCCCTCGAGTACCAGAGAGGCACCAGCAGAGACTAGCAAAGGTGAGCAAATGGGGACATGGGGGTTCAGGAGAGGGAGAAGTCCCCTCAGCCTGATGATTCGAGGGAGCCTTCTTGGAGAAGATGCTATTCGATCTGGGTCTGGAAGCGTTGGTAGAATCGCACACATGCAAGATGCTAAGAGGAAGCAAAGAATTCAGGCAGAAAGAATTACATATGCAAAGACCAAGTGAGGGAGCATGTGGACTGTGTCAGGAGTGGCATGCATACTTCAGGGCAAGCAGGGGTGCCCCGAGAAAGTGGCAGATGAGCTGGATATCGGGAGGTTTCAAAGCGCCTGACAATTTCGTCAATTCTTATTCATGGTATTAAAAAAAAAAAAAAAAAAAAAAAAAGACCTATGGGCAGTCCTTATCCAGAATCTGTTCTGCTCTGTGTCATGTGACAGTGTTGTTACCTAGCCTGGAGGTGGCCTCTCTGTCTGGGCCCAGCCCCCGTCTGCATACCTGTCCCTCTGGTCTCTGTTCACGCATCACTTCAGCATATGGTGGCATTTTCTGGCCCTGAAAGGACTGACACACCACCCAACCCGCCTCTCTTTGTCTATCCCTTTCAGTGTCTTTCTGTCCCAAATCTAAATTTGCACAATGAAGACCCGTTGGACTACACTGAGTGAGGTGCACGTTCCTCGTTCCATCATCCTTTGTGACTGGAGAGGATCGCATCCTTCAGACAAATATGGCGGCCTGGATCCACCCCTTTGGCTGCTGCTATGAGTACAGGTAATTCCTGGAGACATGTGGTATCAGCAGACATTTACCTCAACTAAGTATAATATGCTTTGTAAATATCACAAATGCCTACCAATATGTAAGAACATAAGGAGGTGTGCAAGGCACTCTAGAAATAAGTATCAACTATTAGAAGAGATGTGAAACTTTTGGTATTTACAAAGGCAACCTTCAGTGATATGGGAGATTACTCTGTGGAGAAAGCTTAAAACTCAACACTGCTGAGTAAATGGGATGTCTCACCCTTTGGATGTGACCCAACCTGCCTAAGGGTCATCAGTACAACAACTGACGTCATTTCTTTTTACCCTAGGATCCCCAATAGTATGTTAACTAGGAAAACAGAATCTTTCTCTGCCTCATCCTGCATGCATTTAAATCATTTATAACACACAGAACATATATTATGCAGCCACTTACATAAAGCAGAATTATTAACAGAATATATTTTCACCAGCCAAGGCCAGAGTTTTATTTTTATAGGGTATATAGTCTGATAAACAGTGACAGCGAAGAAAGAAATTTTACGAGGTAGTGGTTAAAAGGGGTGGTGGAGGTGGGGGAGCTGTAAATAAATACTTTTAAAACCTTTTTAATGCTGGCCGTCTTTCCTTTATAATGCGACCACAGAGTCCTCTGTTCATATAAACAGTGTCTGATTATTTTAATGTACCAATATTATTGGCTGCAAGTTCCTTTCCCTGGGCAAGAGTACCCAGACCCCAATTGCCACTACTACTTTCAGCTTATCATCCTTTTAATATAACTAGCTTGGCCCAGCAGTTAATTGATTAAGAAGATATCCTGAGTGTAACACACACACACACACAATGGCAGAGAGTCAAGCTTATCATGCCCGTGAAAGATATATTCCCAAATGATATAGCCATAAATTCACCTCTGTAATTGACTCCACTAACAGCCCCAAACTTAAATATGATTCATGCTTTCCCATCAATAATTTGATGTGCTATGAAGTTAGCCTGTGTGATTCTTGTACTTTAGAGATGTTCTCTCTCCCTTGGTTATAATCTTGCACATACCAGCTTTCCTAAAAGTGCCGTGCTTATGCAATGTAGGTATCCTGGGTTCAGCTAAGACTTTCTGCTTCTAGTTAAAGGGAAGAACTTGAAATTGTAGGGCCACTATGAGTACTGCCCAGTGAATGCCAATAGCTGCGGTTTTCTACTAGTACATACGATAGAATTCATTTGCTATTGGAACCTCATCTGTTTCCACAATACTTGAAGTGTTCACAATGTGTGTAAGTCAGGATAGTTAATAATAAGTCAGACCAGAAAGGGAAGGAAACAGAGGAAACAGCTGTATCTGAGAAAGGCTGACGTCTGCAAAGAGTCACTGAATTTGACTCTGCATTGCTTGGTGGCCAAGGCCAAAGGGACATCATGCTTTGTTACCAAGACAGTATGTTTTAACGCTGCAGACCAATGACCCTCAAACCTGGCGGTCCCAAAGTCTACTGCTTGGGGCCAAAGACCAAGAGATTATCTCCTCTATTTAGAATACATGGACTTTATGGTGAATATGTCAATAGTCTTGAAACGTGTAATAAGATAATCAAATTATTACCTATTTTTTCATTAGGTACAAGTTCTATAGAGTCCTGAATATGGATAATTCCCCACTCAGTTGACCACACAGATAGTTGTTGGCCTCAACAAAATAAATGAATGAAGAGATGCAATATGTACATGTGTGAACTCGCTCAATCTCATCAATCTAGAACATAAAATAAGCACACTTTTCCAGGCTACACAGGTAATTCTAAGCGTCCCTCCGGGTCCCCAGGGTACTTCTGTACCAGTTTCCTCATTAAGTTGCCACAATGTACCTCCACCACCGAAGTCCCCTGTAGAACTGCCACTGCTCTGGCTACCATCTCTGCTCCCACAGAGGCTGTCCTCTCCCTTGTCACTCCATTTCAGTCATTGAACAAGTATTTCCCATAATTCTCTCCACAGCACAAAGCTGCGATGAAGTCGACTTTGTGCGAAAGGTTTTACTCATAGTTCAGGAATAAGGAAATGAAAATAGCCTGGCAAACTAATTTTTGCAAGTATTAGCATATCTCACTTTCCTCAGAGCCCACAGGCCCAGATCCTGCTTAGTCTTAACTTTCTTGGAGATGCATGGAATTCCTCAAGGGCTGGGAGCTGGCTGTCTGAGCCTCTGTTCACTCCCCCGAGACACCTGGAATCCTGTCCCACCCTCAATATCTGCCTCCCCCCAACATGTATGGTGATGAACAGCCCTCGACTTCGACCCTGACCCCCGGGAAGTGTAGCCTCATTCCCTGGACCCAGAAGGACAACCTTATCAGAATATGACATCACAACATCAGTACATTTCCCCAAATCTTAGTCATTCTGTCTGAGATAACCCCACTGTTAGGACAGAAAATTCCAGCAGGGAGAGCTGTGAGAAACTTCCCTGTGCTAGTGAGTGGTGGAGAGTGTGTTGGGAAGTCATTTCCGCAGTGTTCTGTGACAACACACATCTCCTATCAGCAACTGCTCACCCCCAAACACCTATGACTCCATAGAACATGCAACAGCTTTCACAACAGAGTACCCTCAACTCACACAGCCAAAAAGTATTTCTGCTCCCCACTTCCTCTCGAAAAAATTCTAGAACAGGAGAAAAAATAGACAGAGCTCTGGCCCAGTCATATATCAAAATTTACATTTCCAAGCAAGATACCTGTTTTCTTAGTCTTCAGCTGTTTTATTCAGAAATCATAACACTTCTGAACTTTGCCTCAAAACTTGCTTACAAATTGGTAACTAAGTGGCACCTTCCAACTGATCCTCTTAAGACAAAGGGACGGTCTTAAATGTATTAAATGTATTTCTTCATTATCTCTCCAATATTTAGTAATACCACCTCCAAACCTGAATTTTTATAGCAAAAGGAACCAGCCATGGAGAACAGGAAATTATCAACCTCATGGTAGAGTTTATGGTGAATTTTTGAAAACCCGTATCTTGAATCTATAAACCTGGAAGTTTTCTGATTTCAGTTCCTCCTCCAAATGAAGTACCCTCATTGCCTTATGGTAGACATAAAACCAGAGGAGACAAACCCATCTCCTTTCTACTCCACAAGCCTTTCCACTCCGAGTTCCTTCTGAATCATACTTAGAGGCCACTTCCAAAAAGCATGACATAAAGCAAACTTTGTCCACCTAACATCATCACACATTGAGACCAAGATTGCAGGAAGAAATTTTATCTTGGGCGCTTAGGAGCCACTGGAATGTAAAACTAAATATTCTGCTGCTTTTGAAAAAACTTCCAGGTAGATGGCATGGCCTGACAGGTAAATGCCTGTTTCCCATATAGTGGCTTGTACATGGAAGGGACCGAGCCAGCACACCTGTATGCTTCAGGACTGCAAAAAAAAAAAAAAAAAAAAAAAAAAGTGGAGCTGTTCTTTTAAGGCAGGCTCCCCAAGAACTCAAAGAACCATTAGAGAGGTGGTAGTACATCAAGGTGAAGTGTGCAGGTTCTGGAACCAGCCAGAATCCTTCCCAGCTACACCACCTACTACATACATGACCTTGAGCAAGATACTTAGTATCTTTCTGCCTCAGTTTCTTCATCTATGAGGATAATAGTTGTCCCCACCTCAGAGAACAAAATGAATAATACATGGGAAATGCTCACAATATTATCCGCACACACCGAGCACCCAATAAATGTTAGTTCATAACATGATTCTCTTCTTCCTATAATTGCTTTCTAGCTCCCACAGTTTTCAAGGACCTTGGCTCGAACCTAATCCTTTAAATTACACCTCACCACCGTCTCTTCTCCTCTGTCACCACTGGGAAAGAAAATGCCCCATTCCTTATTCACCTGGTTCATTCAGGGATCTAACGGGAAACCAGATATGGCGAGAATTTGAAAAGAAAAAGCCAGGCGAGGTGTATCTCATGAGTAGGAAAGTCATTCTCTCACTGGTTTGTTCTGTTCGAGAAAAAAAAAATGGACCTGAAACATTTTCTCTGAAAAATGAGGGGAGGGGGGAAGAATCTTATTGCTTATGTGGGGGTTTTGTTTAACTTGGTGAGGATGGAGATTCCTTAAACTGTGGCTTCTCTTCTAAGCAGGTGAATCATGTGCATATGTGTGACCCAGAGCCCACCCGTGGCTAATAAATTGATCCACTAATAGTTTACCCAGAGAGCTTTCAATTACGAAAAGACTTCGGGCTATTTCTTTCTACCTAACACAACTCTGTTACTTACTTTTATTTGGGGTTCCTGATGTGGGGCACACAGAGGAAGCAGAAGTGGGACCTGTCAAAGCTTACCTCTTTGCCATTGAACTACGGAGGAACGGAAAGCTAAATATGTCTATCAGCATCACCAGATTAGAGACTATGTTAAAATCAGCAGCAGCTTTATGAATGGCCGTGAAGCTCAAACCCGTGATCGATGGCGGAGTGGTGGAGGGGAGCCGTTAGGGAGTTTCCTGGGAACTCTGGGCCATTGCCCACATGGAAAGGGGAGCCCGGATCCCCGAGAAACGGAACAAACAAGGATGAATAGGAGCCATCGTGGCCCTGTCAGTCAGTCCATACACCTGGGAATTGACAATATGATAAACCAGATGGCTGGATTGAAATGCAGCAGCTGGCTGTGGGGTACAACTCAGCCCCCTGGTGAGTACCATCGCAGGAAGTAAGAGTGATAAAATGCAAGAAGGAGAAAGCGGGAAGCACCATAGATGCACACGTATTTTTAAATTCTCAGTTTACTCTTTCAATCTCCCCATACTACAAGGCAGGCTCCATGAAGACGGGGCCTTTTCCTGTCTTATTTAATAATGACTTATTAAATAAGTGAAAAAATGAAGTAATTATTAAGCATCTCTCATGTGCTAGCATGGAGGAGTGTTCCTACCCCCATGAGCTCCATATCCAGAAGGGGCAATAAGTTAAGCCCCCAACTACCACACAATGTATTCCGTTAGGATACAACTGTGAAATGATCCCCAAGGAAGCTGGGCTTTGGGCAAGTTAGGCGGTTTTAAGAAATGTGTCAGGCAGGGGTGGATGATTCATCCTAGGGTTATAAGAAAAGTAGAAGTGAATCAGAAATAGAAGATGGGAAACTGAGGAAACAGCATATGCTAACATCTAGAAGCAAGAAGGGGCGGGAGGAAACCCCAGGGCCTCTACATCACTTAGAAATAACGTAGGCTTTCAAATTAAAACAGACCTAGGTTCAAACCCTACCTCTGCTTCTTACTACCTGAGTACTCTTGGACAAATGACCCCAACAGTCTGATATTTGGTTTTCAACATTTATAATGTAGGGGAAACATTGCCAGTATTTCAGGTTCAGGCAAGGATTCCGTGAGATTGTGCTTTCTGTGAAGGACCTGGTGCACAGCCAACCTCAGGATTTGCTGTCCGCCATTACAGTGTAGGGGATGAGGGAATCCAATCAAGACGGGGCAAGTGCAGAGCCTGAGCTCTTACCCACAGAAGCTCATGTGACTTGCTTTTTTATCCCCATGCAACATTGACACTGAAGTAATGTCTCCTTTCAGGTTAGGTGGTGACTTGTCAACACCTATGGCCCTCCAAGTCAAGCCTCTGGTACCTGAAAGGTGAGTTCAAAATGCACGTTTGTCTTACTTCAGCAAGACTTACTTCCTAAATCACCTGCTTCAGCACACAGCCCGTTGGGGATTAGTGTTTGACATGAAAGGCTGGGACCTGGCAAGCTCACCTCTGCTTTACAAAACCTGGACAATCCTGGAAGGCTCTAGTCATTCTACCAAATAGGAGGTCTCAGAAGACCCTCAGAAGCTTGTCTGTGACTCTCCCTCCACCTGACTAAACCCAGAAGAAAATGGGTGGGGAAGAGAAAGATGCTTTAGAGCAAACCATAAGAGATATAGGAAGACGGGACAAACGGAGTGGCCAACTTTAAGGGCATTTCATTCTCCAGAGATCATTGAGTATAAAATGAAAAAGAAAATATAAAGGCCTAGATACAAAAAAATTACAATAAGTCAAGAAACATACCAAATGCTTAGATGAGGCAGAGAATACAGAAAGAGACACGTGTCCTACCAGATAAGAAGCTGTGCTATAATAAAGCTATCCAATAATTGAAACGTATGCTTCTGGGGCAGAACTACACTGACAGATCAATGGGACAGAAAATAGTCCCAAGAAATGTGCAAGCATATAGAGAAATTTAGCACAGTCTTAAGTTGTCGTTTCAGATCAGTAGAAGAATGAAAAATTTTCCAATAAATGGTTTTGGGACAGCCAGCTAGCAGCTCGAATAAAATTTAATTTGGATCCTTACCATGTGTCTTATTCCAAAATAAATCCAGGCTGGATTCAATATTGAAGTGTAAATCAAACACATAAAAACACTAGAAGAAAATTTAGGTGGCTATTTTTATAATTTTGATGTGAAGGATTTTCTGATCATTCCATCAAAATGAGAAACCATGAAGGATAAATTTGAACACATAAGGATTCAAAACATTTATCTGACAAAGCCCACTGTCACCCAACACTAAAAGAGAAAAAAATTAAAGCATATGGCACAGCCTCTTTTGACAGGTTACTGAGGAAAAGGTGTTCATGCTTCTAATAATAAAGCATGGTTTCCAGAACTCAAGACACACTTGCTGAGGTTACTCTGGGTCATGCGCATTTCCAGGCGCCCAGGACACAGCTAAGCAGGAGACCCGTTTCCTGCTCTCACAAAGCTTATCATCCAATGATGAGTGAAAGGGAGCTATAGTTTCCCCGAAAATAAGATCTAACCAGAAAAGAAGCCCTGCCATGATTTTTCAGGATGACATCCCTGAACAGAAGCCCTACATCGTCTTTTGGAGCACAACTAAATATAAGACTCGGTCTTATTTTCAGGGAAACATGGTAGGAATAAAGTCTTCAATGTCATGCGGGGATGAGTGCTATGGTGGAAATGAAGCAGAGTGCTACCTGAGAGAGTAGTGGGAGGTTATAAGGAGCAGGGGTCAGGGAGGTCATTTTGAGAAGGTGATAGTTAACCTGAGGTCCGAAGGACCACAAGGAGCAGCTCAGCGGGAACTGGGGCACAGGCGTTCCCAGTGGGGGAAGAAGCCAGGGCAAGGCATGCAGTGGGAAGAAACTGGCCTGACTGAGAGAGAAAGCATGCTAGACAGAAGGGAGTGCGGTACGGGAAGAGGCTCAAACACCTGCAGGCTACAGATCGTACACAGCATTATCAACCACGGTCACCTTTTATTCTGAATGTGAGGGAAGCCTTTGGACCTTTTAAGTAATCAACTGACATCTGGCTCCCAGAAGAAGAAACCTATTAAATATGCGATTTCCACCAGAGCCTACCTTAGCCACCGGCATATAGGGAGGCTCCAGGTCTGTTCCCCCCAAAAGCAAGTCACAACATAAGACAAATCCATTCAGAGCACAGTGGAGATGCCAGTACCCGGAAGATACCATATACGAAGAACCATAGGACTCGTACGCGAAATCTGAGGCACACTCACTGGAAGCTTTGTTTTTCCACTCCTTTTTTCATTTTTGCTTTGCCAGCCCAGATCAGTTGGAGGCCAGTTTTACATGTGCTTTCCATTTCGGAATCTGAGCTCCTTTTGAAAGCTCAATGTTTCATAAGCAGATAGATGGGCTTTCTTTTAAAAGAAATTGAAGTTGTCACGGATATATGAGAATTAACCAGAAGCTGAGCTTTCTTATTTCCTGGATTAACCATGTGCCTCTTGGAAAGGGCTGACATGTGGGTAGGAAGGAGACTAATGTATACACGGACATGGGTATACGAGTATGTGTTTGTGTGTGCACACGTGGGTACAGTGGGGGTGGGCAGATATGACCCACACCAGGGGTGACAGACACCTACAAATACAATTCCCCAGGCGCTGGCTGTGACTCCATCCCTTTCTCTTCTACTCAAGACAACAGTTCTGTGAATTAACAGAAATTAAAAGGGCAGTTGAGTGTGTTGTGTTGGAGATGCAATGGAAGAAATGATCCCACTCTACCATTTGCAAACCCCTTAATATCATGGCAGAATTCAATTTGAAATTCAAAAGGTGCACAAAATTCAAAAGGTACCCCAGCAAGCATCACCCTAAAGAACAGGAAAACCTGAAATATACTGTGTGATGGTAAAACAAATACTACAAACTCTAATTAAGAGGAACACAATCAAAGAACAGGAAAATCTAAAATATACTGTGTGACGGTAAAACAAATACTACAAACTCTAATTAACAAGAACACAATCAGTAACTCAGCGAACAATAATTTGATAAATTAATCACTCGATGAATTGATTGTAGGTAAATAGATCTTCTCTGTCCAAGCGTGCATACTGTTATTTCAAATCTCATCAGAAGCATTTACTGAGCCTTTTCTCTCGTACTGAGAGTCGAGAGAACACAAGGCCTTCTAAGACCTACTCTCTGCAATCAAAGGAGCACAGAGCACATTTCTTTCTAAATTTCTGGAACCCACAAAGGAAGTATTGCCACCAGAGCACGGATCCTGAGCAGCTCCCCCTCCATGGGAGCTCAGACATTTGTTTTGCTTAAAGTGTAAAGAAATGCCATTTTGCTAAATCATGTTTTTATTTATGACATAATGATATCATGGCAGAGCTATTTTATTGTCACAGACGCTTGGAATATATAAAGAGAAGAGAGTGTTAGAAAAAAATAACAAAAAACACATTTTCATTTTAACATCTTCATTTTTGTTAAATGAAACACTGGCTCTCGAAGCGTATTTTTTCCATATTATTTATACAACTTCTTTTCAAAGGAGCCCCCTCTGTTCCACTCCACCACATTCATCAGCAAATATTTCCTAAGAGTCTACCATGTGCCAGCTAGGCTAGGCCCAGTCAATGGTCCAGAGTTCCTCTTTCCTTGGGGATTGGTCAGCACTGAGACACATAATTACAACTGCAGGTATTGTTACGGCCGCGATGGGTGTTCACCAGCATCAGGCAGGGTATGGGGAAGGGCTAGTGAATGCTATCCCCTGTTGTGAGATCTTTACCTCTCTTTTCCTCTCGAAGTATAAAGGGAAAGGAATCTTCAGTTAAACTTGACTGCCATGATTAGGTTGATTCCCATTTAAGTGAGTTAGAACACAGGAATAGTGCTAATGACTAGAAACACAAAGGAGTCTGAACCCGCGGGGGCCGATGCATAATCCAATACACTCATAAGCATCAAAGTTCCATAATCAAACCTATTAAATAATCCATAAAGCATGAAACAAGGGAGCAAAAGAGGAAGGCGCATATGCTTTACTACCAGGCCTGAATCTCTGAGTAAACACAGAAACACATACACACAGAACGACAGACACAGAGACACACTCACACTCTCAATCAACATGCCCAAACGTTCACACCATACACTCAGACACACTTCTGTACATATGAAAGCTAGGACAATTAAAATCTGCCTGGGTGCCCCAGGCATTCTGAAACCCCTTCTTACTTCTGCGGAGCCCTGTATGGAGAGGAGCTGATGGCAGAGTTTCGCCTCCTGATATCTTTCCGTACAGCAGAGCCAGCCCTCCAGGGCTCACCAGGGCCCTGAAATACTTATTCTGAGAAGGGAGGCAGATCCATGAGCTAACAGTCTTGAGATCACTATAATCGATACCAATCGCCCCCGGCCAAGGCTGTCTTTGCCGTGCTCCGGACATTTCGTGCTCAGTCAGCTGGCTCGCGCCCCAGAGTGATAACGTTATTGATTTTCATCCTGTCCTATTAAGGCCACCTCTCACCTCCCGAGGGGTAGTGGTGGCCATGCCCATGGTTTGCTCACCCCCAGACTCCTTAGTGCAAGAGACTATGAGATTACCTTCATAATTTCACACCCTCAGATTCCGTCCATAGCCTAAACAATGCACTTTCACACAAATGATACTGCCCGATTTTCCTAAATGCCCTTTTCCATCCTTATCTGTATGTTGGCTTTTTAAAAACGCAGATGGAACATTCCCAGCCTCTTCCCTGTGCTCCGATGACACTGGGCTTCCACCATGTGCTGCAGGTAAGCAGCTTGCCCAGCCCTCTCCTCTGTGCAGTGGGGGACGTCAGGAAGACAATGGGCTTTACAGTCAGACGGAGCTGGGTTCTAACCACCGCTGCACCAACGCTCTGACTGTGGACAGGTTACCAAACCCCTCTCTGAGCGTTCATTACCTCAACTTTGAGAAAGCAGATAATAATCCCTGCCCCATCTCTGTGCTGAGCTCTTTAAATGAGACCCCGTGGAGGAAGGACGAAGCTTGGTGCCTAGTAAAGCGTAAGCATCTCATCCTTTTTCCTCCTGCTCTTCCATGATAGACTGTGACCTCCCCCAGGCATGGTCAGGCCCTCCTCATCTTGGGTTTTCCCTAGCACCACACGTGGCAGGGGGAAGCCACAGTGAATGTTTGTGGAATTGAGGACAGAAAGGCAGCTACGCTTTTATAGATGATGAAACTGCCTCTCGGAGAAATTAAGTAGCCTGTCCAAGCTCCTGCCGATGACAGAAATGACTCTACTGTGTTCCAACATTTTGACACTTTGTCTAATCTTTCTCTAAGTCCCCATGCCTCATGTTGGTTTCAAAATAATCTGAACACGACAGCCATGCAGACTCGGTATGGGGATGCTGTTTCACTTTCCTTCAGTTAACCAGTTCCAGTCTCCGTTTAATGGTTGGCATGGGTTTCCACCATCATGTGTTCCAGCCCCCGATCCTTTCCCCCGCAGCTGCCCTCCTCAGCCTTCCAACAGCACAGTGCTTTTCATTTACCAAACAGATGCTGCTAAAACAACCCCAGCCCACCTCCAAGTCACGTGGGCCTGGGAGGCAGGACCTCTCTGCTTCCAGCTGCAGCTCGGCTTCTTTGCAAATAGCACTTTCTGGAGCCAAAATGCTCCCCCGTGCTCCAGGTTTAGAGATTAATCCTCTCCTCTAAGTTCTTGTTCTGAACCTCAGCCCGGGGGCCAGGCCTGGCTACGCAAGGGCAGGTCCAGATGCTGCCAGCCTGGCGTCTGAATTTCTATTTCCCACCTGTGTTCTCATTATTAGTTCCACTCGCCCGCTGGAGTCCCTTGTACTGCGCCATCGGCGTTAAAGTTGACGTAAGCTGCTCACTTAGCTAGTTTGTCCTCCCATACTCATCACCTCTGCTGTCACCCAGGACGGTCCCTTCCCTCCTGCCCAGGTCAAGCCCACCTCCACCTGTGCGCTCTGCCTGCCAGCACACTGCAAGGATTTTCTTCCCCAAATACGACTTGGACTTAGGGATTTACTTTTAGTTTATAAATCTCCTTCACACATCACTTGCCCCTTCATCTTCATTTAGTAACAATGACATTTCTTTGGGGCCTCCTCGGATAGTATGTATGTGCTAAATAAGGACTGCATCATCAAAGGGAAAAATACAGAAGAGAATAAAAAAAAACAACAGTCCTCCCTCAAGCACCACAAAATCCCACCAGCCTTCTTACAGATCACGGATACTAGCAACGCCACATTCATGAAACTGTTAAAGAACATTTTCTGTTTTTTTCTCCCGACTTGTGAAGTCGCTTGCTGTTGACTGTGGCTAGACCAAGTATACACACACGGTAACAGCGCATGCGTAAGTGCTTAACGTGAGAAAGGCCAGGCAGTATGACCAGGTTCACTGGACTTTCTAATTCTGCTTCCCTTGGTGCCTCTCTTGGCACCGTAACATTTGGTGCTAATATTTCTTCCGCATTTTTGAAAGTGGCATTCCAATAGTTAGATGCAGGGTGCGAGAGGATACGGGGTTCCCCAGAGCAGGAACACACCCCAAGTTAGTTCAACAGCATTCTTGAGCACAGGACCTAAAGCACGACCTCAAATGTATTTCAGCACATAGTTCCATTGGGAGCAACAGTCTTAGCATCAACACGTCACCTGAACACTCCCCTTTATAAAACAGGAATGTTTTAATTAGAGAGAAAGTGGGACTAAGTCTTTCCAACCAGGGGAGAAACCCCCAACAAGAACAAGGCAGGGCCTGGCGGCAGAGCCGGGAGCAAACACCCCTGCCTGGCTCAGAGCAGACTTTGACAGCTCTCACCCAGGCTCAAATTACTCCTAAGAGCTCCCAATGTTCCCACCTGCCATGTTCTCTTTACACCCAGAGACGGTTTCAGTGGCTGGAGTCAGCCAGCTAGTGTAAGCTGCCTAAGGAAACCAAAGGACCAAAAAGCCTCGCCTCCTTATCAAATCCAAGGGCCTTGGGTCCTCTGACCACCCATTTGGGCTCCTCTTGATAGTTTGCTCAGGCTTACTATGGATTTGCACTGTCCAGATCCTGTACTTGGAGTGACAGCCAAGGCGAGGCACTCCCCTAAGGACCTTTCATGCAGGAAAGTCATTCAATCCACACAAGGTCGTGTGATGCAGGAGCTAAGATCTGCCTCTTAAAGGGGAAGCCTGTGGCCAGGATGGTGGGACAGTTCACCCAGGCTTGCACAGCAGGTAGAGTCATGTTTCAGCTCAGACAGTCTGACGCCGACACCCACGTGCTTGACCAGTGATGCCAGACGGACTGTCAGAGGCCACACTCTGGGGAGCCATCTTGATTCTCCCGGACACGTGTCTCCTTGCCTGTGGCAGGCACATACTAAAGAATGAAGGGAACTTTTTACTCCTAAGTCAATTTGCTGACATACTAACTAAAGACCATGGCACCCTCTGACGAAAAAACAGAGAATAGATGTCTGTGGCCTGAACCTGAAGTTTAAGCCATTTGAGATACCTCGTAATCTAGAAAGAATGCTCCTGAGAATGAAAACGAAGGAAAACAGCCTCCACCAAATCAGAGAACATGCGATGACTATGGGAACGTCATCCAAAAGCCACATGTCAGGGTGGCGAGAATCATTTAGGCGGTCTCCAGCCTACGGGTCCTCTCCCACTCAGATCCTGCCTCCCCCCATCTGTGTGCAGGCTTCTTACAGGAGGTTCCCAGGAAACGCATGGCAAACAAGGGAAAGGTCGTGACGCAGAGTCAAGTTAGTGTCCTTGGGATTTATAGCCATCCTCCTCTTCCTGGTACAGAGAGGAGGAGGGCACCCAGGCAAATGGAGACTTCCTGTGTGAATATACATTTCTCTTACAAAAGGGTAACTTCTGTTCTGTTGTTAGACTTCTCCTGGGTCCGCAGTTCCTCAAAATAATCAGTTCAAAATAATCACTATGACAAAGAGGCGTATTTCTGGTGGCATATTCCGCTATCCTTCCAAAACATTCCTTGTTCTTTAGTCCTACAATGTAATAAGACCGCCTAGGGACATGTGGTACATCACGGGGTGTGTGTGTGTGTGTGTGTGTGTGTGTGTGTGTGTGTGTGTTGATGAGGGGGAGGGTCCTAAGGAAGGGAGGTGTGGAATCCAACTTGCATAAATTCATTTTTTCTATGGTAATGCATCACATAATTAAATGAAAACATAGTTTAGAAATAAGTGATACCTATCATGTTTTCAGTGGGATCAAAAAATATAATAATGAATTAAGTAGACGGTGGCACAGAGTGACTCCAAAAAAGCGAACATAATGGAAATAAAATGAAAGAAAATGAGGCTCATTTAGCTTCCTTTTCTCAACAAAACTGGAGTAATCAAGCACAAAGGTAGTATTACCAGCAATCACACAAAAATAGGCAGATACACTGATGGGCCATTCATTGCCTCCCTGGAATTTTCCCTTGAACTCCCACAATATTGTACTTTTCTGATCTCAGCGTGTCTCCTTCTCTAACCTCCCTGCTGCTGAATCCTTTGTGGCTTCGCTCTTCCCTCCTGGTCCTATTTGTGGTTCTCCCTGAGCTCAGATTTTAGCCTTCTTCCTCCTTCCGCAGAGATGACATGGCACTTGGAACATCACGTCATGTAAAGCCTAAAGCCTGGTGTCACTGCTGGCCAGCCGGGGCCTGGCCAAGTTGTTTAATCCCAGAACCTCATTTGTCTCATCTTCAGAAATGGGGTAAAAATAACATCCACTTGACAAGGTTTTCATGATGATTAAACAGAGAGATTGCTTCTGAAATTCCTGCCACTGTGAGTGTGCTTCACAAAATAGAGCCGTAAGTATCAGTGTTCTATGACTTCATCTACAATGCTCTGATAATTTCAAATATCCTTTTGTCTCCTCCCCACTTCTCAGTGTGCCACAGTACTGTTTGAGAGATCTAATTGGCTTTATTGAATGATTCATGAATCGGGCAGCATCCTATCTAGTAAACAGAGACGTGTTCCGAGAAGTTGTACAAAATGAAAGGTTTGTATAGGCAGAAACTGGGCAGGACCAGAAAGTTAGTAGAAAAGAAAAGAAAGGATTATTTCAGGCCAGGGCACCTTCTTTAGGGAAAAGGGTGGCAGCAGGGGTCTCATCGGGCAGATTATCTTCCAAGTGTCAATCAGGAAATTCTGGACTGATTGGTTTAAGGTCCCCTTCCTGGGGAGGGGCAGACACAGCCATTAAGTCTTGGTTGGTTGTCCTGGGAGTCACGACTCCATCTTGGGCCTGTTGTTTCCTCTTTTAACAGTATTTTATTTTTATTATTTTTATTGAGGTCAAATACGTATACCATAAAAGTTACCATCCTAACCATTTTTAGGTGTACAGTTTGGTAATCTTAAGTATACTCACATTGTCGAACAACCAATATCCAGCCCTCTTTTCATCTTGCAAAACTGAAACTCTATACTCATTAAACAACCCGTCGTCTCCTCTCCCCGTAACCCCTACCAACCAGCATTCCACTCTCTGTTTCTATGCGTCTGACTACTCTAGGTGCCTGGTGTAAGTTGAATCATACTGTATGTGTCTTTTGTGACTGGCTTATCTCCCTTAGCATAACGTCCTCCAGGTTCATCCATGTTGTGTCCTGTGTCACGATCCCTTCCTTTTTAAGGCTGAATAATAGTCCACTGTGTGCATGTACCACAGTTTCTTTATCCATTCACCCATCGACGGGTATCGGAGTTGTGTCCAATTTTTATGACTTTGCTAGATTATGTTTGTCAAGTAGAGCCCAGATGCCAGATGGTGAGTTATGGTTCAACAACAGACCACAAAAGAAATCGAGGTAGAAAAGTTTGTTACTCACAGGTCCTGAAGGAAGGACACGGATGCCTCCAGGGACCACATGGGGAGGTCAAGGCAGGGAGAGAGAGGGAGAGATAGGAGCAGGGATACATGCCCTCATCAGAGTCTAGGTGGAGTGCTTTGGGGTTCCTAAGGCTGGATTGGTCAATTCAAATAAAAAAGAGTGGTTGTGGTGAGCTCTGTGCAGGTCTTATCCAAGGGGTGCACAGGGAGAAGGCCCTGGGACGCACAGGAGACTTGATCACAAGGCTGTTGGGAAGTCATATCAGGAACTTACGTTGGCTTGTGACTCTGCAGGCTGCTATCTAGGGCATGTGCTGGCATGAGGGGGCTGGTGTCAGCTTAAGGTACCTGCAGGCACTTGGCCAAACAAAATGAATGTGGAAGCAGCAGGACCATGAAGTCGCTTAGCTAAACAGTTCACACACCTCTTGTCTATTGTGAATTATGTTGCTATGAACTTTGGTGTACAAATATCTCCTGGAAACCCTGTTTTCACCTCTTTGGGGTAGATACCCAGAAGTGGTAGTTTTGAATCATGTGGTAATTCTATTTTTAATTTTTTGAGGGTCCTCCATACTGTTTTACAAAGAGGCTGACCATTTTACAGTAAACCAATAATTAATTCTGGACACCACAACTCCCCTCTAACCACAACTCCCCTCCCACCACAACTCACCACGAGACTCCCCTCTAAAGAGATATACTGAAGATGTTTATGATTATCTCACTCTGGGAGGATGAAGAAAAGGGAAAGCAAGTGTTACTCATGTTAGGAAAGGATTTTCCATAGAATTCTCTTGTGAGTATCTCTCCTTGGGAAAGAAAAACAAGTCACAGGCATATGTTTGGGGTTAGATACTAAGTATGATTTTCTAAAAGATGTGCAAAGAATTAGAGATTTTGTACTGACCATCAAGACCCTAGAAGTTTGTTTTGATGTAGTGAGTTTGTATCTCGAATAAGACAAAATGATTGAAACAATAGTTCTTACATCTATCCCTCATTCATCTGCTGATCACTGGGTAAATTAGGCAACTGCTGACCCCACCCTCCTGTTGCCACAACCTGCAAAGAGGTGGGTCCATCTTAAGTCAGCTCTGGATGGGTGCATGGGATAAGATATAATGCCCATTAGGTAAGGGGTGGCCCTGGTCACTGCTTTGGATGGCTTTACAGTCACACTGTTCGCATGAAGACCTTAACCAATCTACTCCTTTGACTTTCTTCCTGAATAAAGACCTTTGTAAGAGGGTCTAGGGCATTTACATTTTGATCCAGATGGAGTTATAATCACAGTCTCTGCCTCTGACCATATCTACCTGGAAAAACCCAGAAGAGTATCCCTTTCATGAGATTTTCCTATGTGAAAAAGGGATGGGAGAATGATGGGTAAAGCAGAGGTAGTTCTATCTTTTTCTTTCCCTTTTGTGTGTGTTGTAAAGAATGCAAAATGTGGGTAAAATACGTGAGTGGTTAGGGAAGGTTTGTATGGTTCAGATCATAAAACATTCTGCAGCACCCTCCAAGGTCCACACTTGCCCCCATATGCAGGCTGATTTTCACTGTTCCCAACAAAAGTCCTTCTCTACTCCAGCTAAATCAGTTTTCTCTTTGTCCCTCAAACAAATGATAATACAGAGCATTTGATCACACTGCTTTCCATACCATGGCGTCTGTTCCAGCCCTGATTATCTCCCTTTTGTATCTTCAGATCCCACATATCTTTCAACAAACAGTTTTTACTCCCCCAAGAAAACTTCTTGGATTATTCCAGTCCACATATACCCCGCTACTTCCCAAAATTCCACTCTATCCAGGACTATTCCATTCTTGTTTAACACAGCAGTATTTCACATTAATTGATTCCTTAATTGACTGACATTTACTGGATGCCTGCCATTTTAAAATTATTCTCCTAAACCATCAGTTTATATGGTACTCAAGCAGATAATTACACAAATAGGGATGACATAAAGTAGAAGGTGAACGTACACATATCAAAGAGTCATAAAGTTCTGTGGCCGTTTAGAAAAGAAGTCAATCAATTCTGACTGGAAGGATCAGGGAAGACTTTGTGGGGACAACTTTGGCATTGGGACTTCAAGAATTTGGATTTCTGGAAGGAAAAGAATAGGGAATTCTAGACATGGGAAGATGTTCCTAGGGAATTACCTCACTGGTGGTACTTCACTGCAAGCTGCCTGAGGAGGTACCAGGGAAAGCTGCTGGCTGCTAAGTACTCCTGGCCCCCAGGTGCAGTGGAAGGTGCTAGAAAACATGCCTGTGCTTCAGGAGCTAAGTGCTGGAGAAGCTCCTGGGCTGTAGAAAGTGGGCGCTAGAGAAAATGTGAAGGCTGAAGGAGGCTAAGGAAACTATCACACTGAAAGCAGAAAGAGAAATCCCTTCATCATGCAGTTATCCGCCAATGCTTTCTACTGACAAAGCTTAAGGTTGTATCAGCCAATACAGGACAAATAGTTACAGGGTTCATCGCCAGTACAGAGCAGAGGATGAAGGGTGCACTTGGTGCCACAATAACAAAATACCTGAGCTGCCCCAAAGTAGATGTGGCTTATGATTTCTGAGCTTTTCTAGTCAATTTAATTATATATTTTAAAAATATTTTCTTCTAGAGGCAATATAGTTTTAGTTTTAAAGTCTATATTGTAGAGTTTTAAGTGGAGAAGTGACATGATCTGATTTACATTTTGAAAGAATTACTCAACAAGTTATTTACATGCTGGAAGGAGCAATGATAGAAACAACGTGATCGGTTATGAGGCTACTGCTACCATCTAGATGAGAAATTTGTTAGCTATAACAACAAATCTGGTGGGATCTGGTGAGAAGTGGTTGGGTTTTGGATATGTCGTAAAAGGTAAATTCCCCAACAGATAAGATGAGGGTGCGAGAGAAAGAGAAAGGTCAAGATGATGACAATGTTTTGGTCAGTGCAACTGAATGGATGAAATTGCTCTCGTTACTGCACTGAGAAAGGTTGGTGGGAAGAGGAAGAGAGGAATCAAGTGTGAGATTCTGGACATAGTAAGTTAGAGATGTTTATTAGATATCCAATTGGAAATATGAACAGGCAGTGGGAAAGAGTCTGGAATTAGGGATCAGATCCAGGCTAAAGCTATACACGAGAATTCTCAAACTATAGATGGCAAATTAAAGCCATCAGATTGGAAGCTTTTACTTAGGGAGTGGGTACAGATAACAGTGAGAAAAGGGACCAGCTCTAGGGACCAGCGCTAGGACACTCCCAGGGATAAGACGGCAGAAGAAGAAAAGAAATCCAGTACAGGAGCCTAAAAACTCAGGAAGTAACAATAAGAAAGTCAAGAAGGGGTGATGTCTTAGAAGTGAAATACAGAAAGTGTCTCCAGAAGGAGAGACTGATCAATGGTGACACGTGATGAAAGGTCAAGTGAGGTCACAACTGAGAACTGACCATTGGATTTGGTTAGGTGGATGTCAGAGCCGCGGTAACAAGAGCATTTCCAGGGGAATAATGAGGCACAGTATCTAACATGAAGGGGAAAAACAGGAAAGGGCTGGGAGGTGTCAGAAAGGGCAGATCTTAATACAATCAAAGAATAATTGTAGGGAACACGGGAGTGCCCGAGCTGTATGGACAGAATACCATCGGAGGCATTAGCTTCCAGAAGTAGTCATTCTGGGTCACGGCAGCTTTTACAGTGCGGCCACAGGTTTGCTCGTCGGGCTTACATGGAGCTGGAGGACTTGGGAGTTGAGGCAGTTACAACACTGTGCAGACCAGTCATGGATGGATTCTGCGCCCTGACATTGACGCTGCCCAGAGAAAGGCAGGAATTGTGAAGGAACAAGCACGAAACCCAGCAAAGTAAGACATTCTTAGCTGGACTAGGAGCTAAGTGTGAGGACCACTCTCTGCCACGAAGGCAACTACAATGGACTCCTTCCGAGCACCGAAAATACACACCAGCCACTTTTCTGCCCCCATCATCAGGATGGAACATAGAAGGCACAAAACAGCTGCTTGGAATTTTAGGGATTTACCAAAAAGAACAAATGCGCCCAGCAGTGTGGGCTGTAATGCCACTCCTCAATGAGTGAAGTGATTCATGGGTATGAATCACCCATGACATCTGTCACACTGGTCTCAAAAGCTGGTGCGGATTCACACTGAGGCTGACCCTGCTTTTTAGGGTCTTGTGGTTGTAGATGTGTGTTTGTGTGTGTGTGTTTCTATGCATGCGTGCATGTGTTTTGTCATATGATTGTACATTAAGGAACTTGATACTTTTAATCTGAAATATTTGGAGATGAAAAAAAAATACCTAATAAGGCTGAATGCTTAGATTTGGCTTCTTTTCTGTCTTTATAGAAAAGAGACATTGATAAAATCTGACTCCTGAGCCATCCTCTGGACATTAGCGATGCTTGAGGCAGTGTTTCATGTGGATGTGGGGCAAGAGCTTCACAATTTAAAACAAGAATAAAACATCCTTCATCCACTTTGCCTCGGGCATGCATTTCAGTTCCCTGGGCCGTGGATGCCTGTCAGGTAGAAGTTCACAGAAGCAGCTGCGTCATCTGAGCCCACAGATGTGACATCAAAGCCATCTGACACTTTAGAGAGGCCGTGTGAGCTGCTGGGGCATTGGGATAGGACACGTCAGACTTTCAGTGTCACTGGAGCCACAGATCTGCCTTGAAAATTCAGGCTAAGTTTGCCTCCCCTGAGATTCTACATTGTCCTTCGTAAATCTCTACGTGACTGAGAGGACTATGATAAGTAAATGAGTGAACATCAGTGAAATCCTCCAACACAGGGCTCGGTAAGTACTGGCTTCTTTCCCTTCTTTCCATCTTCTCTTTATCAGTAGGAGCAAAGCTTATTCTTTCTGCCACAAAACCCCAAGCACAGTGCATTAGGAAATGCTCTGGAAATTGTAAAGTACGCCATTGCGTCATCCTAATCCAAAGCATCTAAGCTGCCATGAGGCCCAGCTTGGGTTCAAGTCTCTGCTCTATGACTGATTGGATGTGTGACTTTTGGCCAGTAATGTCCCATAGTCTTGGTTTCCCCTTTTGTACGATGGGACAATGCCAGCCCCTATCTCCGATGGTTGTCAGTGAAAAGTTTCAATGAAAGAGCGCATAGGAAGTGCTCGGCTCACTTCCTGTCATGGAGTAGGGAGCATTCCAAAGCTGTTAGCTTTTAACTCTGCCTTTGAATAACATTCACCTTCATCCTAATTCCACCCATTAGCAGAGAGAGAGAGAGAGAGAGAGAGAGAGAGAGAGAGAGAAACATTTCTGGGGGCCTTGCTTTTGTCTTGGCAACAGAGCAGCTGTCCCAGTCCTTAATCCCATTCTAAGCACCTGTAGCCTCTGTGGTACCCACCATCCCAGCTCCCATCTGACCTGAAGGATGTTTAGACCCTGTACACAACACCAGCCCAGAGAGCGCAGGTAGAACCATCTCTGGGACAGAAAGGGGTGGGTAGGGAAGGAAGGAACTCTCTGACAGATGTCACACACACACACACACACACACACACACACACACACACACACACACACCTCGCAAACCTAGGGCAGAGGCCCAGAAGCCGTTCAAAGATGAAAATATTCTTTCTAAGTTTGGCCCAGCCAATTTTAATGAAAATTTCTGTGTTCTGGACAATGGCACAGAAAGGCCAGGGTGCCTACAGAGCCCCCAGTGGCACCTTCAGACCAAGGCGGGAAGACAGAGCCCTGCGCGTGTCACGGAGAACCACATCTGCAGGCGTTCAGCACCAGGGTGGCAGGGGTCACCCCGACGTCGCGGAGATTCTACAAAAGTGTAATGTGAGGTGTAACAGGTCTTATTTTTTTTTGTTGTTGTTTGTGGCTTTTTTGGTGAGAGGACTTCTTGTTGTGTTTTGTTTAAAGATAAAATAGTAGGTACGTATGTCTATGTGGGTGTATGTGTGTGTGTTTGTGGGGCGTCGTAGTGAACAATGGTGTCAAAATCACTTTGAGAAACAAACACAGCTCACTTTTCCTCTACCAGTTCCTCCAATGCCAAGATTCCGTCTTACTCATTCTGTTGTCAAGCCTAGACATACGATTTTTAATCAAAAGTCCCAGGTAATTCTGACACTCCCCCTTCACTGGCGGGAACCATTAACAAAACATCAGTAAGGCCGTATCTACTTACTCCCAGCTTGTTTCAAGTAGGAAGTTAAAAGAATCAAGACTCCTCCGTGCAGGGCAGGACATTCAATCCAACCAGGGCGTCCACAGGACCCATTACTAGTTTTCTCCCAAAGCTCACTGGACACCTCGTGTTCTCGCCCCTTCTTTCCGTGCCTGGTTTGAATTGTCACTCTGCTTTGTATTCTTTTCCTTTCTTCTCTTCTCTCCTTCCTATTAGCCCCTGTGCCTTGCAGGGCCCATCAGTGTGACCGTAAGGAAGTCTGCCTCTGCCACCAGCTGATTTTAGTGCCCTCCCCACCACATGCTCCTCTGCACCCCACGATAGCCCCTTCACTGGATGCTCTTTAGCTGCCGGTGTTTCCCACAGGGAGGCAGGGAGGGGCTCACCTGAGCCTGCCCTCTCCTTGTTGGTGACACGCCGTCCTGCCTGGCAGCTCCCTGCCACCTTCCTACCTCGTCTGCTTGCTGGGTGCTCCTGCTTCCCAGGGCACCACTGTGGAGAGTGGTGTTCCACAAACTTGAACTTCATCAGAATCCCCTGAAGGCCATGTTAGACCAGACTGCTGCCCCCCACTGCCACCCTGAGACTTTCTGATGTGTCAGTTTGGGTTGGAGTTCAAGAATTTGCTTTCCTAACCATTTCCCAGTTGATGCAAATGCTGCTGGCCCAGGGACCACAATTTTAGAACCACTGATAGAGAGAAAAAGAAAGGACAAACTTGGGGACCAAGTTCCCTTGACTTGTGTTATGAATTCGGCCGCTGACAACTGAGGGACACAGACAACTTATCTGCCCTCTGAGAGGCTCCGTTTTCTCAATGGTAAAAATATGTTGGTGATAACCTCACAGAACTGTTTTAAGGATTAAACAAGATATTGTCTTCCTGGCTTTTTCTGTGAGAAGCCAACTTTATTATATGGGATCAGGAAGACTGAATTCCCCTTGCTGGACTGGCCACCAAGGCCAAGGCCATATGGTGCTTATGGCTGTGTGGCCTTGGCTCAGGTGTGGCCTTGGGTCACCATTTAATGCACAGTCTTAGAACTATGTCTCCTTCCCCTGACACTTCCCTACGAACCTACCGTCTATAAATAGAAAAGGTGGGCAACTTATTTTCATCTTCCTGGTCCTCAATCTCCCCTCCCTTACCCATGCTGCTCCATCTGGAAGCTTGTAGCTAATTCTAAGGGGTACATTTTGTCCTCAGAGGAATGTGCAGGGCTTGCATTCCGCGCTCAGAAGAGTGTGGTCTAATGGGTAGGACGTGGGAGTGGTAGGGTGAGGTTCTATTTAAAGCCTCCCTACTGACTCGGTGAGACATTCTAGGGGAATGGCTTCACTTCCGGACCTTCAGTTTTCTCTCAAAGGGAGGAAAGCAAGCCCTTCCCTAGTAGGGTGCTTCTGAAAAGTTCGTGTTTGAGAAGAATTTGCAGGTGGGGAGTTACGTGACCACATCCCACATGGAATCTAGAGAAGCACATTCTTTCTCTACCTTCTCGTAAGCATTACAGAATGCGTAGGTCCAGCCAGGCAGACTCTATCCTGACCCATCTCAAGGCCTGCAGGAAATATCTGAGACAATGAGAATTTTGTAAGCACTCCTGCTGCGTCAGTATGCCCCCTCCTCCTCGTGGTGAGGAGCAACAGAATGGGGGAACAGGGAAGGTGACACCACTGGGCCTGGCTCTGTCTGTCTCCACCTTGGGACCTTGGGCCAGAGCCTACCCCACTCCCAGTGTAAAACTTTGATGATCTCTGACGCCCTTTCCTGATCTTCGACACCCCAAGATTCTGGAATTCTGAGCTATGAGGTCTTTTCCAGTGTGGCCAAGAATTCAAGGAAGCACCTAGAGAATATTGGAGGTTCCCACTAAGAGACATCACGGCCTGTGCTCAGTCTTGTCCACCTGCCCCTGAAGAGGTTCCGTGTATCATCCACTCACTAGTCGGTTCGGGTTTTCGGAGTCCTTACTTGTTCGGGCTAGGGGCTGAGCTAGAGCTGGGAATAAGGCTACAACAAGGTCCTGCGTTCAAAGCGCCTACACCTGCAAGAGCGACACGTCCTGGAGAATGGCTGCAGTTAACCCCCACTGAGGGTTTGGAAAGGCTTTCAAAGGACAGAAGGGAAGAAAAAGGAAACTGGCTTAAGAAGCCATGGGAAAGGCACAGGGGTGAAGGGGTTATTGACCCATCCTGCCAGGTACCATTCCGGTTGCTTTACCTGCATTTATTCACCCTTTCATCAATCTTAAGATGCAGATTTCCCCCTACAATTTAAAATTAAGCAAAGTTGGGCATAACACATCTCCTCATGTTCCCAGAGCTAGTACATGTGAGGGTCAGTGCCAGAGACAACGTGTGTTGGACTCTATAGCACTCCCTCCAAAAAATCTGACACTTGACCTAGACTTAACCTCACTAAGATTTCCCACAACAGAGAAGGGGCAGCTCCCCAGGTGGAGGGAGCTAAATGAACAAAATCAGGTCTATCAGACTGGATTAGAGGCTACAACTTAAGGACGGACTCAGGCAGTGTCAGGAGATAAGGTGGGAAGGTGGAGGGTGCAGGGTGTGGAGCGAAACCTTGGACATTCTGTACGTCACTCCAGGCAGTGAGGAGCCATGGAAATGGGGAACAACTTGATCTGATTTTTTTCCCTTGAAAGCTACTGCTCTGACAGCATTGTGAAGGATGGGTTGGAAAAGTGAGCTTTCCTGGAAGTGATAAAATGATTTTGGAGATGGGGGGACAATAAGAGATGGAGGCAGTAGCCCAGAGGAGAGATGAAAAGGGCTTGATGGCGCCAAGTTCTTGCTCCCCTGTCTACGACATTTTAATAACTAGAAGAGATCCAGAAAAGTCCATGGGGTGTGTACTTAAAATCCTAAGAGCTGTCAGGAGACCTGCCCTAACCCCTTGGCCAAGATCCGTGGCTGCCACATAATAGGTATGAATTTAAACCGGAGGTTTGCAAATAAGTGCCTGGGAGGATGTTTCAGAAACAGACCTGGTCCTAAAGCTCCAAGGCCCATGAGGATTCTGATCTCCTTGGGGAAGGACCTAAGGAAGCTTGATTAGAATTTCTCTGGACTCTCCCAAATACACATCCTCTAAAGAGAAGGAAGAGCTGTTCCTGCCCAACCAGGCCTCTAATGCTGACATTGTCGAGAAAAAGAGCAGGGTTCTCAGACACCGTCTGTGCTTGCCTGACTCGGAAAGAGAACCAGGTGCCATACAGATTCCTGTCCTTTTAGACCATAAGGTCTGAGTCATGGGGCTCAAGAGAGTTTGGGTCACAGCCGTCCTCTGAGAAGTCGAGGCTTAAGTCCAGGCAGCCCAGTGGAGCCAGAGGAAAGCTGGAGGGGTGATGGATGGCAGCAGGGAAGTGATTCCATCGAGCTCTCACATCCTAGATAAACACGGGGCCATCCTGAGGCCCCAAGGCACCCAGACAGAGGCCAAGACGATGTGGAGGGAAGGAGATGCGTGCACCCTCTTATAAGCAGCTGCACTGACTCGAAAAGTGATCAGAAAAGGATGACATTTCCTGTTCATCTTGAGAATCACGAGACTGCCATCATCTTTACCTCCATCAAAACATTCACTTCTCTCCTTCAACTCTCTTGGGAGTTGCCCTTCTTTTCCTCCCATGGAAGGGCAATATGGATTCTGCACAGCTCACTAAGAGTCAGAGGCCATGAATGAGTGCTGGTCCCATCTCTGCCACTTATTGGCTCTCTGACCTGGCACGATTTTCTTTGTCTCTTTATTACAAACACAAGGAAACCATGAAATAATGGGGTTGGAATGACAGACTGCCCGTTACGGTATGGTCCACTGACAACAAACCCTCATTTGTTTCTTTCTCTCAGCCTCCCATTCCTCACTCCATTTATTTTCATCCTCTTTTTTCCCCCCTTTCTCTGTTTGTTCTTGCTTATGAAATCTAGCTGGTGTGACTAATGTTCATATGGTTATGAATACAGTTGTTTCTTTGTCATCTGTGATAATGAGACGGATCATGTGGATAACCCCAAACTGCAAACACTATTCATATACGTGACGGAGGAACATTCCAGTCTGACTAACAGTCTAATATTTGGTTTGGGCCACACTCGCTGAGTATCCATTAGCCTGTCAGCAGGATGGGCACAGAGAAGGTATGGGGGATGCCTGGGAAGGATGGGGGAGCTTCGGGAAGGAAGAGCTTGAGGCTAGGATACAAACGTCTCTTCCATCAATCAACAGCCTGTTTGTACATTAGACTTGGTTGGTTTGTGTGATTAACACCACAATGGCCTGTGTTGAATACGTCGCCTGTATATTGCACTGTGTGTTCCCCACCCAGTCACCCAGTTGGTTCTCCTTCCATCACCACGTATTTAACCCCATTTACCAGCTTTATCCTCCTTCCATTCCCTTTCTCCTCTAGTAACTACTAAACTGTCATCTGTGTCTATGAGTTTTTGCTTGTTTGTTTGTCTTGTGTGTTTGTTGCTTTCAGTTTTATATCCCACATATGAATGGAATCCTATGGTTCTCAACTTTTTCTGTCTGACTTATTTTTGCATATTTATTTGTATTTGCTAGTTGTTTTTTAAATTTCACTTATAATTCATCTTGGCTTATTTTGCAAAGAGTATGAGATGAGGATTTTACTGGAGATCACTCTTGACACTGTTAACTAATCCATGCATTTGCGATATTTCCCTTATCAGCAATTAGATGCCCACACATGCACTAAGTAGGTGCCTTGATTCATCATGCAGACCCCCATTCAGGGATAAAGAAGCGACTCCTCCAGCTGCAGGAAGATAGCCCTCAGCTGCCAGCCCTCACGGAGATCTCTTCAGCAGAATAAAACTGCCTTGCTCTGGGTCATATCTCCTTCCATAGACTGAATATTTGTGTCTCTCCCTAAATTCACATGTTGAAACCTAACCCCACGGTGATGGTGTTTGGAAGTGGGACCTTTGGGAGGAGATTAGGTCATGAAGGCAGAGCCCTCATGAATCAGATTAGGGCCCTTATAAGAGAGACCCCCGAGAACTCTCTTACCGCTTTTGATCTGTGAGGTCCTAAGGAGAAGACAGCCGTCTTTGAACCAGGAAGCAGGTCTTCGTCAGACCCGGAGTCAGTCCATGATCTCAGACTTCCAGCCTCCAGAACTGTGATAAACAAATGTTTGTTGTTTAAGCCACTCAGTCTATGGTATTTTGCTATAGCGGCCCGAATGGATTAAGACATTCCCTTTCTGAAATTACATCAATTCAAAGAGATTTTCAGTTGTATTTCATTGAATTTCTCTGTATTTACTTATGTCATCTGCAAATAAAGATTATCTTGCTCTCTCATCAGATATTCATGCACCTTCTTTTCATTTTCTACCACATTGTGCTGGAGAGTATGTTTGTCCCAATGTGAAATAATAATGGCAGCTGTAGGAATTCTGGTCAGGTTCCCAATTTTAATTGGAATTGTCCCTAGTGCTTCACTATTAAGCATTATGCTGGCTGATATTTTATGACACTTACCATATTTCCCCGAAAATAAGACCTAGCCGGACCATCAGGTCTAATGCGTCTTTTGGAGCAAAAATTAATATAAGACCCAGTCTTATTTTACTATAATATAAAACCGGGTCTATAATATAATATAATACCCAGTCTTATTTTACTATAAGATTGGGTATAATATAATATAATGTAATATAATACTGGGTCTTATATTAATTTTTGCTCCAAAAGACGCATTAGAGCTCATGCTCCAGCTAGGTCTTATTTTCGGGGAAACACGGTAATCATCTATAGAAATACTATGTTCTTGGTTTTCTAAGAGTTTCTGTTTTCATCTGTAAGAAATATGTTGCATTGTATCATATATTTTTACATCTGTTGAAGTTACCATATGTTTGTCCATTTTGAAATATTGTTATGATGTAATATATGAATAGAATTCCTAACATTAAACCATTCTTGAATTTTAGGATAGACTCGATTTCATTGCAGTGAGTGAGTTTGCACTGACTCTTTACAGAAATATGGATTTTCACGGATATATTTATAATTGCGGTCAGTAAAGGTTCTCAAATGGGAAAGAGCAGAAATGTAACCTGGGAAACAATTTAACAATGAAGGTTATGCAATCCAGAAAGAAGCCATGACAGAAAAGCAAGATAAATTTGATTATCGAATAATTTTAAGTCTCTAATAGAACAAAATGCTCCATAGCCAAAAGACAAATACAAATTGGTTAAAAATAGCAAACTGACAGATCAATTCCGTGTTTTAGAAAGTGCTCAAGCAATCAATTACAAAAAGAAATCAAATTGTGATCAATGGATAAAAACAGGTAGTTTACAGGGAAAAAAATTATAAACAGACATTATAATTTGAAACAACACCCAATCTCTTTGATAATTAAAAAATGCAATTCAAAAACTGCAATAGATATTATTTTAAGCCTATTAAAATAGCAAAACTGCAAACATCTGATGATTACATTCAGTCCTGGCAAGGATATGAGAAAATAGGAGAAGGGTTGGGCAATAGTTATCAAATTGAAAATCTATGTACATTAGATCCAGTAAGTCTGCTGCTAAGAATTTACCATATGGAGGTATTCACAAAAGACACACAGAAAGAAAAAAACTAAGCCAAAACAACCAATATATTCACCAACAGGAGACTGATTGAATAAATTAAGACACATCCTTTTGATGGAATCAAATGCTGCCATTAAAAAAATAGATTTGTGTGTTCCGATATGGAAAATCCAGTAAAAATTATTATATGAAGAAAAGCAAATTGCACGGAAGAGTGCATATATTCTGGCCCCTCTTCTAGGTATGATGAAAGACGGATAGAGAGATACTGGTATGTGCACCTCTTTTGTTTTTTCCTACCGGAATGTTCCCTTACAGGACAGGACTTGGACAAGATGTGGAGAGGAAGAGGGACAAGGACATTTTTCACTGTGTACTCTCTGTATTATTTGAAATTTTCATGCTACTTCTATTAAAATGTAATATTAGCAAAGATTTCCTAAGAGTTTTCAATTTTGTTTTCTGCTATATACTTTTCTATATTACATTGACAATAAGAAACTAAAACCATATTCCTGGGTGTCATCCCTAAGTGGTGAGGAGTGAGGCCGAGAAATCTGAAATTTTTACAAATATTCCCAATACATTTAATGTAGGTCACTGAGACACACACTTGAAATCTCAGTTCTGCAGCTATGCTATTTTGTTCTACCCCATTAGATATTGATAGCAAGGTTAGGCTAGCATAATAAATGATTTGCATAGCTGTCCATGATTTTCTATGATCTGAAAAAAGTTATATAGTATATCAGAATTATCAGTCTTGACAATTTAGGAAAAAAATTAGAGTTTTGTGGAAATAAAAGAGTCTTGTGGTAATAATCCTCCAATACCTTATTTATTTTCTTCCAAAGCTATTTTTCTATTTAGTCTTCTATTGACTTTTTTTTTGAATCACATTGAGTCAATTATATTTTCAGTCCAAATTATGCAGAGTTTCAAACTTATTGCAATAGTATTGTAACAATAATCTTTAATCATCTATAATAAAGCTCTAATAATTTTCTTCTCTACCATGTCTATTTTATAGCCCCTTTTTTATTTCCCAATTTTATGTATGAGTGCTCTCTCATTTTTCCTTTATTATCCTTAATTTTGTAAGTATTTTTAAAGAAGCTGAGCCTTGAACTTTTTAATCAATACTAATTATGCTGTTTCTGTTCTCTTATTTATTAATATCTGCTTTTATCTTTATTTATTTTCCTCTATTTTCAATTTTCCTTAAATTTGTTTTGCTGTCTTTGATGCATAAAACAGCCACTTTTATCGTTTTCTTCTGAATCATGAAAGCATGTAAAGTACTAAATTTTACTGTGAGTATACTCGTAGCCTCACATCACAATTTTCTAAATAACTTTTTTAGTATTATTTTATGGTCTGTAGGGATAATTTCATTTTTCCTTTAGCTCAGCAGTTATTTTTAAAATCTTAAAGAGATTAACATGTGGTTGATGTTTTTGTTTAAGTTTTAATTATTTACGTCTGAGGAAAAGCCAAAGTTGTCAGAAAATGTAATTATGTTGTATCTGTATTTTTAAATCTACTGAGGTTTTCTTTGTATTATTAAATTGCATGTTTTGTGAACATTTAAAATGTGTATTCTATTTTAATAGATACGTATTAATTTGCTTTTGTTAAATAATATTTATCATTTAATCCTGTTAAATTATATTGTCTATTTATCTTTGTTCTTGATTTTTCATTTCCTAATCTTTCAAAACATGAGAGGGGCATAGTAAATTTTCCCAAAACAGTTTTATTCCTGTTAATTTCAGTGTCCTCTCCATGTCCTTTTACTTTAGGTATATTTTTTGTTTTCACCTCAACCTTGCAGTATTTAACTTATTCAAATACATTATCTGACAACTGTGATATTTTCTGACTCCTTTGGCTTTTCACCAGACACAAATAATTAAAACTTAAACAAAAGCATTCACCCACATGCTAATTTCTTTAAATTGTCTTAAATAACTACTGCACTTGGCCTAACGTTAGCTACTTTGCTTTATTCTTGTAGTCAGTCAGCAAATATTTATTTACCACTCATTCTGTTTCAATAACAGTGGACAGAGCCATTTGACAGAATTCGGGCTAGTGAGATGTAGCAAAAGAATGCTAGAGTGACGGGTTCTCCACTTAGCCCTTCCTCCTGCCTGGATGCAGTCAGCTGGCTGGAGCCACAGCAGTCACCTTGTGATCAAAGGTTTTATTTACTAAAACAACACCAACAACTGTCTACCTCTGGAATTCTTGTTATAGGAAAAAAAGAAATCCCTATTTGTTTAGGCTACTGTTAGTTGGCTATTGTGTGCTTACAACCGAATACGTTCCTAATTGACATATGTCCTTACATCTACTGCAAGTTTTTCGAAAACATATTTGAAACTATAATTTTTTTAATTATGAAAGTAAGTACCCTGCAATAACTCTCTATGTAGTAAAATAATTGGAATACTTTTAATTCTTCTCATTTTTCAACCCTTGTAAGTAAACTTTGCGAAATCAAAATGTTATTTGGATTCAATTTTTACATTACAGATTTGCCATGTTGCTTTTGCATTTAATTTTGTAATCATAATTATAACAAGTATTTAGAATTATTATCTTGTGCTCAATATTATCAGTTTATACTACAGTTCTTAGATGGCTGAATTTGTCCATTCTTGGGTAAAAAACATCTGACTCATCTTTTGAGTAGCTGTCAGATGTCTTCAGAGATATTTTCCTAAAGGTTACAAAAGTGCTCTTTTTCTTTTAAATCCTTCCATAATTAAAATGCCTTTCTTTTGCCCTGAAGCATGAATACCATATAGACAACAACCCCTTTCTAACTGTAGAACTCTTGTGTTAAAATTTTTCATTAAAACTCTACATTTTTAAAACTGCCTTATGAAGTTTTCATGAAGAATTATGAAAAATAGTCTAAGGGCAGTACAATTATTTCTTTCCTTGTTAAACTATATTTTTTAGTTCTTAAAAACAAATGTTGTAAGAATGTGACGGTCTATCAATAATTTACCCTGGAAGATGTTAAGACCCTTGGATCACATGACTGTGATGATGACGAGATGATGTTTTTAGCTCAGGAAAGTTTTGTTCTGAGTGTTTTTCTTTATTCCTTCTTTTGTTTTGGTCGCTTTCTTCTGAATGTTGCTCGTCTAAAACTGTCTTCTGTTTTCTCCCTCATGTTTTAAAATCTATTTCTTCAGCATTCATAGAGAAGTATAGATTTCCCTCTACATCATTGACTTCAGTTTTTGCAGTACTTATTCTATTTCTTGTCTTCAAGGTATATTTTAATTCTGCTATTGCATTTCTCGGTTCCCAGAATTCTCTTCTCACCTCTGTCAGATTCTTTCTAATGATATCTACTGGCTGCCAGAGAGCCATTTTTATCTCATTTCCCAACGCTTGATTCACCAGCCCATGCTTTCTTGTAATTACTAAGAACACAAACAGAACATTATCTAGTTTATTGTTATTCTTTTCTCCCTACACATTTTCTCATATGGTATCGCCCTAGGACAATAGAGACTTAGGAGCTACCAGACTACTTTTCACCGGCTTATTCATGTTATCTTTGTGTTTGATCATCCTTGAATAATAGAAGTTGAGTATTTCTTTTGCCACTGTGCATTTTTGAATGAGTCATTCTTTCCAGAGATTAGCAAATAGTTGACTGACAGCCTTAGTTTCTGGTTGTTGTAACTGGCATCTGAATTAGCATAGATGCTTCAATGGAAAAGTCGAATAAGGTAAATTAGGTACAGGTTTCTGCTGCTATCCCACCAGAAACCCTGCCTTTTACCAACATGGGAAACCTCATTTTTCATGTGCTGCAAATAACAGACCACAAAACAATTTTTCTTTCATTCGAAAGTGATTTAAAAGTTAAGCTAGTAAGCTAGGTACTGGTATATTATACTCAGCAAGCAATAGGGAAGTGATATAGGAGAGTCCTTAGAAGTTTAGGTTTGGAGCTGACTTGGGTTTCTAATTCTTCCTCACAGTGTGACCTCAGGAGACCCACATGTGTGAGTCTTAGTTTTCTCATGTGTAAAACGGTGCTAATAATATCTACCTTACAGGGCTATTGGGAAAATTAAGTAGTGCATCATGTCATGAAAGTATTTTGGTCACTGTCAATACAGAAACTAATACATAACAAGTATTCAACAAAGTGTAGCAACTGTAATATTTTGCTAGTTGCACAATATTTTGTGAGACCCGATATTTCCCGTCAGTTTTTTTAAGTGAATCATTTGTACTAATGAATTTCAAGTACTTAGTAATCAAATTCCTAAATGAATACTGTAGCACTTTTAAAAAACAATTAATTAGCTTTACTTAAATAAAACCGCATGACTGCAGGCCCACTGCCAGCCACTGGTCAATTTGATCAAGACGACAAGAATGGGGAACAATTTCAAAAAATCTAGAACGTATTCGGTCAGAATACAATTCAATTTTGACTCGGTTTTACATACTGATAATACGTAGCTTAAGAGTTTCATGATAAGTCTGTCCAAAGACTAAGAAAGACTAAAATATTATCCAGAATTTCATTTCGTATTTTATCAGAGGAAAATGCTTTTACTATTGATAATTTTCTTTTACCATCTTCAGCTCACAGAAAGAATGTTTTCAGTTGGTTTGTCTTCAATATGGATTGTCTTCTGGGAGGGAGAAACATGGAGAACCAGAAAGCACCGTTTCCTTTTATCTGACTAGCCCTCAACAAGACCTCGATCCGAGATACAACCAAAGTTTGAATATGCTTCTTCGCATAGAAAAAACAGGAATCATTTTAAAGCCTGCTTTATAATTAAACTGATTCCTTTAAAACTTTGTGGGAAGTTTTTTTATAATGAAAATCCCCATACACGGATTTTCCAGTCCCTGAACTCTGAATTACTGAACTCCAGTCCTATTTCCCTTCGGTTAAGCAGCCCCCAGAAACAGCAAGTGAGCCCCTCGGTTCCTACATTCACAAGTGTCATCCTGAACTCAGGAGCTGCAGAAACAGTGAATCCGTTTTTTCACTTCTTTCTGCTCAAGGGAGCCACCTACTGTGTCAGTTTTACATTGTCCACATCCAAGCTAGTTAAAAACAGAGCATTTCGGCCGGAAGAATTATACTTTCAATAATTCAAAATTATTTTAATGCCTTTTTTTCATTCTCAGAATATAAACTATATCCATGACTTTAAGAAAGGGATTCTTTTTATCTGAAGTGTAACAATTCTCAAAGAGAAGTATTTGACTAGACATGCAAAATGCCAGAAGGCAATAGTAATTAAAACATCTAGCCAAGAGAAAGAAAGAAATAGCTTTCCAATGATGGTGTAAATTAACGACTGGGGAGAAAGAAGAAGATGAAAAACATTTAAAATGGGCTACATCCTTCCATTTCACCTTCTGCTGGGTCTATCTGTAAGGCCCCGTGCATAACATTTACCTTGATCTTTGGGAGACAACGTGGAGTACCTGAAGATCACCCTCTGAGAAGTCTAGAACCCAGGTTGGTGGTTCATCTCAAACCACCCACTGCAAACTACGTGACTTTGTACAAATCCATTTATCACTCTGAACCTCAGTTTAAACATTTAAAATGTGAGGGCAATAATTAAATCAGAGGCTTAGAACCATATGCTTAAATAAGTATGGCCAGGACATGGTATCTGAAAAGAGATAAAATTCAGGTGGCCCCAGAGTATTCCTGAGGAACCTGAGGACTCAGTTTGCAAACAAGTAGAGCAAATGATTTCTGAGACCTTCTCCAGCATTAATGTCCTGGATTCTAAATAAAATACGTTAAAAACAAACAAACAAACAAAAAATAGAGCCTTATGTCTCCATCTATACAATGTGTTCATGAGGTTCAGCACTGTACAAACTAATCCAAGTTGTGTCACTCTAAAGGTGAGAAAAATAACAGAAAACAAAAATTGGCTTTGCTTTAACTAACTCAGAAGGTGGTTAGTATTTCTGCAGTTTTGCCAGAGCTCCATCCTCCCCTCTGAAGAACTGCACGTGCGGGATGTGGAGTCCCTTCTAAGGAATTGAAATGGAATGCACGCGAGGTTTGCAAATATAAATGTTCTCTCACTTGAACTGTGCAGGATCAACTTGTACTACGAGACATTTCTGATGCTGGAGAGAAAATATGCTTAGTATGAACCCTCTGGCCACATAATAGGTTTGTCTTGTTTGTTGTTTCCTGAACTAATATAAATTGAATCGAGCAACGCACTCCAACCATACAGGACTTGAGAGTAAGAATGAGAAATAGATGCAGAGTTCAAGGTGCAGCTTCATTCCTGTTTCATGAAGCCAGCAGAGCATATGAGCCCTGTGTTCATGGAGCAAGGGTATCTATACCACACTTCATAATTCCTCTCCTAAATGTGGCTTCCCAACCTCCTTTCCTTCTCACTATACATCTCCTGGGACATGCAGGAAATTGAATAATAGTTAATGGCTGGTGATCATTAAGGAGTTTGAGATGTTTTATTGAAGCTTGGTCTTCCACCAATCAGGTTCTATTCCTTTGCTTTATTTAATCTTGACATTTTGCTGTGTCCATATTTATACCTGACATACAGTTTCCCTAAATATTCAGGGCTACTACCAACCCCTAGTAGATGCCTCTTTGATAACAGTAGACATATTTCCTATATCAGTTATCTACTGTTTCATAACAAATCACTTAGCAGCTTAAACAATAAACATATATTATCCCAAAGTCTATGGGTCAGCAACTCGGGAGCTGGGTGATTATGGCTTAAGGTCTCTCCTGAGGTTTCAGTCAAGGTCTTCATTAGGGCTGCAGTCATCCGAAGGCTCGTCTGGGGCTGGAGGATCTGCTTACAAAATGGCTCACTCTCATGGCTGTTGGCCAGAGGCCTAGATTCCCCACTGCTGTTGACAGGAAGTCTTAGTTCTTCACCATGTGAACCTTTTAATAGCACTGCTTCTGTGTCATCACAGAATGGCAGCTGGTTTCCTCTACAGTGAGTGATCCAAGAGACCGAGATCAAGAAGGAAGACATAAGGCCTTTTATGGTCTGGCTTCAGAAGTCACACACCATTTCTTCTAAAATAGTCTATTCATTAGAAATGAGTCACAAAAGCTGAACCCATGCCCAAGGGGTGAGGGTAAGAGGGGAATCCGTCTCCACCTGTTTAAAGAAGGAGTATCAAGGAATGTGTGGACATATTTTAAAACCTCCAACCTCTCTTTAGGATAGGCCAGACTGTGAAAATGGAAACTCTGAAACCAAATTACTGCAAGGCTAGCAATTCAAATGACAAAAGAACTCTCTGCAGGATTTTGTTAGTTGGCAGTGACATACTGCACGTTAAGTATTGGTTTACAGATTGTTAATTACTTGACAACGGGAAGCAGACCATCTTGAATCTAAATGTTAGGAACTAAAAGGAGCCACAGGTAGGTATCTCTTGTAAACTAATGGGGGGAATTATTTAATTCATAGAGCTTTTCAAGGAACACACCTGAAGTCTTCAAGAAATACACCTTAGAATTTTTCTGCTGTGAAGATACAAACCAGTCGAACCAAAGATGTTAATGATAAATTAAGATGCTAATAAGATGTTAATGCTTCTAACAAAGCTAGTAATAAAATTAAGATGAAGAAATCAAAGCGAATGCATAGATGACTGCAGTAATCTCTTCTTTGAAATTATTTTCATGATTGTACTAAATCTTACAATAACTCCTGGAAGAAAGGTAGGGGCAAACACGGTGCCATTTTTCTTGTGTGTTGGGAGTAGCAGGGGGAGAGCAGCGGTCCAGGTTAGCACACCAAACCAAAAGTTAATTCTTGCCCAAAGTAGATAAATAAAAATCAAAGAAGATATTTTTTGACATTGAGGCAAACAGTCTACTTGTTTGTGTTGTTTTGTTTTTTTCATTTTCCAACTGGATGTTTCAGCAACACACAGATATAGCACCTCCTCCCATTCCCCCCGCCACCCAAAATAAAACAAAAATTTAAGAGTTCTTTTGGCAGAGTCACAGATATTTACACTTAAGAGGCAAACTATTTTTAAGTTCCACTGATAACAAAAGAGAGATTTATGCACAAACTTCCCAAATAAATATTGTTCATTCTTAGCAAGTGACTGGGTGGGGTGGATTACATAACACACTACAAAAGGTAAGGAGCCCTGGCTGACATTCTCCATGCTTCTTGGCATTTTTGTGAGATGAGCACCCTTCATCGACCCCTGTGGAGCTGTCTAGCTAAGAGCTCTGGATTTCGGCAGTGAATGACACGTGTACCATCTGTACCTATTTGCCTCCAATTCAAGTGCTCCAGATGTGTTCCAGACACCAGTGTCTCTTTTGCCTTGGACAAGTTTTGCTTAACTTAACACCCATCAGCCAAGAGGAGGGCTGCAGTGTCTAGAGTTGTGTGATGGCAGAGAATTTTGTGAATGGAAGAGGCTCTTTCAGAAAGTCGGTTCTCTCCTGTTATCGCACTTGGAAGCCTTTGGTCTGCCAAGTGGGGTCCACGACTAGAGACTGTTGGTAATGCAGGAATCTCGGGCACCAGCGCAGACCTGCTGAATCAGAATCCAGGCTTTTTCAGGTTACTCCAATGTGCATTAAGTTTGAGCAGCAGTGCGTTGCAGAACGTCAACCACTTCCACCTCAAAAACACTCACATTCTGGATAAATGAGAAAGCTTTACACAGGGGCTAGGCCATCAGCTATTTACCTCTTGTCTGATCACACTGGGAATCTCACCCGAGCCTCAGGCTGCAGGAAAACATCCAGACTACTGGATATAAATGCTCACATCTTGGGGCTCACCGCCGCGTGTGTTGGGGACTCGGGCTGTCTGACCAGGCTACCACGACCAGCCGGGCCAGGGTTCCCACGGAGAACTCCTAGCAGAGGTTTACAAATAAAATCATTCAGGCAGAGTCACCCTGGCTGAAGGGAAAGGCACAAGACCACAACATATATACCTGGTTTATGGAAAAGGAGATCCCATTCAGACATGTTTAGCTCTGTTAGCTTTCCTGGGCTCCCCCAGCTTCCTCTCTCTCCACTGATTTATACACAAACAGGATGATAAGGTAGAAACGTATGTACAAAGGGCCAGTACTTCGCTCCTGAAAGGGAGAGAAGGCACAGTTGCTGCCATGCCCCAAACAAAAGGCTGTATTTAAAACTGAATCAGAGACTGAGCTATATTATATGCTCACATCTGAAAAGAACAAATACTCATAGATTCGACTATTCGAAAAGCCACCATAAGTACTTGTTAGCAAGTAAAACATAATACAGATTTCAGAGAGTTCTCAGGAGACCCTGAGGCTCTAACTGTCTTTTCAATAATTCATGACACCACATGGCCTGAGAGGGTATCAGCACCCTCTCCATTTTGCAGGTAAGGAAGAGCGCCCCGAGCGGCTGTCACGTGGCACAACTCTAACTACATCCGGGCTCTATGATTCCAACACAATGTGTTCTTTTCCGCTGTGCACACTGCTAGGCTGTGAAAAATTCTCACCTTGAACGCTGAAGGACTGTTGGAGGCTTACACTTGCTAATCACAGGAGACTAGTCACCTCGTCCAAGTGGAGAAACGGTGTAGCCCCCAGTCACTACTCAGAGATGGCTTCCATTCTTGAGTCAATTACAAAGAGGCAACCCTGAGATAATTGGAATGTAACCACTACTCTCCCAAAAATCATCAAGAAACAAGGCCCAATGCTACGCTTCCTAGCTAAGCTGTTTTTTCTCAGGTCTTTGGAGCTGGGTTTCACTATCCTAATGTCCTTTTTTATTCAGTTTTACAAGTGTGGCTCACAGGGTTGTGTGTATTCCTTTAAAGCCAGTGGAGAGAACCCACCCAAACTCTAGTTTGCTTGAGATTCTCCCTAGCACAGCCTGCTTCGTTGCAGGAAACACAGGAAGGGCTGATGCCCACGGCCCTGTCAGAGCTGTCTCCGCAACACCCTGGCCAAACGGAATCATGCAAAGTTTACAGAATAAGGCCCAGGTAAATTCTCCACAAGGGTATTGTGTTCTCAGCTGTGCCAGGCACACTGCTAGACAGTGGAGATACCAAACTGAGTAAGGACATACACAAAAGCTGCGTATGGTGAGTTGGGTGGTATAGCAGATTGAAGTACCTGGATATTAGGTGGGGAAAGTATGAATGGCGATCAGCAAAGGTTACATTAGGGGAGTAGGTAAATGAATGAACTAAGCTTTGAAACGTTAGTAACCGGCCAAGGTGGGGAAGGGTGTCCAATGCTCTATACTAGGACTGACAAATAGGGGCCGTTCTGACACCATTCCCATCACTGTGCCCAGGGCAGATGTTACTAAATTGCCATAGCCCTCTTTCCTCTTCACCAAGACATGGTGTCAAAGTCCTCTCAGTGGTGTCTCAGAGAACACTCTCTGTCCATCCAAAATGGCACACAAGGTCTCTGCCATCTGGCCTTCACCCACATCATCATCCTCAGGTAGGCGTGCTTGCCTTCAGCAAGCCAATCATATCGACTTAATTCAATACTATTGCAGGACAGCTGAAATGGGCCCAAGTTTGGAGGGACACTTCTCTATTTTAAATGTCTCCTTCCAGGGGCAAGGAACTACACTCATGGGAAACTTCTACTCCTTCTCTATCCATTTTATTTACTCTGCCCCAGTAAGGGAGGACTAAATTATGTGATTGTTAAATTTTCAAAGAATAAACTAGACATGCACGCTCATCTCCTCCCATTTTCCTGATGGGAGAAGGCATCGCCTTCTCAGCCTTGCCACTCCATATGTTTGTTTTTCTGCACAAGTTTGTGTCTTGGTGAAACCTGCCCCATCCAGGCGGAATGCCAATCAGTGGGGCCATTTGGCCTTTACCCTAAACTATATCCCTCAGGAAAATGAGAAAGGGAAATAAAGTTATATCTCAGAAGGTTATATGTAATATAAAAATAAAAGTCACTGGAGGAAGAAGACAGAGCTCCTTCCTGCATACTTTCTGCTGTACTTTCACGCCAAAAAGCATCATGAAACTACAGAGGGTGCTAAAAATATATATACACATTTTAAGAAAGGAAAAAACTATTAAAATTACACAGATGGTAACCACTTTGAGCACCTCTTATAATTGCAGAAGTCAAACGTGACTTGTGTTCATCTTTTGTTATCGGTATATATTGAGTATTACAATTTTAATACAGTTTTTTCCTTTCTGAAAATGTGTATACATTTTTTAGGCACCCCCGTTATTTGTTTACTCTAAAGAACGTTAGTGAAACTAGGAGTAAGTGTGAAAGTATTGAAATCATAAGGAAGAATCTATCACTCAGTTCAGCGCTTTAGTGTTTGCAGAAGGAACAGAGATACCTTGAAGGTCGGTTTCGGCCTATGGCCAAGTCTAACCCTCTCAGCTGGGCACTTGTTCAGAAGTGTCCACCCACTCCCGTGGGAATGCTATAACTGGCACACAATCTCCCCCAGCTTCATCCATCAGGGTAAAAGTACGTAGACAGTTTTAGGAATGGCCCCCAATAAATCATGTCTCCTTGTGTTTGTGCCTCTTCGCATGATGAGTTTGTCACTCCTTCCATCAAGAGATGGAATCATTTCCTCCCCCTGTAAATCTGACTTTGTGACTTGTTTTGACCAATGTTGCCGAGGTGACACTCTATGACATTTGTGGATAAGACTTCTGAAGACTTACACCTTCCATTGGTACCCTCTTGGAATTCCCATCACCAAAATGGACTACTGCATGAGGAAAAAGCATCTAGAAAGAGAGTGAAGCCAACAACCAGTATCAAGGCTCTAGACAGGTGAGTGAGGCCATCCCACACCCGTCAGGCCCAGTTAACCTGCTAGGTGATTACAGTCACATGAGTGATCCCAGGTAAGACTAGCAGAATAACCACCCAGCAGAGCTCAGCAACCCAAAGAATCACGAGAAATAATAAATCATTGTTAAAAGCCACTGTACTTGGGAAGTTTGTGACATGCAAAGGCTAACTGGCATAAGGAGTGTGTTTCTTTGTGGATATAAAGGCTTTCTCCAGAATCTAAGTTCAATGGTAACCAACATGAAAGTCCTATATCTTTGTCTGTAACCCCTTAAAAAGCGCCACAGGCTTCCACTTTTATTAAACAATGCCTCTTCCTTCCCTCACTCCCTTAGGCTCCTTTACTGGGAACCTACTTAATTTTGCATCAAGAATTTTTAGGAGAAGGTACAGTTGAATAAACTCATTTCCCTTTTTTATTGTCCTCTTAATTAAAGATATAGCTCCTCTCTCAGATTTACATTCCACCACCTAAAATATCTTCTTTTCTTTCCATATTCTCCTAAGTAATTGAACTGCAATGGGGGAGGACACATATTTCTTACAAGAAACTGTGCATTTTTTTCTAGACAAATCCTTATCTTGCCAATGGCACAGCCCACTCTGGCTGTTCCTACCTAGGTACAGGGGCTAAAAACTGCTAATTAGAGATAGATCAGCCTCCAAGGAATTTATCTGACTCAGCTTTCAATTTGCAAATGAGGCTTGTGTGTTTAAACTTGGATTTGGATTTGGATGGGACTAAAACTTTCCTTTGCACATTAACTTAAGGTTCTTCATCTTAAACCAGCCAGAATGCTGTACTCCCTCTTACGGATGGGAACACACACAGAGAAAAATGACAAATTCTTTTCAAGTGTAGATAAAGTGTTTGAGTTAGTAATCCCAGCTAAAAGGAAACTGAAGATTCATAGTTTGAAGTCTTCTCCTTCCTTGAGCCTTAGTAGCACCAAACGCACATATTTTTTTGCTTTGGAAGAAGGTTTCATTGTTTGGGTTTTGGCAAATAACAACTTGGTGGAACGTCAAAGAGTTAGTCACAAAATCTGTTCTTTGACCTACATAAAGGCTAATAGTCCAGCTATGTTTTTATAGACTCATGGGATTATTTTGGAAGTCTTATAAACTCGTAATGAACTGGCTGTTTAATGTGTGCATGTGCTCATTTAATCCTTAAAAAAAAATCAGGAGGTAGAGCTATTATCCTTATTTTGCAAATAAGATACATGAGGAGAGAGAGGTTAAGAAATTAACCATGTCCTGCTGACACCCTCTGCTTGTTCTCAGTCCCTCAATGAGAAAACAGTGACAAGACAGTCATCCATGAAAAGTTCTTTTACCATAAATACTTACTTATTAACTATGTTATTCTGAAATAAACTGTAAATCACTAGCCCTACATTATATAAATCACAACTGAGTCATGAGTCTTAGAGTCTTAAAGTTTGGAGATCATCTAGTCCAATTCCTTCATTTTACATATAATGAGAATCAGGGGGGAAATGTGAAGTGTTCAAGGTCACGCCAAGGTCACCAGGCAACCTGGTTTAGAACCAGTTGCATATTAAGGCTCATCGTGCACAGCAGTAAAGGTTGGGGGGGGGTATCCCTTGGAGAGGGTTGGCGTGTTCCCCATGAGGTTCACACTCAGAATGGCATTCACCTTGCTAAATTCACCATCATCCAGGGCATGGCTCTGGCCTTTCAGACTCTGAAACTTATATTTACTTTTCAGCATAGGATACAAGATCTATCTCTACGGGGAGCAATCACATTAATCAAACTCACAGATTGCAATAACATGAACCAGAGTGAAGATTCATTTACACAGAACATCATCATCCCTCTGCCAAGCACACAGTGTGATAGTTAAAATATTGAAATACTTTCTGAAAGGCATAGCCACACTCAGAGCAAGGCAAGCATATCCATGGACCAAAAGTAGAAGAGAAAAGCCCAGAGGTGAGTGGAAGAAGGCGCCACCTACTGCGGGACCACAACCAGGAAGAGGCCGCTGGGAGTTCACTGCTTCCAGTGAAACAGTCTCCAACTTCAGCACCAACAAGCACCTCGATAAATTTGGCCACAGAAAAATAAACTTATTTTTATAACTTGTTCTGGACCATTGATTTCAAACTGATCCACTTTCAAAAACTCTCGGCCTTGTGAAAGAAAAAGAGGATATGTTAACTGAGTTCCAAAAATGTGTGGGTGAGAAAAGTCGACCTCGTTGGCTCAATGCTTGAGCTCTACAAGTGAGCTCTTGGCGTTGTCTCTGAGCCAGATCCTCAGCAGCTCAGGTAAGTTTAGGTCATCATGTAGATGAGACACACCTAGACGGTCTGAAACCTAAGCAGCCAAGCTCTGGAGCTGGGCTTACAGATGGTCCCCTTAAGAGTGATGCTAAAAATTGTGACAGAGCCCAGTGCTGTCCGATTCACCTGTGGCCACGCACAGACAATGGCATCCAGGAAGCCATTATGGAAATCATATCCAAAACTGGAACCAAAGGACCCTCCGCTGTCGATTTCCAAGTTCACTTAGTGAGGCTGATAGATAAATAAACCCTTCTCACCCCTCTCTTGCTAGTAGCCATCCACATCAAAGAAGACAAAAAAAAACCACATCAGAAACTTGGTTGAGGGGTCAAGAATCAGAAACCGGTCTTTAAGGAACTCAAGTGGGTAATTTGAAGATGATGGTTGACTGGAGAAATATTATCACTTTCTGACATCTTAGTTAAAACTTCTCTAGAGAAAATGTTGAGTTTCACGTTTCTTATTAGCAAAAGTCTGCTAACTCCCTGTATTGTATTATCAGCAATTTGAGGACAGGAATCAAATCTCCTCACTTACTTTAAATCCCTGAGGTAGTGCTGACATACAGGGTAGCTGGTCAATAAAAATTTCTTGAATGTTCTACTTTCCTCTGAACTCAATTTGCATTGTGTGTACTTCAGGATCTGCTTTCCACCTGACCTCTCATCTCATCCTTCCTCACCCATCTACTTCCTCCTTCCACTCCATGATGTCTAAGGCACCCTTCCAAGACCTGGCTGAATGTCATGTCCAGCAGAAAGCCATCTTAGATTGGCTTGGCCACACCCTCTATGGTCCCCTTCCCCAACATTTGGTATTCCTTCAGCCCCTCAGCATTTGGAGTGTTTAGGGGTGGCTTTACACATCTCCTCAAATTGCCTTCCGTATAATATCTGTTCCTTTCCAATTAAAGAGGGATAAATGCCTAGAACTAGCTAGATATTTTATCATTTGCTCAACAAATATGCATTAAAAACGAAACGTGGAAAGAGAAGAGCAAAGAGCATTAGAAAAATAGAGTAAGGAGTATTCTATGCCTAATACACACTAATACCTGTAGGTGCAGGGTCACAGCCAGATTAAATGAATGATTCCCCTTGGATCCTTCTCCTTCAATAGGATGTGGAGGGAAATGCAGGGAACGCAGAGAAACCACAAACCGCAGAAAAAGAAGTGTGTGCTGTTTGTTTCATCTTTCAATCCAGCTCTTAAATGGATATAGGGAGTTCACAAAGGTGACCACCTTCTAGATTTTTTTATATCTGACAAGCCACGTTTCCTGTAAAGAAGATCTACTTTGTTATCCCTCTGACATGCATCTGGGAGTATACACTGAGTCAACAAGAGAGGTGGGGTTAAATGTCGGTGTCACAGTTGTGTCTTAGCTTGGGCTCCTGTAAGAAAATGCCATAGACTAGGTGACTTAAACAACAGACAATTCTTATCATTCTGGGAGCTGGAAGTTCAAGATCAAGGTGCCAGCATATTTGGTTTTTGGTGAGGGCCTTCTTCCTAGCTTGCAGACAGCTGTCTTCTCATTATATCCTCATAGGATGCAGTTGGGGGGGGGGATTGGAGGGGAGAGAGAGAGACAGAGAGAGAGAGAGAGAGAGAGAGAGAGAGAGAGAGAGAGAGAGAGAACCAGTACTCTGATCTGTTTCTCTTCCTATAAAGACACTAATCCCACCATGGGGGCTCTACCTTCATAACTCACTGGAACCAAATTATCTCCCAAAGGTAGATACCTCTTAATACCATCACAATGGGGATTAGAGCTTCAATGTATGCTCCTTTTTTTTGGAAGAGCAGGGGTGGATACAGACATTCCACAGGCTCTTCTTCCCTCACTATGCTGGAATTTTCCTGAAACTGGACACTCCATGGAAGAGAGAATCTTCCTAAGAACTGTTCAATTCTTCCATTGAACACTTATTTATTGAAGACCTACTACGTACCAGGAACTCATCTCGATACTGAGGATATGTTGATGTATACTCACAGCATGACCCTTCCCTCCAGGAGCTTAAGTTTTGGTGGGCAAAGATAGGCAATAAGGGAGTAAAACAAATGGGCAAGATCGTTTCAGAATGACAAATACATACTATGAAGAGTAGTAGTGTAATCGGCCACTATTCAACCCAACATATAAGACTGTCCGCTCCCTTCGCTGAAGTCTTCAAATTGGCTCTCCAAGTTAGTTTGCGCTCCAATAACTGCACTTTTGTCAGTATCAGGAGGCTCTCATTTTTTATGTGCCATCCCCATCCGTTTCCTTACAGCTCACATTCGCTGCAGCACTGGGTGAATGACAGTGCTTGACAAGGCATCATCTCATTTAACCTTGACAACAGACCCATGAGTTTAACAGCATGAGTGTAACAATTTTGTTGATGCAAAATCTGAGGCAGAGAATGAATGGGTTTTGTAAGTGGCAAAGGTCATCCAGCAAATGAGTATTGAAGCCAGGATAGGAACGCATATCCTCTGATTCCAGAGCCCCAAGCAAAACTACTCTGTTATCATTTTCCCCATGGCGGTTAGTCCTACCAATAAAAGGACGCACCAAACAGATGTCCTCCATCTCCCCAGAGGATAGAAGGGTTTGTATTACAGCCAAGGGATACGAACTAGATACAGTAAAGAATATCCAGCCATGAAAGCTATAAATGTCCTAGAGAAGTTTAGGAAATTTCCCTTCTAGAGATTTAGAACAGAGGTCTGCAGACTACTGCCCATGCGTGAAATCGAGCTCAGCTACCTGTTTTCATAAATAAAGTTTCACTGGAACACAGGCATGCTCTTCAATTTGCATACTGTCTAAGGCTGCGTTCACACTACAAGGACCGAGGTGAGGAGCTGTGACAGAGATCAGATGGCCCACAAAGCTTGAACTATTGACTATCTGGTCCTTTATAGACAATATTACTGACCTTCAATCTAGAATATCACGAAAGACTTTGCTGGGTTGGCTTGAGTATTGTTCTTTCCAAAGCTAAGGCTTGATCTAACTGAAACTTTGTCCCTTTCGACGCTAGGAAGTAAGATGTATGTTTCTGTGGTCAAAACAGGCCCCTTCCCAATTAGTGGGCTTCTCCCGCACACTTCTTCCAGCTGTCTCCAAGCTCTGATTTGGTTCTGTCATTACATTCTATTTAAAATGTGTCTAGCTGACAGAGTTTTCCCAAATTACCCTGCAGACTACCACTAGGCACAGCACAACTCTGGTGGGGTTTGGGAGAGTGGCAGGAATAAAATCCACCCACCAAAGAATTTAGGATGGCACTTCCATTGATGTCAGCTCTGCTTCAGTTGCCGTATATGATTGGGTATAAAAGGGATGACAGATTTCTGCTGCCCCATCATAATGGGGATTAATACTATTGCTCTGGTTTCTATCATTACTAATAAGGATATGTCTTGTTTAATTTTACTTTGGGTGAAAGAAAAACTGGTTGTTAGGAACATCCAGTGTTAGTTGCACTAAAAAAAGAAAAATACTTTTTGATCAAACCAGAGAAGCAGAACTGAGCCATTTATGAATTCCTTTGGAAAAAAACTACACACACACACACACACACACACACACACACACACACACACAGGACAAATATTTACTAACTGTAAAATATTGTCTATCCCTAAACATTTCATGAGTATTTTTCCAATTAAGTTCAATGTAAAATAACATTTTTTTCCCTCTTGGACACCACCCCCGACAAACTGGACTGTGAGCCTGCCTCTCTCGAGCTGTGAGTTCTTGATCAAGTGACTGCATCTCTCTGAGCCCCACTTCCTTCGGTGGCTGTCAGGATTGACACTTTTCCTACCCGAACAAGAGCCAGCATGCCTGTGAGCGCTGGAAGGCCTCCATCCTACCAGCTGCCTCCCTCCGCTTGGTTTCAACACCACATCTCAACGTGGTGGAGTTGAAAAGGCCTGAACTTGGGAGTCAGCCAGACTTAGGTCCAACCTTGAAAAGCACATTTTTATTTAGCGCGTCGAGCTCACGCCGCTCTGTGAGATGGCCGGCTCGCATGCATTACACAGGTCCTTCCCGCTGCCTAGCAGGTCCTTTATCTCTCCCTCTGTATGCTCCTCATTTTCTATTCACCCCTCCACAATCAGGTCAGAAAACTAAAGTGTCTGGTCCCTCTCCTCGTCCTCAAAGAAGAGGTATGTGTTCCCCCAGTCACCAGACAATGTGCACTGTTAAGAGTGTGTTTGTATGGACTCCCCTCATCGCCAATGCCTGTCTTGAGGCCGAGTGCTATGCTTTAGGTGAAGCCCTGTGGGGACCTCCCCACTAAAAGGACTCCCTGCTTCAAGTGTGTCTACCGCTCCATCTTACCTTGGCTCAAACCCAAAGTTCCACTCATGGTTTCAAGGTTTGCACAAGCTGATCTCTGCCAACTTTTGTCACCTCATTTCGGGCCATTTGTCTCCCCCTTGTTAGATTGTCTGCACCAAGTTCCATCCCCTCATTTTTCTCATATTTATAGTTCTCTCTCCTGAGAAAGTTCTCTCCCCCTAGCACTCTAACTGGCCCGTTTGAGGTCTCAGCTTCAATCCATTCATTCACTTATTTAATAAATATTTTTGAGCAGTATTCTAGGCACTAGACAAAATCCTTACCACCTGGAGCCTCCATTCTAGTTGGGAGAAAGAAACAAATAAATCAGTAAATACAGACTGTGTCAGATGGTGATAAGTGCTAATGAGAAAAACAAAAAAAGCTGAGAGAAGGTGTCATTTGATATGTGGAAGTCAGATCGGTCCCCATGACAGGATACTGTTTCTCCCCAAAAATAAGACTTAGTCGGACCATCAGCTCTAATGTGTTTTTTGGAGCAAAAATTAATATAAGACCCGGTCTTATTTTACTATAAGACCAGGTAATATACTATACTATACTACAATATAATATAATATAATATATTATAATATAATATAATATAATATAGGGTCTTATTTTACTATAAGACCAGGTATAATATAGTATAATATAATATACTATAATATACTATACTATACTATACTATACTATACTATAATATAATAATATAATATAATACCGGGTCTTATATTAATTTTTGCTCCAAAAGACACATTAAAGCTGATGGTCCGGCTCGGTCTTATTTTCAGGGAAACGTGGGATGCACAATATCTATGGCAAGAATTTTGTGAGCCAGTGGAAGGGGTGGAGTTGATGACCTTGCCCCAAATCTGTATTTGGTGGCAATTGGGTATATCTAAGAAAAAAAACAACAACAGATAAGCAAGCAAGCAAAAAATATTGATGACCACGAGAGAGAATGAAGCCAACTGGATCATCAACAGAATCCAGCCTGTAACTTCAGCTTCCTTAGCACAGCCCCAAGGACAGGAGAAATGATGTTTTCGGATGACAAGGGTGAGAGATACACTTGATAATGACCACCTGCTGTTGATGCCAGGTCCACCTTAAGTAAGGAAGTAGAAGCCCTGGCAACGGGCACACACGTGGGTGTGTTTAGGGTGGGTGGTATGGGCGTGAGCATGTATATGTGTGTTCCAAACATGTGTGGGCAGGACACTTAATACAGTGCTTTCCTGTCCAGGAAAGCTCTACCCGCTCCAAAGCCCTGAATTATTAAAATCTTGACATTTCTCACATCTGTTACGAGGCTCGTATCACAATTTCCTCAAGCTATTGGGTGCCACATTCTGCGCCTGCGGTTACAGGCATGCAAACCGTCCCACTGCCACGCCAGGAGATCATCTGTGATTACCACAGCCAAAGCCCGGGGAGCAGCAACCTGAGAAAAGGCGGCAGGCTGCAGGGCAGGGAGCTGGCCGTGCTGTGGGGTGGTCTCAACTCTCAATATCCAAGCCTCTCACCTGAGTGCAGCCAGAGCCCCTTGGAGAAAACCGGCCTGGAGAGCTGCAGCAGCTATAAAATCCCCTCACGGCCTATTCTCTGTTCTTGTCACTCAGACCACCACCGTTTAGATGGAAACTGAGTTAGGTCCAAATAGGAGGAACCGAACTTCTGTCCAAGCAGAAACCTTGGCCCAGGGCTGCACAGCTTTAAATGGACCATGAACCGCAGTTTGTTGCCTCAGCACCAGAGGGAACTCAGCCCCCCTACACTTAGCCTCACCTTTCACAGTGTTATTTTGAGAGAGGTCATTACACCCCAGCTTAAACTAAAAATACATTTCCCAGGAATAGCAGAACGTCGTTTTCATTGTGCGGTGACACAAATGCTCATGTACTCTGATTACATATGATGTTTCATGTATTTGATATCTGCAAAGGGAGGATTGCTAAACTTTGTTTTTCAAGCGGCAACGTGACTGGCTTTGGGGGGCTCTTGGGCTCAGTCAGCTTTTTCTGGGCTGGAGTTGTTTCCACCAGCTGGTGCTTTGGTTTCATGTCATTTGGTGTCACACAGGAAAGCCCTGTTGATGAGAAGCTCCCCTCCACGGTGTCATCCATCCGTGACACGCCCTCCCCTCCCCATTCTGCCAGAGTTCTGGGGTCTGACAAATCAGCAGCTGGATCTTTACCTGGTCCTGTTACCTCTGGGACTTTGGCAGGTTACTAATCTTCCCAAGTCTGGTTCCTCAATGGAAACTGAGAAAAATAAATGTTCTGTGGATAAAACAATCTATGTACACAGGAGATGCCCAATAAATTATCACATTCTTATTTTTTTTTTAATTTAACTTGCTTTTACACTAGTCAAACCAAGAGGGACATTTGTTGAGCACGAAGGCCACGGGAGATATGCAATGTGGCAATGCCAGAACCTGACAGAGTGCACTCAGGGCCACAAACGGGGCTGGCTCAGGGCCGCGTGGAATTGGACGAGCCTCACATTGGACTTGAGGCACCAGCCTGGTCTCTGGGGCCACGAGCAAGGGACACTTTATCCTGGGAGAAGAAGGTCTCATGAACTTAAGCAGGTCCTTGCAGGATTTCTAGGACAGTAGCGTGCTCTCTAGTGGCCCACTTAGGGGTTAAGGACACAGGCCACGTAAGATGGAACCCAGCTCTGCCTCTTACTGTTACCAGTGCAACTTAGGACATGTTCCTTCAGAGTCTACAGCTTAGTTTGGCAGCTTTCCGATGAAGGTAGTAATAACACTTGCCTCGGAATGTGCTGTAAGGATTAAATGAGATGGTTAACAGGAGGTACATGTCTTTAGCACATTGTCACAAAGTAATTGCTCAAGAAATGTTGGCTGTTAACAGGATTGTGAGAAGCCCGTTCCAGGAAAAGGGAACGGTTTGAGCAAAGAGAGGAACGTGCAGGGCAACGAAAGGAAAAACATATGTTCTAGTTTGACTGAATCATAGAGTGTATCACGAGAGGAAAGGCAGGCTCGCATGTCCCTTCTCTGAGTTAGTCTTTGCATTCACGTGTGACATGTTCTAGATTTTCACCAATACAAATTCAATCTCTCCACTGAGTTCATAGGTTCTCTAACGACAGGAAGTTCCACGGGGACCACTCAGAATCCCCCCACAGCCTTCTCTTCCCAAGGGGTATCATTTTTCATTCCTGTTTTCAAATTACTCTGGTTTTGTCCGGTTTTCAAGATCACCAGCCAATTCTTGACCTTGGGACGAACCCCACAGTTTTGTGGTGACGATGGAATCACTCAGTCTGCTTCGGAGGAAACGTATGTTTGCAAAATTTCTAAGGAGAAATCCGGAGGCCCCCAGCTCATCGGTGGAAGCTCTTGGATTCCAATGTCCTGTGTAGAAGGGGGCTTGTCCACACTGGACCTGACAGCCATGCTGACAGCCACATTCTACACCATGGTGACAAAGGCAGGACTGAGGAATGCCGAGTCAGGCAGGCCACAGCGACATGGGGTCTCGGAAAGGGTCAGCACGTATTTAAAGAGCGATCACCGCAAGCACTATTTATAAGTGATCGGCCACTGTAAGGTGCCATTGTTTCTGTCATCACCTGGGTTCTTTTCAGAGCACACACTGGTCTCCAAGACCAGGAACCTTTTATAGGACATTCCTCTTTTTTTCCCCCCAGAGAGATTTTGACATATTTGCACAAAGTCATGTAAGTCCCCATCTCATTGACTTTTGGAGGAAAACAATTTTCTTGCACAGCACTGTGAATAAAGAGCCAGAAGAAGTAGGGAAAGGAGAAGGAAAGGAGACACACTTCCCTCCCTCGCTCCAGAGTCTGAGTATTGTCTCCTCGTGTATACCTCAGAAACCAAGACTGTTACTTTCAGATCCTATTTTTACTCTTTCTCCCAATATCTAGAACTACATGATCTGACCCCAAGCACAGCCAGCAATGCTCCCAGGTGTTGTTTGTCCCTGCAGGTCTCACCATGGTCTGCCCCTTGCACGCTGGTGTCCAGCCCCAGGGCTCTGTGCCCAGCCACTCACTGAGAGGGGACAGTGAACCCGGCCACAGGGAAAGGCTCTGTCCAAGCACCATGACACAAGCTTCCTTTAAGGCTCTTCCGGGGAATCAGGAGGCATTCTGGGATGGCTCAGGGGTGTCTGAGAGCGGACAGAGACGGCCCCGAGCAGCAGCCAGGCAGTTGAAGAGAGAATGCCCACTTGCCCCCCGGCTCCACCAGGAACAGCCTGGCTGGACAGCTGATCCTTGCTAATCCCCCCCTGTAGAGCCAAACTGGGTGATTTTCATATATCTATGACTTGTGTGTTGCTCTTTACATCGTCTGCTTTATTTTCAAAGCTGTCAACAGGCCTCTGAAAAGGTTACACACATGAGCAAAGAACTGGGCGGCTCCAGGAAGGGCACAAGTGGCTACAGGAGGGGCGAGCGGGGGGAGGTCAGAACGGCACCCCCCGCAGATCTGGGAGACCGAGTCAGGAAACCCCGGGCTTCCATTTTGGGGGGTTTCTCTAATCAAAGCAAAATGGAGACATACGTTTTTATACCGTGACCCCTTCTGGCAAGGTTAGAAAGCTGGCTATAAATCTGAGATGGACCACACACTTACTGAGCTATATTTATCAAGTTTCTTAATAAAGCGAAAAGCTCAGAAGCCTTTGGGAGTACACTTTTTTTTTTTTGACAGAGACAGAAGCCAGCAACAAGCAGTTTACTGTTATTGTGCAGTTGCCAAGTGGGTGATTCAGTTAAAATTGGAGCTGCCTCACACTTGTTTATATGAACCCACAGGGTTGCTATTTGTAAAGGGGCCTGCTTGTCTGACCTAGGTGGATGCTAAACTTTTCCTTTCTAAGATTGTCGCACGAGATCCCGCGGAAGGCTCACAGCCCCATCACCAGGGTGACACTCGGTCACGTGCTTGCCCCGCCTGACACCAGCACAGGACAAGCACTGGACAGGCAGACTGAAGATGGCTGTCGTGTCCACTGTTTTCTCCCAAACTGACCAACTGATTCAGTCTAACGATTAAGTTCAAGATCATTAACATCAGAATATTAGAGTTAAAGGGGACCTTGGAGATTGCTCAGGACAACTTTCTCATTTTTAGTTGAGGGCACTGAGGACTAAGGAGTTGGTTGCAGGATGAGCTAGCAGAATTACCGGGCTCGTACCAATCTATGTCACACTGCGCAACAAGCTATCTGGCATTTTAAGATACAGACCGGTTTGGTGACTTCACATCCAACCAGATAAATTTGTAACACAGTATGGGAGAGGAGAGCCGCGGTGTCACCAATGGTGAGAGCAGTATTCTGGATCCTCGTATCTATGGGGGTCCTTTTGAAGCTGGGAAGAAGCATCAGATTTCTTTCACCCATAAACCACGTGAATTCAAAGTCTCTGATGGACCTCATAGGAACACTACAGAAGTAGAATACCAGGATGGTCCAGAATAACATACCCCGAAAGATCCCTTTCAGGTAAACTCAAAAGCACTCCTCAAATAAAGTGGACATTTTAATTGACTACCAAGATATATAAATATCAGATATAAGAATATCAATGAGGCCACTCTGTGACAATTTCACATTCCCATAACCCTCTCTCTGAAGAAGGCTGTGCTGTACCACCCAACCCCAAAGGATCTTAAGAGAAGTCTCAGAGAGTTTGCCATATGTCCCACCACACACACACACACACACACACACACACACACACACACACCCTTGCAAAAGACCCAGCTACAACAGGGCCTTACTAGAGTTAGGGAAGAAGTCCAAAGTTTAAGTGAAATTGAAAGTTTTGGTTACCATACAGGACTGAACGTTTTTCCATGTTTCAATACAGTATGACATACATATACAAAAAGAGCACCTGTCACAAGCCTGTAGCTCAATGAGCTGTCACAGAACACACCTGTGTCACAATCCCTAAGAAACAAAATGACCAGCTCCCCCGAGGTCTCCTCAGGCTCCCTTCCAGTCACTTCCCTCCGACCTCTCCTGCAAAGGTAACACTATAGTGATTTTCCAACAGCAGGGATTCATTCAGCTGTCCTGAGGACACGTGGGATTTTGACCTGTCTGGAGCCTGAGTTTATAACTAAGGTTGTCACTCTCAAACTGATCTTGAAAATCCGACTTTGACTCTACTATCATGAGTCCAATAGACAAGAATGAAAATTTTTATCTCCATGCTTGTTATAGGGAAAGAGAGGGGCGGAAAAAAAGATTTTCATCAGCCTTCTGACGAAAAGATTTTCGCCACCCTACCTGCCCTCCAGTTCCTCAAGGGAACATACACAAAATCTCATTCCTGAAGCTCTACTCCAGAAACCAGCCTGGGAGAGAGGGTGTTTATTCAGGATGCACTTATGTCCTTGTTCGTGAGAAGGGGGGCATACAGTCCATCACTGGACAATGCAGGCCTTGGAAATCTTCGGTCCCTGGATGGGCCTCTGGAAAGCAAACGAAGCCTTTTGATGTTTTTTCCCACATTTTCATCCAGTCAGTTGTTTTCCTGAGAGAGTAAGGAGTGTTAGGAAGTCAAGTCACTGCGGAAGGCCTTTGTTTGGGGGAATTTTCACCCAACATGTCATTTTCTAATTGGGGCTATTTGCGGTGGTCCTTCTGCCTGACCGACTGCTTTGAGTGAATGTTATAATTATAAACAGAGTAGCAGAGTTTCCACGGAAAACTCATCATGTGGCTTCCTTGACTCATCTTAACACACTGTGGCCCCTTCAAAGTGAAGCGATTTTTTTTCCCCTGAAAAAAGTCATACAGTGATGACCTTGTTGACATTGCTGAGGAACAAAATGCACTTGTGATTCAATTTTTTAAAGAAAATGATATGAAAAGGCAGGAGAAGAGTTCCTGTGAAGCCAAATGGTAGTGTCTGTCTGCTGTGAATATGCTTGCCTATTTTACTTTAAAATCGTCAGTACTGGATAGCCATTCGGCCCTACCAAAATTACCCAATGTTTTCTTCAAAGGCAACTGATTTTCATCTACATGTAATGTTACTGCTGGACAGGCTGAGAAGAATGAAGAAGAAACTAGTGTTTAAACACAGGAGAATGGAGTACCATGGGGAACCGAGGCACAAAGGGTCCCCAGACCTGGGCCACTCAAAGGTTTCTAAACAACGACGACACTCTCCAAACAGAACTGGCAACTGAGACTCCATGTGTGAGGGTTCGCTGTACAACTGTGAGCCGTTTGCATAAACCTCCTCGTAAACTACAATGTTTAGGAAAGGATAACGAATGAGCGGGGCTATTTTTAAGTTTAGATATTATGCCAACTCAGCAGCAGCCCCAGCAAGCCTTCAGACGTTAGACCAACAGCAATGTTTTGCTTTGGTTTTTTGGTGGAGCAATTTTTTATCACTAACTGGTAAAAAGAAGCAGGTAGATTTTTCGTTGGTTTTAGTAGCATTTCACATTTTCTACAAACAACGAATCCCTTTATTGCCTGAATGGAAGGTGGAAGGCTCCCACCGCTTGCTCAGCCCTGGGCATGCCACCCATGCCAAGTAAGGTTGGATTGGCACTTTCCTGGGCATGAAGAGTCAGAAAACCTCCATCGAGCCCAGTCCTTTCCTTGTCCAGCTGAGGAACCTGGGTCAGGTGGGTGGGGGGGGTGGAACCTTGCTGGTAGGAAAAGGGAGCAAAGCCGTCCAGGCCTCTCTGGAGGGCCTATATGCTGGGGAGACACGTGACGTCACAGCTTGCGGTGCAGCGTGTTCTGCTCATGTGGTCAGGGCACCCTCAAAAGGTGCCTGGACCAGATCATAATAGAAAGGGGAGACTAAGTGGGAGGCTGTGGAGAAGTGGGCAGCACAGGTCCCACCTCAAGGCAGAACCACTGCTCAGATGGGACCAGGAGCTGTCATACAGGAATGCAGGCCAGGATGTCACATCTGCTGCTGTTCCCAGAAAAGCCAGGGAAGAAGGCCCGCCCCTACTTCTGGCATGAAATCTCTCACTTTTGACATTTTGACAACTAATTCAAATTATTTGAAGGAAAGCGAAAAAAGAAGGGACGGAGGGAGGAAATGAGGGAGAGAAGAAGAAAAACAGGGAGAGAGGGAGGGAAGGAGAGAGGAAGATAAGAAATTAGGGCGAAGGGGAGAGAGAGAAGGAAAACCTCTAAGGACTGCCATGTGTACCCTCTGGGCGGGACCCGGCACTGCCAGCTGCTGGCCTCCATGAGGATGGTCAGCTACCAGGCAAACAGAGGCTTAGCCCTCAGCACCATCAGAGAGCCCCAGCTCTGCCCTTGCTGCAAAGGCAGTTTAATTTCTCTTCACTTGTCGTGAAGTTCCCTTGGGTAGTGGAGAGGTGGAGACTCCCTAGCCCACCGCTGCTAATATTTGAGCGCCTTCAGGCCAATGCTGGTCTTTGGCTCCATGCTGGGGGAACAAGATGGATTCTCTTCCTGTTCAGGGAAAAGCTGGCGCTGACCCCTCTGCCAGTCTTGCCATTGGGGGTCAGCACCCAACTATTGCGTCTCTCATCCTGATCTCACCATCAGCTGTAGGCGGAGCTAACACAGCGGCCCCGCCATGGAGCTAACAGGCCACGTGCAAGGGGCCGCTCTGAGCTGCCAGGAGCAATTTCCCCTGTAACCTGTCAGGAACAGACAAGCTGCATGAAGCTCAAGTAACATTTTCACCATATGCCATTTGGAAATAACCCTGTTCCACAGGGAAAACCTTCAAAAGACTTTTCTTTGTAAACAGACCTGATGATAAAGACACACTAAGCCTAGAGCCCAAGAGCTGTCAAGGGTTTTGCGTACGACCGATTTCGTCTTATCTCCTGGGCACTGTGGAGCTGAACGTAAGCTGCAGCTAAGTGCTAAATTTATTAGACATATGTCAGCATCTGTCTGTCACAAACGGGAGCGCCTCCCTGCCAATTGGGCCACTCTCTGCTTTAGGGAAAGACTGACAATTGTCTAGAATGTTGTCTGAGGGTATTAACGAGCACCGGGCTACCCAGGTCTTAATTGCTCTGCTTTTACTGAGTCAGAAGGAAAATGCAGAAGCATGGATATTGATCATTTGAAATTTGTTTTAAAAAAAGAATTCACCCACAGAAAAGAAAAACACATGAATAAACATCAAAATGTTTACAATAGTTATCTTCAAGTGGTGGAGAAAGGGTGACTTGTTTTTCTTTTTGTATACCTCTATTCTAAACATGATAATATTAGATAAATAGTATCTAAGATAAATACAGAGGGTGCCAAAAAAATATAGACATTTTAAGAAAGGAAAAAACTGTATTAAAATTGTGTTGATGGTGACCGCTTTGAGCAACTCTTGGAATTGCAGCAGTCAAACGTGACTTGTGTTCATCTTTTGTTATCAGTATATATTGAGTATTACAATTTTAATACAGTTTTTTCCTTTCTTAAAATGTGCATATATATATATATATATATATATATTTGGCACCCTCTGTATTTATTACTTGGGCCCTAAGGAAAAAAAATGAATCAATAAAAACTCTGGGGAAAAAATGAGCATGCATGATGTATTAGTTTGCTAACGTTGCTATAACAAAGGACAACAAATTGGATGGCTTAAAGCAGCAGAAATTTATTCTCTTGCAGTTCTGGAGGCCATAAGCTCGAAATCAAGGTGTTGGCAAGGTTGGTTCCTTCTGGAGACTGTGAGGGAGCATGTGTTCTGTGCCTCTCTCGGGGCTTCTGTGGTTGCTGGCAGTCCTTGGTATTTCATAGCTTGTAAACATATCACTCCAATCTCTACCCCCACCTTCACAGCCCTTCTCCCCATGCCTGTCTGTGTGTCCACGTGGACTTTTTTCTCTTTAGTTTCAAGTGTACAAAGCAATGTAATACTTAGACATGTAAACCCTTCACAAAGTGATAACCCCTCTCCCCCAAGCTACTACCCCTCTGTCATCTTATACGGCTGTTACAATACCACCGATGATCTCCCTTATGGTGTACTCCACATCCTGTGACTATATATACCTACATATTTAATTATAGTTGACATTCAATATTATTCTACTTCAGCTTCAGGTGTACAGCGCATTGGTCAGGCATCTACACAATCTATGGCGTGATTCCCCTGATAAGTCCAGTGCCCATCTGCACTTTACATGAGCTTTACAACATTGTTGATTACATTCCCCATACTGTATTAACTATCAATTTATATGTCTTAATGCCTTCACCTTTTTCACCCTGACCCCAACCACATTCCCATTTATCACCCTGATAGATCTAGTACCTATCTGGCACCATACATGGTTATTACAATATTGTCCCTTTCACCCATCCTTAACCCTCTCCCATCTTAAAGAAGTTCCTCCAACAGTCCTTGTAACACTGGTTTGGTGGTGATAAACTCCTTCAGCTTTTTCTTGTCTGGGAAGCTCCTCATCTGTCCTTCAATTCTAAATGACAGTCTTGCTGGGTAGAGCAATCTTGGTTATATGTCCTTGCTTTTCATCACTTGGAATATTTCCTGACACTCTCTTGTTGTCTGCAAAGTTTCTGTTGAGAAATAAGCTCCCTTGTAGGTAACTAATTGCTTTTCTCTTGCTGCTTTTAAGATTCTCTCTTTGTCTTGAACCTTGGGCATTTTAATTATGATGTGTCTTGGTGTGGGCCTGTTTGGGTTCATCTTGGGTTTATTTTGGGACTCTCTGTGCTTCCTGGGCTTGTATGTGCCCAGGTTCACCAGGTTAGGGAAGTTTTCTGTCATTATTTCTTCAAATAGGTTTTCAATTCCTTGCTCTCTCTCTTCTCCTTCTGGTACCCTATAGTGTGAATATTGGTACACTTGATATTGTCCTGGCGGCCCTTAAACTCTCCTCAATGTTTTGATTTTTTTTTTTCTTTTTGCCGTTCTGGTTGGGTGTTTTCTGCTACCTTATTTTCTACATCACTGGTTGGATCCTCTGCTGGATGTACTCTGCTGCTGATTCCCTGTAATATATTCTTCATTTCCATTACTGTATCCTTTATTTCTGACTGGTTCCTTTTTATCATTTCCATCTCCATTTTTATGGATGAACAACCATGTCTTTATGAGATCATTGAACATTCTTATAACCAGTGTTTGGAACTCTGCATCTAGTAGATTGCTTATCTCTGTTTTGCTTAGTTGTTTTTCTGGAGCTTGGTTCTGTTCTTTCATTTAGGACATGTTTCTTTGTCTCCCCATTTTGGCTGCCCCCCTGTGCTTGTTTCTATGTATTAGATAGGGCTGTTATGTGTTCCAGTCTTAGTAGAGTGGCCTTATGTAGTAGGTGTGCTGTGGGGCTCAGTGGCATAGTCTTTTTGGTCACCCGAGCCACGTGCTCTAGGTGCGTCCCTTGTGTGGGTTGTGTGTGCCCTCCTCTCATAGTTGAGCCTTGGTTGACAACTGCACATCAGTGGGAGGGACTGACGCTTGGGCTCACTAAGTGTGAGGACTGACCTTGGTTACAGGGGAAGGGTTGTTGTGCAGGGGCTGACCCTACAGAGCAGGATCTGCCTCAGCAGGACTCGGGTGTCTGCCCAATCTGCCCCTTGGGTGTGTCCTACTTGGAGATGGCTCGGTGATGCTCCAGCTCATTTTGAAGCTGGCCACTGGGGGCGCCAGCCCCAGGACCACCTTGGAGGGAATCTGCTATAGGTCTACTTCAGACACAGCCCATGCCCGACACAGGGCCACCTAGTGGGAATCAGAGAGAAATCCACAGATATCTGTTGCTTGGAAGCACCTTGAGAGGCCAAGCTGCAAACCAAGGCCAGCTGCCACTAGTGCCAGCTTAGGGCTGCTCAGCCAGAGGTACAGGACACGCTTAAGATAGATGCTGCTTGTCTGGGTTCCACGAACCTTTGAGAGACTCTAGGAAAGTGCAGCATCAGCCAAGGCAAGCGGTCTGCATGAAAATGCCACTGAAAGCAGCCTGGGTGTGCCCAAAAGTTGGGTGGGGCCAAGTCTCAAATCACCAATGGAGACTCAGAAATGGTGGCCACCTGTGTTCACATGCTAGGAAGGGGGAGGGCTCAATAAAGATACAATGGCCACCCCGAATTCCTACATCCAGGAGAAAGCTGCCTCTCCAGCCTCCATCCCAAGCCAGACAACTCAATTCCCCACCACTTGTCCCTGCCACCTTTCCAGCTGCGGCTCCAGTGCTGGAGCTCAGAGCAAGTGATTCCACTGCTGGGTAAGTCCGCATGCAGTCCCTTTCAGAGGAGTGCCTGTGAGTGCAGCTGCATTTGGTCACTCGGTCACAGTCTCCGCTGGTTTTCACAACCAGAAATTATGGGGACTTCTCTCCCCGGCACTGGAACCGTGGGCTGGGGTGGAACTGGGATCTCTCACTCTCGCTTCTCTAGGGGATGGAGGGGACCCCCACAGCTGAAATTGCCCTCCTGATCTTTAATGGTTACACATGGGTGTGGGACCAGCCGGTGCCACGTCTCTGCCCTTCCTACCAGTCTGGAGGTGGCTTCTTCTGCAAGTCCTTCATTGAAAGGCTTCAGTTCAGCTTGATTTTAGGCGATTCTCAATAATGGTTGTTTTGTAGGTTACTTGTAATTTTAATGTGGTCGTGAGAGAAGGTAAACACAGCGTTTATCTACTGTGCCATCTTGGTTGTCCCCACATGGCCTTCTTATAAGGACACTGGTCATTGGGAGTGCAGGGCTCTCCATTCTCCCTAGTTATAGCTGCTAAGACCCTATTCCCCCATAAGGTCATATTCTCAGGTTCTGGGGAGACATGAATTTGGGGGAGACACTTCTCAACCTGTGTCCATGGCAATGAAGTGGGTGAATGCCCCTGAGAAGGTTCAGGCCACCAATGACCCAAGTCAGCCTTAATTCCTGAGATTTGGGGCTTTGGCTACCAGAATGACGTGACCTGCCTCTAATTCAGTCTCTGGGCCAAGGATTAGGGCTGGAGCAGGAGTAAGAGGTGTGGACACAACATGGTCCATCAGGACAATGTCTGGGACCTGTCAGACCCCTGGGTCACAGAGCCCTGAGACTCCCATATGTGTCAGTCCTGTCAGTGGAGGGCTGCACCTCATGCAGATATGGATTATGCCTTTGCAAATATGTGTAGACGCTATTAGGACTAGAAAAGTACAAATTCATTTCAAAGTATTACTATCATGACATATTTTATCCATCAGTAGTTACTTAAAGAACTGTTGTCCTGTGTGATTCTGAATATTTGATGATAAAAAGATTTCTTGCACTCAAAATTTCTTGTGTGCTATATACTGAGAGTGCCAAAAAATGTATACAAGTGGACATTTTGGTCAACATTGCTCAAGCAGTAGTTTGCCCTAATCAGAAATGTCTGGACGCTGATGGTAACCACTTTGAGTACCTCTTGTAATTGCAGAAGTCAAACATGACTTGTATTCATCTTTTGTTATTGGTATATATTGAGTATTACAATTTTAATGCAGTTTTTTCCTTTCTGAAAATGTGTGTACAGTTTTTGGCACCCTCTGTATACTACATATTTTCCTGGAACAGGCTGTCTGTGGGATGGAGGCTTGGCCATCACGTCTTGTGTTAGGCCACAGGTACTATACACAATGCTTAATAATCATTTCTCTCATCATCTTCAAAACAATCCCATGAGGCAATCATCCCATTTATCAGATGGGGAAACTGAGGCTCAGAAAGACTAAACAATCATAGTCAGGCCCCAAATCACATAGCTAGGAAATGTGAGAGGTGGGATTTGAACTTGGAGTTTTGCAAGTGCATAGGACTTTTGCAATGATTTAATCAAAGGTTCCAAACCCCTGATATTACACACACGTATCTATGTGCTATGTTATGGATGAAAAGCCATGTTTTTCTTCAGTATCTGAAAGGCATTTACCATTGACCCGGTGCTTCATGCCCTTAGTTTATGGATGGAAAACTAAGACCTGAAAAGTAAATCCACAATAGAACAGTGGCAGAGTTGTGACTCTGGTCTCTTACTTTCCACCACAGGCTTTCAACAGCATTACTATGTTCAGGGAGAGTTTGGGACCTTTGTGAAAGGTTGGCCAGACCTCCCTGTCTGATACAGTCCAGTAAGAATCCAGATAAACCTGCCATCAGCTTGGGCCATGAGGGACCTGGGAAAGCAGGCCTGCTTGACAGAAATGGGCAGAACCTTGCAGCCAAATGAGTCATTATGTAAGCCATTAAGTCTAATTTCTCAGTCTCTTAATACTTGGGGAATTCTTCAAAGAGGTTAGAAAATTGGCAGTACCTCATTTGTCCCCAGGGGCATTTTTATTAAATTATAAGCAGAGGCATCTTCCTACATTAAAACCAGTGCGAGAAAGTTGCTCTATGCTGCCTGGCTCTCTGTGCAAAACCCTCTTTCAATTATCTTGATCTGTATTGAATTGTCCCATGTTCATTTAGCATCACAGCTTCTAGGAAATATCAGGAAGAAAACGTAAGAGCCATTCCTACACCATCACCCAAAACATAAATCAATAGTCAAAGCAAATGGTCCTGCTCTCTAATACAGTTTATCCTGACCCTTCTCTACACTGCCAGAGTCGAGCTTGCTTTTCTTCTTTGGTTTAATACAATTCCTGCAAATAAACCATCTATGTAATTAAGTCAGGAGCTCAGGTCTTCATTCACACCTGCTAGCCAGCACCAGTCCCAAATTCTCAGGGTGCTAGGGTCTCCCTAGGTCCTCTTTCCAGCACTGTCCTCTCAGCCCGGCTGACCTCTGAAATATGATTGCTTTTCCATGTGCAGATCACCACCCAGACTTAAAAATCCATGATAATAATGGTAACAATAACCACTCACATAGCTTGTACTGAGCTATCTATCACGAAATGTGTGGAGCACTTCCATAAAAATCTCAGTTAATCCTAACAGTTTATGAGGCAGGCGATGGTATTTATTTTCATTTTACACAGGAGGAAACAGAAATTTAGAAACCCAAGGACCGTAAGCTCATAATAGCAGCAGCACTGGCATTTCAGCTGAATTTCAGAGGCCCATCTCCTTACCACCTTACCATTATTCAATTCAAGCAACACGAACTTCTAGCCTCGTAGTTTAACTCAGGTATGATCCTGGGCACATAAAACCCAGTTGGTAATGGGTTTTCTAACTGGAAGAACAAACAGATATATTCTAAAGTACCAGGATATGTAAGAAGTTAACCATCCGCTTCAGGAGAATTTAGTTTGCTGCAAGTCTACACGTAAAGGTCACTTTATTGAGCGTTTACTGTGTGCCTAATAAAACGACTGTGCTAGGTAGTTTTGATTCATATTGTAGCTCCAATGCTTTATTTTGAGGATGACTTCCTATTTCAGATGAAAGAAAACTGAAGCATAAACGGTTAAGTGACTTGCCCGAAGCCATATAACTAATGATCGCGTCCACACTTTCCATACTGTCTCTCTGCCTCCTGTACAGCTCCTTGTTCTATTGTTCTATGAATGTGACGTGAGCAGTCCTAACTGCCCACCAGCCTCCATTAGTGGCACACGAGGCAGGAGTGTGTCCACACTCCCCCGATTCCCACAGTGGGCAGCACATGTGTACAGAGCCAAGGAGATGAGTGTGGAAGGGCATCAACACCAAGATGCTTCTCTTTGAGGCTGTGGCACCACACACAGCCACCTAGCCCACTCTGGGGCAAACCCCTCGTATTCTAAATACAAATACTACGTGCACAAATGAGCCAACCCGTAGAAACCCAACTCTGTCAAGACCACCTATGACGAATATGGAACAAGGAAAAGAAGATAGACTGTGAAGTGCCAGCCACCCAGTGGTGTTCTGGGAAATGTTAAATAACCAGCTCCCTAAGTAGGGGGGAAGGAGGCTGATTTGTAGCATTTGTCAATTTCCATGATATAAATACTCCCATCTTGGGTCATTTCAAAATATCAAGATGATGCCGCTGAACACCGAGTTGGTAAGAGATGACAATGATTGGCTCTCTGGAGCTCGTTCAACTGGCTCCAGCGCAGCACGGCCAGCAGACACTCTTCTAATCCCAGCTTGTAAGCTCCCATTGTAAGAACTGGAACAAGCCACTTAGCCTTTCTGAGTATCAATTTCCACTTCTATCAAGTGGGGCAGATAATACCATTAGAAATGATGGCGTGACTAGTCGGCAGTTAACAGAGAACAAGATCGTCTCTCCCCACGTTTTCGGGGAGCTACATAGGAACACTTTATGGTGAGCACAAACTATGCCTCTAAACTCAGGAAGAATCTGATAAGATGCAGTGTATCATGTTGGCATTTTATCCTGTCCTACCCCACTCTGCCCTACCCTACCCTGTCTCATCCTACCCTATCTACCTTACCCTGCCCTACCTTACCTGCCTTACCTTGTCCTGTCCTGTCCTGTCCTATCCTATCCCCCTACCCTACTTTGCCCTACCCTACCCTGCCCTATCTACCTACCCTACCCTGTCCTATCCTGTCCTGTCCTACCCTATCTAAGCTCAAAGCCACATCCCAGGAACTTCTCACCCACTGCCAGCCCCTTACAGAAGAGAGACGGAGGGGAAAGGAATAACCACAAGAGGTCTTCCCAGGACTGCCCTGGGGTAGCGAGACATAGGCTGGTCCAATGACATGAATACAAGAGAGAGGCAAGAGAAGTGCAAGGTACCCAGGCTTCCTCACTTGGCAAAAAGGTACCAGGCCCTCTTCTCCTTCCTGCCATCTAGAAGGAGACACAAAGGAATACTTCCCACACTTGGTAACTTTTAACCGTCAGTGACATCAACTGGCACCATGGCCAATCCGTCCTCAGCTCGCTCAGATTAGCCCCTGGGAGAGGGGATATTTTGCTCTGCCTTTGCACGTGGGGTGTATGTTGCTGGGAAGATTAAATGACATTAAGGAAAGCACCAGGTGGGGGCCAAAGTTGTGCTGCCCAGTTTTATCATCCAGCTTTTCTTCACCAAAGTGACTCTGAATGAATTCTAGCTATTCAAAAATAAAAAGGAAGAAAAGAAGTGAAACCTATGAATCCCTATCACCCACTACTCCACATCCAAACCACCATCAAATCCCGAGGTTGATTCACGATCTTGAAGAATGTTTAAAGGCTGTGTTTACTATGTGCTCAGAAGATAGACAGTAAAACGGCGTTGAGCTAGGGCGGTGTGATTCAAACAAGCAGTTCCCTTCCCAACTGGTCCATTTTGAAGGGGAAAGCGCATTTCGATGTTTAAGTTCCTACATGGCTGCATAACAGTCACGTGACTTCATAGTGATGACTTTTATCTTTAAATATGAGTCACATTAGTTCAAAATAAATGAACCATATTACGTGAAACACCAAGTTGAATTACATCCATTGTGTTGAGAAGCCAGTGGGGAGCGGGATGTTTCTAACTCAGATTTTGTCTATAACTTTATCCTCCCAGCACCTACATACAGTGCCGTAAGCCTTTGGTCTCCCTCTCATGACTTCAATGATGCAAATCTGCCCTGAAATCCATCAACTGGAAAGGAGTTTTCTAGATTTGCATGTGTTCAGCTCTAACTCACTGGGGATGGGAGAGCATCAAGACGCAGTTTTGTTAAGTGGAGTTGTGATGACAGAACGTCCTGAAGAGCGAGTGCAGAAGCTGACTGACCTCCTTCCATGTTTCCTACGAGTCTCGATTTTCTGTCCCTTTCATTTCTACCAAGTGTGACAAGGGGTGAAAAGACACTCTTCCTGCCTAAAATACATCCAAAATGTCTAGGCAAGAGACCTAAATAGAACATATCTCCCTTGACACAAAGAAGTAACGTCACAGCCAAAGTAAATTGGATTGTGGCCTGGCTAAGAAGTGCTGAGAACGTGGGGAGGGCCTGAGGGGGAGGCCATCCTCCTGAGGTCTTAGGGTCTCTGGCAGGGATCCCTATGCTGTCTAATACGGGCCCATACTGAGGTCCCAGAGTCCAGCGAATTTTAGGAGTGCAAAGAATTCTAAGTGAATTGCATGGAATTAGCTAATCTAGATAACTTTAAAAAGCCAGCCCCACCTTTTCTGGACTTCGGATCCCGTGTGTGTGTAGACAGAAGGGAGGTAAAGCAGGGTGGGGTGAAGTCCACACAGTACAGAGGCAGGTTTCCTATAGCCAGGCCAGAAAGCAAGATTCCTGGCCATCTGGTCACCCAGGCTCTGAGTCAAGTTTCTAAAGACGCACAGTCCAATGTGGTAGTCGCTAGCCACAATGGCCATTTACATTTAAGCAAATTAAAAGGGAATGAAATGAAATATTCAGTTTCTGTTTCACACCTGCACATGTCAGGAGCTCGGGAGTCACAGGAAGCTAGTGGCGACCATCTTGGAGAACACAGAGGTGACCACTTCCACCATCACAAAAGTTCTACTGGCCAGCACTGGCCTAAAGTACAAAAATAGACATAAAAGTCCAGGAACCTTCTGATTCTTTATGGAATGCTATTTCCAGAATAAAACTCTTTGTTGAGGTTTTCAAACGATCAATCAAAACAATTAAAGATAAACAGGACTTGTTCTTCCTCTGGTCAGCCTAGAAATGGTCCAGGAAACAAGGAAAATTGTCTTAATTTCTTTGGCGCATGCAATTTGCTTTTTTTTATGGAAAAAGGTAAGGAAACCCACATGTCATATAATACTTGAGCACGCAATCCCACAGAATTTGGCTAGTAAATCCTCTCTTTATAAGTAATTCAAATCTGCCCATAAATGAGCTAAAGGAGGCAAATTTTAAAAATCTAGTTTCAACCACTCTAAAAAGACAATTAAGAAAAATACAAATGCTGTCCTAATTGTCACTGACACGGGTCTCTGTGGGGCCTTGTTCGTCTACCTAGGCCAGTTTGAGCTCAGCATGTACTCAAAGTATTATTTTAGGATGGCTTCCGACACACATGCATTCATCCAAACTCTGCTTTTCACCAAGAGGCTGTTCTGTCTCCTGAAGCAAACCCGATTTTCAGTGGACATCGTGCTACATTACTCATCCTACTTTCATTCTGTTTCTTCACGAGGGGACATCTACAGCCAGGACAGATCCTCCCTTCAAAGGTATGTGGGGCAGGCCAGTCCTCCTTCTCCAGGGATTCCACATGCTTCCTGAATCTCTGGCCTGGACTTCTGGCTGGAGTCAGAACTATGTCTGTGAAGAGGCTGTTGGTGCCGATGTCACAGAAGGCTCACCACACCACACCCTGTGTGAGGGCACAGTGCCATAGTCATGTGTGGTCATCAGATGTTTTCAGCTCTGTCTTCCAGGCGCATGGATGGTACCGAGGACCCTCTATGATTTGATGGGACCATGAGACTACATCCAACTAATGACCTGTGAAGAGGGAGGGGTGTCATGTGACCACTCTGAGCCAGAACACGTAATCAATTGAGTGAGACCCTGCAGAGGTCTCATTTCCTTTGCCACAGAGGCCAGTGATATTTTGGATGGTGACTTTCCTTCAGCCTGGGTACTAGAAGAAGAAGAAAACAGAGCAAAATGCCTAGCTCAACTGCGGTGGATGCATGAATCAGAAATAAACCCTTGTTGCTTTAAGACATTGAGCATTTGAGTTGTTGTTACCGCCACACAGTCCAGCCCAACCAGACTGACACATGAGATAAGTAAGAGTAAGGGTGGGAGGTGCAAAGGGAACCTGTGTCTAACCCAGCATTGTTGCAAAGGTGTTCCTGTTCGGCCAACAACAGGCATATCCATCGCTGGGCAAATGACACTAGGCCAGTCCACACAAGGCATATCCTTGTGCCTGCGGGGAGCTGCTCATTGAGTGCAAAGGCAGAAGTCTAAAAATAAACTCTGTCTTCATGGGATGACTCCTAGGCTACCCACACGAACAAAATGTTATAGCCGCTCAGAGCAGACCTCAGTAGTTCATCTTAGAAAACTCAGGCAAGGCTGCCATTACAGACCAGCTTCCCTGAGAAGCAGGCTGTGTGGCAAAGGTCTGCCTGCGGAAACTTCACTGGGCAGTACTCGTGGGGTGACCACCTGAGGGGCAGTGGAAGGGCACCTGGTGAAGCAAGTGGTTCTAGAAAAGAAGAGGGAGACAAGGAGCCATCGAATACGGCATCACAGCCCCAAGGGCAGGGCAAAGAGAAAGAACATAGATGTGGTAAATGATGAAGACAGTTCATGGAGGGTGAAGTCTGAACCAGTCCCTTGGATCTAAGGATGTCATCCCAGACGGCTTTCAGTAGGGTAGCGAATGGCGTTACAAGCCAAGTGAGTAGCGAGGAAAGGTCCTTCGGGCTCCTGAAACCTTTCCACATCGTGGCACACCTAGGAAATGTTCATTTTTGCACGGCACGTGGGGTACATAGAAAGGTGTGATGAACCCAGAACCCTCCGGCCACCTTGAGGCTCTCGCACCATTACCTCGGGGCTCCTGAAACCCTGCCTGGTACAACACCAGCACGCCAAAGCACACCAGGCGGGGAGATCCACGCTGATACATGCAGACCTCTCACATGCGATGACCGGGAATGGAAGAAAGACCAAAAGGAGCAGGGATGGCGAGGGGGGAGGGTGCAGCGGGCTAAACCAGGTGATCTTTGTTTTCGCCAAGATTAAGGAGACTGTGTGTCTATCTAACAAAAGAAGAAACCAACAGAGAGTGCTTTCCCTCTGTAAGTGCTTTCCCTCCGGAGAGCAAAGAAATAACTGAAAAAACAGAACCTATCCAAGTTGAAAAAAGGATAAGGCCCTTGGTGGACTGGCCGTCCTGAAGATGAAATCTGGTAGCTGCTCTGTAAAACTGGCTACAAATATGAGAGAATTTATTTAGGGGGAAAAATCTTTAATGTGGGAATGAAAGAATATTTGGTAATTACAGTACCTCGTTGTGAGTGGGGAGTATTGGGAAATTAAACTTAAGGTACAGGTAGCGATCTGTTCACAAAGCACCTCGAAGACAGGGCTGAAATATCTGGGTCCTGTGAGCAGGAGGGGAGACCCAAAAAAGTTGCAGGGAAGACTTGCGATGAAATAAGTATCTTAGTTCAGGTTGCAAGAACAAAGTACCCTCAACTGGGTGGCTTAAACAACAGCAATTTGTTTCTTACAGTTTTGGAGGCTGGAAGTCCAAAATCAGGGTGCCAGCGTGAGCCCTCTCCCGGCTGCAGAAAGAGGGTAAGGGAGCTCCCTGGCATGCCTTTTATAAGGGCACTAATCCCATTCCTGAAGACTCCACCCTCATGACCTAATCACCCCCAAAATACTAACACATTGGGGGTTAGTTTTCAACATATGAATTGTAGGGGACACAAACATTGAGTCCATAGCATTACATCTGGTGTGAAGAGAGGATTCCAGGCAAGGCGAGATAGTCAAGCAGGAAGAGCAGTGATAAGGCTGCAACTATTCTCCACGCGAGAAATGAGTGACTGAGGCATTGGTGGCAGCAATGGGACGGGCAAGAATGGATTCAGAAGCTATCTGACATAGAACAGCAAGAAGAGAGAACGTCGAACTGGGTCATGAACTCCACAAAGTAAACATACTACCCAGATAGCATGCATACTATATAAACGTAATGATATTCCAACATATAAACGTAATGATGTAATATAAACATAATGATATTCCAACAAAGGACAGACATACGATCAAGGTTCGAATGTAGTTACCAACAGATCTGAGAGACTTGGGTGAGATGACAAAGAAAGAGGGTAAGACCCCGTGGCTTATGATGCAATCACTATTTCTTGCATCCAAACTATTCCTTCCTTTTCATACCTCCATGGAGCTCCTCATTCTTTAAATTTGACTCTTACAATTGGGGCCTCTCCTATGCATTCTCTTTCATCACCAGAAGAAAGCATGTGCAATGTGGTTTGGGTTTGTTTTCTACCAAGGGATGTTTTCCCAACAGCAGTTACTTTATATTAAAAGGTGTGTGGGGGGTGGGGGGGGAGGTGAGTAACAGAAGTTAAAATCCCATTGGTTTTTTTAAAGCAACTGGAAGTAATCAATGTGCATTTGCAACCTGTTTCTAAATGCTCTTGGAGAATCCTGTTTGGAAACATCCTGCTGTGACCCATGCAGTCCTCATAGAAGTGATTTTGGACTGATGCCTAATAGGAACTTATCGCAGACCGAATGAGCAAATGAATAGGCAGTACTTTGTGGCTCCTTTGAATCAGCCAGCTGTGATCCTCAAGGAATAACTGAGCCCCCCCAATTTCTTGGCTGCTCTGATCTTTCGATTTAAGTGGCAGCCGATTTGCAAGCTCAGCTCTGCACGCTGTGACGGTGCTGGGCCCCGCTATTCAAGCTAATTCTGCATTGATCTTTAGACTAAAGCAAAGGCCATGCTTTCTGTTGCCTTTTCTCTGTGGGATTGTGGAAACTTCAATCACAATACCTTGTCTCCTCTTCCAAGTTTTTAACAGAATTTGTTGATTAAGCGGCATGTTGCTCCCAGGGAGGAGAGGTATTTAAGCCACCTTGTAAGGTGGCAGGCATACCAGCTCACTTGAAGGTGTGAGAAGGCAGCCTGAGGAACAACAGCTGCTGTCACTCCACAGAACCTCCAGCCATGCTCAGAAAGACAGAGCCCCTATTCCAGCCAGGCTCCTTCCACCCTCTGAGACCAGCCAAGCATGTGTCCAGTGACCTGAAAGCTCGTGGCAGCCCCGTGAATGCTTGAAAATTAACCGCCACCATTCCCAGCACAGAGAAGTCCCCTAAAATATGTTTACTTCCTTGCCTTTCTGTTTCATGAAAGAAGGATTCCGCCTCAAGAGCCAGCGTCTGTCCCCTACCAAATCCTGTTACCCAAAGCTCCTTATCACCTGGAGTCTGAGAGACCAGGTTCCAATCATACTCCACCAGATTAGCAAAAGCAAAACCTTGAACCAGTTTCTCTGTCAAAGTCCATCATAATTGTTACATGCCTCATCATTAGCAATGTCACCATCCAAAGGATTTCTATTTTTATTCCTTTATTTTTATAGCTCTGGGGTTTTTTGTTTGTTCGTTTGTTTTTGTTTGTTTGTTTCATGATTTCAGATCCTACCCCTTGTGATTTGGGGAGATCACACTAAACGTGATACGAAGCCAGGTTCAGGAATTCTTCTTATGTGCCAGGTGGGATATTTTTGTAAATGTCTTAAATTTTGCAAAGCATTTTCATATGTGGTGTCTCTTTGATCTGCACCAAAAACCTTGGAGATACGCAGAGCACGAAATACTAATCGCATTTTGTAGACAAGGGAATGGAGACTCAAGAGTTCCAACTCTTTGCCCAGATTCACAGAACCCCGAGAACTTGGATCTGTAGCCACGCTGGACTTTTTTCTGGGGTATCAAGCTGGAATGGACAGAAAGAGAGAGGGAGGGGTGCCCGTTCCTTTGGATAAATCTAGTTCTGCACCCTCGCTTCTGTACACGTGTCAATGTCCCTGGAACGTGCTCCCTCCCCTTCCACCCCGCTGCTGCCTCCCAGAGCCCACCTGTACAGATGGCCTCAGGAGGAGAAATACTCCAGTTCCTTCGTTTCCAGCCTCCCAATTCAATCTTCCCATTCGCCATTTCCAGGGGTCCTTTGCAATAAGATCTTTCGAGTCTTTTTATTAGGCTTTTTTATTAGGCTGCTCTAAAGCCTCTCTTTCCATCTTTTCTCTTCCATATTTTCTTAAAGGAGAAATTCACTCAGATGTGATTTCTGAGTCACCCGAAGGCCAGGAGAAAGAGGGAGTGGGTATGATCACAATCACACTGATCAAGTTACACACTGACACAACACACTGACACAACACGCCCACACAACACACCAACACAACACTCTCATCAGGTCACACTTCTACTTGGAGGGCTCCCCGCTCCACTGAGTTAGATATTGGCTACGGAGTGCCCTGATGCTCACAGGAACACAGCCCCGTGCTACTGTTAAAAGGTAAAAACAATTATTTGGAAGCACAAATGAATTTCTTACATCTTTCTGAAGGCCTGTTGATTTACAACCATAAGGTAATTTGCTTCAGCTAACTTAATTCCTGTTCCCTGTCCAATTCCCTTGCGCCTTTCAACTAATGTTTCAATTCTCTTTGGTGCTCTCTGTGCCACCAAATCAAAGCAAAATTTTTCTTTCTTTCATTTGCCAAAGCCGAGCAAATTTGGAAGGGGGAAAAAATCACTAGTAAAGGACAAAGGATTTTAAAGAAAATGCATTGTTTCGTTTCAGTGAATCAGAGCAGAATACAAAGAAGCTTAATCATGATATTAAATCAAAGGAATGCAAATCACTTTATTCATATTCATAAACTGCCAACCACATGTGGGTTTGGGTTCTGAAAAGCTTGGGGTGGGAAAGCCTCTTGGAAGGAGGAAGGAGGGATATACACTCCGGGAGCGAGTGCTTTTCCTCTATGGGTCCTTTTCCGCACACGGCAGCCATTCCACAAAGATATCTCAGACCGGCTCTCCTCCTCTCACGAGTTCACGAGTCGAGCTCTAAGAAGTGATCTGAGTCACAAGCATCCAGCTGGAGTGGATGAGTGTCACTGTGACGACTGTCCCTGCATCCATCATCTCTATGACCAAACTGGAGAGACCTTCAGACACACTCGCCACAGCTCAAAGATTTTCCTAACGCCAGTCAATGTGAGATGAGCTGACCATCTCTGAATTAATAGCGACGATGATAAATCGTGTTTAATAAAACATGATCCATTTCGAAAGGCTCCATCCTAGGCCACTTGGGCCCAGCACAAGATCATCAGTGTGGGGACTCAGGCTGCAGGCTCGGGAGCCAAACTGCCTGTGCTCCAGCCCTGGCTCGTCCCTCCCCGCTCTGTGACATTAGGCTTTTTAGCCTCTTTCTACTTCAGTTTTCTCACCTGTAAAATGGGAATAAAGACAGGATCTACCTCACTGCATTGTTTTTATAGTTAAATAAGAAAATGCATGTAAAGCTCTTAGCACAGTGCTAAGATTGTATATACACAGTCGGTGCTTGTTCCTGACAGTAGTTACATTCTAGAAAGTTGCCACAAAAAATGAATTAGAAGTACTGAACCACTGCCCCTGGTAGGATCCTGCCTCTAATAACATGTTCATCAATCAATACATAACCATATTTTATCGGCGGTTCTGTTTAAAGACACCTTATTTTATATATATATAGTTGATTAACTAGCAGTGAACTCGTGACCTCCAGACACAGCCTTCTTGCACTCAGGGTCACTGAGGAGCCCTCCAATACTGCACCTGGGGGGCATTTTCACAGTAAAATCACCAACAGGAAGCACAAAAATGAGAAAAACGTGGCACGCCACAGATGGCAGAAAGGACACTTACGGTGTGGGAGCTGCAACATGCAGGCAGAGCAAAGCCTCAGTGGACCTTGTCTGGGAACGCAGACGTCGGGGGTTCAAATGTGTCACCGCTCCGCGCGTTATCTGGAAGTGATGAAGAAAACAGAGTGAGTGTCGATCGGGGGCTACAGTTACATTTTAGCGAACAGGCGATTTTGCAAACGTGGACTCACACATTAGGGGTAGAGACTGACCGCGTAATGATTAATCCCCCGATCAATAAAGTCCTTATGATCAGCCCCAGTTTACTGATGAGAAATAAGTCCCATAAGGACTTAGGTGATAAGGCCCTGAGCTGCACACAGCAGGAGGCAGCTTTCTCATTTCTCACCGTTGTCTACGTAAATGGGACCCCAGGGTTGATGTACAACCCTCTCTGTAGAAGTCACATCCTCTGACTATTTATTTCTGAGTGTTGTTTCTGCAAACCATAGGGCCTCAATATGTCGACAAAGTTCAGCCGGTCGTTATCTGGGATATACTTTCCCACTCCACCCCCCAAAGTGACCACACTTCCAGGCACTTAAAACCTGTGTCATAACACAGAACTGGTCTCTGCCCTTGGAATGAATAATCACAGTTTCTCTGAGGCAAGTGGTTCCATTGACATTCAAAAATAAATCAAAGTAACAAGTCAGAAAGAAAAAGCATCTTTTTTACATCCTGGAAAGAAAAAGGAACATTTACTTAACGCCTAAATACATCTAGCTCTTGGCTAAAGGAAAAGGTACGTAGTACTATGATGAAATGTGCTCATGAGCAACACAGCATTGAACTAGATACTATACACATATTATCTCATTTATTCCTCACACTAACCTTCTAAATAAAGTATTATTTTTATTCTACATAGAAGAAAACACATGTACCGGGAGGTTAAGTGATTTGCTATAAAGGTAACATAGCTATGAAGTGGCAGAGTTGGAATTTCATGAAAAATACATTCCACTCTCAAATCCTATTCTTTGTGGGCTATGGTGAAGCTGAAATTCCCTTGGACTCTATCTGATCAAGCACCAAACCTCCAGAAAAGCCCCTTCTCCTATCAGCATCAATCCCCTGCGTGAGTATGAGCAAGTCCAGACCTCTCTACCTCATGCAGCGCTCTCCACTTTTCCTCCCTTCGCTGTGGCTCTTGCTCCAGTCAGCTGTGTGTGTGTGTGTGTGTGTGTGTGTGTGTGTGTGTGTGTGTCTGTGTGTGTGTATACATTTTCTCTCCCCTACTAGACCATCAGCACCTAGGAGACAGGATTTCTGTCTGCTTAACTTTGTAAGCTATGGAGGATGATAGTATAACATGTCTCCCAATTATTTATGCCCTTCACTCGAAGACAATGTTATACCCCGCCTATCATCATAAGGCCTTGCAAAGCCCCCTGCAAGAAGGGGCAATGTATTTTCCCATCCAAATGACATGCTATAGCAAATGGAATATAAGCCAACATGACATATGCCACGTCCAAGCAGAAGCTTTAAAAGACACTGTGAAATTTTGCCAGCTCTCTTGCTCATTCCTTTTGCCAAAAGAATGGCAAATACAACATGCTCCTTTGACTGGGTCCTGGAATGTGCAGGAATATGGATATGGGCACAGCAACCAACCTGCTAATGCTGACCTGCAGCCCAAATCAGAAGTGAATGTTTGCTGTAAGCCACTGAGACCTAGGGGCTGTAATTTCACTAAAGCGGACCATTCAGACACCCACACAGCACCTGGCCCTGGGACTGTCACAGGGAAGAATTTCAAGAACTATATGTTTCACAAAATGATTATAATCTGTGACAGCCACTTATGAAAGGTCCCTGCAAAACACTCTCATTGCCATACTTTGGTAGTAACCTAGAGGAGAGAACTGGAAGTGAGGTAAACAATTCAGTCCACTGAAGTCCAGGTTAAGACAAATGGTTCGAAGACTCAGGTTTCAAAACAAGTTGGCGGCAAAGTTAGGACTGCAATTTTGGGCAAGAACCAAAACTTCTGTTACACTGTGTTATTTTCTGTTTCTGTTTTAGCAATTATTTTCATAGTCTCTCTTATCAAAAACAAATTGTTTTGGAAATATCCCTCACATGACATTGTGTTTACGTCTTTCACATAACAGGAAGAGAAGGGAGCAGTAACTAAGCTAGAATGTTAACACGAAGGTATTTGTAAACATCAGGCCCCAGGCACCAGGGATTTGTGCAGTCAGATGGTGTATGACCTGCTTCACTTTTCATTCCATAGCGATGGAATATGTGAGTGTGAAAGGAAATTGTATTTTGAAGGCAAATTTAGGAAGAAGAATGAACCTGTAATAGATGATATTAGCTATCAGGAACTATTCCTAAAAAAGTAGAATTTAATCCTAAAAACCAGTGGATGGAGAGATTGAAAGTGTATAGGAGTATCCACATCCAAAGGGTCAGAAACATTTGGCAATATTCATTTTTAAAAACATGTAGCTAACCCAATGGATTTCAAGAAAAATGCTTTCATCAAAAGATTATCTTCACACAGTGTGAGGACAGGAAGCCCAAGAGCTCTGACTGGAGAAGGGAAGCAAACTGGAGCTCTTTGGAGTTCAGGCAGCGATTCAGAGGGGCCTCGGAGCTGCTTGAGGGAGGAAGGTTCTAGGTCCCAATCCCAGTCATCCAGAGTGACTCCATCTTTACCTGCTCGTATTCAACGGTTCAAAGTTCTTGAGAACTTTGTCTCTCTACATGTCCTTACATGTCTCTACAGAGATGGGCTTGCCAGGCTATCAGAAAATGTTGACACCAGTCCAGAAAAAAATCCAACTCAGATTCTCTGCTGAATAAACAATCTTGTAAATCAGATTAGTACAAATGCCTAAGTCAAATCCCTAAGTCAGTATTTTACTAGTCATATCGGTCGATGGCTAAGCCCACAAACTAACTTACAAACACAACTGCTCAAATAGAATGGACCCAAGAAATTAGTTAGCCCAGGGACTGGCCTATGCTGCTCCAGGACCACAGGACAAAGAACGATTGGTCAGGCCTGGCCTCTTTACTGCACCACTTTCAACAAGCAAATACACACACACACACACACACACACACACACACACACACACATTTCTGCTTACATCTGTTTTAATTGTTGGAGTTCTGAAAAAGGTTAATTTGAACAAAGGGTTCCTTGGCCAGAACATATCTGAGAAAGCAGAGCCCAAGAGTGTTGAAAATTATCCAATTTCATACCAAGTAGATGAGAACCACAGCTAGAACCCAACACCAACCCAACCTGATGTCTCTCTATGACTGATGGTCAGAGACAGGGGAGGGGGAGAGGGGAGAGAGACAGAGAGAGATCAAAGGTAAGTCACTTTGCATATCCATATAATGTCCCTGGCCCTGGAATTATTTGGGTTTTGTTTACTCTTTTTAATTTCTGTTTAAGCTGGTCCTCATAAGACCCTCCCAGGAAGGAAAAAAAATGACAGCAAGTCAGTGAGTAAGCATGAAAAGCTCCACGTTGCACACAAACTTTTCATTTCAGAAGACTAACAAATCATGAGCTGGAAAACTACTTGTTCAAATCAACACGGTCCCTGGGAAACGGAATATGATTTTTGTTGTGATTCAAATGCTCTGGTGTGGACCCAAAATAAACAGCATCTCTAATAAGATACACAAAAGCGATGGGGAAACCTTGGCTTTTTTATCACCCAAAAAGAGAGCACGAGTGGGTCAAGGAGGATTTTTCCATCCTACATATATAGAAAATGAAAAGCCTGTGAAAATAGATAATATGTAAAAAGCAAGAAGAAATGCCTACCACTATTTTTAGTCTCCATTTTGATAACATATTTTAAAAGGTCAACTGTGATATGGCATCATTTATGATGTGAAGTGAAAAATGAAATTGGTCTGGGCAAAGAAGTAGTTCAAGATTGCTTTTTAAATTGGCGTGTTCAAATCTGCAAAGGGCAATCACATGCATTTGGGGGAGGGGAACGGTTGTTTCAAAACTGACAGTAAAAGGCACTTCTTTAAAGGAGCAGGATATGCAACTGAGAAATAAAATCAGTTATTGATATTTTTGGATACAGAGAAAGATGAAAAGAAATAGTGACAAAATACTAATTGGTGAAAAAATCAGAAGACATTTAACATGGCTTTGTCCAGAATAAATTTGAAGACAAATGTACTTTCCTTCCAGAAAGAATAGCAGGAATTATATATGGAGACGGAGTGTTAGATGGAGTACACGCAGATTACTTTAAAAACTTTTCCTTGAAAATAGGACCCAGAAGCAGGAAACCACATAAAACAATTGCAGCGCTCAAGGAATTACTGGAAGGTGGACATTGTTGTCTCCACCATCTAGGTCAAGCACAGAAATTTTCAGCCTCTGCATAAGACCTCCACGTGTTCATTCTAATCCCAGCCTCCTTCCTGCACAAGGAACTAATTCTGATTTACATGGTAATCACCTCCTTGTCCTTGTTGATACACCCATGTGTATCTGTGCCCTAGGGCTGCCATAACAAATTACCTTAGAGTGGGTACCTTTAAACAGCAGAAGTTTGTTCTATCACAGTGTGGAATCCAGAAGTCCAAAATCAAGATGTCGACAGAGTTGACTCCTTCTGAAGGATCTAAGGAGGAGTCCACTCTAGGACTCTTTCCTAGCCTCTGATGTCTGCTAGCAATCCTCGGCGTCCATTGGCTGTGGCTGCCCTCCCATCTCTGCCTCTGTCTTCACATGGCCTTTTCCTCTGTGTCTGTGAATCTAAAATCTGCCTTTCATTTCTCTTATAAAGATACCAGGATGACCACATCTTAAGATCTTTAACTTATTTACATTTGCAAAGACCCTATTTTCAAATAATGTCATATCCACAGGTACGAGGGTGTGAGGACTTGAATATATATATTTGGGGGGATACTAGTCAACCTCTACACTACGTGTATATCCCCAGTCTCAATCGTTTAGTAGGGACTATTTATTATTTTTAAGTTGGTGCCTTTTAATCCTTTTAATCTAAGGTCTCCCTCCTTTCTTTTCCTTACATTTATATATTGACGAACCAAGGCCATTCAATCTGTAGTTTCCCACAATCTAGATGCAGCCGACTGCATACTCTGAAAAAGACCCTCTTTTCTTTTTTTTTAATTTATTGGGGTGACAATTGTTAGTAAAATTACATAGATTTCAGGTGTACAATTCTGTATTACATCAAAAAGACCCTCTTCTTGACCAAGCTTCAGACAGGCTTCTCCAGGTCCTTTTTTCAACTACACCTCATCCTCAAGCTCTGTGTTTGGCCCACCTAGTCCAGTTGTAGCAAGAACCCTGCCTGCTAGGTCAGTTTTGCTAGAATCCCTGCCCCTTTGATGTCTCCTCTTAGTAATTTTCCATCTTCTGAACCCCACCCTGTTCTTTGGTTATAAATCCCCACTTGTCGTTGTTTTCAGAAATGGGCTCAGTTCCACATGGAAGTCTCTTTTCCCTTACTATAATAGTTTCTGAATAAAACTCTGTTTTCACTGCTTTAACTAGTGTCCAGCTGTAGGTGTCTTTGACAACTTGAGTGCCATTTTCTAAAATGGGAAGCTGGATTTAGACACTGGATCAAACTCAGGTTCAAATCATTTGACAAAAATATAGGTGGTGGTGATATGTTCTTTTATCAGGAGGCCCATTATGTCTGGTGGTTTCTTTTTTTTCTCATATTAGCAGCCACGGCTATTCAATGACTAGTGTATGTTCCTCAATGGTAATATTCTAATTCTATCACTAATTATTTTCATTTATTAGTTGGAATCTTCTATAGTAAAACACTTCTCACATACTATTTGGTTACCCAATGTTATATTTCATATAGGAAAAGAATGAAAAATGTTTCATCCTTCTCCTTGTCAGTTTTCAAGACAATATATTTGTCCATTATCATCCTTTAAAATGGCAAATTAATTTTTTGTCGTTATGAATTCATGGATTTAAATGTAACTGATGAGTTTTAATCAATCAAAATCATTATTCTTAATGAGGCTCCAATTTTCCCATTTTGGCTACTGGAAGTCTCATAAAGTTGCCCAGTAAGAGTCTTTCATACAAATTTCATAGTCTTTTGTCCCGACCCGCGGGACACTACACGAGGGACCCCGAAGCACCTAGAAGGGAGGAAAATGGGAGACACAAAGACCGGAGACAAGACAGGAGTTCTGATCAAGTCTCTCTTTATTGCAGCTCAATCAGGGGTTATATACATTCTTCTGCTGGGTGGAGGGGCATTAACATAAGAAGGGTTGCCCCAGGCTAGCATCTTAAGCCATCCAGACACCCCCTACAGAAATGTGGGTGTTATCTAAAGACCCAAGTAACTTCCTCTATCTCATGCTTCTCAGTTATGTGATGGTGCCTTATAGGCACCCGCCCCCTACAGGTCCCCCTTTTCTGTTTTATAAAAAAAGAGCTCTAAGCCCCTAGGGAACTGTGCCTGTCTTAGGTTGGGACAGTCCATCTCTGTGAAACCTGGTACAGTGACAGGTTTTTATTTTTTTTATTTTTTATGTTACTTAGAGAGCTGTCCTCTTACCCGTCATTGGCTATCCAGTTCATCTCACAGGGGAGGAGTCCTGTTTCATGACTCCTGTTATTGGAGATAGGGATCTCCTTGCTCTTGCATCTCCAGTCGGGTATAACGGACCTGTATGGGCTTGGCCTGCAAGGCCTCTATTTGTTGTCTGAGAAAGCGCATGAGTTTATTGAGGAGGATGGGTCCCAGTGATAGTAGGATAAAGCACCAAGTATGGGGCCAAGCAGGGGTAGTAAGCAGGGAAAAAGTCCATTGAATCCAGAGAGGGTTGGAAAGGAGGTCTCTTCTTTTTTCAAGGTCTTCTTGTCATTTTTGACTCTGTCACGAACAATTCCAGATTTGTTAGCATAAAACAACATTTTTCTTCCAAGGGCCAGGCAGATGCCCCCTTTTTCTGCAGTAAGTAAATCTAATCCCCTCCTGTTTTGGAGGACAACTTCTGCTAGGGAATCAACCTGATCTTGAAGATCTTGGATAGTTTCTGAGAGTACCTGGACATCTGATATGAGTTGCCCAGATAATTTATGGTATTGTACTAGGGAATGTCCTATCCCCGCGGACCCGGTGGCAAGTGCGGTGGTGATGCCTAGATTTGCTAATAAGGGAATAAAATGGACTGCACGTTTAGTGCGTCCTGCAATATGTTCAAAAGTCGGGATAGGGACTGGCTCATCTCCTGGAATGATGGATACATCTGGGAGGAGGGAGCCTAGGGCACAAACTCCTGTCCAGTTTTGTGGTAAATAGGTGTAGGCATAATTATTTTCACAGATATATATTGATCCATTGGGTACACGCATAGGAGAATACATTAATGAAGGAGGAGCAATTTGTAAAGGAGAGGCTTCTAAAAATAACCTCTGTAGTATATTGTTAAAGCCAAGGGGTTGGACTCAAAAAGGGAGAGCTATGTTGCATGAATTAGCAGTCATTTTTGTGCCTGTTGTGAAAGATGGCTTCTCAGGGAGCAGGGCTGTCCCTGGAATGGGGGTTAACATCTATTTGTTTTATAAGTCTCTCGGGAAGCCACCGGGCAGCTTGGGTTTTATTATCGAAAATGCAGACTGATCCTCGTCCCCAAATGAGGACGGGATCTGGGCCTGACCATAGATTTGTTATGGGGTCTCGCCACAAAACGGAGGCAAAATTATCAGCTGTGGATGGATGCCAGAGGCGGTCAGCGCCAGTTGTCCCGACCCGCGGGACACTACACGAGGGACCCCGAAGCACCTAGAAGGGAGGAAAATGGGAGACACAAAGACCGGAGACAAGACAGGAGTTCTGATCAAGTCTCTCTTTATTGCAGCTCAATCAGGGGTTATATACATTCTTCTGCTGGGTGGAGGGGCATTAACATAAGAAGGGTTGCCCCAGGCTAGCATCTTAAGCCATCCAGACACCCCCTACAGAAATGTGGGTGTTATCTAAAGACCCAAGTAACTTCCTCTATCTCATGCTTCTCAGTTATGTGATGGTGCCTTATAGGCACCCGCCCCCTACAGTCTTTAACAGCTTTCTGAGATCTGGTGCGACTAGATGTTTTGGGCTCCTCTTGTACATTTCTTGCCCCAAAACTGGAATCAGAGATTTCCCCAAGAATCCCTGGTTTCTACTAAGGGAATATTTCAACTTCATAGTATTTCATTAAAGTGCTGATTGCTACTGGATTAGTTATTGTTTCTTGGCTTTTTCAGTGGACAGAAATATATCGTTATATTTATACTTTTAGAGATAAGGTATTTCATGAGCCCATACTGATATTTATAATATACCGGAGTGCCAAAAAATGTATATACATGATTTGTATTCATCTTTTGTTATCTGGATATATTGAGCATTAACATTTTAATACAAATTTTCCTTTCTTAAAACCTGTATATATTTTGGGGGCACCCTCTGTATATTCAAGTCTACAGGGTTTTCTCTGAACTCTTTCTGTATCACATATGTGTCTTTCTTCCATATCAAGACTCCTGGTTTTCAAGGACATCACGTGTGATAGAAATAGAATAGCACACAAGTACTCATGTGCTTCAGCATATTTAAATACTCAACAATCTCAACAAAACAATTCAAATTCTAAAACAGTTAAAATATCTTTTCCATTTGTTTTCTCCAGTCTTTCCCCATTTTATTTATATTTTGCTATACCTACAGTATAGGAACATAGCCATTACACATTATACTCTATTTTTACTCCTGTTTAAGTCTAAGTTCTATTATATATATATATATATATATATATATATATATATATATATATATATATATATATATATATTTATTTATTTAAAGCTTACCACCAGTAATTACGTTAATACCTCTCTAATCATTTCAGTTGTCTGAAGTTGGTTCTCTAGCAGACTCCCCAGGAATGACAGACAAAAACATATCCCTTGAGTTCTTGCATGTTGAGAACTTTGTTTTTCCTATGCCCTTTGTGCTCAAAATACGTTTTGGTTGATAAAAATTCTTTGGCTCATATTTTCTTTTTTTTTTTTATTTTATAAATATATCACTCAATTTTCTTCTGGCAAAAGGTGCTGCTGGTGAAAATATAATAATAATCTAATTTTGTTTCTCATAAATCACTTTCTCTTTTTGTCAAGATGACCAAAGATTTTTAGTCCATCTATTAATAGACTAAAAATTTGTGGTTTATTTACTTTATTTGAACCTCAAGTAATTTTAGTAGAGCATGTCTTGCTTTGTCATTCTGAGTTGACAGTCTCAGTTATTACGCAATTGCTTTTTCAATACATCTGTAAAGTTCAAAACTTTTTTTTTTAATTTCAAGAGTCTTTACTTACAGTTCAGTATTTGTTCTGTTCTCTTATTTTGATTTTCTTTTTCAAAGACTCTCATTATCTCTATGTTGGACCTTTTGCCTATCTTTAATATTTGTCATTTTCATAGAATCCTTTTTATCTCAGTAGTTATTTCTTTCTTATTTTAAATTTTTTTCTCTTTTTCAGGTTCCATTTATTTTAAGGCATAATCTTTTGTGTTTCTTCTCTTGTGTTTCTCCTGTTTTAATCTTCATTTCTGAAATTACTAGTTTTTAATTTTTTTCTGAGATCTGTCAACACATTTCTGAATTCTCTAATTCTGATTTGTGGGTGTTTTTTGTGTGTGTGTTTTTTTTTTCATGTCTTGTATCAGTTTCTTAATGTTTTTTAGCCAGGTTTGAAAGAGTTAAGTTACAGTTCAGATCTGTTTTGTAAACATTTGTTTCAGCTATAATTTCATTGTATTTAGGGACATTCCTCCACTTTTGTCTCCTTTGGTTTATAATAACTTTGTATGAGCATTGATCTTGATCTTTTCCTGTTGTTCACTTTTATGCGATACTAGCTTCTTGAACTTTAAAAGGAGACATGGTTCAAGGTTTCACAGAGCTTCCTTTTCTGCTGTTTGGGGAAAATGCTAAACTATGACCCCTTATTTTTTGAGACTTCCTTGCTCTATCTGTTCCCCCCACCCACCTCAGCCGCCTGCCCCATGTTAATCTGTACATTCTCTTTCAGTTGTTTCTACTGTCCCGATCTTGGTATATTTTGACTTCCATGCCCAGCAGTTTCTCCTCCACACGAGGCACTGTCCTGAAACAGATGTCCTGAAACATTTCAAGCATCCACAGAGCTTAGATTGCACCACACTTCAGAGACCTGACAATGAGCCCACAGCTATGGAACGACAAAAACCGCCCACATTTTATTTGCTGCTCTCCAGTTGAACCCTATGCTTTCCAGTGAATACCTGTTGGCTATTTTGGGTTCTTCTCTTCTCAGATTCACTAAATACTCCCTTTCTTTCCTTTGCTCCCTCCTGAACAGATATTGATCCCATGTAAATTTGGGGCTTTTTGCTGGTTTCTCTCTACCCAGCTAAATTTATAAGTTCAAGAGTACACTCTGTTAGTTTTATCGTAAATGTTATACATGGGATTTCCAATGTGCTATCTATTTTCTTCGCCTGTGTTAAAGAGGAAATTCAAGACTTATGCTGCTGCCGCCATCTTCCGAGAATGCTTCTACCCCTGAATGTGTATTTTGATCTATGCAAAGAATCTAGGCCGTGACCACAAAGATTCAGGGAATGTAAATTTTGGTTCCAGATGATGTTTACCATCCCCTACACAGACAGTACTACATATGTAGGTTCAGGAGAGCAATTGTATGAGTGTCTATTCTCTTCTTTACACAAGACACAAAAACCCCCAATAGTCCCACCATCTTACAGAACAAAAGCTCAGCCTCTTAAAATTCAGAAAAATATATGGCCAATATCAGCACAGGTTTCTTAAATACATGCATACATGCATATACACCTGAGCTACTGACTGCTGGTCTACCTGCTAGAAGTCATCCACCAGAAAACATGAGAAAACGGCAGAGAAAACATGAGAAAACAGCTCCTGATCATGAGAAAAACATGATCAGTTTGGTTCTAGTGCATGTTAACAGATACTTTTTTAACATTCTGAGTAGTGACAAAAGGAAATCAAGGCACTCAATGAAGTGGCAGCATCTGAATCTAAATCTAAATCTGAATGGGTTTTATTATTATGCTTTGCTATTAAAATGTTCAATCTGGTTCAGTCAGGAGCAACTATTATAGAATACCAACATTCATTTAAAAACTGCTGCAACAAAGCAAGAAGGTATCCCCACAAACCCTTAAATAAAATTGATGTGGAGACAAACCACTGATAGTTCTAAAACCCTCAAAGTGTTAGCACTTATGCAAAAGGAAGTGGAAGAAAGGGAATGGGGCTTGATACAGCCCCAGGAACAGAACTCAAAAGCACCCACAGCACTCCCTGGAAAGCAGAAAGTATGGTGAGCCAATCTGAGAACACCTGTTAAACTAGAAGTGATTTCTGCAGAATCTAATCCATTATGGAAGCTCTAAAACAAAAACAGCCAGTCTCTTTAATATTGACCACAAGAAAAAAAAAATGAGGAGGGAAAAAAATCTATAACGTAAAAGACTTTTAAAGAGATACGTGCACCAATGACACAGTTGGAACCTTTTTGGAATCTAATTCAGATAAACAAAATAAAACAACTTAAAAGATGTCCAGTAAAGTGAACAATGAATGGATATGTAATTATATAAAAGAATGACTACTGATTTACTTATGGGTGGTACTAATATTGTGGTTAAGCTCTTTAAAATGGTCATTTTCTAGAGATGCACACAAAGTATTCACGGATGAAATGATAAGGTGTTTAGGATTTACTTCAAAACCATCCTGTTGGTGGGGAATGGGTGGGAGTAGAAACGAAGGAAGACCATGCATGTAAGGATCATTTTTGAAGTTGGGTATATTGACTACATTGTGGTATTCTGCCTACTTTTGCATATGTCTGAAATTTTCCATAATGAAAAGTGTAAAGAAGAGATTTAATAGAGAACAATCTTTTAAAATAATACCTATGATGAAGCTAGCAAAGTGCTACACAAATTGAGGGAGATAAAGGTCTTCAATGGAGTAGAAGTGTAAGACAGGTACCAAAACAGGCAGCGCCCAGCAAGTCAGTCTCCCTTGAGATTTAAGTAATTTCTTGATGACCATTTTAGAGACTAAGTCTAAAAGAGAAAGAAAACTGGATGAAGACTATACTCAGGCAGGCAATTAATTAAATAGTTTTAAGCAATGTGAGATCCTATAGAGAGATTGAAAGAGAAATAGAAAAGCACAGTCCAGGCAGTCTAATTGGACAGTGCTTTTTAAGAAAAAATAAGGTCTGTGTTCATTAGCAACAAAGTTAGGCAGTTCAAACCAACCCTATTTATACTGAGGAACTCAATTCGAAAGAGCTATCAGAAAGCACTAGGAAAAATAAATATAAGTTTTCTGTGGGTGAAGATGGAATGGGCAAAGAGGTAGGAGTGAACTCTGCGCATCCTTCATGAAGGAGCAAGAAGAAATAGCGTTAGACCTCAGACAGGAGCAGAAGATCTCATTTGAGTCACTTCCTTCCCTCTTTGTAAGTCTGGGTTATAGTTTTCTGAGCCCAGCCTCCTACTCTTCTGCTTAACGCTGAGTTGGATCCAGGGTTCAGCATGGGGATTTATGTTTAGCAAGTATGCTTTGTCAACTGTAAAGCTAGCACTTTCCATCAAGGAAAGGGACTGCAGTACCTGGCACACAATGGGTGATTAATAAATCTGAGCTCTGGGCCATTATACGAGAAAAGCAAACAGGAGGAGACAACGCCTGGCATCAAGATCTTCTCCTGTATTGCACTTCAAATGCGCTTCCCACACTGAAGAGTCAGCACTTTCTCTCAGCATTACAAGGCCAAGAAGAAATCTGGTTATAAATCGGCCTTTAGATTTGACTGGTTTTATTTATTACTGGTTTAAAACAGAAAAACTGTTCCCTACAGGTTTTTTTTATTAGTTTCAGGTGTACAAGACAAGGTAATACTTAGACGTTTATCATTTATATCCCTCACACTGTGAACCCCCCTCCCCCCATCCATTATCCCTCCGACCTCACACCCAGCCATCACATTATATATATAAAATTATAGTTGGCATTCATTAATGTTTAGCTTCTGGTGTACAATGCCATGATCAGGCATCCACATTATCTCTGAGGTGGTCTCCCAAATAGGACGCATGTCCATCGGATACCCAACAAAATCTTTACAACATTATTGAATAAGTTCCCCAAATTAATTTTCAGAAAACCCTGAGGCCATCTTGTGGTTACCAGCTGCTTCCTAATCCCTTCACCTTTCCCCTTATCCCCAACCCCCCACCCACCCCCGCCCATTCAACAACTCTCGGTTTTTTCTTTATGTCCTCAAAACTGTCTCTGATTAGTTCATTCACATATTCTTTTCTTTAGATTCCGCATATAAGTGAGATCATATGGTACTTGTCTTTCTCTTTCTGACTTATTTCATTTAACATAATGTTCTCTAGATCCAGCCATGTTGTTGCAAATGATAAGATTTCTTTCTTCTTTATGGCTGCGTAATACTCCATTGTATAAATGTACCACAGCTTCTTAATCCAGTCATCTACCGATGGGCATTTCGGTTGTTTCCATATCTTGGCTATTGTGTAAAGTGCTGCAATAAACATAGGAGTGCATACTGATTTTTAAATTGGAGTTTTGGATTTCTCCGGGTAGATGCCTAGGAGTGGAATTACTGGATCATAGGGTAGTTCCATTTTCAGATTCCTGAGATACCTCCATACTGTTTTCCATAATGGCTGCACTAATCTGTAATCCCACCAACAGTGCACTAGCGTTCCCTTTTCTCCACATCCACGCCAGCATTTGTTGTTTGTTGATTTATTGATGATAGCCATTTTGACTGGAGTGAGGTGGTATCTCATTGTGGTTTTTATTTGCATTTCTCTGATGGTTAGTGAGGTTGAGCATTTCTTCATATGTCTTCTTGCCTTCTGTATGTCCTTTTTAGAAAAATGTCTCCTCAAGTCCTCTGCCCATTTTTTAATTGGGTTGTTTGTTTTTTTGGAGTTGAGTAAGTTTTTTATAGATTTGTGATATTAATCCCTTATCAGATATATCATTGGCAAATATCTTTTCCCATTCAGTAGGATCCCTTTTTCTTTTATTGATGGTTTCCTTTGCTGTGAAAAAACTTTTTAGTTTGATGTAATCCCACATGTTTATTTTTTCTCTTACTTCCCTCGCGCGAGGGGATATATCAGTGAAAATCTTACTCCGGGTAATGTCCATGAAGTTTCTTCCTATATTTTCTTCTAGATATTTTATGGTTTCAGATCTTACATTTAAGTCTTTAAGCCATTTTGAATTTATTTTTGTATATGGTGTGAGGAGCTTCATTTTCTTGCATGTTCCCTACAGTTTTAATGTCAAAGCAAATTAAAATCCGATTTCCATCGTTTCCAAGCTCAATGACCTTGGGCAAATTGTCTTACAATCTCTAACCTTTGGTCTCCACACCTAAATAAATGTATCCGCGATGTGAGCTGTTATAGGACTGAATTAAATAAAATTTTGTATAGAAAGTGTTTATTTGGATATAAAACAATTTTGGCATAAAATGTTTATATTAACAAAAACCATTAGAAAATACTAATAATTATCAGCAGTGTATCGTATCTAATAGAGCCTACACACAGAAAAAGGCGATGCCTTTTTGAATAACGGTGAAGATAAAATGACACAGGGAGGGTCAAACACTTAAAAACCATGAATTACAACTGCTATTCTGTCAACTGATGTGGAGTTCATGCTTTTATTTACATTTAAAGTGAATAAGTATTAATTTTGATGTTTTAAGGACTGTCCTGCCTATCCGACTTTTTTTAATTACCAATTGATTGATTTACTTGAATTGTTGGCTACCCAAATACTGTCAAAATAAAGTTTTCACAAACCTCAAAAAAAAAAAGAAAGAAAGAAAGTGCTTAGCCAGTCTTGGAGCACAATAAATGGTTGCAATAGTAATAATAAAAGCTACCACTGGTACTATTATTATTAAGAATCAGGATGTGCAATTGCTCTGAGGTCTCCTGATAGAGCGCACTCTGTAGGTTGAGCACAGGAAACACACAGTATATGAGGGAGAAGCCATATCATCAGTAACCCTTTTGGGACAATCTCTTAGAATGCTATAGCCTCCTCCCCTCCCCCACCCTTTCCCTCATCAGGATGGCCTTAGGTGGTTATCTTGAAGAATAAAGTGGACAGAATGGGACTAGAAATACTGCCTAAAATTCTATAGCCACTGAAAAATCCTGAGGACAGTAGTAAACATCAGAAGCCATAGTTTGTAAATGTTTGCAATGTACTTTCACGTACATTATTCACTTGACTATTTGTAACATGCCTCTGCCCAGTAGTCTTAGCATTTCATTTGGCCACAGTTTGAGAATTACATCTTTAAGTTTTACACAGATAAGACCCTCTATATGTATAACTAGCCATGGAGACATATTTGCCTCCCCTTTCTCAGGTTTGAGATGGAGAAACAAGATACTGCTCACACACTTAACATTGAGGAAAACAGTTTGTTTCAATATTGACTATCAATTCCTTCTTAAGGTTTCACTGATTCTTCTACGAGATTTCATTTTTCTCTGTCACTCTTCTTATTATAGCCCAAGAAACCATGTCCACTCACAGACTACTGTTTCACAGGCTAAACTCCAAGGCCTGCCCTCATGTTTTTAGGTTTCCACCCACACATCATGGGAAAATCAGGGCCAGTTTTCAGGTGAGACCCATAAAACCAAGACATTGCTGCAGTGTCAACCTCAGATTCCCAAACAATAGGGTCAGAGTTGGAGTGCGAGGAAAAGAGAGGTGGGTCCCCCATCTCTCCAGAGAACACAGCTCAATTCTGAGGAGGCTGAGGGAGAGGTCAGGGCAGAGGACTTGGTTTCTCATGTTTGCAGGGCCCTGATGACCTATATCATCCTCTCGGCACAGCCTCCGCCAGTCTGCAGTCTCGTGTCTCCCACACCCATCTGGAGGGACCCTACGGAGGGCACACCTATAAAATAATGGATACTGTGGAAATCCACTATGCTTGCTTCATTTGTTACTACCAAACAGAGTCAGACAAAAGACAGCTCCATTTATGCTTTCTCTTCCGATTAGTATTTTCTTTGTTGTCCTTGGCAAGCAAACCAGCAGTGCTCAATAGAAAGCGTGTCCGAACAAATGTTCTTTTTCTGAAATCAACGTTGGATGCGTGCTCCTCACGCTGTTAAGTTTGGTGGCCTGAATGAGCTGTGCGGTCCAGCCCTGCCATTTGCTTAGATCGGGGTTAGTTAGATCTGCATGACACTCATTTCATCCCGGTTCAAATCACCCACTCCCATAGCACTGGATACTCAGAAAGAAAGTTCTATTGGAGAGGACTGTGGAAGAAATCGCAACTGTCTTGCCTCTACTCCTGTGGCTGGCGAGCTCAGGTTTGTTTTCACATGCCAGGCTCTTAACACCCTGGAACCGCATTGCTTTATGCACAGACTGTACGCACAGGCCGTCGCCCACACGGGCGAGCTGTCAGACGTCTGGGAGGTAGGAACGGATGCGTGTCTATGAACCCGTGTATTCTCCATCTCCCCCACCCAATCCATCTGCCCCCCAGCCACCCCCCGCCCAGCACAGAGAAGATAATTCATGGTACTTGCCCTGGTCACAGCTGGGAGGCGAAAGCAGATTCCACAGTCCTCTCTCACATGCCTTAGAGACATAACATAACTGGCAAACTATTTACCCCTTCTAGACAGACGAGGCTGTGGGTGAGGACAGCTGTCTTTTTATATGGAAGTGAGCACTTCATCATAACCCCCGCAGATCATGATGGACTAACAGAGTTGAGAGATGACTTTATATTGCAGACCAGATCCTGACCACGAGTAAATTCCTCGCCAGGAGAGCGAACGCCTCCTTCCCTACCCTTGCAACTTGAGAGCAAATCCAACCCCCAACAGCCTAGGGACTTGCTACCAAGCCTGCTCACTTGCTAGCAGGAGACGGGCCAGCTCTTACTGCAAACACCTTAGCATGTAGTAGCCATTTTCTCCGAGACAGCCACTATTCACTCGGTGGGACCTTTCGTTTTTCTCAAAATGAAATAAATCTGTTCTCAACGTAATGAGGCTATTCCTGAATTTCATTTTCTCAAGTGTACCATTCTGAGGGTGTCCGGGAAGTTAATGGAAAAGAGAGTTGTAATAATGTCATTTTAAAACAGTATATCAAAAGGGGAACATCTCCACGCGGAGGTCAGTAGAAGCTCTTTACGCGTCTTCAGTGCTTCGTGAAATACATCACACCCACATTCTGCTCTGCTCATTACACTGACTGAGACCATGGCACCTAAAGGCACAGCGGGTAACTCTAAATTGTTCATGGATGTCTGCTCCCACGAGTTGAAAAGCGAGCATGCCAAAACTCAGGTGTGTTTCCTCTCAGACCTGGTTGTGATTGTTGTTCTTATTCCTTTAATCATGTAATTAATACCATATTAAGTACGTTCCTACGAGTCAAAAAGGAAGGAATAGTGCTTCTATGAAAGTGACATTATGTGTTTTCATAGAATCGATACACATGAGGCCCTAAAGAAGTGCTATCCAATCGAAATACGATGCAAAGCACATATGGAATTTTACATTTTCTAGTCGTTACACTGCAAAAGTAAAAAAAAAAAAAAAAAAAAAAAAAAATTAATATATTTTATTTAACCCATTCATTTTAATATATATTACATAACTCGATCATTTCACCTGTAATCATATAAAATTATTGAGATATTTTAAGTACTTTGTTGGTACTAGGTCTTGGAAATCTGATGTGCATTTCCTACTTTGGCACATCTTACTTCTGATGAGCCACATTTCAAGTGTTCAGTAACCACCATGGCAAGTGACTGCTGTATTAGACAATGAACTTCAATTATTAGCGACAACTATTATAGACTGGGGACATTTTTAATAAATAGTTACTAAACTCAGATTGTGTTACCAGGGAAAGTTCTCCTTCCACATTGGAAAAAAAATGAAATTGGAAAATTTGCATTTTTTTCATTACAGGCATGATTAATGCAAGAAAGAAAAGCAGGGACTCAAATCAGTAAAAACATACACGAAGAAGAGTCCTTGGCTTGACATGCAAAAACTTGGCAAATGAATGTGGGGATTAAGTAAAATGGTTTATGATGTACATATAACTTCGTGGTTTTTTTTTATGATTGTCTGTGTTAATCTGTTTTTCAAAAAAATTATTTAAGACCTTTATTAACAGGTGCGTGCAGTTTGCAGGTTTAAAACAAATCAAGCTGTAAACTTCTATTACAAGTTAAAAACGAGGTTCTTAAAAAAATCTCAACTTGACCAGATATGAAACAATTTTAAAACCTTTAAAGATATATTGAGGAAAACCAGGCTTTAAACACGCACACACACACACACACACTTCACATTACCAAAAAGAGACATCTTCAGCTTAAAAAAAAAAAAAAGTTAAAACCCCACAATGCATAGATAATGCAGCAAGTCTAGCTACGCAAAAGGTAAGCACTTAAGGTCTTCAGCTCCACTCTCTTGTTCATGTCTCACTGCAGGAATTTCATGTTCATTTCTCCTTGTTGGATAACTCGGCTGGATGACAGGAGAGGTGCGGAGCCAGTCTTTACTCAGCGCCCTCCTGCACATGGGATGGATGCTCTGCTTCTGTCTCTTTGCCACCCTGTGGGTTTGGGTTTTCTGGGCGTCTGCACCAGTAATTGAAGTTGGGGTGGTACAAACGCTCAGGCAGCTGCTGACCTTGGGAGTCCTCTCCTTCATTTCCTTATCTTCTTCATTGCAGTCATTTCTAGGCTGTCTTCGAGGAGTTGGGCCCCTGCGGAACCTGATCTGTAACCCTGACCACATTCTGTCCCTTGTCCTCTGTACCCTGGCTGTCAGCACCTCCATCCCTCCTTCCTACAAAGCAAGGCTGGAATACAGTGGTGGCACATATAGCATCTCCGCATGCAGGAAGGTGGCACAGTGGCCTGGGCACGGCTGGGTCTGGTCTTTGGGAGACCTCGTCGATCCCTCATTCTTTTCCCCACTTTCGCTAATCTGGTCATTCTGCGGGTGGCCCAGTTCTGCTGGTGGTCAGTCTGTGTGGAGGACCCCTGCGTCGTGGGTAGCGTCTGTGTCTAAGGGTCACGTCTGCTGTATATGTATTTCCTGCCTTGCCCTGGGACTCCACCAGGGCCTCTAACATTTGTTGCCTTCACACCCTTTTCTCCTTCAACAACACCAAACTCCACCTTCTCTCCACCTCCTTCCCTGAGAAGATACTTCCAGGATTATTCTCCTGTATGGCAGTCTGGTACACAAATGCATTTTCATTTGTGTCATTCCTGTTGATGAAACCATATCTATTCCTTACACTGAACCATTTTACTGCTCTTAAAATCTTTGTGTGGTGATGTTCTTGTCTTGTGGTGACTTTCTCGCTCCCATTGGCGGGTGCCACAGTGGCGGGTGCCACAAATGTGAGACTGCCCTGGATCCCGCCCCGAGCCGCTGTCCACAGTGCCGGGCTGGTGTCTGCCTGCTGCCAGGGTTGCAGTGATTGATGGTGAGTGATAGTAATTAGGCCAGCGGTGGCAGTGGGTCCTCTCAGGGGTCTCTGGGGTCTGCTCCTACCTTTTTTCATTAAACAAAAATTCTGATAGAAATTGCACTGGCCTGTAAAGGGGCTTCTGTGGTACTTGGGGTACCTTCAAACTAATTACTTTCAATTGAATTCAACACACGTTGACTGAGCATTGCTTATTTGTGACACTCTTTGTTGTTACTGACCCCAAGGATTACACGGGTTCATAGGTGGCATGAGGCAAATAATAAAAATAATTGCTACAGAACAAATAATAAAAAGTCAAAAGGTGGAAATTGTGTTTGATCAGAGAATCAGAAAAATAGCCCATGGGGAAAAAATGGCATTTCATATAAGCTATGAAGGATGAGTAGATTTTTATCACAAAGATAGAAGGAAGGATGTTCATAAGGAGAGATTACAGCATTTTTCTGATAGGTAATTTTCTTCTCAATATTATCAGTACCTACTGTCACATGATGAAGAAATGTATAAGTTCTCATGAAAAAGGTGCAGGGATTTTCATTGGTCCTACATTTAACAGGGCGAGAGGAGTGTGATATCTAGTGTAGGAGCCAAGGGTTAAGCCAACCCTTAACCATAGCCAAGGGTTATTTAGAGCACACCTGAGTGGTCAGGGGATTCTGAGGAAAGAGGCAAAGGGTATTAGGCTGGATCTGTTAGGAAAGGTTCTTACAGGAAGTGGAAGTAAGAGTCTATAGACATTTGTCCCAACAACTGTGTATAAGTTAGATAAGAACAAGGAGAGGCTAAGAGAATCAGGATAGTCTGGAAGAGTCTTGGTGGGGGATAATGCTCCTAATTTAAAAGTTCACCACCATTTGCTAATACTGTAAGCCGGGGCTCATCCCTTAGTCCTCTGAGCCTCAGTTTCCCTTCTTATAGGAGTGCTATAGAGATGAAATGAGACAACTGAGTGAAAGTCCTTAGCCAACTGTGAAACACTGCCGAGACATTGCTAGGCGTTGCTGTTGTGCTCATTACCATTTGAAGGGTGCTGTGTGTATCCCTCGGTGAGATCATAAAATCCTGGAATAGTGCGGAGGCAGTGAAACATTGACAAGAGGAAACAAGCAAACGACCCTGATGAGAAAATGCCAAAGTTGGTCACTAATTGGATTGGAGGAAGCTGGGGCCACAGAGCTAAGGATAAAAAAAAATTGTTTTCCATTCATGACAACAAAAGGAAACAAACTTCGATGTAGGAGTTTGCAGCCTTCAAAACAGCAACCTCTGTCCCAATATCCCCAACTTCCCACTAGAGATTAGAAATTTTCTTTTTCTCCCCTTACACTGAAGCTGAACTATGGGATGGAGATAAGCATGTGGCTTGGTGGGCTGAAAGTTATTGTCATTTATCAACTCTTACTTTCAAGGGCAGAAATGACAAATGGAATGCTGAGCCACTAACACTTGGACAGATAAAATATGCTCTAAAAATTGATAGGATACACACCCACCATTCTCCTCATTGCCGGCCACCAATATATCAACTGTCACCAAGTGATAACAGCCCACAACCGCCAGTGGCTAGATATCGATTTCTTCTGTAGTCAGCAGCAGTTGAAGTATACTACAGTACCCTTTAAAGCGTATGGCCAAATGCATTAAATATGTTTTTCTCAGAAAAAAAGTATTTTCATTTTCTAGGACAAGAGTTTTTTCATCCTTTAATTAGAAGTCACTGTTAAAATAACACTTTATTAAATTGCTTATAAGGAGGCATAACTACCCCAATTCCACACATATACAAAAACATATCTAGATTGCTAGTAATCGTGTGTCTTTGCTCAGTTCTCTATTATATGACTTGTCATGAATAGGATACGTTCCAGAGGGAGAATAGGTAAACCAATCACAAGATGGTAAAGATATTAAGAAACAAAGGATATCGTAAGAAACAGAGGATATTATGTCCTCTGTAAATCCAATTGTATATACCTTTCAAGGTTATCCGTTGTTTTGAATTATGTTGTCCAACTTTCCTCCATTAGAATGGATAATGGACCATGAACTATATTTGGCAAGATCTATGGTCTAAGAGCAAGCCAGGTCCTAAGCAAAATTATGAAGTACCGTGTTTCCCCAGAAATAAGACCTAGCCAGACAATCAGCTCTAATGCATCTTTTGGAGCAAAAATTAACATAAGACCTGGTCTTATTTCACTATAAGACCAGGTCTTACATTATATTATATATAAGACCAGATCTTATATTAATTTTTGCTCCAAGAGATGCATTAGAGCTGATTGTCCAGCTAGGTCTTATTTTCAGAGAAACACAGTAGGAAAAATTATATCTTGAATATCCTTAGAGTCTCTTTTGAACATTTTCCTTATCTGGCTAACCAACCTTCTTTCTCTATGGCCTCTTTCAGATCTCCTCTCTCCAGGGATACTCAACAATCAAGATCTTTCTTGTCTTCTCTTGCATTACCAACATGTACATACCCTGTATTCTTTTTCTTCAAAGACATGGTCTCTGTTCATGAATGTTAAACCAAAGAGAGTGTCCTTGGTGGTAAGTTAAGGTCTTTGGCTAGCCAAAGAGATTTTCCATACTCTTCAAATCACATCCTCTAACATCACACTCAAGATAAAGAAAAATATATGAAAGTTCCCGATGAACCACAAATAGCTCCATAAATAAATAAATGCATTATTATTATTATTATTTCTCTGCCTGCATAAAGGGTCAGTGGTATGTGTTAGAGCTGGGTCACACTGGCTTACAAGGGCTGACCGTGCACCGCTCCTCCCCCAACTCCACATTCAATGATATGTTGGTAGTTCGAAATCAACCATGGTGAGAGTATTTACACCATGGTAATTGGCACATGCTACATATCAGGGCTTCCTCCTGCAACCGCAGAGAATGAATTTACCAGCACATCCCTGCATAAGATCATCCTTAAGTAGGAACAGATGGTGTCTGAAACTTCCGATCTTATGGTCCATTCCGTTACCCGATTAGCTCTCTTCCCTTGCCAGGATAACACAAAAGAATCTGGTGGCACACATGCAGATTTTTCTGTAACAACTAGCTCCACCGTGTCTTTCCTGCTCATTGGTATACAGTAGCACCTACACGCCTGAGATATAGAATATGAAATATATGAGTTGATTAAATGAGCACGCATTCCACCTCTACATATGTGCATGCATGAGTATACGCATACATGCACACGCACACACATACACACACACACACACACACCTGAGTAAGTTAACAGAAGATGAATATTTATTTTTTTTAAAGAAACCAACCACAAAGCACAATTTTATTTTCTGTTAGAATATTTACTTGGTGTATTGACGAAGGACTAAAATTCCTGGAGAAGCAAGTATTAACAACCGACAGGATAAGAAGCTATTTAAAACAAATAATAAAAAGAAATAAATAAAAACTAAATAAGAATAAAATAAAAACTACATTTAAAGAATATTAAAAAAAAGAAACTAAATATTGTAGAACCGCATGTTATAATACTTTTATGTTTTAAGAAACTCTTAGCAAAAAGACTACTTTCTGAAATACAAGTTGTCCGAAAGAAATCTTTTTGAAGTCCTCAATTTGTACCATTAAGCTTAGTGGGCAAAACCACCATAACCTTTCCTTGTCCCCGCTCCTAACTCCAGAATCAGGACCTCTCTCCTTCCTTTTTCACATGCCATTCACTCTTCAGTTGGGCGCCAGTGAGAACACCCTGTGAAAGGTCACTGGTGACCTTCCAAATGTCAATCTCCAGGCCACTTCGCAGGCTTTTGGCCTTTGGCATGTTGTCCTCTCCCATTAGTCTCCTCCTGTTCACTTTCACCCCGCCTGCCAATGCATAGCAGCGCCACCCCACCCCCACCCCACTCTGGGATTCTTCCAGGTCACTGCCTGCCCCGCGGCTCCTGGCTCTCACTTTCCCTTGCCCTTTGACTCTTGACCCTGGGTGTTCTCTACATTGTGGTTGCCGTTCCTCTACCTTGCTCATGGGATTGGCAGATGCCTGGCACATAGAAAGCTCCTGTTTGATGTGCATTGCATAAATAAACACGTATTTTATAGCCACACATAGACCCAGATGCGCGCGCGCACACACACACACACACACACACACACGTCAACACCCCATTATGTTACACACTCAATTAGCACTCACCCAGCTGTGGACTTAACCCCTTGACTTGCAGCACATCTGGTTCGCTTTACTGCAATGTCCCTCTTTGCCTCTAGGGGGCAAACTGGGCCTCCGTCCAAGCCTGATACTGAGAAAGCCCTTGATAACATTTTCCCCTCTCCTTAATGCTGGCCTCCACTCACCTGCTTTACAGGCTTGGTGATAGGCCTCGCCCTTCTGCCTTTCTTTAAAAGGCACGTTTTTGGCTTCCTCTGGTGTCTCTTCCGGTGTGATCTCACGGAACCCCACAGCTCTGACTATCACCTCAACATACGTATAATTCCCCAATGCAGATCCAGACACCTAATGAAATCTATTTGTAGATTCCACAAACACCAAATCGCAGTAAGTCCCACACCAAACTTTTTACCTTCTCCCTCAAATGCAGTTTACTTTCTGTGAAGGGCACCAGCAGATCCTAATTACACCTGTGAGAACTCCTGGAGGCACCTGTGATTCCTCCCTCTCCCCAACTTCCATTCATTTCCTACATCCTGTCACTTCCCTGCATGACCTCCTCTGCTGCCATTGTTCAGGCGTTGGGAATTTCTCAGGTGAGCCATCACAATGAAACGCTAACGGACCACCCAACACGGAGCCCTTCTTCCTTAGTTCACCCGCCATACTTTGTTAGACTTGTCTTTCTAAAGCCCCAATATGGTGATGTCACTCTTTGGTATTTCCCATTGCCACGTAGCAAGGTTGCCAAGGTGATCAGCAGACTGTCTACCCAGAAAGCTGGCTTATAATATAGACTTTTGAATCCCACTTCCCCGTGGAATCAAATCAGTGGGCCCCAGACATCTATGTATTCAGCCAGCTCCCCGGATAAGCCTTCAACTCAGTAAAATTTGAGAGCCCCTGGCCTACTGCCTCCTCTGTGGGACATTTCATTATCTGGCCCCTGCTTACATTTTTAATCTTATTTTCACCAGTCCCTTCACCCCATACTCCCATCCCCATGTCTTTGTGCAGGCTGTTCCTTCTGTCTGGAATGTCCTCTGTCCTTTTGCTGCCAAAATTTAATAGGGCTTAGCCCTAAATTCACTTCCTCTGTGGCATTTTCCATGGTGCCCCCTGGTTATAACCAATTCCTAGTCCCTCCGGACCTTTTATTACACCTTTATGACAGGGTATCTCACCGCATTATAGTAACTGTTTTAGTACCAATTTCCTTGCTAGGCCAAGGAGTTCTTAAGGGCAAGAACCAAGTTTTTCTTATCTTTTCACTCCCCATTTCTGACACATAGTAAGTGCTCAATAAAATGATTTTTGTATGCATGAATTGAATAAAGAAATCTTGCCTTCTATCACCGCAATACAAACACCAGACTGTGCAGACAGCAGCATTTAGAGTAACACTTCAATCTGACCATAACGGTGCTGACAACCCCCTGATGAATCTGCAAGTTATACATTCCATCAACCAAGAAGACCCAAATTTCATTCCTGAAATCCAGAGGACATTACAGAGAGACGGAGCTCTCTAAATCACTCTTCCCAATTAAGGGCATAGATGCAGAGTCAGCCAGTATGTGTCAGTAGAACTAATCACAGAAAAACCAACAGCTGAGATGTAATTCTCAGCCCAATGCATAACTAAAGCTCTGCTTTAAAAAGCTGAGTGGTAGAAACATGGCAGAGACACCAAAAAGACAAGGCTCTGGATGGGACATGCCATCTGTCATCTGTCTGACAGTTGATGGCATTGTTTGATAACCCCTGTGTCCATGGATTTGTGCTGTGGCCCTAGGATAGGAGTGGAGGGGACAAGAGAAGGAAGTCATATGGTCCCTCCTTTCTAAGAGCTTATAGTCTAGATAGAACTACCTAAATGTTGCATCTGGCAAAAATTGAAGAACGAAAACAAAGCAGCATGGTGGAAACTGCAAATCAACCTAATATGAAAAAACGTCCATAGTAGTTGAGGGAATACAGGGAAAAGAAAGAGATCAGATTTATTGTAATCACAGAACGTCAGCACTGGAAGGGGCTAGGGGACTACTGAATTCAGCACTCTTCATTTTACAAATGAAAATGAAACACAGAGTGAAACGACTTTTCCAAAACCCATTCAAATAATTTCTTTAACCAGGAAAATTTCCAGGTGAAAGTGAAATAAGTCTGGAAAAAAGAAAGGTGAGTTTTGCCTAGGGATATTTTGGAGGAGTTAAAAAAACAGGTAGGTGGAGGAAAAGAAAGAGGCTTTTAGAAAGGGTAAGATGCAAATAAGCACGTCATGGGAGACAAAAGCAAAACTTTCTGGGACAAAGAAAAGAGGAATGATGAGAAATTAGGATGAGCTATCAGGTGGGAGGTAGGAACCAGCCTTTATGAATGGAAAGTCTTGGTCAGAAGAAAGACCAGGATTCGATATGATCTCAATTGAATTACTGTGCTATGTACTGAACTCCTGCGCTGTCAGAATTCAACTTTGATCATAGGTTGTTGGAGCTGGGAGCACCTTGAAGGCTAACCAATGAACTCATTTTACAGAGTAATTAGCCCAGGGTAAGAAGAAGGCGGTGCAAAGGTGTGGTCTTTGGAGACACACTGATCCTGGGTCCCAAACCAGCTCTACCATTGATCAGTCACGTGTCTTTGAGTCACCTACGGAAGTTCTTTGAGCCTACATTTCCTTTCCCGTAAGATGGAGAAATATTCATTTGCCCTAAGGATTAGGTTATTGTGCGTTGTCAGCACTTGGCCCAGTGCTGAGCCCATGAAAGACATTCAGGAAACGCTTTGTTCTTCTAATTGACTTGGCCAAGGTCACATAGCCGATGGGTAGCAGAGCTGGAGCAGAAACCTACATTCAGACTTGAAATCCAAAGCTCCACTCCTGAAGCAGGCTACCCCGTCGGGGGACTCCCCAGCCAGGCTTCTACCCAAAGTGGAAGAGGGTAGTTCTGGAATTGCCATAGAGACTATGGGATTTCACAACCAGAATTTCATTTATTCTTCTTCCTAGAGTTTGTCTCTAGTGGGCTTTCAGCCTTGATGAAGGAACAAACCCGTCCCAAAGAAACTGAAAATAATAAAGAGAGCTTCTCAGAGACACGTACTCCATGACAGTGTATCAGCTGGAGACAAAGGATAAGTTTTTTGGGACGAAGGGGCTGGGGGCAACTAAATGCAAAACTATTTTCACTCCATGATTTCCTAGGGATGATAAAAATAATGGTCCCGATTACCAATAAAATTCCCATTTGACTATGCTTAATTATTTTTCCCAACTTGAGCACTGGGAAGAAAACTGTTGAGAGCCAATCAGTCCTGGCCAGGCAGAGGCGCAAAGCAGACACAGAGTCTCCTGAGCGGTAGGATAATTTGTAAAATGTATCAATATAACAGAAAGAGCGGGCTTTTGTCAGGTACTTTTGGGGGAATGAGCTATATGAATGTGGGCATTTAAGTCCTGGACAGCATGTATAAACACTGAGATGTCAAAATAAAAATTTTCATATAACAAGTACAATTAATGCTTTTGCCAATGACATGGGACAGTGCCATATTTTTTCTTGTTTATTTTTTAATACCGATTCTGTTCAAATTTATGAAGCATTTCCCACGTTCCTCTTGTGGGGCAGCATTAACAGTCCATCCATCTCAATGAAATGACTCAAGTGGAGACACAGGAAGACTTAGACCGCGCCAAGTAACCAACTCAATCATTGGAGACAAAGCCGATCCAAGCATCTCAATGACTGAGAGCAGGGATTAAGACAGCCCGTGACATCTCCTTGTCTTGACTGGTGGCATCTGTGTGCCACGTGGGGAAGGTTCTGGCCCTAACACCTGACCCGTAAGCAGAAAAAAGCAAAAAAATATTAACACAGTCAAGCAGTGAGGTTGTGCTCAGTTCTCCAGCTCCATCATCATCCCAGCTCCTCCCTGCAGTCAGATTTTCTGCCTCGATTGGGAGGTTGTTCTCTGATGGAAACGATGAATTTGCGGAGAGCTGGATCAGGAGGTGGCGCTGCGATTTGCTGTGTGCAGGTCACCCTTCCCCTCCCCACCTGGCAGCTTTGTTCATCCAGAGGATTTGCTGGTAGTCAGTGCGTGATAAGCAGCCGGATGAGGAGAAGAAGGGTTTGGTCCTGCTGTAATGGCAGGTGGCCTTGTTTCCAGGCTGGTTCTGACTCAAATGATGACATCACTGCTGTTGCAAGAATGAAGGAAAGCACCACTTCTTCCCCCACCTCAATGCCCCCACACACATGCCCAGAGTCCCACTGTGCTCAGCTTTGGTGATTATTCCCTCACAAGGATGGAGGGCCATCTGCACCCCTTCTCTTCCACCCTCCCAAGCCCACATCTCCAAGCAGGAGGCGTGGAGTCCAGAGAGGAGCTCAGGCATGGGACGGACGGCAGACCCACACTTTCCTTTCAAGAAGGGTAACAGCAGGAGGTGAACAAAGACAGCAGTAGATCCAGAAAGGTGCCAGCGCTGGGAGGCTGGAATCACCAGCTATAGCACTCGACAAAATGCCTGACTGTGTTTGGTAAGGGGTCCAGCCCTGTCGAAAGGGTACCCACCTCCATCTCTCAGCAGGTCTTGGTGCTTAGGGTTCGGTGGGCCACAATTTGAAAACCACTTAGGTAGTTTGAGCGTTCACTTTCCATACAAAACACTGGGGCCCAGAAATATTGTAAGTCTTATGCCAGTGCCCTGCTTGTCACTGGCAGAACAGGGAATGGTACCAGGTACACTGGTTCAATGTGCTGCACTCCACAGACAATAAACTCCCAAATCCTATGACTTCATGCATAAGGGCATCATTCTCCCTGACCTCCCTCCTCAAAGTCCTGATCCGGGTATCTCCTGGTTGTCCCTGGTCACCACACCTTCCTTCTTCCATCCCCAAAACTCTGCAAATACCTCCAGCCCACCTGCAATTACAGAGAACCACTGGACCAAGGAACCAGGGCCAAGAAGAGCAGACGAGGTGAGGACAGTCAATTGGCATGAGGGTGGGTTTCAAAGCAAAGGGTCGAAGTCTTGGTTCTAATCAGAACATGGATGAAACATGGATCACAAAGTCAAGAACAGAAGAGATAACTTCAGTGGCTATAGGAAATTAGAGCTTAGAGGGAATCATTGCAATCGTGCAGTGATTTACCAAGTAACTTTTTAGAAGTCAAACGTTTTTTTCAAAGGTAATCTTCCTAGGAACCCCAATATATGGATGAGATAAAAGAGAAACTCTGCACAGCTAACATCATACTCAATGGGGAAAAGCTAAAACCATTCCCCCTAAGATCAGGAACAAGACAAGGTTGCCCACTTTCTCCACTTCTATTCAACATAGTACTGGAAGTTCTAGCCACAGCAATCAGACAAGAGAAAGAAATAAAAGGCATCCAAATTGGTAAGGAGGAAATAAAATTATCATTATATGCAGATGATATGATTCTATATATAGAGAACCCTAAAGACTCCACCAAGAAACTATTAGAACTGATAGATGAATTTAGTAAAGTAGCAGGATATAAAATTAATATTCGGAAATCAGTTGCATTTGTATATACCAATGATAAAATAGCAGAAGGAGAAATTAAAAAAACAATTCCATTTACAATTGCTCCAAAGACTATAAAATATCTGGGAATAAATCTAACCAAAGATGTAAAGGATCTGTACTCAGAATATTATACAACACTGAAGAAAGAAATGAAAGAAGACATAAATAGATGGAAACACATTCCATGTTCATGGATAGGAAGAATTAATATAGTTAAAATGTCCATACTGCCTAAGGCAATATACATATTCAACGCAATTCCTATCAAACTACCAACGACGTTTTTCACAGAAATAGAACATATAATCCTAAAATTTATATGGGACCATAAAAGACCCCGGATAGCCTCAGCAATCTTGAGAAATAAGAACAAAGTGGGAGGTATAACGATACCTGATTTCAAACTATACTATAAGGCTACAGTAATCAAAACAACATGGTACTGGCATAAAAATAGATACATAGACCAATGGAACAGAATAGAGAGTCCAGACGTAAATCCATGCCTATATGCCCATCTAATCTACGACAATGGAAGCAAGAATGTACGATGGGGTAAAGACAGTCTGTTCAATAAGTGGTGTTGGGAAACCTGGACAGACACATGCAAGAAAATGAAGCTGGACCACCTCCTTACACCATATACAAAAACAAATTCAAAATGGCTTAAAGACTTAAATGTAAGATCTGAAACCATAAAATATCTAGAAGAAAATATAGGAAGAAACTTCATGGACATTACCCGGAGTAAGATTTTCACTGATATATCCCCTCACGCGAGCGAAGTAAGAGAAAATATAAACATGTGGGATTACATCAAACTAAAAAGTTTCTTCACAGCAAAGGAAACCATCAATAAAACAAAAAGGGATCCTACTGTATGGGAAAAGATATTTGCCAATGATATATCTGATAAGGGATTAATATCACAAATCTATAAAAAACTTACTCAACTCAACTCCAAAAAAACAAACAACCCAATTAAAAAATGGGCAGAGGACTTGGGGAGACATTTCTCTAAAAAGGACATACAGAAGGCAAGAAGACATATGAAGAAATGCTCAACCTCACTAACCATCAGAGAAATGCAAATAAAAACCACAATGAGATACCACCTCACTCCAGTCAAAATGGCTATTATCAATAAATCAACAAACAACAAATGCTGGCGCGGATGTGGAGAAAAGGGAACGCTAGTGCACTGTTGGTGGGACTGCAGATTAGTGCAGCCACTATGGAAAACAGTATGGAGGTATCTCAGGAATCTGAAAATGGAACTACCCTATGATCCAGTAATTCCACTCCTAGGCATCTACCCGGAGAAATCCAAAACTCCAATTCAAAAATCTGTATGCACTCCTATGTTTATTGCAGCACTTTACACAATAGCCAAGATATGGAAACAACCGAAATGCCCATCGGTAGATGACTGGATTAAGAAGCTGTGGTACATTTATACAATGGAGTATTGCGCAGCCATAAAGAAGAAAGAAATCTTATCATTTGCAGCAACATGGATGGATCTAGAGAACATTATGTTAAGTGAAATAAGTCAGAAAGAGAAAGACAAGTACCATATGATCTCACTTATATATGGAATCTAAAGAAAAGACTATGCGAATGAACTAATCAGAGACAGTTTTGGGGACGCGGAGAAAAAACCGAGAGTGGTTAGATGGGTGTGTGGGAGGGGGTTGGGGATAAGGGGAAAGGTGAAGGGATTTGGAGGCAGCTGGTGACCACAAGATGGCCTCGGGGTTTTTTTGTTTGTTTGTTTGTTTGTTTGTTTTTGTTTTTTTTTGTTTTGTTTTGTTTTGTTTTTGAAAATTAATTTGGGGAAGGTATTCTATAATGTTGTGGAGATTTTGTTGGGTATCCGATGGGCATGCGTCCTGTTTGGGAGACCACCTCAGGGATGCTGTGGATACCTGATCATGGCATTGGACACCAGAGGCTGGACATTAATGAATGCCAACTATAATTTCATATATATAATGTGATGGTTCGGTGTGGGGTCGGAGGGATGGTGGATGGGGGGAGGGGGGTTCACAGTGTGAGGGATATGGATGACGAACGTCTAAGTATTATCTTGTTTTGTACACCTGAAACTAATAAATAAATAAATTTATGAAAAAAAAAAAAAGACTACTTCATAGGCAAAAAAAAAAAAAAGAGAAACTCTGGTTGGAGAGGAGCCTGCCCACTCATTTTCCATTGTCCTCTTCCCTCCCTCCCTCACAGCATTACTGTGGCATCCCCAGGGGACCAAAGGGCTCTGCAATGAACTGAAAACCCCTGCCACAGTGACAACAAGAAGTGCAATAATCAGGATAAGCTAGGCTATGCTGTGTAACAAATAGCACCAAAAATTTCAGTTTCAAAACACAATAAAGATTTTTCTTCTCATCCACACAATGTCTGCTGTGGGTCTGGGGAGCTCTCCAGGGCAGCTGCCCTCCAGGTGGTGCCTCGATCTCACACACGCCTCCGTGACGGCCACAGTAGGAGACTCCTGTCCCTGCTCCTAAGTGCTTCAGTCCAGAAATGCCACATACCACTTCCTATTCCATCTTGTGCAGGGGAGCTGAGAAATGTAGCCTTCCATGTGTCCAGGAAGGGGTGGAGAGCAGAAATACCGATGTACTGACGAGTTTAGGGATATTTACCACAATGAGTAAGGCTTATTAGACAAATAAGTCTTGCATTACACGTACTGAGTGCATTACAACCTGTAAAATACCACTATACATATTTTCCAGATGAAAAGACCCGGTTTCAAAAAAAATAATCTGAGATGGACTGGAGATCACACAGTTAAGATTTTGTTAATGCTGTATATTCCAATTCCAGACCTAGAACCCTGGTCACTACAATGGAGCTCCAGAGGAAAGGAAGAAGGGGTAATTGAGGGAGAAGTGAGCCCAATCGGTCAAATGAATGCAGATGCAAAAAGGAATTTTAAAAATCACCCCCAGAGACTAAGGGGGAAGGGGAGTGGAAGATGAGGGTAAGGAGGATCAAATATATGGTGATGGAAGGAGAACTGACTCTAGGTGGTGATCACACAATGGGATTTATGGATGATGTAATACAGAATTGTACACCTGAAATCTATGTAATTTTACTAACAATTGTCACCCCAATAAATTTTTAAAAAATCACCCCCAAGTTTTCTCACTCATAGGAAGGGATGAGAAGACAAAATGTGACCAAAGAGCAGGGCTGGGGTGGGGAGAAAATGAGCAGCGAGGGAGGGGAACTCAGTGTCCCCACCCTGCTCAGGCTACGGCATTTAGAACATTTTGCAGTGAGTCATATCCCACTTGAGATATCAGGTTGATGGATTTCAAAGCAGGGCTGGACTGAGGAGGAAAGTTCACAGCAAACAAGGAAATGTGTGCCATTGGTACCAGCGGTTTGTGTGCATAGGGCACTGTGCTGTTTACCGCATCCATTCATGGTTTCATTTGCACTCGGCGGCTCACTGGGCATGGTGGCCAGGGCAGGAATGACGTGACCCTGGAGTCATGTCATACTTAGACTGTGAAAGAAGCAGGGCACATCCTCGGCAACTCGACAGGGCAAGGAATCTGGTCCAGACAGGGTAGGCTTGGAGACACGCACCTGGCTGCAGGGTCCAGCGGCCAGGAGTGGGGATGCAGTGAGTGTGTCCACTATTCTCACAGCCCCAGACCTCGCCAGGAGGCCCATTTCAAGCCTTTGTTTTCTGGGCCTCAGGTAACAGTGAGCTCAGATCCTTTGCTAATCGGAGTTCAAAGGAGTTGTTATCCTGAGGGAGGCAGGTAGGTGTAGCCAGCGGACCAGTGGGACGACTGTCAGGGCTGAGACAAAGTGGTCATCCCCCACGCTCCCTGACAGTGTCAGAGCCAAGTTCAGAGCAGGGCTCCATCCCCAGCAGGGAACTGGAGGCAAAAGGTCATCAAGGTAGACACCTGGGTCTATAACCTGAGTTCACAGGGAGCAGAAGGAGAAGGGCCAGGTAGAGCGTACAGGTGAGCTGCCATCTTGGTGCTCCCTGGACTCATCCTGCTGCTCTCCTTGCTGCCGTGCACAGGTAGGCTGGGACAGAGCCAGGGGAAGCAGCAGAGGGGGAGGGCAGCAGTGTCTCTGTCTGGAGAGGGCAGGAGCAGCGGGCAGGGCCAGGACAGGGATCACTCAGACATGCCTTCAGCCTCTATCTGCCAAGGTTCTCCAAGTCCCGTGTCCAAGGGAGAGACAGCTCTGCTGGCCAGCTCTGCAGTCTCCTCGAACGTTCCCGGTGCCGGTTTCAAGGCCTCCAGCTCTGCTTCTGGAGCTTCACGTTCCCCCCAGGACACCTTTTCCCTTCCTGCTGCTGATTAAGTCTGATCGTTTTCCAACCTTGGCAACTGAGCTGCTGTGAGGATCGCTCGGAAGCGCTCCATCTGTCCTGGGCGTGTGGTGAGTAACAGGCTGGCGCTTCAGGCAGTCTCATCACCCCCAATCTCAAGGACCTGCCTTTTCATTCAAATGTGGAGTGGAAATCCCCACTTCTCGCAGGGACATGGGGCCCTGGAGTCAAGGGCAGACATGTAAGGCCAGGTAACACAGGAACAGGTGAGCTCCCTTTGGTTAAACCTGATGCCACTCTTCAGGAGTAAAACCTCTTCCCCCTTCAGGGGGCAAATCATAAGCAACGTGGGTCTCCATCCTGGATGCTCTCTAGAATCATCTCGTGTGGTTTTGTAAAAACCAGTGTCCGGGCCCCACACACCCCCAGACCAATTCAGTCAGAATGTTCGGGATTCAGGTCCATGCATTTGTGTCTTCTTTTTTAATTCTCCAGATCATTTGAATGGATTTTAAGTAATAATTTTGTCTATTGACAAATGAACTCTCCAATGCTTTCTGGAGGATTCTCTGGGGAATTTTTATTCCACTAATTCCAGCCTGTACATTACTTCTTCCCCATCCCTTCATTGATTACTGTACTTTACAATTGCACAGTGCAATACAAAGCACGTTCTTATACATATCTCAGTCCCTCCTTTAAGCCAAGTGGTCTCCCATCACGCCTGTGAAGGGAAGGGATAGGTCTTATTCACTGATTTAGTTTCACCACCTTGCATATCTAGCATGAGATGGAAAGTCAGTGTCTATTGAACGATCCAGTAAGATATTTACATTGTAACTTTACCATCACAATTTTATTATTTATTATCATGATTTTACAGTTGAAAAAACTGAGGCCAAGAGAGGTGAAATGGCCTTGCCAAGATCATCGAGCCAGTAAGAGAAAAGGCCAGGAGTAGAACCCAGGTCTTCTCAGTCGGGCATGCTTCTCCCCTCTTCTTTCTCTCATCGATCTTTGACAGGGTCTGGCCATGACCTTCCCTTAGTCTTAACACTGTCCGTCAGGGATACGAAGGTGGCTGTTCCCTTGTGCCACAGCTTCACTTTGTCCCAGCAAGTCTCTTCCCACGTTCTCCACGCTGTGCTCACAGCTACCCAAGCGAGCATGAGCTTTCGTCCAATCATGCCCTCTGGTCCTATTTCTCTCAGTCACTACATGAAGCACAAGACCAGAGGTCCCCTCTCATTCCTGGTCTCAATCTCCACAGAATCCTATACATCACCAAACCTCACCCCAGCCCCCTCCCGTCCGTGACCCCCCCCAAATCTTTCCACTAGGCCCTCTGGAACTTATGGTCACTCCTTAGCAAAATCTCCTACATACTGACATCTATTCCTGCCCTCAGAGAAACCCAGCCCTCCCCACCGGGGACACGAATCTCCACAGCCCTCTCTCCCACATCCCTTTGAACTTGGCTTTTCGACACGGGGCAGGTGTCCTTGTTCCTCACTGTTGCTTCAGGCAACAGTTCTCTCTCCTTCCGGAAAGTCTCAGCTGCTTTGAAGTTCAGGCATCGGGCCTGCTGTACTTCTCGAGGCTGGAGTCCTGTACAGCCGTGCTTCTCACACTTGAATGTGCACACGAATCCCTGGGGAGCTTGTTAGCGCTGGATTCTGCTTCAGTCCACGTGGGGTAAGGATGCTGAGGTCAGACACCCTGCATTTCTAGCCAGTTCCCTGGTGGTGCTGCTGGTCCAGTAATGTACTTGCAGCAAAAATCTGCAGGTCTCTCAACCACCCTCCCTTTTTCTTGACAACTTTATTTTGAACACCAGACCTGCTCCTGTCTTCATTCTTTTGTTATTTTAACATGTGTATAAATGATCCTTCCAGAACCCTGGCCTCTCAATGCTTTGCTTGTTTCTTCTTTAATTAGCTTATCTCGCACCTCATCTCACTTATTACCTACCTTGGTTACACCATAAACCTTGTCTTTAGCAGAACTTCCAGCTTCTCTGTGATCTTAATTTCATGCAGCCTACACTGAATACATCCCTCCGATCTCACCAAACCCCTGCTTCCAACAGGGCTGGGACCCCGCTGAGAACTCTAGTCCTAGAGCTGCACCTACGAGTTTCCTGCCCACAACCACCACCACCCCACACTCACATGGGTTACGTTCCTCCTTAACGTGTGGTTCTTGGATTATAATCACTCCGTTGGATATCCCATCAATTCCACAGCGCTTCCCTCACCTGGCAAAGCCTCCAATCTTATTAATCCAACTCTCCGCTTTTGCACGTGCTTGCAACTCCAAGCACGCGGTTAGCGAGCAATACAGGCACACTGAGCAGTCTTGTGACAACTAATCTTACTCCGGCTCGTATGTGGTCCTAGTCCACGTGTTTCCCTAGTTTCCTAAATTACTATTTCATACCTTCTACTCTCCGCTCACGTCTGTCTCCTATCCGCTCTTCACAGTCAGCCGGTAACTTCGCTTTTTATTTCACTGAGACAACTGAAGCAATCAGCATAGAATTTCTGGAAATTTCCCCATGGTATCAACTCGCCTACCTACACTGGGGCCCACATACGTCCTGTGCCTTCCCCTTTTTACTGCGCAGTACCTTTCCCCGAGTTCCTGGCAAGGCCCCCCTCCTGACGTGTGCACTAGCACCCCATCTTTCATGCCTGCCCAAAGACATCATTCCAGAAACTTGCCCCCCTTGCTTCTGCAGCACCAATCTTTCCCTGTCTGCTCAGTAATTCCCAACAGTACACAAACACACTCTCTATCTCTAAAAACAAAACAAACTTCCTTTGACATCCACACGCCCTTCCACCTAACCACCCATTTTTCTGCTCCACCTTAGCGCAAAACTCTTGAAAGCTTTATCTACAGTCATCTCCAGTTCTACTCCTCTCATTCTGAGGTTTTGCTTGTTTTACCAAAAGTATCTCGTACATAGAGGAGAATGAATATGACATATAAGTGCAGTGTAAAGAATAAATATGAAGCAAACACCGTTTGATATATCCTCTTGGAAGTCTAACAGGCATCTCGGATCTGTGTGCCAAAGCAAAACTCTTGACTTTTTTATTTTTTGGGGGAACACTTTCTTCTTGATTTTAAAAGTTATGAAACCATATGTACAATTGATTGTTATGAGGCACATAAAACAACTCTAGAGGCTGGCTTTCCCAGCTGTGGGACCCCCGGAAATATTCTCTTGCCTTTTAGGTTCCTAATCTTTGTTGCCTGGAACTATCCTTTCACCCTCATAGATTTTATAGTCTGATGATATCATTCTCCCACATGAAAGCCTTCATTGTCTCTCCATCACCTGCAGGAAAAAGCTCAGCTCCTTAGCATGACATACTGGACTGTTATCCCGTCCTCCACTGCTTACCCACACACACTCTATAGAACTCTTGACTTTAACCCCTAACTCTGATCCTCTTACTGTCTTGTCCATCTTGGGAAACAGTAATTCCAACCTTCCGGTTTGCTCATATTAATAAGTCAGATGGAAAAAGACAAGAACCATACGATTTTACTCATACACGGGATATAAAATACAGCAGCAAACAAACAAACAAACAAACAAAAAAAAAAAAACTCAGACAATAGTGTGGTGGTTACCAGAGGAAAAGAGGGTGGGGGAGGTAAAAGAGGGTAAAAGGGGTCAAATATATGGTGATGGAAAGAGACTAGACTTTGGGTAGTGAACATACAATGTGATATATAGATGAAGTATGAGCATTATAGAAACGTACATTGGAAACCTAGGTAATTTTACTAACCATGTCACCCCAATAAACTTAATTAAAGAAAAAAAAGAAAACCTGTGCCATCAATTAAACTTTAAGTAAATTGCAAAGAAATTTTGACTCTGTGAAGCCACCGAGATATCGATTTAAGCTATTTAGAGATAATGACCATGTCCTGGGAAGTAATGGGTATTTCCACCCCAGCTAGTTCTCAGATGGAGTGACATGTAATATGCATTTGCACTGCATGGTCACAGAGCCTTTGTGAATAAAAGCTGTGGAAAATTTAAAGTTCTACACCTATGGGAAAAGGTGTTATCAATACTTCACGGAATGATAGGGTAGAATAGCAGTCTTTGAACGGAAAGACAGAGGTTGAAATTCCACTTGTGACATTTTCTAGAATGCTGTCTAGAAAGGTTGTGTGACCATCCTCATCTGTAACTGGGTCAGTGTTATCTGGTCTACCACCCAACCCCAGGTCACGGCACACAGCAGGTTAGATAACATGGGAAATGCTCTGTGAACTCACCACAGCTACCTGGCTCTCCAAGGAAACTTGCAAGCCCATCAGCAAAGCATTCTCCCCAGACTTCTTTGGGAGTATCACCTCACCCATCCCCCAACCCAGAAGGAACCCAGGTGGTGGGAGACACAGGGAGAGAACTTGGCTGTCACATCTGACTGAGCAAATGTGCAGTGAAGGACGCCCTGGGAAAGCAATGCGGGGAGGGCCCAGACAGTGTTTTCTCTTTGTAAATCTCTGTTCTCCAAAGCTGTCAAGACAGCCCTCGGGAGAGTACAGGAAAAGTGACAGGAGAACTGTGTAAGCAATGTGAAGTCACAGGAATTCCCTGAAGAAGCATTAGTGACAGCAGTAGCAATATGCAACCCTGTCAAACCCTCCTAGAAAATTTTGTACTTTCGCAAGCCTCCGAATTTATAGAAAGGGGAGTTGGGAGATTGGGGGAGCGGGGGGAGAGGAGGGAACAGCTGGACTGAACAGAATTCTGTATATGTAATAGTTTCACTGCCTTTCACTCTGTTTACAATGGATTGCTGCCTTGGAAGAGCTCTGAACTGGCTGTCCCCAAGAAGGCACCACCTTCATCGATGCCAGGAGAGAAAGGACATCAAGATGGGGTGATTTTCAGCGTATGGAATGGGGACATGTGCCTAGTCACTCTGAAGTTCATGGGATGGAGACTCTTGAGGGTTGTCAGCCTCTGCCCCAATTTCACTCCTCTATTACTCCAGCCCTCATGGGCCCCCACCACACACACCCCCACACACACACACCAACATATAGAGGAAAACCAGGAGATCAGGGCTGAATATCAACCTCCTGTAAAGCTTGCTGACTCTGAGCAAACCCTTCAGCTGAATATAAGGAAGAACTTTCTACAAAGCTGAACTTTCAGAGATGAATATGTGTCTTTGGAAGGGACTGAGTGTCCCATCACTGGAAGTGTTGAAGGTGGTCAGTCAGCCTCATGGTCGCTCGTCAATGAGGGACATTCAAGAATTGGATGAACAGTGGGACTGAGTGACCCTGAAGGCCGTTCTCCTTCCCCTTGGAGTAAATGAGCGCATAGGAGGTTATCAGAGAGCCTCCTGAGTGTGGCATGCATTGGATACAGTGACTTCCCAAAAGAAGAGAACAGGAACTCTGACATCAAGGTCAGAACCTAACTGAGGACCAGGACCAGGATATACTCAGTGGGTCTGGGACATCAGGCGCGAAGGGATAGTGACGGGAAGAGAAGCCCAAATTTACAAAATAGGAAATTAAAGCTCGAAGAGGGAAAGTAATTTGCCTTAGGCCATGATGAAAGGCATGAGAAGGCATCATCTAAGAATTCCTGGTAAAGAAAAGAGAATTTGGTGGAAAAGATGGTATCAGACCCATTGGGTCCATAAGGACTATTTATTACATTACACAACAATGTGGAAGACTCTCTAAAACATACTAAGTGAAATAAAGCAAACACAAAAAGGTATATAAGCAATGATTCCATTTATATGCATTTCTAGAAAAGGTAAAAACTATAGTAACAGAAAGGAGATCAGCGATTTCTTGGGGCAAGCCATGGAGAGAGGGATTAACTCCAAAGAGACCCAAAAGATCTTTTTAGAGTGAGGGAAATAGTGTACATATTCACTGTAGTGGCATTTACAAATTGGTATGCAATTCCAGAATGCATCAAATGGACACTTAACCTGGGGGGGGAGATTTTACTATATGTAAATGAAACATAATAACATAATAAACATAATGACACAAAAAACATAACCAAAAAAAACTGGTGAAGTCAACCACAGACAGCAAACTTGATACTGAAGAAACTGGTGGGGGCAGGCCGTCCTGGCTAGGACAACCGCTAACGAGGAGTCAAATTCCTAAGCCTGGGTTATATGTCCTGCTGCTCCCACCCCAGTCCTGGAAATTACTTTCAACATGAACAACGAGAATAAAATACTTCAAATTCCAAATTATGCCAAAGCAATGAATCTTTTGAGATCTGGTGTAGTGTGTGTGTGTGTGTGTGTGTGTGTGTGTGTGTGTGTGAGTGTGTGTGTGAATTCTGGCTATTCTCCTTTTCTGAATGATCTGTAGGTGGGGTTGGCTTTAACTCAGAAAATACGGGTAAGTGCTGTTGTGCTTTATGTTCAAAGGAGTTTTGGATGGAAATGTTAGTTAGGTATCAACAAAAGACACTATCAAAAGGAATACATCACCTAGAGATGTTGGCTTGTGCTGAGTAAACATTTGGTAGAAAGGATATTTTGAGAACTGGATCCTAGGCCCAGCTCCACTACAGGCAATGGCAAACAGAGAAGAGAGAATCTCCCATTGAAGATGAGTCAATGAGTCCAAAGTACATAAGGAAAACTAACTCCAAGAAAGACAGTCAATACACTTAGCAATTGGAAAATAAAACTGTGCCCAATTAAACAGAAAATAATAAATCCCAAACAAAATCTCAAAATAACTTTAAAATAAATATATTTGGGCAGAAAGGTACGAATATGAGGACAGATGAATATGAAAAAGAACTAATTTTTCAATTTGAAATTGAAAACTATCACCGTATGATGGATGGCATACAGTCTAGGTTGAATATAATCGAAGAGAGAATTAGTGAATCGAAAGGTAAGATTGAGGAATTCACCCAGCACATCACACAAAGAGATAAAAGGGGGGAAAATGTGTGTGGGGGTGGGGGCAGTGAGACTGGACTTAATAAGCATTGGTACTAGAATGAGAGTCTCCAAAATACACTTAATATGATTAACATGATCAGATGGAACATAGCAGGAAAGGGGAGAAGCACTATTCAAAGAGATATAGACTAAGAATTTTTTTAAAAGACGTATCTGTCTGATTGAAAGAACATTTTATTCAACTATAATAGCAAGCATCCCAAAGTGCTGAGAGGAAATAACTGGAAACCCTGAATTCTATCTCCAGCTACAATTATTTGAGATTTAAAGAGCAAAAATTAAAGGCACTGGCTTAATATTTGTAAAAATATTATCTCCAATATATTTATTGGGTACTCACTCACGAACTAAGAAAACCACAAACATATGAACTGAATAAACAACAAATTCATTACGAGAGTTGCTGTGAGAGGGACAAAAACTGGACAGAGGAGAATGGGCTCACGGGCTACTTCAATATTGGACATAATATTTTACTTGTCAGAAAACTAAAGCAAATAGGACCACATGTTATCAAGGTACATGGATTTTCATATTACTTTGAACTTTTAATTTTTTTTTTAATCACAAATCTTTTAGAGAAAAACACGAAAAATCTAGAATAGTCTTGGAGAAAGCAGGAAACTTCTCACACAAGCTCCTCTGAGGCAGGGATCTTCCCTTCTTCACCTTTGGCTCCCTGTGCATTTGAAGTGTTTATCACTCTGGAGATGCTCAATGAATGTTTACTAAATGAATAAAGACCTACATAAACATCTAATGACACACGAAAGGCAAATAGGTCTAAAAACCAGTGATCGGGCCTATTTCCAACACAATCATTTACTCATTCTTTCAACAAGCCCTCACAGTGACTAGAAGAGGTGCTGAGGGTACACAGACAAAGGCAAGGCCCCCCACTCTTATTGAACCCACACTTAGCACACACAGGCTGAGTGTCGATAAACCATCCAAGGACAGTGATTCTGCATTGAGTCCTGAGGCCTCAGTAGCTACATACTGCCACTCCCTTCCAGGAAGGGCTTTTCAAGCATATTCCTTTTTCTCTCTCAATACTCAATTCCCTTCTGATGCCCTTAGAAAGCCACTGACCCTAGTAAACCTGCAAGAGAAAAAAAAAATGCAAGCCGGAAAGAACAGGGAAAGAGGAGTTGTCCAAATCAATAAGCGTTTCCCCTAGGAGCATCAAAATGCCTCCCCAAAATACTGCAAGGAAACTGCAGGCAAAGGAAAAATAGATTCCATATCTTGGTCTAAAAAAATGTCATTCTGGAATCCGCTGCCTTTGGGAGATAAGCTCTGCATTGGTGAGGGATGGGAAATTGAAGATGGGAGGGTGTTTTCCCAAATTGTAATAACACTTCTTCTCACGCTTTGCAGAGATTAGAACTTTTATCACTGTCTCACACACCTGAAAAATTGTATTAAGCTGTCGCCTTTTTTTAGGGCAGAATGGACCCAAGTTGCTCCCTCTCTCAGGATGCTGTGAGCCAATGGGCTCCACACGGACAGGAAATGCAAACCCCACTGAACCAAAGCTGTCCCACATGACAATGTGACATCTTCTCACCAGGGGCAGGACTGGATGAGGATGCACTTATGGAAACATCTATTTTAATGAATGGAATGAAGGAGTCACATCTGCCCCTAAAGACAGGTCCCTGGACAGAAGAGACACAGGGGTCACCAAGTTAATGGCAACTGAAAACGGTCAGGAAGTTAGGACAAGAGCATTCAGTTAGAGGAGGCAAGAAAAAGCTCGAGAATCTTAGCAGGCAGGAACAGGAGCAGGCGGGAGTCAGAGATGGTGGTGATGAGTACAAAAGGCCAGGCCACGACTCGGGGAAATAACAGGGATTCCGACACAGCCACTCACTGAAAGCTTCCCATAGGCCAGATTTCAGTTCATTTATGCCTCCAAAACTCATAGGGAGCACTATTAGAATTCTTATTTCACAGAGGAGAAAAGTGTGAATCAGAGAGATCAAGCAGGTGGTAAGGAGGACGATTGTGATGCAAATTCTGATCCCCGAGCACTACAGGCCCGGCTCACAGCCACTCTCATCTCCAGGCCCCGCCCCGTGCCATCTACCACCACCACCACCAGACAAGAGGCCTCCGTGCTCACGCCCCCCCCAGACAGTCCCATGGGTGATCCGCCGGAATCTGCAGGGTTTGCCTGACAACACAGCAACGCCCTCCAGGGCAGGAACAATGTCTGAGTGTTTTCTATTTCCCTGGCTGGCCTGCTGGCAAGGAGGGATCCATCTGCCATTTCAAGTGCACCACAGCCCCCATGCTGGTGGGGAGACAGGTAAGGAAGTCTAGGCCACAGAGCTACCCGCGTGCCCAGGCAATGGCGGGAAACTGCCTGTTATCCAGTCTCCTGCCTGATTGAATTCCTATAAATCAGAGCTCTTGTTTAGTGCTGAAACAAATTAGGCAGGCTTTAACTACCCGTGAAGAACAATTAGGCATCCCAGAGCAGTATCGAGGTTCCAGATCTGACTAGAAATAGAGGCTGCCATCTGTCTCTATGATTAGCCGTTTTCCAAGCAAGTAACAACAAAACCATTGCCGGCGTTCACTCAATACACAGAAGGCACTCCTACTAAGTGTGGCTCACGGTGCCAGGTAAGGGGGATACAAAGGACAGGAATGGCTCTTTATGCCAGGGTTCATTCTATCTGGAATGAGAAGGGCATGAACACCAAGGGACTGTGACAATGCCAATCGGATTTGTACAGTCTCTGAATTAGTCCAGAGCAGGACAGATTAGCACAGCGAGTGGGTTGGGGGTTGTCAGGAGTCTCCCTGGGGAAAATGAGATTTGGAATGGGCTTTTAAGGATGAGCGGAGTAGAGTAAGGCGCGTAGAGATGGGGGAAGAGGCAGTGTAGGTTGGGGAAGCCATGTGACCTAAGGCACATACAGTGGGGCTACGGAGAGCAGCTTGGAAAGCTGGAAGAATGGCCGGAGCCCAAACATGGCAGCCTTGATTGTCCGTCTGAAGAATTAGGACAGAGAGGTATGTGTCAGCTAAGACCAAACGAGGGCCAGATAAGTCCAAACACTGTTACCATCTGCATTTCTACAAACATTTCTGTCCCTTTATTGATGATGCGACAACATTTCCCCAGAACTAGATGGTTTCAGAGACCAATTAGAGTTCTTGGATCTCCAGGGACTAAAAACTACACCTTCACAGTCCAAGGTAACCAAGCGCCTTTCTTAAGGGTTTTGTGACAGACATCAGACACTGTGTAAAGCTTCCAGGGCAAAGGTACGTTTCTAGAAATAGGTTGGTATGAGCATCTCTTTGGACAAAATGGAACAGAAAAGAAAATGCTAAGAAAGGAGCAGAAAAAAAAAGATTCTGTAAGAAGGAAAACTATTTTACAAATTCAAATTGCATATGAAAATATATCTACTTCTGAAGACCAACGAAAAAAAGTATGGCCACCATTGTATAAAGATTGAAATAGTCCAGGAGTGAAGTGTTAAGAGATTAATGTTGAAGAACGTGTATGAAAATGTTATTAGTTTCCTGTGACTTCTGTAATAAATTACCACACACTCAGTAGCTTACAACAACAGAAATTTATTCTCTCACAGTTTTGGAGGCCAGAAATCCAAGATGAAGGTATTATCAGGGCCAACCTCCCTCTGAAGGCTCTGGAGGAGAATCTTTTCTTGTTTTTTCCAACTTCTGGTGGCCCCAGGCATTCCATGGTGCCTCCTGAAGTCCCTGACTAATATGTCGAAGGTGGTTATCCTTCTAGCTCATAGAAATTGGTGATACTGTGTTGCACTCCTGATGTTCAGGGGCATCATGGGAACTAGCTGTTCAACCATAAGCTTAGCTCAAAGGTTTACAACCAGGATTTTCAGCATCTTGCTCCACTTTACAACATCCGAGTCATTATCCGATAGGGCAGAAAATGGACAGGTTTGTAGTTCCTGCCAGGGGTTCTCGCTCATGCTGATATCCTCAAAAGGTCATTTTTAAACATGCATCACCTGCTGTGGCCTCCAGATACCATTTGACAGAGCAGTGCTGGTGGGGCGTCAGAAGCAGCACCCGAGAAACTTGTTAAAAAATGCAGATTATCCAGTCTTCCGGAGATCTTCATTACAACGTGCAATAGAGCCCATGATTTTGTATTGTTAATAATCTCCCCAGGTGATTCCGATGGGTGCAATGAGGTTGAAAGGTTCTGGCAGCATACAGATGTTTCTGTCATTTATATGTCAGAGTTATGTAAATCCTATGAAACAAACGAGGCGAGGTCTCACGGGCCTCCAGACGCCATGCAATCTGATCGCCTGCTCCCTCTCACCTGTTCCTACCAAACTACCCCTGCCTGACACATCGTAGCCTCTTGTTGTCTCCAAGCACGTCCTCCCAGACCCTCCATCTTTGCTCTTCCCTGTGCCTGGGACAATCCTCCCTAGGCATGTCCTAGAAGACATCTGCATGTCTTACTTCCTCACCTGTTTCAGATCTCCAGTCCAATGTCACCTTATAAGGGACCCCTTCTCTCTCTACCCCATAGGCCAAAATGCACACACACAAATGCACATTCATCACTCCCTAGCCGACTACCCTGCTTTATTCTTCAGAGAAATAATTAGTACCTGTCAGTTTATATGTGCATTTCATTATTTTTGTCTCCCAAGAACGTAATCTCCCTGAGATCAGGGACATTGTTTGTTTGTTAGCTTGCTTTTCATTACTATTTTTCTGCTTGTCTCGGTATCTAGAACACTCACTAGAAGGTACTGTACATTCAATAAATATTTGATGGATTAATGAATAGAAGAAAGCATCTCTATCACAAAGACTCAAGAAGAAGCCCAATTTTTGAAATTATCTTCATAAACTTAGATAAGAAGATAAAATGTCTTGGAAGGCTTCTACCTTAAGAAAGGGGAGGGAGGGAAGAAGATAAGATAATCCTCTGTTTGTTTAAAGGAGCAGGGTTGCCCAATTCTGGTTGGGTTGTTACACCTCGTCAGCAGAGTGAAACTGAAGGAACTCAGCTCTGAGATTTTGGAATTCCTTAGCCCTTCCCTGGGGAAGTTGTTGCTTGTGGAAGAAAGGCTAGAATGAGAACAAGAGAAGTGGAAAAAACAAATGTGTTCATCCTCCCAAATGGTCCTATCTGCCTTCCTGAATCACTCAGTAATAAATAAAGTCTTCAAAGTCGTAAAATAATACTAATAGTAACTGCTAACCTAGATGCATGTACACAGAAAATTGATCTTTGAAGAATTAGCACAAAATTAAGCCATTTCCACAGAGAAAAACTGAGATAATTTATAATCAATAGACCATGGCTAAAATAAAAGCTGAAGGATATATTTCAGATAGAAGGAAAACTAAGTGAAAGCTATGTGATACAAGAAGGAACAGTTAATAAAAATATTGGTAAATAAGTGGGAAATCTAAACAAGCATCAATTGTAAGAAGCAAAATAATAATGTCTAACTGGAAGAATTAACAAAATAGGGGTAGAATTGAAATAATGAGCTATGAAAGCAAATATATAGATAGGAAGTGATCATGAAAATGTCTTATCTATCACAAAAGAAGTAAAGATACTAAGTTTAGATTTTGTTAAACAGGCATGTTAAAATAGATAGCATAACCACTAAAATAACAGGACATAGCTTTAACACTAGAAAAGAGGTAAATCAGAATAAAAACAATTCAAATTGATCTAAAGACAAATTTCCATTGATCTAAAGATAGGCAAGAAGGAAGACTGAAGGTGAGGGACAGAAAAAGTAGGATAACTAGAAAGCACATAATTAAAATCAGGCATATAAATCCATACATGCCAGCACTACATTAATTGTAAAGGGACTAAATTCTCAAAAGAAATACTGTTAGATTGTATAAAAGGTAAAGATAACTCAGCTCCATGCTCTTTATGAGACCCACCAAAAACATAAGGCCAGAAAATTTGAAAGTAAAGGATGGAAAAATATATTTTAGGATTATTGTAACCTAAAGAAAGTTGGAGAACTATTGTCTTTAAGACATAAAGTGTCATCAGTAGTAAAGTAGGTAACTTCAAAATGGATTAAAAAACAAGTTCTGTTCATAAAAAAGATACAACAATACTCCTTCCCTTCCCCAAAACAGGCTACTCCCAAAAAAAGATTGCAAGACTAAGGATTATTGAATTTACCTGAAATTAACTGAAATAATTATTTGGGTTTATGTTGGCACAGACTATCTTATTTTTTAAACAAATTGACTGCTTGACTGCTTTCATCAGAAATTTTTATGTAATCTGACTACAAACAGAAAATGCTATTGTGGTGGATAAAATAAGCTTGACCTGCTTCCTCCACTAATTTCTATCTTTGAGAAGCTAAAAACTGCTTTCAGACCAAAAATAATTTTCTATTCCAGCTACTGAGTAGTTGTGATACAACAGAAATAGCGTTTGTCTTCAGTCAGACAAAAAAAAAAAATGCATTTTGTAGATCTGAAATGTTATTAACAATTCTATGGATTTTTATAAGCATATTTGAGAGAAACAGACACTGTCGAATTCACCACTTCCCAAGAGAACAATTAGATCCAGAGATATCAATCCAGTAGTTTTCTTTTGGATCGTGTTTTATATGTACTGCATCAAGAGAGAGTCTTACCATATTAAAATTTCCAAAACAGATGACGGAGTGTGGTACAAATGACCAAAACCCACTGGTGTGATGGAAAGATATTTCATGATAACTAAATTAAACCACTCAATCATGAGGCTGATAATAAAGACAGAAAGACAGAGGCACAAGACAAAAGGATGATCAAAAGACTTCACAGTCTGGTGAGATTTGAAATGAGAGGCAGCTCTGGCTGGAGAAGGTTTCAGAGGAGCAGGCTGATTTACCAGTGTTCCAGGAGCTTCCAGAGGAACTCCAACACTCACGCACAGCCGAATTGCCAAAACAGCCTGGATGTGTGGAATAGGCTTTCTTTTAACAACGAGATTCCTTAGACATATAACTAAACATGATTTCACTTTTACAGCTTGCTGAGACTTTTTTTTTTAAACAATTCACCAATCAGAAAATAAATAAATAAACAAACAAACAAACAAACTTTGGCTAACCACGGAATCTATACTTTATTTCAGAAAATATTATCATTTGAAATTATAGTAAGTAGTATTGATGGTACCTCCTAAAATTTAGATCTTTGAGTCAACTTTCAATTCCTACAAATGCAAACCATTCCATGGCTACAGATTCGCCAAACGTGAAAGTTGCAAAATTCTCCTTTGTTTAACCCTGATCCTCACCTGGATGGTTCCTCCCAGGCAACCAAGAGCCAATCCCTTTTTAAATAGGCTTTTCCTGCTGATAAATATTACCTTGAATATTTGGGTAGTATATTAGAATTTTTAAACTCTTACAATGTGAGCGTCTTCCTTGGGTTGACCACAAATTTTTTAACTCTCTCTACATAATCGTTGAAAGCACTGGTTGTTAGAGGTCAATAAGCCTAGGTCTGCCAATCCCTAGCCATGAGTCAGTCCTTGGGCAACTTCCCTATGCCTCAGTGTCCTCAGCTGTAAAATAAAAGGGTAATAATAGTACCACAACTCCAGGGTGAGAACTGAAAGAGATCATCCACTAAAATGTCACCATCAGCCGTCACCATCATCACCACCCCCTCACTGCAGAAAGGGGGCCCAGATGGTACCATCCCTCTACCTCAGGCCCTCACTGACTCACATCTCACGGAGGTTCCTTCAGTCTTTCCTTCTGCAAACAGAATCACAACACCTTCTCCCAAATGTTTTCAAATATCTCAGCTTCTCCACTTCTTGAGCGGTGTGTGTTTGTTGCACATGTGTTTTAGAAATAATAAATAACAATACTAGCTTATTCTTATCATCTAGGCAGAAACAAGTTTGCACTTTCCCTAACGTTTTATTTCAGGGCCATCCTTGATCTATAACTCTGAGTCGTAAATAAAACATTTATTTAGTTACACCTTGTGTTAGATGATTTCAGATAATTTCCTGAAAATCTACATATAAATTATTTAGTTTCCAAATGGTAGTCATATTTTAAATAGGCCAACAGTATTTAATGTACCTTAGGGTGAATTATTTTACAAGGCAAAGCATTCATCTTCAATATGGTCATTCATTCCCTAATCTGTCTGTTTTATGACTGCATTTTTATTCATCATGTTTGTTTAAAGCATGACCTCTCTGTAGATTTTATCAGTTATTTGTATTATTATACCCAGTAGGTAAAGCATATCAATAAAGCATATTAACTTTTAAATCTTTACCTTAATGCTCTCTCTCCCTACAGCTATGGTAGATGTTTGTGCCTCCATCTTTGACCAGTAGGGTTACTAGAAAGACAATTAAAAACATCACCAATTCAGATACTAAACCTTCAATAGAAATCAATTGAACAGATGATTCAAAAGGTTTAAGCTATGTCTGTTGACAGAAGCCAAACTCCGAGAGTTCTAGTTCAGTCTTTAAAACACATTCTTTTTGGGTGAGAGCCAGTAGTATAATTGTGTTTAAGAGAATGATGAGTATACTATTTCCATCTATTTTGCATAAATTTGAATAATATTTCCAAGTGACCCTAACCTCACATATGCAATAATTAGTGCAATTAATTAATACAAATGTATTTCAACCCTATATTCTGGGCGTGACACACGTAAAATGTATAACAGGGTATGAAATCAGCCAGTTTACTTCCCAGATAATATCCCACAGAGACATATGATGGGAGACAGTCATCTCCAGCTGTGGCACGTGCAGGGGACATGAATTGCCCTGCTGAGGGGCCTGGGCTTAGAAAGTTCCTTCATGTGTCCCCTCTTTTCTGTGTCTTCATCCGTTCTTTTCCAGAGAAGCAGACTCTGCAAGGGCAGAGACTTTGGGTTGTCACACTTGTCACTGTGGTCCCATCCCAGGCTAGTACCCTGCACACGTGAGCTTAAAGAATGGGTGATGATGCGTGTGCCCGTGATGGTCCATGATGGAGATGAGGGGCTTAACTAAGTGTTGGTTGGAGGAGATTTCGGCTCTTGGAAATGTCTAAGGAAGAGGCAGCAGCCTTAGGTAGATGTAACTGAATACTGAGAACCGGTCCGATGCCACTGCATCCCGAGAAGCTCGAGCTCCAGACGGTGATGGGGCTGGAGCTGGTCATTGTGATGCTGATGTCACATAACCTGACAAGATGGCATGGCACTGCTGTGACTTGGGTAAACTTGTAGGAAGCTGGTATCTATCGTGTCGCTCCCTCTGTTTCCCTGACAGAGGGACTTTCCCTGACACCTACGTATGCGTAAATTCCACATTCTTCATTCCTGGTCTTCTCAAACTTCACAGTGTGAGGTAACTGATGTGCTAGACCTACAGGCTATAGGGATGTGCAATTTCAAATGGTTTCCCTTTTCTTCTTTTGGTCTCTTTGTGGAGCTGGGGGTAAAAGTGAAAATAAGAAGACTTGTTAGGACTCTGACTCGACAGCAGCTAATCATGGATCTCACTGGTGAGAAAGTTCATCGGGCTCGTGTTTGCCTGTTGAGGCAGCCATGCCTCGTTCCTGGGGTCTTATCCGTCTGGAATGCTTTTACCCCCTTTCTTCATCTGATAGCTCATCAACTGGTCCACACACAGTCTCTGCTCCTCCACGACCTCCCTTTCTGGGCCAGGTGCCCTGCTCTGTGCTCTGTCAGCATCCTTGGCTGTCTTCAGCCACAGCCTGAGTCATACAGCATCGCCGTATTTCCTTGCCTGTCTCCTCTATTCAGCAGTGAGATGCTAGAAGCAGTACAGTGCCTTACTTATCTGTGTCTCCACAGGTTCCAGACCGGTACCTCCATATAATTACACTCAGTAATGCTGAACTGAACTGCGCAAGGGAAGTATTGATGGAACCGCTAACTGTAAGCCTGAGAAAGTGTGGCATGATTCATACAGTCAGAGAGATAGCAAATAACACTGTCTGCTCCTTCTCTTCCCCAAAACAAACCACTCCCAAATCAAAGTTTCCAGACTAAGGATTTGCCTTCCTTCTTGGCAGGCAAATCCCATCGCATGTCTTCAGTGAACCAGCAGGATGTGATGGAGAGTTTTGAAAAGACCAAAGGGATAGAAAGTGGATTGTAGAGATGGAGAGGAAACTGCAAAGCTGACAGAGATTGTTTGGTTTGCAGCGGAAAAGTCTAAAAGGAGATCTGGAGATATGCAGAAATCTGTGGCGTGCTGGTTGGTATTAAAAGTTCCCAAGAAGAGAAGCTGTAAGCCGTGAATGCTTTTAAAGTGGGAAAGTAGGAAACTAAGGTCTTCGGGACTGGGTTGCTCAACTTAGCAAATAAGAATACAGGTGCTCGGTTAAATTTGAATATCAAATTCACAAGATATAATTTCATGTAAGTACGTCCCAGCTGGGCGTCCTGTATTTTATCTGGCAACCTTAATTGGGGAAGAAATTCTGGGACTGAAGCATTTATCCAGAGTAACTTCATACCAGGTTTGACCATCAATTCCAGGTTTCTTATGGAAGAGGATACTAAGCACATCTCTCTGCATCCAAAATAAAAGTACGAACAAGAAGAAATGGGATCAAATCAAAGTCTGAAAGAGTCCATGTGAGCAGTTATTAAACACCTATTGTGTTCTAGCACCTTTACAAAAATCATCTCCAATACCCACAAAAAAATTGCAATGTACAACCTGCTGCATCGTTTAATGGCAAGGCAACCCGTGCTCAAAAAACTCATGTGATTTGCCAAGGACTCCACAGCCAATAGGTGACAGGCAGGACTCACGGCAGATCTGTGTGACTTCTCTTTCCTCCTTTCATGCTACACACACTCTGACTAACCTTATGCGTTCCCCTGGCTTCAAGTTAGTTCCTTTACGTTGATAATTCCCAATCTGTATTTCTTGGCCTTCTTCTCTCCTGAACTCCATCCAGACCTATGTGGCCAACTACCTACTGGATATCTCCCCTCAGCAGCCACCTTACATTCAGCAGGTCAAAAGCAGAACATTCCATGGTCCCTCCACAGGCTCATTCCTCTTCCTTTAAGTGTATGTCAATCAATAATGCCCCATGTCATTCTTTTCAGCTTGGAGAATCTTTCCACATTTATCCCTGCCCCTCCCATTACTGTTCCATTAGTTAAGATCTTGGAAGGTTTATCAGACTCCGTCTTCCTCTTTGGATTGGCTGCCCATCATCTGTGTTCCCACACAGACTGGATATACCTCTCTCACAGCTCGTACTCCCTGCATTGCCACTGAGGGATGTTTGTCTGTCTCACCCATAAGACAGAAAGTGCCTTGAGATTGAGGACAATATTGTATGTTTCTCTGTAACTCCAGAGTTTAGCGGAGTGCCTGGTTCAGAGTCGCTGCTCATCAACCATTTTTTTAATGATAGAAAGATGACTGATAGAGAGTAGATTGATGATAGATAGATAGATAGATAGATAGATAGATAGATAGATAGATGATGGATGGATGGATGGATGGATGGATGGATGGATGGATGGATAGATAGAAGAGTGAACTTTTCATCAGTAGCATTTCTTCACACACATCTGATTTTGTCTCCCATCCCAGTGGAGTAGGATGTAGCATTAGGAAGCAGCCTCACGTTGTATGGGGAAGACACTCAGTTCTTTTCCTGTCATGTTTGCACATGTGACTCCAGGAAAAATGAAACCCAACATGTGATGCAGATGTGTGTCTATGCATGTGTGTGTGTGTGTGTGTGTGTGTGTGTGTGTGTGTGTGTGTGTGGTGGTGTTGGAATGGAAGTGAACAGAGGAAACTTAGGGAGGTGGACATTAAAAGCAGATTGTAAAATTGTTGCTAAGGGAAAATGTTAACCAGCTAAGCAAATTGCCTTCTCAGATCAAAATACACCGTACAAGCCATTTGCTTGGCACCTTTGGCCTCTCCTTCTAGTTGGCCAGTCCATGTGCTAGCACTTTCCACCTCAAAAGGTCACACCTGACTCTGGGTGGTGAACACACAATGTGATATGTAGATGATGTATTACAGAATTGTACACCTGAAACCTATGTAACTTTACTAACCATTGTCACCCCGATAAACTTTAATTTAAAAAAAAGGTCACCCCAATATCCTCCCTTATGCAGACTCCATCTACTGGGTGTTCTGCCAGAAACATAGGCATCACTGAAGAAAAAAAAGAAAAGGATCAAAAAAAGAAAGGCAATGAGTTTTGAGTTTTATTTAGACTGTATGCCTTGTTTTCTCTGGATCCACTATCTAACTTCTTTAGGGCTCGGGCTCAGTCTAATTAATGCCTATACTCATAGATAATGAAAATAAGACATTAGAAAATTAGATTGGATCCATGTGCTGGAACTAGAAATCCCCAATATAACAGAACTGTGGCTTCCAAACATATTTTTACTAACACTCACATACACGTACACACACACTCACATACACAGAAACGGTTTCACAAAACAGTACAGGGTGTCTCAAATATCCAATTGCAGTTTTAATCTGTGATAATTTCAGAAGAGTAAGTGCTACAAACTTAGAACAGCATTATTTGAATGTTAATTTAAATTTATTCAATATTTATTTAGTTTTGTGAACTTTGAAAGATACATTTTTAATTTTTTTCAATGTCTGGGAGCTTCAATCAGAGGTACTGAAACGAAAAATTAAAATTAAAAAATGTGTTTTTGAGAATACATCTAAAACCTGAACTAAGACTTTTGGGACCTTCTATATACTTTCAATACTCATATTCTCTGATGCTTTCTGGTCTATTCAATTATATTCTTCTGTGTTTTATTTAATTCTGTGCCATTGTATTCCACTTGTCTTTTTGAAATGCTGATCTCACCCCTGTAAATTAATTTCATGACCCACTAATGAAAACCATGAGTCTAGAAGACAGGAGTGGTGTGCCTAGGTGAAGAAAAAAATCAGTCCTTTCTCGGTTCACAAGCTCAGTTATCAGGGCTCGGGGGAGATGCAGATCCATTCATTTTCCAGGTAACCTGGAGAGTGGAAACCATTATAGCAACGGTGGGATGAAGTGTGGAGGGGGCTCCCTGGTGAAGAAAATAATCCTTCACTAGCCAGCGGTGCTGACAGCCCCCACGGCTGTGCGTGTCACTGCGGAAGCCATCATTTTAACAAGGTCTGAAGGCAATGGATTCTTGGGATGTAATGATTCTCTGACATAATGGAACATTTTCTGCACCCAGGGAACATCTGAAAATATTTTACTTGTTAACAGTGACTCTTGTCCCCTGCCAGCGCTCTCCACTCCCCATTTCCCATCCTTGTAACAGGATAATGGTCTTAATGAAAAACCAAACCCAGAGTGGAAATGACAGGCTTTTAGACAGCAGTCACCGAGACAGAGAAGAAATAAAATCACATCCTCTGTGACGTAGTCTCAGGCTGAAGATGCCTGGCTCTGATCACTGCAGTTACACCAAGAACCCCAGCATATGATCCTATAAGGCTATTAATATCCCACTTGTACTCGGCTATTTCCAACTTGTATTTTCTTAGCTCCGGTCACATGTGCTTTACCTCTCACTTACATTGAATTACAACTATCTCAAGAGCTCTCTCTACTGTCTCTTGTGTGTTTCAGTGTATTTTAGAGTGTTTTCAGCTGCAAGTAAGCAGATGACAAACTAATAAATGTTGACACATTAAGAACATTGTTACGATCTGAAATAAGAGAAATGATGTTCCCAGGAGCCATTAACTCACTGGCACAATGAGCTCATCAAGGATCCAGGTGTTTCCTTTCGTCTACTCTACCATCCTCAGCACAGAGCCTTCATCCTCAGTCTTTGCCTCATGGGCTAAAGATGGCTGCCAATGACCACTGCTCCATCCATCCCATCCTCACTCTGGCACCATTTTGAGTCAAAAGACGGGGGGAGATTTTCTCCTTACACTACTTGTTCTCAGAAGCTCCCCATCAGTCACCTGCTCAGGATCCACTGGCCAACATTACGTTCCATGCATACACACCCATCATAAGGGAAGCTGGGCAAAGTGAGCCCTGGAATTTCAATTCCTACAAGGGAGGCAGTCTCTACCAGTAAAGGAGACACACAGCACCTAGTGTTCTTCGCTCAGTATTGCCCCCTGCATTTCTGAACTCACTACTCTGTGATTGCTCTCTAAAAGACAGTAAAACACAGATTGGGTTTCAACACTATGTAAATCAGTTAGCTTAGCTTTATCAAAGGGAAATCGACTTCTCTGCCCAGAGAGAAGCCACTTCACATAATGTGAATTACTGTTCATAGAGATGCTGGATGGGACTGTGCAGAAGGATCGCTATAAAGCAATTCCCCAAGCAGTAAAACCAATTATGCAACAGCTCCCTGGTGCTGGGTCAAAGGGCAACAACTGTTTTTCAGCTAATAATGCAGATGTCCCCACTTCTGTGACTATCTTTATTTCACACGTGAGGACACTGGCAGGACAGAAATGTCTCTAGACCCCTGATACCACACCTCCAATCTATCCTGCATCTGAGAACCAGAATAACTTTTCATAAAGAGCAATTTCATCATGAGATCCAATCAGCAAAGATGTATTGGAAACTCACTATGCAAACAGCTCAGTGGTAGGAATGAGGTGGTAGGTGGGAAGGAGTAGAAAGCATCTTTAAATGGTATGTATGTGTGCACGCATGTGTACACACTTGCACGCTAAAATTCTACCTTACTTTTTGCTCATATCTTTGAATTTAGATTCAGAATTTGATTTGATGAAATTACCCATTTTTGTCTATTACCCATTGTCAGTCTATGTGTGTTGGTCTTGTATCTTAGGATAGGAGCCATCCATATTTCTATCTTTATATCTTCACCCAGGCCAACACTGGCAGATAATACGTGCTTAAATATATAAATGAGTAAGTTCCTTGAAGACACAGCACATATTAGGTTTAATTCTTTATTAGCGTCTATTCTAGACTAGAAATAAAGTTTAAAAAGATAAATGGGTAAGAGGAAGCTCTCACCTTCTTGGAGGCAATCCCTAAAAAGTACAGCTGACCCTTGAACAATGTGGGTTTGAACTGCATGGGTTACTTGTACACAGATTTTTTTCAATTGACCTGTTCAGGTCAATTGACTGGCTCTGGTCAATTGACCACCAAGTTCAAACCCACATTGTTCATGGGTCAACTGACAGTTGGAATCAATTTTCAACGATGTAGGCAGTTGGTACCACTCACCCCGACATTGTTCAAGGGTCAACTGTGTTTCCAAAAAAAGTTTTAGGCAATTATTTCAAAATGTTCAACTTTTGTACACATTTTACAAACCTCAACAAGCCCACTGATAAAATTTCTAATTGCCCTTTGATCTAGGAAGGTCCAGAATAGTGTTCAAAACAAATAGTTAATATTACATTCACAGAGGATCTACCTTTTGTCAAGTAAGATTATCAGTCAAGGTCCAAAGGGAAAACGGCAAATGAGGGAGCATTTCTATCTTCTGGGAGCTCTGTGTGGAGGACCACAGCCGGGCTTGCCACGGGCAGTGGGAAATGGAACAGGGAATGGAATGGAATCTGGGGGTGGGGGACAACATAGTAGGTAGATCTTTGCGCGACTTGTGGTACAAACGGCATCCAGCCCATAGCTCTAGGCTCCTCTAATCTGGCAGAGTCCTCACCCCACATAAGATGCATTGACTACCTGACATGAGGCTGCACAAAAAGGAACTAAGGAGACGCTGAAATGACATGCCTACTTCCTCATGGAATCATCACATGGTGTGTACATCATTTGCACTAGCTGCTTGCTGATACGGCAGTCAAGGGAAATGAAAGCCACTCTGCATCGAGTCTGAGTCATGCAATGCAGCCCAGCTGTTACATCTGCGGTTGCTCAGAGAACCATGTGTGCATACACACACAGACACACAGAGGCCTCAGATCGCTTCCGTTTTCTAAGACGTGTTTTATCAGGGCCCCGAAGACCAAGTGTGAAAATAACTCTCTGCTAATCAAAGGTCCCTACAGACCTAAACTTTGCCTATGGTTGCCCCCTGAGAACTGCAAACCACCTCTGAGTTCAGGGTTTGAGGAATTAATATGTCAGCCCCCACCACAGAGCTGAGAGAGCAAAGAAAGCACTCTGGTCTATCCTGACTTTTTCCATGAACACTGCCTTCCTCATGGGCCAGCTGGCACTCTAAGAAAATCAGAGATGTTTATATTAAGAAGGAGAAGAAGCACACTCATTAGTCACTTACACTAAGAGTGTAAAAATGGCCTGCCCCAAATGTTTCTGCTGCCACAAATATTTGAAACAGAAAAAAAGACCAAATTTTCATCCTCTAGTCAAATACACTGCCCACCGTGTGTGTGTGTGTGTGTGTGTGTGTGTGTGAGAGAGAGAGAGAGAGAGAGAGAGAGAGAGAGAGAGAGATGCTACATAGAAAAAAGAATCCTCCCAAAATAGAAATACAATTCTCTTAAAGATATTATTTTCCTAAACTAATTTTCCTGCACCCAGCTACATATACCTTTTAAAATCTTTCAAATTCTCTTCAGAGACCCTCCTAATAGCTGTCATCCTCTGTGATCCTTTAGCCTGTAACTGATTTTAAACTTCTGGGGTCTTTCCATTTATGTCAATCTTCTCTTTAAGCTACTGAGCTGTGACAATGGTCTCTATGTTCTGAGATCGGTGATAAGACAATTGGTGTCAACACTGCTATTCAATTAAGATCAAAAAGAATTTGCATCCGCTATGACGTCAGCACTGTGCTGGTTGCTGTGTTGGGAGGAGATGGGGAAGGGCAAGAGTTGGGTGAGTACTTTCTAGGACTATCAGATACAGTTCCTCCAGTTTGAACATGGAGTTAGAGGGAAGAATTCCGAGTTGGTCCGAAGGCCAATTCTAACCCAAATATCAATGAATGACAGATCTCTGCCACTTCTTCCAGGATGGGCAGCAGCCATGCCCCTAGGATTTATGAACTCCTCTAAGAGGGTTTGTCAAAGTACGTTCTCCAGACCACCTGCATTAAAATGTCTTAGGGAGCATGCGGAAGGCTGATTCTCAGGCCCTGTCTCAAACCAACTAGATTAGAGTCTCTGGAGTATGACACCTGAGAATATAAATTCTATCAAGTTTTCTAGAGGAGCTTTTTTGCATATGATAGTTTGTGAGTCACATCACTAGGGGTTTAAGAGAAAGACTCCTCTTCATTCATGCCCCTCTCCTCTTCCCCAGAAAGAGACTGAAACTGGTGTCAGCTCCAGTTTTTTTGCTCTGCGTCTGCCACTGGTGTCTCTCCACTTGCAGATTCATTCTTCACCAGGTCCAGAGCCCATTCTGACCAAAGCCAACTCACAACCATCATCTTGGAATTTAGTCTCATGCCCCAGACCTACACATTGGGGGCCCAACACTGACGGCTGAGTTCTCTGTCCCAAGTCAAGCCGTCTGATGTGTGCAGCACTGGGTGGTGAGTCCTTGGGGTCTGCGATGCCTCTGGGTCTCGCCTTCCCTGCCCACTGCATTGGCCCAGCCCAGGAAAGTGGTTTTCCTCCCCCCACCCCGCCCCAGCCCAGGTTTCCTCTTCTCTGCTATCTAGCATTCAACATAAACCCTATCACTGGGGCTCTGTCCTGAATTCAAGCCGTTTGTTCCACAAAGATTTCTTGCATGCCACTATGTGTCACATACTTTGCGAAGCACTGGAGCGCAAATGTGAATATGATCATGGCTTCCCTCAATCTTCCATCAACAAACAATTGCAATATGATATCCTCATTGAGAGAAAAATGGAGAATGGAATGTTGATACTAAGAAGAAAATGTTTTCTGCTTAGAAGAGTCCAAGAAAACCTCCAGGTTACTTGAATTGGGTACTTGAGAATAGTTTGTCAGACGAACAAAGCAGAGAATGCTCCAGGCGTAAGGATTCCATGAGAGCCATGGAACGGCGTGACAGAATCGAGGGTCTGCGAGTCTGGCCTGGCTGGATGGCTGGACTTTGAGCCGGGAGTGTGGGAAGGACACTCTTTACCCTTTCTTTCCTGATGCTTCCTTAGTCTGAATGCTGCTCAGCCTGCACCTCCGTGCATAGTCTGGGCAGAACTCCCCTCACGGGCCAGCCCCCTCTCCAACTCCAATGACATTCCTTCTCTTCAACTAAACCAGATTTCCAGAAGTACCCTCTGGACCCTACTGGATGAAGGAAGGGAAATTATTTTAGTACCTGGGTGTTATGAGCTGAATAGTGTCCCCCAAATTCATATAAAATATGACAATATAAAAGCTTTTGGGATAGGTCACTGAGAACGTGCAGCTGAAAGCCAGACTAACAGGACATTGGGCTCTCGTGACTAGGGCAGAGCTCTACATTATCTTAACATTCCGAAGGCAATAGAAAGACCACCTCTTCTAGGGTTTGTGAGAACTTAGAGTCCAAACCACAGGATGGACGCTCAGAGCACTGAGCAGACACCTCGCTCCCAGACACTCACACATACGCAGTTACACAATGGGGAGCAACATCAGGAGAAGCACCCACTTTAATGATATGACCTGTGACAGGGTGATGAGGTGCCCTGCGGTGGAATCCTAGCGAATGTTCCCTTGGACTTCCGATTGCGATAGCTGTTGCTTTTTGGATTTATGTAGTAGAGAATGGAGTTGATATTTTAATTCTTGGGTGTAATAAAGCTGGTTGGGACTCCATCACGCAGCCGACTCACAGCAACCACACACACAGAACACCAGACATACGATGGTGAGTGCGTCCTGCATGCTTTGCCAATTCAGGCCTGGAACCTAATTATTACAGATCACTCCTGCTATTTCCCCAAACTTTTTTTTTTCCTTTTATATAAAAAAAAAATAGTCCATGAAGAAATTCTCAGAATGAATCTGTAAAGGAAAGCACAACATAAAGAGATTTCTTGAAATCTCAGTTAACTAGAGACTGAGCGGGCATCGGAATAGCAAAGAAAAGGCACCTTCACGGCTGGGTGTTATATATCAGATACATTTCAGTTCTCAAATCCAAGAATTCTTCCTTGGTGCCAAGTTAGAAAAAAATTTTATGATCTCAAATTAATTAATAAACCTCAAGTGTGTGTCATTTGAGTCAAAAATGAAAGAATTGGAGATGTCACTACGAGGGAAATGGGAAGGGAATTTATAGAGGCTGGTGTGACTACAAAATACTGCTGAAGGACAGTGTGGAAAGTGACCCTCCCTCCAATGAGTGTAGCCTTAATGAGACTCCATTCTGTTCTGAGCTATGTTTGCTCACATGACACACACACACACACACACACACACACACACACACTCTCACACTCACACACATACACACACACACCACCCCATGGATCAGATTCTGATTTGTTTAATCTCCAAGGTCACATAACAGGGTTTTTGCACCTCTCTGTGTCTTTTTTGAGAAGGCATTTTTACTTAAGAGAACCTTTCCCCCCACAGGAAAATCCCCATGGAAAATAAAAAGAAGCCGTTTGTAACGCTTGTCCTGGTGTCTTTAAAACCAAGATTAACCAATATAATTGGGGGATCTCAGGGGATGAAGGGGTTTGACCTGAGGTTTCCTTTGGGCACAAAAATATTTAAGGCAAAAATGTTTCAAATGTAAAAAAAAAAAAAATTTCTACTTTAATGAAAAACTTCTACCCACATAAAAACAACCTCCAGGGGCTTTGTTGAAAACTGTTAAGATAAAATATACCTCACATCTTACTCTTCACACAAAGGCTTATTATGTTCTCTCCCATTAACTTTCTCCTTGGGGTATTTCTGATGTCTGCAAAACATATTATAGCCATTTTCTGCTGAACAGTTTTGCAACGCTGTTACTGAATTAAATTCAAGAAATGACTAAAACTGTGAACAAGTATTGGAGCACTTCAGTGAGGGCCCCATTAAATAATAGATACGAAGGAAAATATAAGTATCTACCTGGTCCTGCTTTGAGGCTGACCATGGAGCCAGGGTCTTCCTTAGAAAATCCCTTCCGAGGAACAGCTCACCTCACTGACCAAATCCTCAATCAGCCCATCCTTTCCCAAATGTCTCTGCACCCTGCCTCCTGACCCATCCCTTCTCAATCAGTCTTAGAACTCTCTCGAAATGCTACAGAGCTCTGCTCTCTGAAAAGCAAGTGCTTCAAGCAAGGGTAGCCGAGTTCATCGGCGACAATCACGGCAAGGTCATATGTGAACTTCATTTTCTAATTGGACTGAAGGAACAGTGGGTCTCTCTCCAAGGGAGGAAAAAAGAGGAGGGAGGGTGGAGGTGTGGCTGGGGTCCGCGAGGTGTGACTACAGGCTCTGTCTCCGTTCCTGACCTCATCATCTACAATGGCTGTCCCGCCCACGGTGGCCTCAACGACTCGTTTTAAAGGGCGGTTTGTGTATATACTGTCTGACCTCTGGTACTTAGAAACAGCCTCACCTCCAAAAAGAGTCCCCCTTTTTCGGGAGGCCAACCAGGTTCTTTGATAGGTCATGGTTTAAAAGTCACCTTCTTTTTTAAAAAGAATGATTTATAACAGTATGATGATCATATTTAGAAACATATAAAAGTTGAAGAGAAAAATCATCCTTCATCTCACCACCCTACCATGGAGTCATATGAGAGGGAAAGCTGAGAACCAGAGGGTTGCTTCAGCCTGGCTTCCCACTGACACCCCGGTGGGGCTTCGCCAGGGCCAAGGTCAGGCAGAGAGACAGCCGAGGGTAGTGCTTCCATGTGAATAGCAAAGGGCAGACGATCCTGCCGCCGGGGAGGCCAGGAGGTAGAGACTCATAGAGGGCAGTGTTCAGAGGCTGACTCTAAGGCAGGTTGAGTGACCCTGAAGCTGAGGGCTACCACGCAAGCTACCCACAGTGACGCCTGAATGGTGATCACCACGAGTCCTCAGACACTCCCAGCTGCACAGCTCTCCAGCTTCGGGGAGGTAGGACCGAGGCAGCCCCAGGCCCTGGCCATTCACAAGGACCCACCATGAAGTCACCACTCGAAATGTCCACACCACACAGCAGCAGAAGGCCCAGAGAAAGGTACTAACACCCCCACTGGAGAGACCAGGGTAGGCAGAGGATAGAGCCAAGACTTGTGCACGTGCTTCCAAAGCCACCATGAGGTCACATTCACACCCTCCCCACACACCCAGAGGCCGTCTTGGTGAGGAGCACGTGGCACGGTGAGAATGTGAGAATTCATCCCAAAGAGACTGAGCTAAACTTACCAGATGAGAACATCTTTAGACTTCCCAGTGGGTGGGGGGATGTGGGAAGATAGTGGGATGAGCACTTAGGAGGAAGATTAGATAAATTACAAGAAAAAAGAAAGGAAAGTTACATTTCCTTTGGACATCTGAATACAATATAAGTACATTTTCTACCTCTCTTTATGATATTGCAATGATCATCCCCAGATATAAAGCTTTTTCCGTATTTTTGGTTCTTTCTTCAGAGTAGATTCCCAGAAGGGGTATAATTAGGTTTAAAGGTTTAAATTATCTTGATATATTCTGCCAGATGGCTTTTGCAAAGAAATGTAGCAATTGTGACTCTTCAAAGCAATGTGCATAAGAATAGCTAGTCTTCTTTGTCCTACTTTCCAAGAACTCTCTACATTTCTAGAAAAGCAACTGAGTACGGGCCATGCAATCCGATCAGGAAAGATATATCCTGAATCACACTGCATTCCGAGTTCGGGTTGAGCTCTCATTGGTAGAGGGGACCTGGAGTCGTGTGACATCGGTTACAGTTCCAGCAATCCTACCGCAAGGGGTGTGAACCTGGCCAGTGCTCTTCTTTCTCACCTATAAACGGGGATGAAAATACCTATTTCATGAGGTCATTCTGAGATTAAATGAAATACATGTGGAAAGGACCCATTACCCAGAATCTAGTAAATGATCAAGTAATGTTAGCTGTTTTATTTTTAGATGATAACCTCCTTTAGGCGTCATCCATCCTATTCCCTTATGACTCGTAAGATGCCAAGCCTATGGCAACGCTTAATAAACAGTTGTGGAATAAATGCTCAACGAATACATACGCCCATGTTTTCATGTTCGAACACGCTTGTTGAAGGGGCAATAAAGACGGCACAAGGCAATTTGTGTGAGTCTCCGTCATGTGACACCTCGAGTAGCAGGTGTCAGGAGTTCCTCCTGCCTCACAGACCAGACAAAACACAGCCCCCAAAGGATGCTGCTAAAGCCATGGGCTAGTGTTAGAGAGGAAGGGACAGATGGGGTGAGGGGATACACAGGACATCAGGACAAAAATCAGGGCTACACTATATGGGGAGATTAAATCAAGAATATAGATAAGAATTAGAGGGATGGGGGAACAGGAGAAAGTACACATTTTTCCTCAGGACATAGACATAGAAGAGGCTTTTCATACAACTAGATGGCCCACATAATAAAACGTTCCTCTTAGCCAGAAGACCTGATTAGTGCGTGAACATTCACACAACAGAAACGAGCCTGCCAGAGGATGGTGTGGTGAGATGTCTCTGGAAAAAACAAGTAGGACCTCTGAGAAGCTGTCACTGAGGGAAACCAGGACTTTTTTGTTTGGTTTGTTTTAATGTTCACTGTCTTTAGTCATCAGCTTGAGGAAAATAAAATACCGTCCTGGGGCAGGTGGGAACCCATACTGTGATGAGGTGTTACGGGGCCCCAACCTTTTCCCTTCTCAGAAATGTGAACACCTCTGGTCAGGAGTGTCCCTCAAGTCTTCTCTGGACCTTGGGCTGTGGGTGTCTCTGCGCCTGCCATGGTGCTTTCCATCCAAGTCCACCTGACAAACACCTGCCTTTTCCATCGAAGTCTAGAAGGTTAACAGTGTTGTTGTAGGTTGAATAATGCCTCCCAGAGATACGCAGGTCCTAATGCCTGGATCCTGTGAGTAGTACCTGACGTGGTTAAAGGGACAGGGCAGATGTGATTAAGGATCTTCAGATGGAGAGATTAGGCTGGATTATCCAGGTGGGACCCCATATGAGCACAAATATCCTTGTAAAAGCAATATGCACTGTAATGCGTCTTATTTTGATCCACTGGGTCCTTTCAATGTGGAAACTCACATTTCTCAGGTCTAGGAAATTTTCTTGAATTACTTCTTTGATAATTTCCTTCAATTTTCTCTGTCCTAAAATTCATATTCTTAAAAGTTGGACAGCCAAGTCCGGCCGTCTGATTTTCTTACTACCATGTTTCCCCGAAAATAAGACCTAGCCGGATAATCAGCTCTATGAGTCTTTTGGAACAAAAATTAATATAAGACCCGGTATTATGTATTATTTTATATTATATTGTATTATATTATATTCCCAGTCTTATATTATAGTAAAATAAGACCAGGTCTTATATTATGTTTGCTCCAAAAGATGCATTAGAGCTAACTGTCCAGCTAGGTCTTATTTTCGGGGAAACACTGTATTTCTATTCTATTCTCCATCTCTCTTTTTATTTTTCCCTTTTCTCATTCTACTTTCTGGAACATTTCCTTACTCTGTCTTCCAGACCTTTTACTGAATTTTATGGCTCTTCTATAATAATTTTTATTGTAAAGAGCTCTTTTTTGATCATCTAAATGTCCCTTTCTTTTCTAGACTGATCTATTATGTTTTATAGATAAAATGGCATCTCTTATTTCTCTAAAAATATACTTTTTAAAAAGTAATCTACTTTTCTACACTTCTTCTTTCTTCTGAAGATTTCTGTTTTTCTCTATTTTGGACTCTGGCCTTCATGTCAGAAGCTTTCCTCAAATATATTTATTTGTTGATGGTTGGTTATGTCTTCATTTTCAAGAAGAAAGCACTGAAAACCTAGTTGGCCGTTTGTGCACAAGGGTGAGATTTATCACCTAGGAAACCTCATCACAGTGTGATACAACTGAGACGCAGTTTCCTTGTGGATCCCTAATCAGCCTTAACTAGTTCTCTCTTATGCGGGTATTTTCCAGAAAGAAATTTTTAAATTTCCTTCCAGAAGGTTGGGAGTGAGAGATGAGTATAAACCCAACTGTGCCCATCTTGGAAGCCATGTGAGGGAAAGGGGGTGAGGGGATGGAACTCACTGTTCAGAACCTCAAGCTTCTGTGAGTTCCCCTCTTCTCATTGGAACCCCCCAACCTCCACTGTGCCTTGTGTTTCTAAGGGCAGAGTCCCACCAGTTTAACCTCCTTCTTTCTTATCACTTCAGTGAGTTCAATTGCTATGTGGGTAAAATTCAACTTACGAAGCATAGCGACCTGATCTGGTTTCTGATCATCTTTTCACCTTTACATCTCACCACATATTCTCCATCCACTCTTCACCGCTATCATTCCGTCCACTTCCGCTGTATGACCACTGTATGACCCAGGTACACTGGGCTTATTTTCATCACCTGCCAGGACCTTGGTCTTCCAGACGCACAGACCCTCTCAATCACTGTACTGTACCCTCCACCAATGCCAATATTTTCAGCCCTCTTTTACATGGTTAACTCCGACATATCCATTAGCTATCTGCCTACATGTTGCTTCCTAAGAGGGGTTTTCTTTGAGCTAGATACACTGCTTCGGGGACCACGTTACGTGGTTCCTCTAGCACCCTGTTCTTTCATCTGCATAGACTTTGCCACATCATATCACCATTGCTTATATGTTTGATCTTTCATTAGAGCAAAAGTTCTCAGAGCGCTTGGACCCAGCACCAATCAGAGTACCTGGTCCATAGGAGTGTTTTAATAAATATTAGTTAGGTGAAGTGATTAATGAAGAGGAGGAAGGAGGATGAAAGGGAGAAAAGAAAAAAAAAAAGGAGGAAACCCTGAGGATCCCTCTCTGCCACCTTCCCAAGTCCTTACTTGGTGTACAATAAACCTGAAATGTTATAAACTGTGCATGGTTCCTTTGCCCTGACGTGTTAAACTAATGCACCCATAAAATGTTAAGCCTATATAAGGCATAATGGTACGTATAGCCACATGGCTTTTATTCCAAACAAGCTGGACATTAACTCAGTCTCGTTCCCTATGTCAGGAACACATCAAGGGACAGCAGGAAGACCGGGCAAGAAATGCACTGGGGCCGCCCAGATCTAGGCCCCTTTCTATTTGGTAGTGGGAAGGGATGCCTAGTGGGTGAATGGCATTTTAAAGAATAGATGACATGTAATTGGATTTTCCAATGCACCAATTTGGAGGATAGAGGAGAAAGAACGCTCTGTATTGTCCTTAAATTCACATTTGGACTCTCCTGTTGCAGGTATATGATAATAACCTTTTAGGGCATCAGCTGTCGTTTCACGCTCCACTGTGCCACCCCTCATCACAGGAAGCCTTCAGTCACCAGTGTGTCCAGAACACCTTCCTTTCTGAGTGCCCCTGCCCTCGTTCCAGACTGTGGAATTTCTATTCATTCTTCCCCTTACCCAAGAGACCCTGCACCAGCTCTTTTCCTTCTATCACCATCACAATGTACCTCTCCTCACCAGTTATATGTAGTGGCTCCTACACAGGTGACACAATTACCTTCTAGGTGAAATTGCCAGTTGAATGAGATGGTAGCAGAGCTTCTCAGAGACATATTTGAACCCTGAATCTGGCCCTGTTTAAACACCGGCAACTCTACAGAACAAACCCCAGCTGCAAGCTAGATGACCTAATAAGGTCTTTTTCATGTGTAGAATCTCTGATTACAGGCATGCCATTTCTATTCCCATTCCAGAAGAGATTTGTTACTTTCTAAAGACTGGGGGGGAAAAAAATCTCATTTAGTTGTTTATGAGGCCAGAAGTATGGAATTTAGAGAAGTTCAGGTTTAATGACACACTTGACATACCATGTTCAGAGTCTCCATAGAAACAAACTTAGTCGCGATGTCGGAACGTGTAATATTAACAACTAACACTCATAGGAAGAAAAACCCCTATATGGACACTTGCAGTGCTGCTTTGCAAAGTTCAGAGTCTAGTAAGAACTCCACCTTGAAATAGTACCTTTCTTCCCAATAAACAAAAGAATTTGCAAATGTTGTCCCAGAAGAGAATTTCTCATGTTGTTTTAAAATGTTTTAAAATAAACAAGAGTTTATTTTCAAATGACTGGCCCAGTCATACTCAGAGCAAAGATGGGGGTGAGAAAAGGAGGAGAAGTGATTGTAAATCTGTAATTCTCACAGAAGTAGGGCACAGTTTTGTCCCACCATCAGAGTTTTATCATATTACACCAAGGGCCACTTGCAGTCCATATCCTCTTAGGAGACTCAAACTAAACTTAAGAAATCCCATTGCTTGATCATTTATACTGAGCTTATCTTTACGGCCGAGTCTCCCAATCAAGCACGCTCCTTGCCACTTGTGCAGAAAAGCGTTACCATAGCAGGCTATCCTTAGAAAGGCTTTCTTGCAAGGTTGGCCTTTTACTGGCATCTGAGAACTTGGATTTCAGAAGGGTTCCCAACACCCTAACTTATGAATAGTGCATGTGCCTAAACTGATTATACGAATAATACAGTTTGTGCTAAAGACCTGCTGTCCTTCTGGAAGTCTGGAATCCTGGCATTTGTTTAGCAAACGTTGCCTATGTGGTGAGCCCCAATAAAAACTCTGAGCACTGAGTCTCTAACAAGCTTCCCAACTGGCAGCATATCACACATGTTGTCATGACCTGCTGCTGGGGGAATTAATCGTATCCTGTGTGACTCCAGTGGGAAAGGACCCTTGAAAGCTTGCGCCTGGTTTCCTCTGGACCTCAGTCATACACCTTTTCCCTTTGCTGCTTCTGCTTGTCACCTTTTTGCTGAAATAAATCACAGCCGTGGGCACAACTATAAGATGAGACAGGTGTATCCTCCTAGCAAATCACTGAACCCGGGATGGCCTTGGGGACCCCTGCCACACCACCGTAGTTACAAAATTTTGCAATTAGAAGGGACTATTATCATCACGCACATTATTTTTAACACCGAAGTTGTCCCTTCTTAAGTCTCTAAAAAGCAGGTCCCTCTAATGTATATTCTCATTTCTCTCTATTACTCTCAATAAAGATGTACTGTAACTGTCTTTATTTTCTGATCTTAATGCCATGTGGTATTTGCTCCTTTGGAGCCTACTTCCCAGACTTACTTTTATAACTAGAAGCTGAACGCAGAGCTAGCTGGCTTCACTCACCAGTGCTCTGGAAGTACTTTAAACCCACGGGATATTAGTAACACTCCTTTTCTGGAATATTCTCTGCTTTTCACATGGAGTTGGAAGAACTTTGACTTGTCTTTGATTTTAGTAGAGGGTGAGCGCAGTCCCATTTGCTCCCTCCATTCTCACGCCCAGCAGTTGTTTGTGGTGAGCTCTGCCTGTGCTCGCACTGACCCCAATCACTTCAGAGGCATTTGCTTTTCAAGACAAAATACTTTGAAAAGAAGATGCTTTGATTCTTTGGCAGGAAACTCACAAGGCAAAAGTTTCTACTTGTTATACTAATCTTATTTAATTGGGTTTATTTTAGAAAATGGAAAGATATTGGGGCAACAAATTCCAGGGCAAGACCACCCTCTGAGCACTTGATGCAAAACCCAGATCACGTTTTAGGAAATGTGATCAGAGGACGTCTGATATTATACTCCACTGGATTGGACTCAGCCCATACCGTTAATACAATACATGATGTATTACAAACCAGGGCCTGGCTTTCTCAGAAAGCATATGAAATCACATCAAGACGATTTCCAGGAATCATTGGTCACTCGGAGAGAATGAAGCGCCAAGAACCTGTTAGACCGATATAAGAAGTCAATTCATTTCTTTAAATCCTGCCATGTAAGCTAAGAGATAGCAGCCTGAATTGGAAAAAGAGCAAATGCCACAGCAAAGGCGAGTCAGGCTTCAGGAAATGCTAACCCTTCTGCCTCAAGCTCTGAAAACACATGTCAGCTCCAAGAGGGCAGAACAAGCTTCTCTCTCTCCAACCGCCTCCTGTGCCCCATGATATGCCCAGCTCTGACACACTATGAATGAGTGGTGCCCATTGTCTGGTCACTGACGTCAAACTCCAACTCGACCACTTATTAGCTTGTAACATCAACCAAATTAATTTTGCACATTGAGTCTCAGTTTCTTCATGTGTAATATGCACATGATAATAACATCTACCTCATCATGTTGTTGTTAGGATTAAATGAGTTCACATATATTTAATTCCTAAATCAATGCCTGGCGCCTCGCAAGCACAGTACTCTATTTAATAGCATTAATATTATCGTAACCACTTGCGGTCACAGCTTTCTTTCCACAAGAAAAAAGAAATCCTTGTTTCCAATGTTGGCAAAGGGCTGTATGACCCAGTCACTCTCTATTACAGTCGAGTCATTAGAAGAGAAGATATTTGTCACTGAACCTTCAAGAAGTGGAAACCAAAAAGCCAACCCAAGTTAAAGTGAGAGGGCAGGAATTATAGCTGGCTCACAATAAGGACTACTCCTTTACTGAGAGCTCCAAATGGCAATATTTTAAGAGATTTTACATAGCCCTTGAAAGTCCAAAATGTTCTGATTTCTTTTTCTCAGCTCAGGACTAGCCAAGCATGAAATTCCCTGGAAGTCTCCTCTTAGATTTCTTTTGTCCAACAACCCACCCCAGGGCCTGGGAACAAGGCCTCAGTGACCATCTCCATGAAACACACTAACTTACCCAATTGACTGATGGAGGATCCATCCAGCCCTGCAGATATTTTCTTGACTCCCAACATGTCGGTATTTGGTAACACCTATGTAGGTAGATATGAGGTGTTCTGGAAACCCAAACAATGCTGCCTCTGAGCACATGCCAAATGGAGCTCAAGTTCCCAAAGGTTGTGCGACATGGTAAATGCACTTACAGAAGGTTTCTTCCATACAAAGTACAAACTCTTTTGATCATTATTAGATTAGCCGTAGGGTTTATTTAGGTGCAGCTTAGTATTTTAGATAGAAGCACGACCTTAGGCTTAGAACATAAAACTCTGAAACTGAACATAGCAGATAATATGAATTTTCTTTTTCAGACTGGCAAAAAGCCCCCTCCCTAAGGCCCCACGTCCAAATACCATCATCTTTGGGGATTAACATATCAACATATGAATTTTAGGGGGAACAAAAATATTCAGACCATTGCATAAATATAACTTGATTTTTTTTAAATCAAAGGATCGAGTGAAACAACAAATTAGGTACAGCTGAAGGAAGAATTAATAAAACATAAGATACGTACATAAAACTGCCACATTGCAACATAGAAAGATGGGAAATATGAAAGAGAGGTTAAGAGATATGGACACTAAATGAAAAGGTATGTCACACACTTAATCAGTTTTTCAAAGAGACAGAATAAAAAATGAGGAGAGGCACCTCGCAGCACTTTTTTCTCTTTCTGTAAATAGAGCAGTACAGAAGATGGAAGAGCAGCCTGGGGTTTATCAGATGGGTTGGGTTTTTTTGTTTTATTTTGGGTTTTGGGTTGTTTTTATATTACCTCATTCAGCTATTTATGTTTCACAATGACTCGATGCTTTAAATTGTTCATACTGAAATTAAAACCATTGACAGACATTTCACTTTGCTTGTTATTTCATATGATCTTGTTTTGATTAAATATTCCAGTTTGTATTTCCCTGCCTTGGGATTTTTGTGTGTGTGTGTTAGCTGTACAGTATTCTAAAAAGAAAAACAAAGAAAAAGAAAAGTGTATAAAGTAATGGAACGAGGCAGCTATGCTGTAAAGGCTTTCTTCTAATAAAGAATTACAAATATGTCTAAAAAATGAAGAGAGGCAATACTTTAAAATATCATGGCTTTGCATATATCATAGTTAATAGATAATTTTAATCTACAGATCCAAGAAGCCCAAGATATTTCAAAAAGGAAAAATGCAAACAAACTCATGCAAGACATATTGTTAGAAAGTTGAAACACAATAAAGACAAAGAGAAGGTTGTTAAAAAGCCAGAAAGAAAGGATGGACCACCTAACAAGGAATGGCAATAAAAATGACAGTAGACTTCTCAAAATCCATAATAGAATCCAGAAGACAGTGGAAACATTCTTTCAAGGTATGGAGATAAAATCATTGTCTGTGTAAATTTTTTGAACCAGCAAAACTATATTCACATGGATGGATCTAGAGAACATTATGTTAAGTGAAATAAGTCAGAAAGAGAAAGACAAGTACCATATGATCTCACTTATATATGGAATCTAAAGAAAAGACTATGTGAATGAACTAATCAGAGTCAGTTTTGGGGACGCAGAGAAAAAACCGAGAGTGGTTAGATGGGTGTGTGGGAGGGGGTTGGGGATAAGGGGAAAGGTGAAGGGATTTGGAAGCAGCTGGTAACCACAAGATGGCCTCAGGGTTTTTCTTTTGAAAATTAATTTGGGGAAGGTATTCTATAATGTTGTAAAGATTTTGTTGGGTATCCGATGGACATGCGTCCTATTTGGGAGACCACCTCAGGGATACTGTGGATACCTGACCATGGCATTGTACATCAGAAGCTAAACATTAATGAATGCCAACTATAATTTTATATATATAATGTGATGGTTCAGTGTGAGGTCGGAGGGATAGTGGATGGGGGGAGGGGGGTTCACAGTATGAGGGATATAAATGATGAACGTCTAAGTATTACCTTGTTTTGTACACCTGAAACTAATAAATAAATTAATTAATAAAAAAAAAAATAAAAAAAATAAAAAAAATAAAAAAAATAAAAAAAAAAAAATAAAAAAAAAATAAAAGGTTAAAAACAAAAAAAAAAAAAAAAAAAAACTATATTCATGAGCAACAGTGAAATACTCATTTAAGAATAAACAAAACAAAATATATGGTGATGGAAGGAGAACTGACTCTGGGTGGTGAACACACAATGGGATTTATAGATGATGTAATACAGCATTGAACACCTGAAATCTATGTAACTTTACTAACAATTGTCACCCCAGTGAACTTTAATTAAAAAAAAAGAATAAACAAAACAGAGTTTGCCATCAAAAATCTTGTCCTAAAGGAACTTACAATGAAATACTTCAGATAAAGGAAAACGATTCCAGAAGGACAGGCAGTATAAGAAAAAGGGGTCCAAGAGTAACTGAAGGTGAGGTTCTGCAGCTGACCCAGCTATGAGGTTTTCACGTTCATCTCCTAAGCATGTGGTCCTCGGTTTAAAACCAGAGAGTGAAGCAAGCTCTTATTCTTGGCCACAGATGATTTCATAATAGTTGACAGTTCAGCTCCTGAGTCACAGTGGCAAAATGGTTGGTGTGTTTGTCTGTTCCTAAAATGTTGGCTGATCCAGCCATTTATGGACAAGCTCTTAGTAAGCCATGCCAGACTTTTCCCGCTGTAACTTTCGCTATTTTCCTACTCCTACTAGAGTAACTTATTTGACTCATGGTCTCACCTGGCTTAAAACTTTCCTATTGTCTACACCAAACCACGGCTTTATTTAAGGAGCCACTATTGTGGTCACCAAAGTTGAGATTCAGTCCCAATTAAGTCTATTTGTCTTAAAAGCAATGTCTCAAGAAGCCTTTTTCTGCAGAATTTCTCAGCGAGGTAGGCTGCGCACCATGTAAGCCAGGAAATAGCCCTAGTTCTTCCTGTCTGTTAATCACTCCCAACCTAAGTTCTCTTTCTCTGAAGGATCTAATCAGTTGCACATCAAATTCTGGCATCACTCTGAGGTAAAATAGTTTATTTTTACAAGATTTTTGTTTGTCTGATTGGCTTCATATTTGGAAAGATTCTATGGTCCAGTTTAAAGTCATTTACTCCACACAGTAAATGGACAGATAACTCAATAGCTTAAAAATACCTGAAGAGGCAATTGGTGCATTGAAAAGTGGCATGGAGAGATACAGAAATGAAAACTAAGATGTTAATAAGCATAGAGAATAGAATAAGAAGCTCCAGTACAGTCTCAAGAAGGAGAGAATATCAGCTGTAGAGAGAAGAAATTCTTCAAAAAAAGAAAATAATGGCTGAGAATTTTCCAATATTAAAGAAAAACAAAAAGACATGTCATTGAAGGAACTGAACTAGTGCTGAACTGGCTTCTATGTGCACTTTTATTCTTGCACTTGTGACAACCATATGGTGAGTATCTATTTTCTTGTCTATCTCCCCACTCAGACAAGTCAGTCGGCAGCGGGAAGTCTATCGTACTCATTTTTGCACCACCAGCACCAATGCAGAGCTTTGCAGCACTTAATAAACTTATAGAGGATAGAACATAGGAGGTGTTTACTAAGAAAGTATTTACCATGCTTCTGTTGATGGAAGGGGCCACTCGCTGTGGGGTAGGACCATTTTTCTTGCACATGCTTGCATGACATCAGCCCCTCCCATCCATGGGACGCTGCAGCTGGGGGTGGGGTGGGGAACAGAACTCCATTCTGAAGGGAAGAGTTTTTCCAAGGGCTACAACTAAGACACTTTCGGAGACCTGCCCTACAGCTTCAGTTACTCCTAACACTCCCTCCCTTTTATCATAACATAGTTTGCTGTGTGCAAACTCAAGCATTGACTTGAAACTGAAGCGCGTGGGAAAAGAACAAAGGCCGAAATAACGTACAAGACAGACGAGAGGTACTTTGAAAAGAATATATAGCTACAAAGAATTAGGAGCCGTGGAAGCTCCGTGGAATGTAATCATAACCCACACTGCCCTCCCCCTCTCGCAAAAATCTGAAAGCAGGAGAGATCCACAAACTCAGATTTCCAGAAAATGTCTCATTTGTCTGCTGTTCCACCAAATATCTAAGTTGTAATGCAAACTGATAACACGTGGTACTCACGGAACTTTTTCCCTTTCACACTCTCTCTATGGAATCTGAGTGATTAATCCCGACCGCTGTGCTCTAAGGGATACTGACAAGAAGCCAGCAGAAGTATGTGTCCACATGCTTATTGTGTAAGTTTGCGACACATTCATTGCCTTCCTCTGTCATTTCTTATCATCCACAACTTAAATTCTCAGGGCAGATTTTAGGCAAAGTCCCATCTTCTGGGTCCTTCTGTGTTCCCTGCAGGATCATGTCTCCCCTCAGTTAGCCGACTCCAGTTTTACTCTAGTGACTCAAATATATCCCAGATTCTAGTCTGAAAATGAAGAAAGTGTGATGGACCCTTCCTGCGTGATAAGTGCATCCCTTCGTGTTTGTGGAATGACACTACACGTCCCTGCCTTCCAAGATAGGAGAAGGATGAGAAAAGAAATAAAACAGAATTGTCACAGAATGAGAAAAGAAATAAAACAACATCAAACGGGGGAAAAATGCAATTTCATTATTCCAAAGGAGAAAAATAAGAGAAAGCTTCTCAAGAGAAAAACTGAAATACTGGTCCCCTCCCTCTGCCCTAGCACTCTTTCTTCATGGAAAAAGCTACACGCAAATGAGCTTACCTGCTTTGTAAAAGGCTAGACTATCTCTACATGTCTGGGTGTATAAGTGAAATTCAATATGAAAGCCCACTGAGCTGAAGAAAGAATAAATACACATGACATTAGAAAACCATTGGACTTGTCCTGCTTCTAATATGGATATTCTGGCTCTGATAGAAATCGAGCCTGGAGGTACTTCCTGCACTAATGTCTAAACCCAAGTGTACGGGACTTACTGCCTGGCTCAGAGAATGGGCTGTGATTAGTCTCCCAGCTGTGATTCATGCTGTCCAATTCCCAATAAATTACTTGGGTATCTGACAGCATTTAAATAAAGTGTCCCCCAAAACTATCTTAAATCACCTTTATAAAATATCTAAGAAAGGTTGGTCACGTATACAATGACATGCAAAGACGGGGCGAAAAATATTTTCTGAAAAATAACAAATAATAAATAAAAATAACAAAAAAATAACAAATAAGAAAGAGGAATAAAACTACATCATTAATAATAAAATGGTCATAATTATTCCTGCAAATCATCTGAGTGATTTGAAATCAAACAAATGTAAGGCTGATAAAATACAATCATAAGAGCCAAGGTTTTAATTTAAGTGATGATCAAGGGAACAAAATTACAAAGAAGAGAAAAGTTCAATAGGCCATTTTAATTAAACACTCCAGAAAACTGATTATGGAACCTCACCTAGTCTACCAATATGGCTTCATGCTAATAATTTAACCTTAACAGTTCCCAATTGTGGACTTCAGGGAGCGCAGTTTAACAATCCACTTACAATGGCCACAAATTCCTCAAATAAGACACCAACCACTCACTATGTAAGTTAATGGCTATCTGAAGTCCAATCTAATATTGAAAACATTACTATCTTGACAGTCACGTATGTTAAGACTTCGGAACTCTCTGAAAACCACAGGTGGCTCTTCTCCAGGGATAAGTCCTCCCTCAGGTACCAGCTTTTCAAAAGCCTGTGTGCTCCATTCATTTCATCCCCAGTGGTTCCTGACTTAAGTGGGTTCCCATTCCAGCCTTCCCAGGCCTTCAGTTGCCATAAGGGATTGGGTATTATTGGAAGATTAGTCTGCGGGAGACTGACTAAGAGCCAAGGAAAGCAAGACTCCCATAAAAACTCCCCCAAAGGACTGGGAAGTCCAGAGATGTCTTCATTGGCAGCCACGTCCGAGCAAAATCTGATTTAATGAAACACAAGCGCACAAGTGGCCAGTTACCAGCTGCAGGGGGGAAGCAAGCAGAAGGCCCAAGCTGCCGAGTGGGAGCCGACATTCCACTTTAGGAGAAGGCTACCTACAGCGTCGTGAACTACAACACCCCCAACTCACCCTGGGCCACCAGAGAGGCATAGCAGCTACATGCTTTTCATGCCACGCAGCTGATGGAGCAGAGCTGAATGATATGCAAGCCTCCCAAGTCAGATGGCTTAAGTTCTAGCAGAAGAGAGGTTCAGGAAGGCCTAGGCTGAAGAAAGCAGGACATGGAAACACACAGAGTTCTCTTCCCCTCACTGAGTCTGTGACATAAACAATAAAGATGAGTATCAGGGCTTCATACTCCCTAGGAGCGAGTCCATCACTCAGAGATGTGTCGCCCTCAAAACCCCATGCTATGGCTTCTTTAGAAATGTACTATTAAGTCAGTATCTGATGTGTTTAATAGCTTGAAGGAATCTATTCACCTCTTACATTTTACATACACTGTTTAGTGAATCGTAAGATGTGGTTTTCTTCCCCACATATTAATATCTCTTAAACCAAGATTCATCTAATAATCAACAGCCCTCTTAGCCAGGTGGTCATCACGCCAGAGATGCCATTGCCGGCGTGCATGTGAACTTGGTTGTTATTCTTGGGGCTTGTCTGGACCAAAGCAAACCTGAAGCATTTCAGTTCACACAGCACTTACTGACATGCTGAGGACACAATCCAATTTCTGGTGGCCATTTTCTTGTAAAAAAAAAAAGTGCCTTCATCAGAACACATACAAAGGGGTAAGTGGCCCAGAAATTAGAACTGTGCCTCTCTCTGGCACGTGCCACACCAACATTCTCCCAAATTTGTTCCCCAGAAGACTAGTTGTGCAAGATGGCCCACCATAAACAGCTTTATGCTCAGGTAAGTGCAGGGGGAATCTCTGCATCTTATACACCAACTTTGTGGATTCATGTCGCATAAATGTTTATTACAGGTTTTGAGAAGCACCTGGGTGTTCAACATTGTTTAAGCCAGAATTTCCCAAAATTATTTGACTTACAAATTGCACTTCTTTCTTTTAATGCCTATTAACTTCCCACTGAATTAGTGTTCCTTGAAAGGCATTTTGAAAAAGGTTGCTCTAAATCTTTATAATTTTAGTTTCACATGTCCTTCCAACCACCACCACCACCAAAGCCAAACAACGTAAAAACAATTCATTTGCAACTTAAAATGTTTTACACCAACTCATCGAACATCTGCATTTATATCTCTGGGGCTGCTGCAATTCTGACCTGGTCTGGTACTGGAACTGTCCTTGAAGGCTCTGTCTCCTCCTGCCCTTCTCTTTGGCATTCGTCCAGCTTCCTTTGGCCAGGTCCAGCGGTCGTCTCTCCTGTGATGACTCTGACCTGGACAGACCCAGCTATCTGAATTCTTTAATTGTTCTCTCCATGCTTCAACCTTTCTTCCAGGCATTCCGCTCCAGGTTCTAAATGTTCCCTGACATTTAAACAGTTGCTTCATGAACTATGGTTAATCTGATGATGGGAAGAGTCAAGGTAGCCAAGAGGTCAGAAAGGCAATCATTTGTGGCACTACAGTCAACTCCAATTACCTCTGTAAATGAAGGAGAGAGGTGACTGGGAGAACCCAAAGCAGTTCTCCAGCTGGAACCTACGGAACTACACAGGGTAAAATGGCGGACTCCCCCTTGTGGCCGTTCCCGTCTAAAGGCCATCATGGAATCTAAAAGACCTTCAGAGCCTCATCCAATCAAGCACTTGGGCCAATTGATCTCATAAGAGAAAACAGCAAAGGGGACAGACAACTTGGCCTCAGCATCAAGGCAAATGCCAACTGACTGATCCTCGTAGGAAGTTTCTGGAGGCTTCTAGATGTAGGAAAGACCTCTGTGGAATTACAAAAAAGACTCAAAGAGGGCAACTGCACTGAGTGAGCTGCACCTTCAAAATAAGTGCCAGCCTCTTTCCCCAGACCCTGTATTCTCTGGGGGCATGCCAGCTTGGACAGCGTAAACACCAGACTCCAAGTTTTAGGTCCTGAAAGTCAGTATAAGGGCATGAAATAAAGAAGGCATCACACTCTTAAGAACAGGTCTTATTTTTGCTGCTGCTTCTATTTCCAATCATTTTTTGAGGGTCGATGGTCATTCTCAACCCCTTTAAGGTTTTGTAACTTGGCTGACTTCAGGTTGGCTGACTCACATTTTACAACAGCTTGGAAAACGCTGTGCTCTTTCACACTCTTCAGAGGACACGCTTAGGCTGAAGTTAACAACATAGGTTTGAAGCTAATTAGACGTGGGTTTCAGTGAGGTCACAGGGCTTGATAGCTTCAGAAAACTCCCATGTCTAACACAACGGTACTCAAGAAAGTAACCAGGAAGAATGCAAAACACCAGTTGTCACATGGGAGACACTGCTCGCTGCGCCATTTGTCGTGAGGGGTCTCCTGCGGGGTCTCTTCTCCTGCTCCCCACATAAGAACGCAGGATATGGTGAGGCCAAAAAGGAACACCCATAAAGCCATAGATAGGGGAGTCAAACCAATATATTCTCGCTGGCGGCTGGGCTGGAGGAACAGGAAGCAGGAGCCACACTGTTCGCAACTTGCTGTCCACTTCTCTGCAATCTGCAACCCGCACTCCTCCGTGCTAACAGCAATCCGTGCTTGCCAGCCCAGCCACCATCTTCTTGCTAGCCCCCATTCTTTTCTGCTAGCATAGCCACAGCAGTTATATTAGTGGCCAATGGCTCACTGGTTACAGCTGACGGCCAACTAGCCACAGCTGATGGCCATCTGATCAAAGTTGATGGCCATTTACTACCCGAGCCAGCACCTTTCTATGTGAGGCCGAGAGCCGGGAAACTGCTTTCTGGTGCTCTGTCCCCACATCAGTGAAGAAAGCAGAAATAGTAGATTAAAAATACTACTCCTACTACCACTAATAATAATAATAATGATACAGTAATGGTTTTGCATGTACAATGAGAAAGAAAAACTAGTTCACAGAACTTGCATATCTACGGAAATGGTTAACAACGAGAGGAAGTGAGAAGAGGAAGAATTCATTACATAACCTGGTTCTTTCCTTACTGAGCCTGGCTCTCTGCAACAAAGGAAGAAAGGAGCAGAAGAGTTAAGAACTCTTTGTTTGAACTGATGTCTTATCATGTATACCTGATCCCTCACTAAAAACTATCCAATATTTTAATTGTCCAATAGCATTCACTCTCTCATAATGAAAATGGATAGAAATGATTTTACTCCCTTCCACTTCGATCTAAAGTTTCATGAAATTTTCCACCAATCAGTCATATCCATAGCTTGCACTGAAAATGCACCTCTTGAAAATGATTCTTATGTACAGAAAATTCTACCAAGCATTCTTCCCCTGCCACCAAACCTAGATCAATCACTGAGTGGTCCAGACTTCTCAAGGTCATTTCATGTCCTTGTTACTGGCCCCTGCTTCTTCAAGTCTCTCTTCTGCTCTCCTTCCCTGCCTCCAGATTTCTTTGTCTGAAAGGAAAGGAAAGAAAGATAGAGGGGAGGGAGGAGAATCCAGAAAGTCAGGGGTTTCAACAGCACTTAAAACTGCAATGTCATCCAATTTGAAATTAATTAAAGGGAGAGTAAATAGCTGTTTACAGGATCTTACTGAGTCTTGTACTCAAAACATGAATGAAGATTTTGTTTGTTAACTTTTTAAATGGCATTGTAAATGACCTTTAGACTTAAGTAAAAACATTACAATATATTCGAGAAGCAGCAACTCTTCTCCTGACTAGCAAGATGTGTGCTTTTTTCCTTCTTCCCCAGAGAAAACACATATACTGATATTGATCAGCTATCAAAAGGTGATTGCTGTACAAAATTAGTCTGCAAATCATCTTGCACCTAACTAGATGCCTTTGAGTACAAACATGAGGATGATTCATCTTTTCAAAACAGAATGTAACTGGCAAAAATGTCGTATTGCTTTAATTCTGCCTTTAAATTTGAAAAAAAAAAAAAGCAAACAGCTCAGCTATTATTGAACGAACTTCTTTTTCTTCAACTGACTTAACCAGGAGGGTACATAAACAGTCTGCTGGCTTTAGGAACAGCTGGTTGCCTCTCTGATTACAGTCAGCAAATTTTCTAGCTGTGTCAGAGCCTGCCTAGAATTGCACTCAGGAAAGCAAAGGCATGCCTTAGGCAGGTGGGACTTCTAAAATCAGCTGGCCGCTCAGGACACGGAGAAGTTGAAGTCCCTCGGTGGCCAAAACTCATCATGTGGCCGAGATCAGCCCCTTGCTTGAGATGCAGCCACCGGAGAAAACGCAATTATTCTCCCTCACCATCAGCATCTTTATCATCACTGTCACAATCATCACCCAAAGGAATTAATCAAGCTCCCAGCTGCCTACAACGCACTGCTGGGTCCAGGACTAACACGTCCTCCCCAGGTCCCCGCTGTGCTGCCTCCTGCATCTCCCTGCATTGGAGTTAGTGGTGCATGTGTGTGCAGGTGTGTACTTCTGTAGCCCATAGGTCTCAGGAGATACTGAGACTTCATTCATTCTTTTGTTGCTCACCACACTACCTGCGCAGCCATGCATGATCCAAAGAAGGGTTCTAATCAAAAGTCAAGTGGAACCCAGTCAAAACCCATCCTCCACCACGAAGCCTCCGAGTGGACGTTTACTTTGAGACCCTGGGATAACTACACATTTATAAAAAATATACAGATTAATAAGATAGAAGCAAATCTTTGCTATCTTTGTTAATAAAAAAGAATAAAGTAGTTCATCTAAAACAGGACTTCATCAAGACACCATGAATATCTGCCTTAGGAATGGGATATGATTTTTATGCAGTGATTTGATTTGTGCTCGGATCCCACTAAAATTAATAGTTTGCATTCCCCAAGCACTGCGAGCCCGGTCATAAGAGAGGTATAATTCAGCATGTCTGGGTGGCAAGAGCGTCAGTGAGAAATGAATTAAACAGGGCTGATGAACCATAACATGATGTATGATAGTGTGTGTGTGTGTGTGTGTGTGTGTGTGTGTGTGTGTGTGTGTAGACGCATGAGTATATGCATGTGTGAGTGGGTGGGGTGTGAGGTGTATGAGAATATGTGAGTGTGTACCTGTGGATTTTTATCCAGATCTCATTGTATTTACTTAGGTACAAAGCTGTGGTACAAGTGTGCTTGATAATCACATTTAAAAAATAACCATCTTCCATGGAATTTAGTTAGTTACTTTTATTTATCAATACTTATATAATACTTCCTATGTGTCAAGTTTTTTCCTAAGCCAGGGGCCAGCAAGCTCTGGCCCACAGGTCAAATCCAAGCTGCTTCTTGTTTTTGTAAATAAAGTTTTATTGAAACACAGTCCCTCACTTTGAGACAATAGAAAATACATACATTGGTCTCTCCCTTGGTTTCTGGCACAGAGCTCCTGAAACCCTTGTAGTTTCCTAAGTGATAAGATATATTAGGAGCATCTCTTATTCTAGTATTTGGGCTTTCACCTAGTCCCTGACACAGGGCTCCTAACAACCTTGTAAATGCCTAAGTGATAAGAACACTAGGAGCATCTTTCATTCTAATGAGGTGACTCCTGGCTGGGGGCTGGTCACCAAAAAGAACAAGCCATGATTACAAGTTTGGAACTTTTAGGCCCAGCCCCACCCCCACTTCTCCAGTGAAAAGCAAATGCCTTGCAGACAATGGCGAAACTACCCCACATTGTAAGCACAGCTGCGTCTGGATGCGCAACAGGGAGCCCAGCAGAATCTGCTAAGGCCCCTCGCTGTCCAGTGGCCAGCACAGGAGGAAAACACGGGAGGAAACGGAAAGACAGAAACACAGAGAGATGAGGAAGGAGCATTCAGAAAAGACAGAGCCTGGGCGTGAGAGATTCTTTAGATACTTCCAGAGGGAAGGAAGCCATCAGGCACTTCATCTGACCACCAGAGAGACCACTATCATTTCTTATTCTTCCAGGTTCATGACCCCTGGAAAGACTTCTTAGAAACCAGGGACCTTAGGGGCAGAGATTTCAGTATTTAATACACTGTTTTCTCCTCCAACTCTGAGGTAGAGCAATTCTCCCGGACAAGTAGGGAATCCCGCAGCATACCCAGGAAACGCATCCAATATAGGAAGTTGCTGACCACTCAGAGTCCTGTGCTGCATAAACCAGAAGAACAAAAATGTTCGTCTCTGACAAAGACTCACTAATGTCATACGGGCTGTCTTCCATTTGCCCTTATTACCACTCTCTCTCCATCGACTCTTCACCTTGCCTTCCTTGTGTCCTGGGAGGCTGACTTGTAGAGCTGGCATCAGGAGGCTTTCTGGCTCTCTGTTGGATCCAGCCAATGGGAACACTGGCCGGAAGTGGGAGGGAGGTGGAGAGAGACAGGGTGCGTGCGCCCCGAAGCAATGCTTGGATCAGGCAGCCTTTGCCACACAATTCTCTCTCTGGGTTCCACCTCTACAGGCCTCTGGACACAGCCCTCATCCTCTAGTATTTCCTCTGAGGGACTACACTATGCTTTACGGCTTTTTAGGCCCTGCCTTCTCCTTTGAAAACAGCTCATTTATTAAACTCTCTTCTCATACCTGCCATCCCTTCACATTCTGCTGTTGAGTTTCTGACTCTACCAGTCAAGAAAATGAGCTCTCAGAAGGAGAACAGTGGTGGCGTGGAGGCCAGAGCCATGCTGCAAGTCTAGGTATGAGGTCATGACATTGAAGAAATGTCCCTGATTGTCACTCCATGGTATTCTGAGTTAGAAAATAGCAACACTGGTGTCCATCTTTGTTGGACATAGAAAGCCAAGAGTGAATGTCTATTTTATTTCAGTGCAGGATCTACACAATAGATGTGTGCATTTCAGAAGCATTTTCCCAAAAGATTTGGGAAATAACCTTGCTCTCTAGCAAGCATTTGAAATTGTTATGAAGTTTTGTTTGTCTTGGGTTCTCCCCTTTGTTTTTATTTTGTTTTTTTGAGTCATTAAAAAAGCATCCCCTGCTTGGTTATGCTACTAAGATCTCAACCCTTCTGTAGGAATGCCCAAGAAGAAAGAAAATGCTTACCAGCCACCAGTCCTGCTGGTCAGTTGGCCCTTGCTCTAGAGCCCGGAGACGGTTTGGGTGACATGGTCCAACTCTGTTCATATTGATTTCTAATTAAAATCCTGATTTCCATCCCCTTCTGAATGTGTCTGCTTTAACTCCCTAAACAGACATCTCCAAGTAGGAAACAAAAGGAGAGATGTGTAATGCAAATTGACTGTCAGTTTTTTGGTCCAGTCTAAATTGACCATACACTTCAAATGAAGTGAGAAAATCTTAATTTTGGAGTCAGAAGACCGGGGTTCAAATTCTGGCCCATGGACTTAATGACTACATCAGTGAAATGCTCACAGGGTCACTTCAATCGTCTGTAAAGTGGGTTTAATAAAATGTTCTCAGTTGCATAGTGTGAATGTACATAAGGTCATTTACATACAAGCACATAAAAATCTAATGTGCCAGGCAAATGTACATTCTTAAAATGATCTTTGGAAAAAAAATAGTGGAATCTAAGCAATTTTATCCAAAGATCATTCGTCCAAATATTAATTAAGGGCTTGGCAGCAATTCGGAAGATGTATATAGCACAGAGTTGGCCTCTGGAGTTTGCAAAATAATTACAGAGACAAGTCAAATACACCTTTAATAATTACTAAAGAGTATTAGCAAGCATACTCTAAAGTGCTAAGTCGTGTCATTAAAAAAAAACAGTAAGTCCTTAACGAGTAGGGTTCAGAGACGAAAAAGAGTAAATGTTGATTCAGCGGTATAATCAAAGTCTTCACAGGAGACTTTGGAGTGTAATAATAACAGATGGAGTTAACATTTATTGACTACTTCTTATGTTCCAGGCATTATTTTAAACTCTCTTTACATACGAACTTATCTAAGCCTCTTAACAAACACAGAAGATGGTTATTACAATTTTTCCCATTTACAGAGAAGGAAACTAAGTTTCACAGAATTTACATGGCTTGCTCAAGCAAGTGGAAGAGCTAAAATTCAAACCTGGGCCATCTGACTCCAAAGCCTCTGCTTTGAACCTCTGTGCCCTACTGTGTCAGTGGGAAGGCACCTGCTTAATGCCATTGCACAAACGCTCTCACGCTCCACTGAGCAAGCTGCCCTCCGGCCACTTCCATCTCTGCTCCTTCTTCACCAGTAACTAACAGAATAGAAGATACTCCACTTCAGGTCCTCAGGTGACTTGCTATGCGACCTTGGGAAAGTCAGTGTTTGCTGCCACAGCACTCTTGTGGGGGTTCGAGATAATGACACCTTCCCAAATGTGCCTCACCCCCTTACCGGCCTGTCAGAACTTAAAAAACACATGAAATAAAAGGGAAAGTCTTTCAAAAAAAATATGAAGCACCAAAAGACGAAATCAATTATCATCCTTATTACTAATTATTTTGTTTGTTTGTTTGTTTTCGTTCTTTTTGTTTTTTTGTTTTTTAATTTATTGGGGTGACAATTGTTAATGAAATTACATAATTTCAGGTGTACAATTCTGTATGACATCATCTATAAATCCCATTGTGTGTTCACCACCCAGAGTCAGTTCTCCTTCCATCACCATATATTTGATCCCCCTTACCCTCATCTCCCACCCCCCACCCCCCTTACCCTCTGGTAACCACTAAACTATTGTCTGTGTCTATGAGTTTTTGTTTCTCATTTGTCTGTCTTGTTCTTTTGTTGTTTTGGGTTTATATACTACATATCAGTGAAATCATAGGGTTCTCTGCTTTTTCTGTCTGACTTATTTCACTTAGCATTATACTCTCAAGATCCATCCATGCTGTCAGAAATGTTCCTATATCATCTTTCCTTAACGCTGAATAGTATTCCATTGTGTATATATACCACAACTTCTTTATCCATTCATCTATCGAAGGACATTTTAGTTGTTTCCATGTCTTGGCCACCGTAAACAAAGCTGCAATGAACATTGGAGTACACGTGTCTCTATAGAGAAATGCTTTCAGATTTTTTGGGTAGATACCCAGGAGAGCGATTGCTGGGTCATATGGTAATTCTATTCGTAATTTTTTTGAACCTCCACACTGCCTTCCATAGCGGCTGCAACAGTCTGCATTCCCACCAACAGTGTATGAGGGTTCCTTTTTCTCCACAGCCTCTCCAACACTTGTTACTATTTGTCTTGTTGATGATAGCCATTCTGACTGGGGTCCTTATTACTAATTATTTGTCTTGTTGTTCTATCCAAAGTCACGGCCGGAAAGTATGTTTCTACCCACAATCTGGGATGACAAGGGGAAGTGGGCAGAAGCGTGTGGCTGGATCAGCACAGCGTGACAAGCTCCCCTGGATGGTGGACACGGCACTGTGAGGGCACGTCCCATAGCACGTAGGATGGTAGACGTGCAGATCTGAAATATTCAGGGGCTGAGTGCGTGCGGGAGAGAAATCACATTAGGAACCAGTCATGCCTTCTGCTGGTGTTATTTCACACAGGGCTACTTAATGTCTCACTTTCAAATTTCTCTGAATGTACTTTCTGTTGAGGCAGGGCTCCTACATAAAGGAAGAAGTAAGAATGTGGACAAGCAGGATTGAAATGTGTTTCTTTCTCCTTTTTAAAATACATGCTTTGAGCCTGGCAGTGTAGAGAAGCCCCAGGGAGCGGTGAGTGGAATTTCTAAATAACACTTGCCCTGGCCTCACGATGAAACCTCAGCAAGCTCAGAGGAACGGGGCCAGGGCTAAGGGACAGAACTCAATCAAAAGCCTCTGCTGCTGCGCAGTTCATAACATGATGATGTCTTTGTTTCAGAGGGAGTGAAGATGGGCCCTTGGACCACGTGTGCGAGGCTGTTAAATACACAATGGGGAAGTGTTCGCGCAGGAAGAATCAATTTTGCCTTTGAGAACCAGCAAAAGCCAAAGAGATAGAATTAGTACCTCCTGGTGCTTTCCATGTCTGCTGACTCCAAGGGAAATTTTACGCGGCTATAAAGAGTGCAGGAACAGAACAATAGCTGCGACAGAAACGCTGACAGATAGGTATACGTTCCTTACTCCATTCATAAATCATTCAGTGACTGTCAAATAACTGGACTGCATGTCAAGTGCTCACACACGGGATGAGGAGCTGTGGGTAATGAATGAAGCATAGTCCCTAACACAAGGAGCTCACAAGCCTGTGGTAGAAACACATGTAAACATAACATGATGCGTTTGTGTTTAATCACAGATGGAAACAAGGTACGACGGGAGCAGTGAAGGGATCACAGGGAGGCGGAAGGAACACTTCCTGGAGACATGGCACCTGAGCTGAGAGTTCAAGTGTCAGGTGAGGTGGGGCAGGGAGATTTCCCACAAAGAGGGCCGCCCTGAGTCAACAACTGAAGGTGAGCTGGAGAACCGGTGCAGAGGCGACTGCGGACAGCTGGGCATTCCTCTGGTGAAGGACCTAAGGCAGGACGTGCCGAGGAGAAGCTGGAGAGGCAGGTGGAGCCCAGAGCAGAGCAAGCTTTCTCAGAGGAATGAGCTGGCTAGTGGTTCTCAAGCTGGCCTAACTCTCAAGATAATTCATGCTTAGCCACTCTCACTTGGACACCCCGGACCACATTCGCTGAATGGTGTGGCAGACCAGGTGTCTGTTTTTCAACTATGGAGATGAAACAAGTCTCTTATGTAGTTTCAGAGAAAAGGAAATCTACCAAGAAGACCACCTTCTAACCTCCTCTTGTGGTGACACTGTAGATACAATTCCCACCATAGTTCTGTAAATACAACTCACTTGGCCACACCCATACCTTTCACACACACCTCTTCATTCTTTCTTGATCTCCCATCCTCTGGACAACCTCTAAGTACAACTTCGCAGCATTTTCAGAAGCAGCCAAGCTGGGAGGAAAGGCGACAGTGGCCTCATTTCCCAGATTCTGTAGATAATTCCATTTATCATCAGCCTTGGTGTTTGGGCTGGGGCTGCTGTGTCTTTGCTGTGCTATTACTTGAGGGGTTAAAATAGTGGATCCCTGGGAGGGGAGGCATAGACTTTCTGATTTCCTATGGGAACTTTTTATTCTATTGTCTTGAGAAAGAATCCTACAATGAAAGAAGCTGGGGTACTTCACAGACATCCTATGGTTATCCTAAAAATCTCTACCTTGGCTTTGTATAGATAATAAAGCATCTTCACAGCTGTTATCACACTTAGTTAAACCCCGGGGGACAGGCTGGTGGAAGTCACTATACCATTTAACAGACGGGGAACATAAGAATTCTTCTGACTCACAGGATTGGAAAATCCAAGGGCGATAGCTGACTACAGACACAGCTGAATCCAGGATTTCCAATTCTATCACCTAAATGTCCAGTATCCATCCGGGAGGAGTTACATGTCTTGCCCAAGGTCACGCAATTCATAATTCGTAAGACCAGGACCTGAACAATGGTCTCCAAACTCCAAATCAAATGCTTTCTCACAGTTTCTTCTGGTGAAAAGAGAAAGAGGCCAAAAGTTCCCTGACGGGATTAACTGTCCCCTGATCTGTAGTCCCATGCTCCTTTTGTGGTTCATGTCCCATTGCATTACAGCTATTTGTTCAAGTATCTGTCTTCTTGGTCTTATTCACCAGTCAATAGATGTCTTTTAAATCCAATTATCATCAAAAATAATTTAGTCAGACGAGATCGGGCACGTTCAGGGTGGTATGGCCGTAATAAGGGGGATCCAAATATGGTGATGGAAGGAGAACTGACTCTGGGTGGTGAACACACAATGGGATTTATAGATGATGTAATACAGAATTGTACACCTGAAATTATGTAATTTCACTAACAATTGTCACCCCAATAATTTTTTTAAAAAATAGTGATAATAATTTAGTAATGGTTTGCCTCAAACCATACTCTCCCTCACCACACACACACACACACACACACACACACACACACACACACAACTTTGTCATCATCATTTTGTAAAGGTCATCCCACAATGAAGGGATTGCCAAGTAAGGGTGCAGACGGCTCGGCTAGGGCCTCATTACCCTGATCTGTGCTGCCCTCCAGCCCTCCTCAGCGCTGCCGCCCATATTTCATCTGGGAGCTAAAATTAAGTCGTGACCCCTCCTGCAAGCAGCACTACTCCTGAAATTAAAATTTTACAACATTAGGTTGGAGGAGGCTCACTTAGCATTTGCAAATACTTCCCCTGTGACCTTGAGCTTTCATCGCTTTGGGAGCCAAAATAAAATCTTTGAAGCAAGATTTATGAATAAATAATTAACCATGAAAACAAAATCAGCACGGAAAAAGCAATGAGGCCTTTCCACGTATAGCCCATGTTTCGTTTCTGGCTGCCACTCTCTTTTGTGCACATAGCATTTTTAAGAAAAAGAAAATTCTAAGGTGTGCCATCCTGAGCTCAGCATAGAAGCAATATAAACAACAGGACAGATTCTGCAGAGCCTGCCTCTCCCTTGTGTTTTCCCGAGTCCTCAGAACGTGCCCAGGTCTCCCAGACACAGAGTAGCAATGACAACTCTCACCGTGCTCTATCCATAAAGCCTTCTCCTCCTCAGGGTTCACTTCTCTCCATTCTACTCCACCCTTCCCAACAAGAGCATGGGGCCATTTCCCGGGGGTTAACCAGACAGCTCACACGCTTCCCAGATGAGGGGTGAGAAGGGACACCATCATGACTGAGGTCCTTCAGAGAAGACCCCGGGGCTCCGAGTAGGGCTCTCTAAGGGCAACTCACCCATTGAGACTAAAATGATGTCACTGAGGAAAGGTCAACAAATAAAGAGAGCTCCCTCCTTTTCAATGAAGAAGCAGCAATCAGAGAAAACCAGCCCGCTGCCTCTGGCTCTGACCCTGCTAGGTGCTCTCTCAAGAATTGAGTGCCTTTCGCTAAAGTGCTCGTCTCCTGGGGAGCTGCCCATCTTTATCCTCTTTCAAGCAACTAAAGCACTCCCAGTGTGATAAGAGGAACCCAAAGAGAAGAGGCCTTGCTGTCCCACCACCACCATCACCGCCACAGGAGGGAACCAACAAGAGTACCAGACCTTCTGCAGCGTGGCATGGAGCCAAGGGACCTCCCGAGGGTTTCCTGGGGCCCACAGACCATGAGGCCGCAGAAAAGCCACTGAACTCTTTCATCTGAATGCTGAAAACTATCAAACTGAATGAAATCAAACTTTTTATGTTTGATTTTCCACCGCTCCTATTGTTTTTCTTGAAACCACTCTAATCGGCCTCCCCGCTGACCCATTTTAAATGTGTAGTCTCTAAAGGCAGGTAATAGATCAAATGATTCTGAAGCCCAACCACCTGCCAAGGATCAGCAAAGGCCCTTCCCAGCCTCCTGCCTCTGCACGGAGCTCTCCTTCCCAGGCAGGTGGGGCCACATGAGTCCCCACATGGGAGCAGCTTAGGTCTGGAAAGTTCTCTGTTCCTCTGTTCAACACAGAAACCTGCAGGCTGGGGGCAGCTCTGTTCCTGGGGATGAAAACAGCCGAAATGCTGTTCTCATCCAGAAAAAAGTCAGGTGGACATTAATGTTGTCATAGCTCCCATTTTTCCCCTCAGAATGGAGGTTCATTTAAGAAGAGTTTCCTCCAGCAGTTGTGTGGCCCCTCTGGGTTCTTCCACTGTCAAGATTCCAGGATTCCCACACTTCCTGCTTTGAGCAGAGGCCTGTGGTGGGTTGGCATGTCCTTGACATTCCCTTACACTGAATTTCCACCTTGAAGAATCTTTTAAGACAACATTAGCAAAAGCACTTCGGAAACCCGAAAGCATGATACCAAAGGCAATCTGTTTGTTTAATAAACTGCTCATTTCTGTTCTAGATTCTAAACAGACTTACACTGTTGCTATCTTACTCTTAAATCAATTTTTAAAATTTTTGTCTTACGGATTTTTAAGGAGCTTTGTTGAGGTGTAATTCACACACAGTAAACTGCAAATATTTAAAGCGTCCAATCTGATGAGTTTTAAGAAATGTAAACACCCATAAAACCATGCTTCCAATCAAGGTAAGAAACGTATCCATAACCCTCAAAAGTTTCTTCAATCCTTTCTTAAATCAATGTAATGGCAAAATAACACTATTTCTTGCCCTATTTCTGACCATAACCAGCTGTGTGACCTTGGAGCTCTTTGCAAATTTTCATCTCCTCACATGTTACATGAGGGGAATGGACTAGATGGCCTCACCTAGTTCTCTAAGCCAAGCCTTCTATGAATCCAGTCTGACACTGAACTTCAAGGATGGAAGGTCACCCATGGGTTTCCTCATCGTTCTCTCTGTCCACAGAATTCATCCTCAAGCTACGAAACAATACATGGCATCATAGTACTTAATTATTTTTCTACCTAAATTCTACTATTACTACAACAACAAAGGATCTGCAAGGAAGTAACAGGATTAAGAAAAGATTTTTTTTAAAGGAAGGCTTATTAAGTTCCCACCACGTCCCTGAATCTGTTCTCATGCCCCTAGCACTCTTTGAGGTAGTTACTATTGTCCCCACATTATGGATGTGGAAACTGAGGTAAGGATGGGTTCTGCCACAATAGTGGAGTGAGGACTGACCCCGTAGCTGTCATTCCTGGACTGCCACCCCACCCTGGGAGGCTGACCTGCTGTTTATTCACAATGGATCACCTCTCCTTTCTCCACACGTGTAAACCTCGAGAGAACACTTTTCTCTCATTAGCAACAAAAATGAATCAGGGTTTTTAGTCCCTGAGTTCAGGAATCAATTAAGCATTTTAACCAGAGATGAGAGTTACAAGAAGCTGTCAGTCAGTGGACTTGTTCCCAGGCAAACCCTCTTGCCCATGCCTCATCACTTCTAATAAGACAATAACAACGCTTTTCATCCCACACTCCACTTAGCGAGTGGATCCTAATTACCCACATCTGTGAGAGAAATCTCTTTATTAGGCCCTGGGCTAGTGCTGTCCTGGAATCCCTTATATGGTTCCACAAACTCTCCAGGACAGAGCATGTCAAGATGAGAGGAAACAGGGAACATGTATGTTCCCTATGCAAAGAACCCTGCAGAAGATGTCACCTTTCAGACAGCTGTGCTAAAGCCAGGGGCCACTCGCCATCATTAAAAGAGCTGAATTAAAGAGAGGTTGGACTTTTTTTCTTGTTTTTTGTTTTCAATTTGTCTCCTAGCAAAGAAGAATCACAGCACTAGCTCCACTTCTTGGGAAAATAACTGTAGGAAACTGGGTTATTTTCTGTGGTCGGTCTTACCATCCATTCTTTGTCCGTGTTACTAGTCAGTTCCCATTTCAAGAAAAGGGTAGACCTGTGGTTCCTGTTCACAGTAACGCACCCCATGATTTCAAGGAACACTCTGCCCAATTGGTGGATCACTGCCAACAGAAACCATCTAGACTTGATATACCTCTTTCCCCAGGACACCAAAGGATACATGTTCAACCCGCACCCTTTATCAGTACGTTACCCTGGTCAATTACACTTTGAATGAAAGGGACTTCCCCCTCTTGTGTCAGTGTTTGGTCAAGAAAGTCATCTGGAATAGGGGACAAAGGCCGTCAGTCTCGAATGGATAACTGAGCTCCCCATGACAAACAAGGCAACAGAGTCTGAGCCCCAAGAGAACCCTCCCAGTGCCCTTCCATCCAGCCCCCAACTCCTCAGTAACAATTACCGTTCCCTCCAAAATGGTAGTGAGCCCAGCAAAGCTGCTAAGAGCGGCTTGAAGTAGTTCAGGTGTGGGTGTCACCGCCCAGGGAGGCTTACTAGTGGACGTTAAGCCACAAGAACAGGAATGTGGCCTGAACACAGGACACACATGCAGTAGCTCACTGGGACATCATGTAGAGATTGTAACTATCATGCTACGCTGTGTACAGCTCCTGTCCCTATTCCGGGCCATCTGCTCCTTTGCCATGTGGCAGGACAAGTGGCAGGACGTGTCCTCAGCAACTGCTGCTGAGCTGAAATGATGCCGTCTTCCCTGCTATCTGAGGAGCATTTAGCACTCACCCCTGAGTCAGACGGGGTGCATTTAATCCTAAGTGGCATGCTGTGTAGCCACACACCCGGCAGACTCTGCTCAAGTCTGCTCTGCTGGGAAAGGCAGACTTGGGAGAGTTTCTGGTGCTGTTGTTTCCTAGCCTCCTCGGGTCTGGAAAAGCTTGAAATCCAGTACAGAGCAGCCCCCCACCCACCCATCCAAATGCATGAGCCACCAGAAAAACGAAAACACATTGTAACACCCCCTGACAACCATGTCCCATGAGTGGTCTCTTCGGACTATCCGCACCACACACTGTATTCATTCATTCAACAAACACACCCTGGCACCTTTGTGGGCCCTGACACCTCCCCTTCCCCTCATCAACAGGCAGGGGCCCAGGAGAACTGTTTGGACAAGTCCTCACATTCACAAAGGGATTTGAATTCAGATGTGAAGTCATTTCCAAATGAAGTCCTACCTCAGTCACAAAGAGACACTGAATGACCGAAAGAAGAAATTCACCACCCAGGCTTAAGCTCACATCCAGTCTTTAGAACGCACCACCTCTAATGCCCTAAGAATTGTAATCAAGCTGTAATTGAGCTCTGAATGGACAGAATTAGCTTGGGATTCGTGCTTTATAGCATTGATTTGTTCAACGCAAACCTCTAAAATAGACTATAAGAAGATTCATACTTTACGTTTTAATATACTGGAAGCCTTTAAAAATTAAAGGGAATTGGACTCTCTGAACCCCTGTGGGAGAGAGAAGAAGAGAAGGGGGTAGAGAAGTGATCAAAAGTCCATAATATGTAAGCTGTTGTCTGCCCAGCACTCTGTTTCTCTCCCAGTTTCTGCTAAGCTGGAGTCCTCACTTAAGAGCTCTCTCCCTGACCGGAATATTTACACTTTCCCTGTGTCAAAATGTCTTCTGGGGGCTTCCAACAATACGGCACACTGAACTGATAACAAAGAAATGAAGGCCTCTTTCAAAATCATATTAAATCCTTGAGAATATGTATTTTTACATTCACCGTCAACTTTGAAAGAAAGAAGTTCCAGGAATAAAGAGGGGATCCAAGCCGGGTCAATGGGATCTGACCTTCCAAACCCTTTTGGTGTGCCGAACACCTAGGTGAGCAGCTTACATGTAATACCTTTCTCAGGTTTAATCCCCTCCCCCACCTCCATCCCTGGCTTCTATTATAGGATAGATTTATAGAAGTGATGTTCTTCGTAGGTATACTTCAGATCTGTACATCCTCCTCACATGCTCTGCTTACTGCCACCCATTTTCTTTATTGTCATTAAATGCTAATATACAGGTTGCCAAAGCAAGCACATGCTGTACCGCAGCAAAAAAAAAAAAAAAAAAAAAAAAAAAAAAAAAAAAGGATTTTGCAGGTAGATGACCAAATATTGACATGGCCTTTCCCCCAGGGACTGGTATAAACAGCAATGAGCCCACAGGCCTGGGAGCCTGTGCCCTGGGAGGTATGTCATTCTGTGGGGACCACATGGAACATATCTCTGTGAAAAGAAGGGAGATGATGGGGAGCCCACCCACTCACTTGGATTCTTGATCTTGGCTGGACGCATTTGTCAGTCCAGCAGTACACCAATAAGAGCCACCTTACACTGAGTCTTCAAATGCAGATTATGCTTCGTGATCTGACCCAGCTCACCAACAGGTGTCCTCCAACCATACTCTGTGTGGCAGACAAAGTCTGCCATCAACCAATATCCACTTCCACTCTCCCTTGCTAACACAACCCCCAGAGTTCAGCTCCAGAATGATGGTTAGTTGAAGCTAAACATAACAGTCCCATTCCCCAACTTCTCAGCCTCCCTATGGTGGCTGCCAGCTCCAGTTCCAGCGACTCAGAGGTAAATGGGCATGGATGCAGTTCTGGAAAGACTTTAGCATCCTTGATGAAAGAGACAGACACAGCTAGCAGTTGCTTTCCCCTTTCGCCTGCCGTGAGCATGGGTGCCATGCCTGGAGCTATAGCAGACAGCTTCAACCAGAAGGAATCAAACCAACCAGTGAGAGCAGATGGGACAGACAGAAAGAGACTGGGTCTCTGAGAACATGGCGGAGCGGCTGCTTCCACACTGAACTACAAGACTCCACACTTAGGATCTAAGATAATTAAATACCCTATTGCTCAAGCCACAATTAGGTATTCTGGTCAATGAAGCTGAAAGCATTCCTAACTAACATACCTTTTCTTCCTGCATTGCACTCAGGGCCACCATGTTAATCACGGCACCTCCAGAATGATGGGTGTCCTGAGAGCACTTATCACAACACACAATTTCTTGTTTGTTTCATTATATATTATCCTTTTCCTTTCTCGAATGTAAACCTTACAAGGTCTGATTTATTTACTATTATATTCCCAGCTAGAAGACTGTCGGGCACGTAGTAGGGATTCATAAATAATTGTTGCTGCACAAGGTCAAATTGGAAGAAACACTTGGTGTTTGAGCTTTGGGAGATAGAAGGACATTAGCGATGGATTTGATTGTAGTTAAAAAGCACGCTTTGTGAAGACAAGAGAAGTCAATTAGAAGTCAGGGCTGGCAGGAATTAGCGGAATGAGCTAACTCCGGTCTGCCTGCCCAGAGAGCAGTATGGCTCCCGTCTCCCAGGCAACGGGTACACTGGAGAACTCTGGAAGCCAGTGTTAAACAGTCCCCAACCACACTCTCATCCCCTTTCTTAGCGTTGGAAGAGCGTGGGTGACACACTTGCTGTTGCCATTGGTCCCTTAGGGGGTCTGAGCCATAGTAAGGCAACAGAGAAAGCTGGTCTTCACCTGCCAGTGATAATCTGCTGTGCTGAGCTCTTCTGCTGCTCTAGGGGTTGTGAGGGGCCAGCTGGAGGCAATCTGATGACGTTGCACAAATTTAATGGGGAGACATGTGAATGAAGCATAGATGACAGCCGAAACTACAGGTTGCTAGCTAGGCAGGAGAGCTGCATCTGACAGCACTGTCCATGGGAAGAGTCTAAGAAGTAGTGGCTGATACTCAGATAAACTCGGAATTCAACAGGGACACGTGAATGAGTTCATCAATTAATAAAAAAAGTAAACATCCAGTAAAAATACGGGTAAAAGATATGACTAAGCAATTTATAAAAGAAAGTTACCATTGGCCAAAAAGTAACTGAGAAGGGCAAATAAAGATAACAAGAAACTATTTTTGGCCTAACAAATTGACAAATATTAAATCAAAGATAACACAATAATGCTGGAGTTTGTTGTTATCAGGTCTTATACTTCTGGTGGTGATATAAATTGCTTTTTTGGTGGTATATTTGGCAATTCAAATAGGAAAATCTTAAAATGTGCACATGTTGGGCTTAGCAATTCTTCCTCTAAGTATTTACTGTATGGAAAGGATACAACAGACATGCAAAAGGTTTCATTCTAATATTGTAACAACAGCAAGAAAGAGTGGAAACAAGTCTCTAACAACAGAGCATTGGTTAAAAGCCAACACATTCATATGAAGAAATAGAATACTAAAATGAGGTCACGAAAAAGATTTAAACACATGGACAAAAGATTGCTTAAAAATGGATTACAAAACATTGCAGTATAATTGTATTTTATTACAAAATATGTGCACAGGAAAATGGTTAAAAGTGGTTGATGTGGTTGATGGTATTTTGGACTTTTTCTCTTTTTGCTTTTCTTTGCTTTTTCCAATCAACATGTAGTGATTCCAAAAACAGTAAAAATCATTATTTAAATAGTGAGGGCACCGTGCACACATCATATACCACTCATTTTGTTAAATTTATTGCCTTGGTGCAACCCATTAAAATATTTTTATCCCCATTCTATCACATTTTCTCCCTATTCTGAGGCAATCCCTAATTTAACCTATATCCCAACATATTTACTTGGGTCAGGGTAAAAGATATCATTATTCTGCTTAGAGTCCTGAGACCTTCCTTCAAGGAGATATCATTCTCCATTCCTTGAACAGTTCCTTTGAATTTTGCCAGAGTTCTCATTCATTTATTTGATATGTGCCTGCCATTGAAGATACAATAATGAATCAAAGAAGACAATGGCCCCAGGTCATAGCCAGCTTCTGAGAAAGACATTACTCAAATACTCATACAAACAAATATATAATTGTTGTAATGACAAGTACAGTGAAAGACACTTGCTCAGGGCTGAGAGCCAATAATAATAGGGACCCATCAGTTGCAATCGTCCAATCCATGATGGTTGTTTGGTGTACGGTGGAGATGGTATAGAGAAAGAGAAGTAAAGTTGACAAATACATAGAAAGTAAAATCGAAAGGACTTAGTGATAACTGGGATGTGGAAAATGTAGGAAAAGGAGCTGTGTAGTATGCCTCAGGATTTTGGCTTACACAAGTAAAGCTGGTAGACGTAATCTCAGAGATCCCACAGCTCCGTGTGTGTGTGTGTGTATGTGTGTGTTTTCATTCCAATGCCAACATAAAATTATTTTAAGCATATTCTGGATAATCTATAGGACCACTCTTCCAGTTAACCAATTCCACATTCTAGAGCCCCTGCTGGATTTGCATTCAGGATCCTAAGAGCAGCAAAGATCACCTGGGGGTGACGGTGTCTAACCATCAGGAGATTGACAAGTATGCCTACAGCCCCGAGCGCTAGCAGTTCTTCCTGTCAACTAACTCATTTTAAGTGACTGAATTCTTTCACCAATCGTAAAGATCTTCAACCAGTTATAAACCAGTGATTCTCCAGTTATAAAGATCAGATTTGGAAGAATGAAAACATTTTCATTTCTTAAATTAGTCACTGAAGGCTTTGTATTATCATCATGAAAACTTCAAAGTAAAGAAGGAATGCTTCTTTAACTGTCACAAGCTAACTGGAAAAATCCAGAGGGGTTACCTTCTCCCAGAGCTGTACTCGTGGAGAAGAAGGCAACTGGAAGCGCTTGTTTCTTGCTGGACATGAGTTCATTTTGATTTCTTTGCACCTTTAACGCTCTGATGGGTTTGGGTTATTTTTTTAATCACTATTTTGTAACTGCCATTAGGATCAGAGCCACAGTCCCTTGTAACTTTCTAAATCATAATTGCAAGCGTGTATGTAACTTTTGAAATTCATTATGCCTACATTTTAATAAGAGCTATTACACAATGAATTTACACCTACCGTTTTTGTTCTTCTTTTTGTCATGTGATAACAAAAATAATCGGAGCCAGCACTGGGGTCTGAGGGAACTCGTCTTTGAAGTTCCCCTGAAGTACTGAGAGGCCGGGGGCTAGGGCCATCAGCTAACCGGGAATTTACCCAGTTTGGTGTTCTTGAGTCCACAATCGCCACCCCTGTATTCCTTGTTCCCGCTCATCCTCAACGGTTCCATCCTCCCGTTTCCTTGGCTCGACCCCTGACCTGGGCTAACAGAAATATAGGACAGACCTCTTTCTGTCCCCAGATCACACCTTCTAAAGCTGGAACTAAACAGATAAGTAAATATATGTCTTAATTCCTACAACGCTAATACTTCCTGTACTGGCCAGGTTTCATTCCCCATCATAGAGGAGATTTTGGAGGAATCAATTCTCCAGAAACAATCGATTATAATGGCTTTAACTGAATCCAATGAAGTTTTAGTGTTAAAATTGTTCGTGTTAGAATTGGGAGAAAAAAATTATAAATGGCTCTTTTCATAGAGAAAGGACAATGCAAGATACCCTTTCATTAGGAACTGAGCGTCTTTTCCTAATTCCCCTCCAGAAAATCCTGTCAACAAACTTGAAATGCACACTGCTTTGCAGATGGTGTCACACTCGTGGTTCATCCCCCACGCTCATTACTAAATGTAGGGAAACATTCCTTTGTCTCTACATCAGACGCTAACTGAGGACCCAAGGCCTGGGAGAATATAAATATTTTCATCTGAAGAAGAATTATAACCTGATCTGCTACTCCTTCACCCAGATGTTTGCATTACTGATATGTTTTAGCAACTCCATTCCAGACTGATCTTCAAAATAAAAAAAAAAGCTCCGGAGATGCTTTATTTTCTTTTCCCACGATGATTTAAATATATATATACCTAGAGCTCATGAAATATCAAGGCACATATTTATAACCAGCTAAATCCAAGGTGATTATAATATTTTTCCTTCCCGTCTCCCTGAAGCCTGGCCAGGTGAACCCGTGGCCAAGCAGACCAAGGTTGGGCTTGGATTTGAGTAAACAGTTTAATGTCCTAAGAAGAAAAAGGTGGAAGAAACCAGTGAAATAGTGCAATCCATGTCCAAATAAAATGCTAAAGGTCAATCCATTGTCAAGACTAAGGACAAGCTCAGGAAATCAGGAGCCAGGGAGACAGAAGGATGGAGCCGTTGATGGGGAGCCAGACAAGGGCAAGGTCATCTGCCCCGGACGTCTCCTGTGAGCAGAGCTGTGTCTCGTCAGGCACTGACCACACATCGCTGGGTTATACAGCCTGATCTGGAGAAGTGGAGTTCACTGAGGATAGGAGAGGTCCCACATTTACACATGAAAGTAGAAAGGTCCTCGTGCTTACTCCAGACTGAAAATCCTGGATGTTTCATTGGCACACCACAAGAGTCAGTGGAATTGAAGGAAGTCTCTACCTTCTCTTTCAAATGCCAAGAATTTACTAAAGGAATCCACATATTTTCTGGGTTTGTGGTTCACCTGCAGCCCCAACCTGCATTGGGCACCTTCATTCTGATAAGAGCCTCTTCAGCTCTCGTTCTAATGAGCCCTGTGTTCCCCTAACTGCCTCAATCAAGTGCTTTCTTTCCCTCCAAGGAAGGAGGGGCTCCCACATACCACAGACTTTGCCACTTTCCTCCAGAGCCCATCCAGAACCCCTGGAATTCAGTCACCCATATCTGGACAGATGTTAGGCCTCAGCAGTACAGATTCCCTTCAAGATATAAGACACTCCACTATAATCCTCCTGGACCTGCCATTCTCTTCCTTCTGAAGACGTTGCTACAATTAGAGATATTTCTGCCATGATCTAGCATTTTACCCTACTGACAAGGTAACATGTTAACCTGTTACTGTCTCCTGGATGCTAGCAAAAGATACGAGAGTCTCTGATCAGATAAAAGGGACCCTCATCCAGTAAGTACCATCCAACCTCTGTCCTCAGCCATCACAGGGTTTGTGCAATGGGAACCTGAATGCAGTAGCCATGGCAGCAGAGATGCGATTCCTCTTACCAAGGCTAATGGAGGTATTGCCACTGACAAATGTCTAACCTATCGGTCACAAAGACTGATGCTAGGATCTAGATATGGTGCCATTTCTCAGGAAGGCCAACCAGCCACTTTTGGGCAGGTGCATTACATTGAATCTCTGCCATCCTGGAAAAGGCAGAGATTCATCCTCAACAGGACTGATACATATTCCAGGTACGGGTTTGCTTTTCCTGCCCATAGGACCTCAGTCAGCACCACTATCCACGGGCAAACAGAGCATCAGATTGGCCAATAGCAGATTCCATATAACAATGCCTCGGACCAAGAGACCCAATTCAAGACAATAAGGTTCAACACTGAGCACGTGATCACAGGAATCACTGACCCAGTACTCAGAAGGGCCAGTCTTATGGAACATGGCTGATAGAGGTGGAGGTATAAATACTCCAGCTCTCTTTCCCCATTATTGGGACAAATCTCAGGTGTGACCTACATGCTCCCCAGAGTTCCCTGCAGAACCAAGCCAAACAAACTTTCCAAGGGACTTTTCTTAACATCACACTCTCAACTTGATCTCCCTCCATCGGAGTCCTACATGTCCACTTCTCTACTGATGGTTTTTTCTGGGAATATATCCCAATAAATTATTTTTAGACAAATCCTTATATACTACTAAGAAATCAAAGGTAAGAGATGTAAGCATATAAGAAATATTTTGGCAAGACATTTTCACATTTACTTTCCAAAAGAGCATAGAAAATAGAGAGATGTTGAAAGGTATAGAAAATGCTCTGAGGGATTTGTATAGTATGCTTTGTTTCACACTTCCCGGCTGCAAAGAAGGGAGGATCTAGGCAAAAGGTTTCTCCATTATCCATCCCATGCCCAATATAAACACTTTCCTTCTATTCACAGCTGTAAACCACCAGCTGTGATCTTAGAAAAACCTGACAGGGTGGAAAAGAAACTGCACTGTGTGTTTCTGCTTCAGTGAATGGCCAACAAGATCTGGGCATCACGAACTTAGCTGGGCCTTTAGCTCTCAGAAAGATATTTCCATGAGTAAGATCTCAGCTCCTACTGGAGACATTTCCATTCCATACGTCATTGACACAGGAGTCAAAGTCACTCCAAGATGAAATGGACAGAGCCACTATCCAAGGTCAACCACTTCCTTTTTAGCTTTGACTTAGAGAGACACCCCAACCCTTGCAATGACTGCTGTCTACCTCATATGCTTACTGTCACCCTCTTGACAGCATTGTCATTTCAGATGTCCCAGGACAAAGCAGGTAAACCTAAGGCAATCAGAGCAGGCATATTTCTGTTCAAAGCTATTTGGAACTATCTTATTACATGAGAGATCCCCCTAATTCATGCAAGAACTGGTGATCCACTTTACCCATCATCAAAGGAATATACAACTCCCTTCCTTTCTCTTTTTCACTCTCTGCCCCGTCATCCCCCAGCGTCACTGATGGATTTGTACTGACTCATACACATTCTCTACTTCATCATCCTCTTTGCCACCCAGTACCCAAGAGTACCTATGTTTATTCACTCAATAAGTATTTCACTGATTATCTATCGCTGGGCTCTGCAGAGACAATATGGGCAAACTTGGAGCTTGAGTATGAAGCCTAAGGAATAAGACATACATTAAACAAAACAATCATGTAAATAATTATACATGTAAACATATGCATAATTACTACTTTGATAAATGCTACAAAAGAGAATTACAAGGTGCTACCATATTTCCCCGAAAATAAGACCTAGCCGGACATTCAGCTCTAACGCATCTTTCGAAGCAAAAATTAATGTAAGACCTGGTCTTATCTAACATAATATAATGTAACACTGGGTCTTATATTGATTTTTGCTCCAAAAGATGCATTAGAGCTGATTGCCCAGCTAGGTCTTATTTTCTGGAAAACACACTGTGAGAGCATATAACTGCAGAACTCACCATCTTCTGCGGATGCAGAGGGGGCTTTCCTGAGGGAGGGACATTTAAACTATAACCCAGAAGACGAAAAAGGATGTCAAGCAGAGAGGGATAGTAGGAGGAGAGATAACATGCAAGAGCATTCAAAATAAAATAAACAAAACTCTGTGAAGGTCCAGAGGCAGCAAGGAGCTTGGCTTCTCGGAAAGAGAGAAAACCTGGTAGTTTAGAGTACAATGACCAAGGGGGAGGGTGGTAGAAGATGAGGCCAGGGACGGACGAGGCCAGACGATCCTGTTTTTTACTGTTGTTATTTTATTGAGTTAGATGTGCCTGCATTTCAAAGTCCACGAGTTTATAGTGTAGATAAATGATTTTACTTGGAAATCTTACTATGAAATGTACAGGACAGAGAGCAATGTAAAAATTTCCCGGACGTTTCAAACTGCTTCAAAAAGTACGTTTACCTTTTATCAATATAGGGCGTTTTGGCTTTTATTTGGTCTTCCAACCAACTTCTAACATCACTCTAACCTCAGTCTAACATATGAAAGCTAGAAGAAGTAATATGGACATTCAGGAAACAGTGAAATAAAAGAATATCTCCCCACTTAGAGTATGCACTTCCTGCTTTCAGATTTCTCCAAAATAGAACCAATTTGATTCATCTCTAAAGACGTTTCTGTTGAATAATAGGAAGCTTCCAATTAGACTCATTAGTTACAGTTCTCAATGCGGATGTCAGAGCAGAAAACTGAAAAGAGAAAGCTTCTGCTGGGAGAAATCCAAATGAAAAATATAAGAGGAGAAATTTCTGAAAATTACTATCTTAGGTAGAAACTATTAGAAACAAAACATTTTAGAAAATAACAACAACAAAAAAGAAAAAACTAAGAGTGCAATGGGGGCAAGCTGTGACTTGGGCAGCAGGTAAGGCACACAGATGCATTCGAGCTAGTTCACTGGACACAACTCCTTGGTCACATGACTACCTGAGAGGAATCCATATTCTACCCAGACTTGCACCCATTCCAACCCTTCCTTGGGGTCCATCACCTCAGTAAGCACTCAGTCATGACCAAAAATGCAGTCCCCAGAAGAAGAAAGAATGAGCCATGAGTGACAATTCGGAGGTAAATGAAGATGGCTCCTATGATGACAGAGTCTCTGTAATATTCCCCAGCTGCACTGGGCTGGCATGCAGGAACCATTACACGATTCTACAGTTCATAGAAGAGGACATTATTCCGAAATAAATTGAGTTCACAGCCTACACAGGTGTACACACGTACCCACACCTCAACCTCCCCGTGTGGAAAAGCAGCCAGGCTTGATTTATTTCCCTGTCACCAAAAATGATTCATCCATAGCAGAGAAAGGAAACAACCAAGTTCTATCCAGGCACAGGACAAGAAACACCTTTTATTTCCTTGGGTATCAAGATAAAAACTATTGCCTGCGGGGCAAAGCTGAGGATGGCAGGACAGGGGCAACCAAACTTAGCTAACGTCGGTGATCTGGGGAAATACTGAGACTCGTTGGAATCAAAGCTTTGTCCGCATCGGGAAGAGAAACACCTCTTGAGGAGTGTCACAGCCACAAAAATCTGTCTCTTAATGCAGAGTCGCATAGGGTTGTCAGGATGAAAAAACGTGAGCTTCCGTCTCCCCTCAAAACCTAGCACAGTATTTTGCAACCGGTTCTCAACAAGTTATTATTGAAAGGATTGTTCACATCAGAAAACCCTGTGTCTTGTCGTCATCTGGATCCTTGCTGCTTAAAATGTGGTGGGCAGATGAGCACAGAGCATCCTGGGAGGCTGTCAGAAATGCAGACTCAGGTTTCTCCCCAAACCCGCCTACAGAATCAATCTGAATTCTAATAAGATCTCAGGTGATTCCTACGCTCCTTAGAAACTTGGTAAGCACTGCTCTCCACAAACTCTCCCAACAAAACCTAGGAATTTGCCCCAAGATACCTGAAAGCCTAAGCAATCAATCAACAAAACATTTCCTGACAGTGTGCTCTGTGCAACAATGCTAACAGGCGGGGGCCAAAGCGCCACCCACATTAGTGCAAAATAGCACCAGTAGGATGACAATCTGGCAGTAGTTTCTCTGGAAGCCACTGGGCAGACCACAGAGGGACAAATGAGGGGAAAATTGGGCTGTGATGGGATTTGTCTCCAAAGGAGCCCTGGGAGTTCAGAAGTACGTTAGGACAGCCTTGATTGTTCCTTCAGCTTCTTCAGACCTTTCCAAGGTGCTGCTCCTGATAAGTGTGCAGGCAGATCGGAATGAAGATGTTAAATTAGAGATAACAGGAGATCAGCAGTGCATTCCAATGGAACAAACACAGGGGACGGCAAGAGGCAGGGGTCTGTCCCTGGCAATGACTTCAATCGCTTATCTCGGGGCTGCCAGCAGCAAGGCTCACCAGCAGTCACGAATAAACAAATGGCTCTGTTGCCATTGTGACTGCGCTCCACCTTTGGAGCGGAGGGTCTAATTGCCTGTTGGGATTTAGTCCTAAAGTCAGAGAAAGGAGCATCCTGAAGAGAACAAAAATGTGTCCTCTGGCTTCTGTTTGGGTTCAGCAATGCCTGGGAGACAGAGATGAGAGGACAGGCTGAGCGAGGCGCCAGGTTACTTCCTTCCTCCCCTGACCCCCTCCCCACACACACACATACACTCCTTGCTCTGGGTCTGGCAGCCATTGTATCCCTGTCCGCCTGTGGTTCTCAACAGGAAGGCGAATTGGCTTGTGGAGGGGCCTTTGGAAAAGTGTGGAGACATTTTGGGTTGTGATGACCAGGTAGGTGGGTGGCACTGGCATGCCGTGGGTAGACGCCAGGGATGCTGGCACAAAGCACAGGACAGCCCCCACGACACACAATTATCTGACCCCACATTTCCAAAGAGCCAACGTTGAGAAACTCTGCTCTAGCACAACAGGTCCTTCCTGCAGAGCCATCTGGGAGGTCACACATTCCTGCTGCTCACCCTCCCATGTGCCTCAGCTCTCCCGGGGGTTCTTTCAGCGTGCACCTCCTCTGAAATCACCAGCAATACTAAACTCTCCTCAAAAGTCCTAGCCATGTGAACCTTGTGATGGTTTTTCAGATCCCGTGGTAAGAGTCTAGCTCAGCCACTCCGCGGTCCTGCTGCTTCCGCATTCATTTTGTTTGGCCAAGTGCCTGCAGGCACCTTAAACTGACACCAGCCCCCTCATGCCAGCACATGCCCTGGATAGCAGCCTGCAGAGTCACAAGCCAACGTAAGTTCCTAATATGACTTCCCAACAGCCCTGTGATCAAGTCTCCCCTGCCTCCCAGGGCCTTCTCCCTGTGCACCCCTTAGATAAGACTCTCATGGAATACCCAAACCCTGCTCTCTTCAGTTTGAATTGATCAATTCTTCCTTAGCCCAGGAACCCCAAAGCACTCCAGCCACACATCTTAATAAAGGTATAAACTTCTCTATTTCAGTTTCTCCTGTGGTCTGTTGTTGAACTGCAGCTCACCATCCAGCACACCGGGCTCCATGTAACAAACACAACTTTAAAAAAAGTCACAACACCCTGACTGGTACAAAAAGCAGTGGTAAAAAGAAAATAATAATGTTCACAATCACTTTGGGGAACGATGAAGTTATTGCTGGTCATCCAAGTGTAAGAAGGATTTTCAGCTGTACTTCTACCGTTCACCGCAAGAACTCACCTGGCGGTGGGACATGGAGAGGCACGTCAGGAAGCCATATGGTGACATGAGCATGCTCAGTGATGGCGTGAACCATGGAGGGCAAACAAGGCTTGACAGGCACAGAGACAGAAGCTAGTCTGCAGAAAATTCTTCCAATCGTCAAATGTGTAAAACGTTCAAGGAGTTGTCTTCATCCTCTGATCAAAATGGACATTCTCTCCTTCTGGAATACACTCATTAATGTGGATCACACCATTATAAATGGACCACAAGTGTTTTCTTTTCCTTTTTTGGAGAGGGAGAATATCAGCTTTGATTCCCGATTTTGCTGGCCCCCCAGCCCCTTTGTGGGAGCGTAAACTGCACAAATGTGCATGCAGTAGTCTTGATGATAAAGGGATTATAAATATGTATCTAGAGCCTAGCACTGCATGGAATATGGAAGATGTTCAATAAAGTTAATGGACGAATGGATGGGTGGATGGATGGATGGATGGATGGATGGATGGATGGATGGATGGTTGGTTGGTTGGATGGATGGATGGATGGATGGATGGATGGATGGATGGATGGATGAGCATGGCCTAGAGTGGTTGGAGAGGCTTCCTGCAAGACAAGACGCAAAACAAGTTCTGGAAAGGCACCAGGTATGAAATGAGGTCTAGTGAGGAGGCTTCTCACTGAAAAGGACAAGTCCTCTAGAGGCACAATGGGAAGGGATGCTGGGAAGGAGGCTAGGAAGACACTGAAAGTCCTTGGAAGCCACAGTGGTTTGAATTTTATGCCATCAATAATAGGAAGCCCACCTGGGTTCCAAAGCAGGGCAGTGACATGATGGGAGGTGGTGTTTCCCACAAATGATTTTGACAGTGAGACCCAAGATGTCGCGCAGAGAGATTGGACTCCAGGGTGCACTGCAGCAACGCAACTACGTTATAGGAGCCTGGATTAGGGTGAGGACAGTGAGTCTTAAAGAGAAGACTGATGGCAGGAATCATCTTCAACTAATATTACTCAAAATCTCGAAGGTGTTATGAGCTATTTTTTGGAACTGGCCATGGATGTGACTAGCATCATGACTCTGAGTTCTCAGATGAGCAGCTTGGCCACTACAGACTCTAGGATTATGTAATACAACCAAGAAGAAGCTCTCCCGATATCCTGGTAAAGAAAATCACTGTGAAGCCAGCATCCTGCCCCTTGTCTGCAATCAGAGAGTCAGCTGCTACCACTGTCATCCTCTGCAGCTGTCCTACAACATGTGACATTCTGAATGAGTCTCCCCCGGAAATCCAGTGGGTGTTGATGCCCATTTTAGGGCCTGCTGTGTGGTGGTGGAAATGCACATCCATTCTCCCGGAGGGGTGGGGAGGGGGTTCTGGAGCCCTCATTCACATGAGTACACACAGACCTCTCCAAAGGAACTTCAAGATAACCCATAAAATTGGTGCTGTTCGATACTCTTGATTACATATTGAACCATTCCCCAGTGGTTTTCCTCCTTTTGGAGAATCACCCCACTCAAGAGGAAGTTGTTTTTCCTTTCTCCTGGTCTTCAGGCTAGAGACAGCCCATCCAGCAAGGGCACAAAGGGATCATTCATAACTTTTGACAAGACAGTCAGGAAATTGCTGTTGCCAAATGAATCTGCATTATTTATCCCTCATCCTCACTCTGCATTTTCATGTTGCAGGATCTATTTGTTACCCAGAGACTTAAAAATATGGCAGTGCCCTGTCTGAGCAATACCCAGAGTTACTCTGTGCTGTGGCTCGCCAGGGCCCACTTCTTCATGGCCAAGGCTTCAGTTGGGGAGTGAGAGGCCCAGCATTACAGCTCTCTTCTTGAGGGCTGAATTTTTATTTCATTGGCCCTGAGCAACTTATGGACCCTCTGATTCTGGACATCATGCTTGGTTTTGACCCACAACTTTGTTCTGTCTTGAAGTATCTGGATACGTTCTAACTCCAGTTTTACCTGGCCTGAGATCTCCATGACTCCCTGAATGATAAGCCTGAGGTTCTCCCACTGTTGGTCCCATTTCCATGACTAGCTCTCCACCTGTGGTCCCAAGCCCTCATCCTGTCCCCTCAACCCTCCAGTAATGGAGGTGACTTTTCCAATCTGATGTCCTCTCTTTTGCTTTCTACTTCCTTCCTCTCTCCCATTGCTCAATATTTCAGGGTAAAGGAATAAAGGAGAAGAAATATCAGAAAGAGGGAGTAAGATGAAGATAACTGAATCTCATTTTTGTCTTTTTATGCAGCCAGGAGAAAGGGACTATAGATACACATTAGCCCTAAAGAAAAGGATTTCTTTCTGTGTACCGCTGGCTCCTCCTATGATGCCATTTTATTTTGTGATAGTGAAGAAAATAAATGCAACCGCCAACATTGTACCAAAAGATGCCGCATATCTAATGGTGCTAGATTGTCAGCCTCGCTCAGAAGAACACGTAACTCTAACTCGGAAGTTTCTCCTATATCTATTAAAAATTAGAGGATAGATGCTGGTTTGGATACTTTGTATGGTTACCATGGGTTTTTAAATGGTAATCTGAATTAAAAGTCAAACTTGGATATTTTAGTAGTGTTTGAGTGTCAATTCTGGTCAAAATAAATGAAAAACTTTCATGAAATATATACAGAAATGTAAATGTTTTATGGTAGTTGAAAAGGATAGCTTCCCTGATAAGGCACCATCTTTGATTTGTTTTGTCACCAAAAGGTCCAATCTCCTCAAGATCCTGTTGCCGGGGCTTTGATACAGACTATATGTCTCTAAAACCCTAGAAGGTCACTGGATAACCCACATCATCTACTCTACTTGAAGTCTTTGGGCTTTTGGGGGGTTTTCCAGGAACACTTCAGTGACCTAAGTACCATGGGGTTTTTGCTAAAGATGCAGGGAAGAAATGGCATGTTAAAAATAAAAATCCTTATGGAAAGCTGTTCAGGACACACAGGTAACTCTGATGTCCCAACAGCAACTCCATCATCTCTATCACCTCTCCTCTGGGCTTCTTTCCTTTTATTTTCTTTGCTTCCCTTGACTCGACCCTCTCTGGTCTTCAATATATCTACCAGAAGTGCCTCCTGAATCATGGCTCATGTCCACCACCCATCTCTTTACGTGTGTGGCCACTCTCTTGGATCACCTGTTTCTCCCATAAAAATCCCCACAGAAGACTCACTGCGGGTCTCTTAGTCATGGTCTGCCCTCCCTGGGCAGAATTCTCCCAAGAGTTACCCAGGTGCCCCTTGACTCAGGCACCAATCCATGCAGACCAGGTAGCAGGGCCACCTGGTGCAAATCCTATGGAGGGTGGTGAGCGTGACAGCTACTCGGGACATCTGAGCCAGTTTATTTGGGTTTTATAGACATACGGTTCCAGTTTATTTTTATGGCAACAAATTAACCCTAAAGAAGGCTCTCATACTATTACATTATAAGCATCTTCCCACATATAACCTTGTACTACAGACTTACGAAAAATATAATAAGCCAGCTTCTCTAGCATCACTGAAGTCACTGACAGAATGCCAAGCAGGCCAGAGCACAGGCTCCAAAGACAAAATCCTCAGGCACTCCATGTGTGTGACCAGCCAGGGTGCAAATCCATGTTCTTGCAGTGTAGTTCTGTTATCCTATTTCTTCAACTTAGAAATGAAAAGAGATTCGTCAAAAGCCTATCTGGCATTAAGCTCCCTTGTAGGTTTGGAAAGTTTGCCTTTTCTGTTTCTTTAGGTATCCATACAGCGTGTCACCACTGCCAGGACTTTAGGCTCTGAAAGCTAGCTTTAATACTGTTACCGTGTTTCCCCGAAAATAAGACCTGGCCGGACAATCAGCTCTAATGCGTCTTCTGGAGCAAAAATTAATACAAAATCCGGTATTGTATTGTATTGTATTGTATTGTATTGTATTGTATTGTATTGTATTGTATTGTATTATTTTGTATTATATTGTATTATATTATATTATACCTGGTACTACATATATTATATTATATTACATTATATTATATTATATTATACTATATTATATTATACCTGATCTTATATTACAATAAAATAATACCTGGTCTAATATAATATAATACAACATAATATAGTATAATACCAGATCTTTTATTAATTTTTGCTCCAAAAGACACATTAGAGCTGATGGTCTGGCTAGGTCTTCTTTTAGGGGAAACACGGTAATGTCATTACCCAATCTGTCACTTTACTCCAGCTGAGCGACTCCTTGCTGGGCTCAGCTTACAGTGAAACTAATGCTCAGGATATGTTTCCTCTTTCCACGCGCAGGCTGTTCAGCAGAAAATTGAGCTGAAGCCAAGCGTCAACGAGAACTGCCGGGCCTGGCCGCCTATTGACCCCCATCCCAAATGAAGCGAGGTCAGCGTGACATGTTCTCAATGAATCGCTGTCAGCTTTAATAGTCATCACCGGTTCTTCAAAGAATTCAAACCACCTGTCCAATATACAACTCTAGCATTTGCAGGGCGTCAGACTTAGCTCTTTCCAAACCCCAACTTGCCCTACTCTCCAAAAAGTCCCTCTCATTTACTGAGCTGTGTTTCATTTCTAAAGGTTAGTTCCCATTACAGGTCCTACACAAAATCTCTAGCACCTATAAAAACATATTTTATAAAACTCGGGAAAAAAGTGAGGATGGAAGAGCTGCCACTGACAGAGTCCCAAATATAGTAGGAAGTTTTTGCTTAGTGATGTCCCACCTTTCCCCACATGCACCATGCAGATGGTTCCGTCCTGAGACACAACCCACAGATGTGAGCTGAAGGTCAAGGTCCTTCCAAGTCCCTGCCTGTGGCTCTCAGACAGCACCCTAATTCCCTGGCGACTCCAACTTCCTTCTCTCTCCCTGAGAACTTCTTCCTGCAGAGACTCTTATACCACAAAAACTGGTGGGATCCCTGGTCTCTGAACAATCATGTAGTCAACCAAATATTCATTGAGCATATGCTGTGAGCCAGGATCTGACCTAGGTACTGAGGACAAAGCCGTGAACAAAGTCGACAAGGGCCTTCCTCTCTCGGAACAATAAAAAATTAAATATATGCTACATAGAAATAATCACTGACAATAATAACAGTGTTCTACAGGGTGTTTTCCAGCTTTGTTGAGATATAACGGACATGGAACATTGTGTAAAGTTAAGATACACAATTTGTTGATTTGATACACTCATGTATTACAAAAAGATTCCCACAATAGCTAACCCTTCCATCACCCAAACACCATTTCTTCTTTCTGGTAATCATCTCTCTTAGAAACTTTCAACTCTGTAATACAGTATTATCCACCATAATCACCATGCAGTGCGTTAGATGCCCAGAAGGTATTCATCTTGCAATTGGAAGTTTGTACCCTTTGATCAACATCCCTCCATTTTCCCTGCTCCCCAGCTCCTGGTAAACACCACACTTTCTGTTTCTATGAGTTGCTGTTTTTTCAGTTTATATGTATATTGCCTACAGTATTTGTCTTCCTCTATTTCACTTAGCATAATGCTCCCAAGGTCAAGAAAAAAATAATCCCAGAAGGGAAATGGAGACCCAAGAAGAAATAAAGAGCAATAAAAATTAAATATGTGGGTAAATATAAATGATGGCTGAGAGTAAAAAACAACAATAAAAATTATGTTCTGTAGGATTTGGAATAGATAGATAGATGATAGATAGATAGATAGATAGATAGATAGATAGATAGATAGATAGAATAAATGTAAAACTCACAGACATAGACAACAGTTTAGTGTTTCCCAAGGATGGGGGGGATGGTAAGAGGGTAAATGAGATCAAATACATGGTGATGGAAGGAGAACTGACTCTGGGTGGTGAGCACACAATGCAACCAATAGATGATGTAATACAGAATTGTACACTTGAAACTTATATTATTTTACCAGCCAAGGTCACCCCAATATATTTAATAAAAATTTTAAAAAAGAATTGAACAGCTACTTTACAAAAGAAGATATCCAAATGGCCAATAAACACATAAAAAAGTAATTAGCCTTCTTAGACATTAGTGAAATGCTAATTAACTTCATAATGAAATACCTACCATTATATATCCACACAGTTGAAAAAATTTTAGAAACTGACAAATCAAGTGTTGATAAGGATTTGAAATAACTAGAATTCTCATACACTGCTTGCGGTAGTATAAATTGGTACAACTATTCTTGACAACTTTTTAGCAGTATCTACTAAAGTTCAACATACCTATAACCTAACAATTTCACTCCTAGATAAACATGCAACAGAAATGTATATATCTGAACCAAATATACCAGAATTTTTAAAGGGGCATTATTCATAATCGCTAAAAATGGCTCCAAACCTTGGCAGTAGAATGAATAACTAAATTGTGTTATCCTTATATCATGGAATACCATACAGCAACAAAAATGAATACAGTATTGCTAGACACAGCAACACAGATGAATCTTCCAAACACAATCATTTTATCCTAATGAAATAATTTGAATGAAATATATTCCATGGTGTGGTTGTCTTATGCTTTATACAGTTGCTTCCCCATTTTTGAATATTAATTTTGTTCAGTGAGTAAAGCCAAACCCACAGGAATACATTTCAGATGATTCCATTCACACAATGCAAAGGAAAAGACAGGCGAAACTATTGCGTGGGGACTTATAGTAGGGATTACTTTTAGGAAAGAGGAGATGGAAGGGGCAGGTGTTTGTGAGGGAACATGATAAAGGCTTCTGGGGTCCAGCCAGCCTGGGTGGTAGTGAGGGCCACCCTGGTATGTTCAGTTTGTGATGCTATGCACGTGATCTGAGCATTTTATGTATTAACATTACACTTTAATTTAAAATTTATTAAAAAACAAGAAATAAACACAAATTAAAATTTTAAACCTATTTACCATGATCTTTGAAAATGCTGACTTCCTTTTACCCAGTAATTCCATTTTTGGTCATTTATCCTAATGAAATAATTTTAATGAAATATATTGCATGGTGTGGTTGTCTTATGCTTTATATAGTTGCTTCTCCATTTTTGAATACTAATTTTGTTTCCAATGATGTTTCTATTTTAAATAATGCTGTGGGAAGCATCTTAGATCATCCGGTAATTATTTTTCTTTATTTAAAATTTTCTCCCTAAAATAAATTGCCATAAAAATGCTTATTAAGAGTACAGAGTAATATCGAAATTAATGTTCTAACATAAAGTAGAAAAAAGCAGAGAATGGAATTATAAAGTAAGTGTGATCATAGCTATGGTTTTTAAAAAAGAAAAAAGATTGCAAGAAAATATATCAAAATGGAGTCAGTGATTTTGATTGTCTTTAGTGAAATGAGGAGTAGATGTTCCCTTTTTTAAATTTTGTATTACTTAGATGTTTTTATAGTAAGTATGCATTATTTTTATAATGGGAAAAATGTAAAAGGCCACATCATTAGTAGAAAACTATTTGCAAAGGAACCCACCCAAATTTCTGCCCTGGCTATGCCTCTTCTGCCCTGGAGGTGTTGACTTTGAGCTGGTCTTGCTTGCTGTGCTCACCTCTGTACCACATGACCCATATGCATGATGCCTTTGTTTTTTGTCTTAGAACTCTCAGCCACAAGACAGTGGCAGGGCACCTCGTGGTCTCTCTTCAGTTCTGTCCCCAGCTCTCCCCAGTAGAGAAATCCACCTGAGCCAATCTGAGGGCCTGCATCTCATGGCATGCCATTTTCAAGCAGAGCGATGTTAGAACACATACAGACACACAACTCATTAGCTGATAGAACTTGTTGCAAAGAAAACATCACGTCACATGAACCATAAAATGACTACTGAGCCCCATTCTCCCTGATGCCTCCATCAGTTCCTGGCATAAGTTACTTCAGGCACATATTCATTTTCCTGACCCCTTAAGTACTGGTTCGTGCATTGCTAATGCAGAATCTAGCTTTGGGGGGAACTTTAAAACTTTCACGCATTTTCAAAGCTTTTATCTTCGGAAAGCCTGGGGGTTCAGAAAACGAGGTACACAACCACAAAAAAAGCTCCCTCATTATCAGCAGGAAACATACTGAGAAATGATTTCAGAATCTTTTTTTTTTTTCAGAGAATTTCCATGGAAAAAGGTAAAATGAATCTGCTCCAGGCATATATGTTTTAGCTTCCACATGAGTCATTCATTGGTTCATTCCACAAACAATTCCTGAGTGTGAAAGTTGTGTAAAACCCTGTGCCAGGTACTGATATAAAGAAAACAAGAGAAATTCCCTCTGCATTTAATGAGCTCAGAATCTGGAGCAGAGAATAGACAAGTCAACAGCTTCTCAAGTCAGTGGGGTCAGAGCTACCGTGTTTCCCCGAAAATAAGACCTAACCGGAAAATAGGCCTTAGCATGATTTTTCAGGATGACATCCTCAGAACATAACGTGTATTTTGGAGCACAACTATAAATAAGACCCAGCCTTAATTTGGGGGAAACACGGTGTCCTGGAGATCAGTTATATATTAGAGGAACTGCCAGAAGGGGTCCCCGATCAGTCTCGTATGGCTGTGGACCAAATTATAGCAAATCTGTGGCTTACATCAAGAATACATGTATTATTCCACCAGTTCCATGGGTCAGGAGTCTGGGCACAATTTACGGAGTCTGCTCAGGGTCACACAAGGCTCTTATCTAGGTATCAGCCAGGCTGCCTTCCTTTCAGGAGCTTGGAGTCTTCCTCCAAGCTGCCATGGATGTTAGCAGAATTCAGCTCCTTGCGATTGCAACTCTCAGCTCCTAGAGGCCCCCATAGATCCCTGCCACGTGGCCCTGTCACAGACCAGCTACAGGGCAGCTTACTTCTTCAAAGGCAGCAGAATCATTTGGAATTCTAGATCCTCTTCCAGGACTCACCAAATGAGGTCAGGCCCACCTAGGCTAATCTCCCTTTTGAGTAACTCTAAGTCCACTGGTTAAGAACTTCAACTGCACCTGCAAAATCCTTTCACCTGTGACAGGTAGTAACACAACCTAATCATGGGGGAAATGTCCCATTACATTCATAGGTCCTGCCCATATTCAAAGGGAAGGGTTTATGCGGGATATGTACTCCATATAAGGGGTGGGACATCTTAGAGACCTCCTTAGAATTCTGCGTACTATAGAAACCTACCTCAAGATGGTATCTCAAGGAAGACACCCGGTCAAGTGTTGAATGGGAGTAGAAAGAAATGCAGAAAGGAAAAAAAAAACATTCTAAACAGAGCTACTAGTAAGTGCAAAGTCACCAAATGAGAAATATCATGGGACATCTGAGGAAAATGGTTGAGTTGTTTTGTGTTTCAGTGTTTAGTGACTAGTAGATGAGTTGTCACTTCACAGAGAAACAGATCTCACTGAGAGTGATAATAAGTTCATCATCCAATAAATTGTATTTGTCTATAGAGGCTCCATGGGAAATGACCAGAGGCTGTGGGAGATACGAGTCTAGACCTCAAAGAGAGAGTAGAACAAAAAGAACAGATCTGGGACTATCAGCATAGAACTGGCAATCAAACACTGGTGATGGATGAGATTAGTAGTACGTGTGTGTAGAGAAGAAGCCCAAAGACTAAGACCTCAGACAAACACTATTAAAAAGACGTACCAAAGACAAGACTGAAGAAGATTGGGAAGGAGCATCTAGAGGTATAGAAAGGACGTATTTTACCCCAGTAGCAAAGAGAAGAAAAGAGTCTCAAGGAGGTAAAATAATAACAAAACAAAAAAAAATGAGACTTAAAGAGGAACGTGTGCAAGATCAAAGATCACACAATTGTATAGAAAACTCGAAGCAAAAGAAAAAACCCACAGTGGAATCAGGATTCAAAACCAGACGCATTGGACTCCACAGAGGAGTATGCTGTAACGGCATGATGTTTGAATGTTAATTCCTTTCTGCTTCATAGTGCTGATTCTGGGGCTCAGTGGATCATCCATCACAGAAGATAAGCAAACTTCGTAAAGATTTTCAAGTGTAGTTAGGTCTGAGAGATGATTCAGTCTGTGAAGTTTCTAAAGCCATGTGATGGTGAATGTGATGTCATGGACTCTTACCATCCTCTAGGATGTTTGGGAATTGCCTTCGTAAAACCTCGGGGCAAAAAGGAGATTTATGGTGATCCGTAATTTCTGCCTCCAAAGCAGCACACAGAGGTGCGATAACTCATATCGGAAATCATTCAGTCTTGTTGAAATATAGTTAGTAACATAATTTTAAAATTACTTTCAGATTGCTAAAATGTTCTTTGCTAGTCGTCTCTGTGAATTGATTTTTTTAAAAAGTCAAATCAAGGGAACTTCAGAAAAATAAATAAATACAGTTAGCGAGTGGGAGCACCCTGCAACTCTGTGAAGACCGACCCCCCGTTCGACAGCACTAGTTGGCCCTTTATATTCCACACCGCCCCCCACATTGCCAGCTCTGGTCTGGAGTCTGTTCAGCAGAACTGGAATAGGGAAATCCCAGAGCAAGCTCTTCCTTCCGGTTGTTCAGTTCTAATGATCTCATTTTCATTCTCATTCCAAACAACCAGAGGCGGAATCATGTCTTTAATTTATACCCTCATTGACTTCACACATCTCAAGCGGTCAGAAGCAACAACTGCTCCACAGACATCCGCTTTCACAGGGGGAAGGTGCCCCCATCGCCCTGCCCCCTCCCATAATCATGTTTAATAAACAACCGTTTCATCTTCAGTTGAACCCTATCCCATTCCTCACATGAACTATTTCAAAGGCTTAGGCTTCCAAATACCCTTTGCCTCCTTCACTCTCTGGAAAAAAGAAATGCTGCCTCTTCTTCTCTCTCTCTCCCCACCTCAAACTACCCCTAGAACTGCATTTATCTTTCCTTCCCTCTACCGAGGAAGAATTACTTTTCTCCATCCTAATCCAACAATTACTCACGCCCTGACTTCCAGTTCCTCCAGAACTTCATCAACTATCTCCTCTCTGGGATCTTCAGCTTCTTTCCCCCTCCCCCACTATTTTCCCTTTGCCTAAAATATGTACCCACCACTCTGAAACAAACCCAAACAGAGCCTTCTCTTTATTCTGTAGAGAACTTCTCTGGCTATTCTTCTTCCCTCCTGAAGCTGGAAGGCAGGCATGCCTGAGTTTCCATGCTCTCCTCCCTCTGCACCACCTACTGAAGGCAGGCACTCAGAGAACTCTCTCTACACAGATAACTGCTAAGTCACTGGATCTGGCCCAAACTAGTCTTCCAGATCCATTCCTGTATGTCCCTGCCACTGGTACTTCTCCATGTGGATACATTTCATCAACACGACACTCTCTAACTCCAAAGTCAAACTCCTGACACCTACCAAAGCATCCCCTGTTAGCCAGGCTTAGAACCTCAGAGTCATAGAATCAGAAACCTTGGAATTCATCCAAGCCTTTCATTTTTGAGATGAAAAATATGGAGACCAGAAAGGTTGAATCTGTGAGTTCTCCTTTCCTCTTACTTCCTCTGCAGAGGAAGTGCCTATCAATTCTAACTATTCCCATCCATCCTTTTTGCTCTGGGCATTGGCTCAGACTGTCATCTGATTTCTCCTGACCTATAGCAATGGTTTCATAATCTGTCTCCCATCTACAGTGTCTGTCACTCATCCTTTATTACTCTAAGACAATGCTAATTTCCTTCAACACCTTTGATATACAGATGTGTGTGAGTGAGTGTGTGTATTTGGGACCGTGCATAGGCCCCTGGGCTCAAACATGAGAGAGCCTATAGCTTCAAGTGTGCTGCTTAAGAAAGGTAATTAAATCAGACTTCAATGAGGAGGGAGGGTTGAAGAAGGCCTCTTGTAAGAGAGACATATTGAGAGGTAAGCTAAACTGTCAAGGACTCGTAAGAGTTAGCCAGATGATGAAGACAAATGGAAGTCAAGAAGGATCAAAGGCACAGTGCAAAAGGTAGACTCGTGAAACTGTGAGAATTTCAGTATGACTGGAACAAAGACCCAAGATGGTGACAGGGGCTCCGGAGAAAGGACACAACAGAGACCTGGTGACACTGGATGGGGACAGAAGATCACTGTCACAAAGCAACGGGGGGATAAGCTTTGAAGGACTTTAAGCGGGATGCATGGCAAGATCAAATGAGCAATTCTGCAAGATCATACAGTCAAAAGTGTGGAGAACGGGTTAGGAGGCAAGACTGAAAACACGGAGGCCGTTAGCTGATAGTTTGAACTAAGAGAGGAAAGATCAGAGGAGGAAGAAAACGTAAAACACACAATTTTACCAATCTAGTATTGAGGATTTTTCTGGGTCCTTGAGCAGAACAAAAGGGAGTTAAAGACATCAAGACTGTTGAGAAGAGAATGATTTAAGAGAATGTTTTAAAGGGTCAAAGAACTGCAGCTCTCAGGCCAAGTCAAGCCCAACACCTGTGTTTTTATAGACCAAAAGTAAAAAACAGTTTTTGTATTTTTAAGTGGTGGGAAAGAAGAAGAATATTTCATGACAGAAAACTATAGGAAAAGCAAATGTCCCTGTCCATAAGTAAAGTTTCACTGAAACACGGTCATGCCCATTTATGCACACGTTTACATGTGGCTGCTTTCGTGCTACAATGGCAGACTTGGGTACTTGTGACAGACTGTGTGATCCACGAAGCCTAAAATACTTACTATCTGATCCTTTACAGAAAAGGTTTGCCAGTCCCTGGTTTAGATAATGAACCATGAGGCCTTCAGAGAGTGATAAAGTGGGATAAGTGGGGAGAAGGCGTGGAACGGAGATCTCTATAAAGTCTAAGCGTGACTATGGTGAGAATAAGGAAAGGTAAGCAGGCTGAAAAGCCAGGTGTGTGATTGGAGAGCCAGATCTACGAGAGAAAGGTGTAGCATTCTAAGTGACAGACCGGCTCCCACAAGAGGCCTGGGAAGCCTGCTTTTCTTCCCAGGATGAAGGTTATGAATCTGAGACCCCTCTGAGAGTCATGTGTTGTCTTCAACTACCAAACCCCACTTGCTGCCGGACCGACTCACCAAACCACCAGGCTGTCACTTGCATGTCCACTATCCAGTTAATGCTTTTCTTGCAAATGACATCATTGACTTGAATCACTGAAAATGGATTAAATCTTAAAATCTTTCAATTCATCACTTTCCGGTGCTGCCTGCCACAGAAACCAAGGTATAAAGTCTGTTGTTCAAATAACGGAATGCTCCTCCAGGAAAACAACAGTAAAAAAGACCTATAGCTCTTAAATTTGCTACAAGTTTTCCCTGTGGCTACAAATCATCCATATTTATTCTATGTCCCTAACCCTTGTTCCAGTGCGTGGAATCACTTCTTCTTCATAATCTCTTGACTTGGGAGCCCGGTATTCATAGGATTACAGGGAGCCTCCATCTCTTTCATCTGATCCCCACAGCAACTAGTAGGAAGATCTGCCTGCAGTAGATAAATTCTGTTCAGGGACTGATTACAGCCAGTGGAAAAGGGAGAAAAATACCCTTTCATCTCAGTGCTTTTTGGATTAGTGAATACTAGTGTGCATTTCCCGGGATTGAAGTGACCACGACCACAAGGCAATTAGGCAGCCAAATGAGGTATGCCTCATCATCCAGCTTTGCATAAAAATCAGCATGGTAACAGGCACAAGAATCAAGGAAAAATTGCCACTTCTCACTCTATGGGCAGAAAAAGGGAGGAAACGACAGAGTGCCTCACCACTTGAAGTGTCATGGGTGGAACCCACAGCCAGGGACTTACGGTCACCAGCAGTCAATCAAGCTAGTGGTCTCAACCACGATGAATGTGAAGACAAAAGAAAATGGACTTTTATCACTGGGGTTATCACCAAAATTAGGAAAGGAGCAGCAAGTTCTGCTGCTTAGGAATCCAACTAAGAAACTTCACTCGTGAAGGCTGAATTGTTATTGCAGAGCTGCTGCATTTCCAAGGCACAAACGTACAAAATGACCCTCCATTTTGAAAAGTGCAGAAGAAAACAGGGCATTTCAGAAAACAAGAGCAATCTCACCTCATCGCCTACAGGGAAGTCAGATGCAAAATGGATCTCTTCAATATGTCCTGTCCTAGACCCTGACGCACCTCTGACCATGACCCACCCATTTTTCCACTCATTAAGTGCCTTATTCATCACGAAACAAACCCACGAAGTCAGAGGCGAGCGTCCTTCCAGTTCCAGGAGCACCGAACTGCTCCATTAGTTTTCAGATGTCAATGGCAGGTCAGAGGTCCCTGAGCCTGTCTGGAATTGAAGAGACCTCACGGGTCCTTCCATCAGAGATTCTGGCGGAATCACCGAGAGAGGAAAAACACCTTCACCTTAGGAAACTTCAGGGTAGATCTGAGATAAAGGGAATCACAGCTACGGGGAAAACACTTAACCTATCCATCATGGTTCTCTTTGCCGTGCGTTTGTCACGCTAACCCTGGGACCCTGAGTCATTTGGTTTTCAATGTCTTCTTTTCGTAGCACAATGAAATATACGTGCCAAAAGAAAAAATGTACACGTTTTCTGGTTGTCATAGCTTATGTTTGAGAAAGTGTCTGAGGGCTTGCATGAAAGCTGAAGCAATTTACAAAGGCCATCTCAGACAATCTCATATTTGTGATGATTTTAATACATCTGAGAAATCCTCAACACTCTAAAGTCCTGGTTGAAAAGGAGCCTGTAGGCACATATAGAAGAATTATTCCCCATCTCATCTTTTTGACCTTGGCATTCTTTACCTGGTTCTGCTGTTACCTGGTGCTGGCCATGCTGATGTTTTCCTTCTGGGTCTGCAGACCTGACACACGTGGTGGGGTCACAGGACAAAACCCAATCATGAGGCTTCTGGTCCAGCTGGCAGTAGGGCTGTTTTCTTGGATTTGGCAGCTACAACCATCTCCCAACCAAAGACTCTGAAAGGTTCGTTGCTGCCTGCACTTGACTCAAGGAGGCAGCATCATGACAAACAGCCTGGTCATACCAGCTGATGAGGAAAAATGCCCTGAGGCCTCAAGCCACACAATTAGTCTGGTGTACGGAAAAGTTCCAGATGGGAATTGCCAAAAGACCTGGTTCAAACTGCATTCATTGAAAACCTAGCCTCTCTGGGCGGCTACATCACAGTACTGTTTATAAAAGTTGGGTTGGTCATTATTGTTGTTACTGTGATGATAATTCATCTTTTCCTTTACAACAGCCATTCAGTCCCTCTATTAACCCACGCCCTTCAGACTGCCCTTTTGTGACTCCTTTTCCCTATTCAGAATGTTCCTGAATGATGACACTGAGCTAGATTTTACGCAGATACATTTCCTTAGGAAAAGTAGAAAGGAGAGAGGCAGGAACACTGAGTATGATTTGACCCATACCTCATACCTGCCAAGCATGGCCCTGCCTGGTTCTCTAGGCTGGGGCTGAGTGGATCCAATCAGGCCATAGAGTGGCCCAGTGTTTTCCCTCAGGTGGGAAGAGGGAGATTCAGGGAATCATTCTGCAGTCCAGAGGCTGTTTCTGTGATGCACATGGTCAGCTCTTTATGACAATCAGACGCGTGAGTACGGATCTTCAAAAATCCATTCAGCCACACAAAAGGAGTAAGAAAAGAAAGGGTAAGAACAGGAGCAAAGATTAAAAAAAAGAGAGAGAGAAGTGAAGGGAAGCCCCCATCCTCGCCAGGCCTGCCTTATCCAAATGCAGCAAGAATCCTGCTAAGTCAGTCTAATGAGAACACGCCCCCTCTGATATCTGACCACTTGGGCCTGCCTTCAGCAAGAACCCTGTTAAGTTGGTTTAGCCAGAATCCCCTTATCCTTGATGTCTCCTCTTAGTGATTTTCCATCCACTGACCCCCTCACCCTGCTCGTTAGCTGTAAATCCCCAGCTGTCTTTGCTGAACCTTCTCTCTCTCCCTTATTGCAATAGTCCTGCATAAGGTCCTCCTCACAAGTGTCAGAACATTTTTAACACAGGCCATACCCTCCAGAGGCACCCTGGGGGCAAGGGAAAAGAAGTACTTAGGGGGAGTGGGTGATGGGGTGAGCCTGGAGAGATCAGACCCCTGTGGGGCTACGTGTTCAGGGCTAACTCAGCCCTGGGGAGCTTAGGCCTCTTGCCTGAGGTAAACGGGGAAGTGGGGCAGGATGAGTTTAGTCCTAATGGCTTCTCAGGGGAAGGGAGATAATCCATTCTAGCTAAAAGGCCCTCCAGAGGATCACTTTCTTAGGCATTTTGCAGCAGGGATATGGGGGTATTGAGGCTTGAGGACGGACAGACACACTGACTGTCCGTGTAGGACCCTTCATAGCTGCAATGAGTCGTGTCACAGCTGGTAGAAGTTGGTCCTACTAGGGAAACAGAGTTCAGAAGCCTCTCATGGATCCAGGAGCTCCTGTGCAGACCGCAGAGGGAGGTGTCACAGCCCTTCACAGGAAAGAATCTAAACACTGGCTATGAAACGCCAAGCTTTCTAAAACACCTCGAGGACCTTCTCATTGGCCCCATGTCCTAACACACGTAATGTCCTGTGCAGGCCTGTTCGGCCACCTCCATGGCTCTCTGTTTCCAGCTATGCCACATCCACAGACTTGAACTTCCTCACCCAAATCAGTCTGTCAGGTTATTCCTCCCCCTTCCCCAGAAAAAGACTATTTGCTCACTAAGAGGGAATTTGGCCCAGCAATAAAATACCAGACTTTCCTCCCACGGCCTTCCGCAGCCTCAAAGAGCAGTGCAGGTGGCTTATGTCTGTCTGGCCTCTCATGGCGTGTCCAGTACCCAGTACAATGATTAACATACACGGGACATTCACAAACGGTTACTGGATAAATATAAGAATGAGCAAACTTTCCTAGGAGAGGGGGAGTCTGCTCAACTGCAGAGTCTAAAACAGAAAGATCATAAAGTCGTTGCATTTCTTTTCTCAGTCCCAATTTCAAAAAGAGATCCATAGAGACGGATAATGGGTGAGAAAGCCCTGTGGTCCTCTCATGTCCAGAATAGGCATTTTTTTTTTTTAACTCTGTTAGGTCAGATCAGACTCAAGTGACTAAGTACTCTGAAAATGTCATTATTTTGTCCTTTCCTGGCTTAACGGGAAAAAAAAGCCTTCATCACGGGTGACCGGGGTAAAGGATTCAATCTGGTCATATGATTCATTTGCGGAGTCAAAATAGCTTTGGTCTAGTGCAATTAAACCAAAGGCCTAAAGCCCACCAGTTAAGGGCAAAGGCATTATTTGTCTTCCTGGAGATAGTAGCCTTTGTTGGCCATGAACTAATGATGAACGTCATTAGATTACTCATCCTGAGGTCCTTTTCTTATTTTTCAAGTAGGCTGTAAGCGTCAACGTGTTTTGGCTGACCATAAGGAGATGCATTTTCCATCCAAAAACACTGTCTCTTTGGAATTTCTGCTGTTTTCTAGGAAGAGAATGTATCAAAAGTTATGGTTTTCTGCAGGGTTCATTAACTAGTTCTAAATGGAAGCCAAAAAAAGCATGAAGTGTGTGTGTGTGTGTGTGTCTGTGTCTATAGGAAGTGTGCTTTCCTCTGATTCACTGGTGGGCCAGCCACTTTGAAGGACAAGGTTGCTGTGTAGAGCCCTAAGCCATCCAGAATCTGACTGCCTGGGTTGACCCTAAGTTCTGCCATTTCCTATGTGAACATCAGCAAGTTACTTGCTCTCTCTGTACCTGTTTGCTCTTTGTAAAATGGAGATGATAACAGGACCTTATGCTAGGTATCAGGAAAACAACACTGAGTAAGACACAAAAAGACAAACATTTCCTGAGCACTTCCCTTCTGCCGGCTGCTCTCATGCTGAATGGGGGTGGGGAAGGGAAATTGCCCAGATGACTATAACCCAGTGTCTTATAGTACAGGCTCCAAGAGGCCCCTTGCAGAGACTAAAGGAGAGGTCAGTGCAGGTGGAGAGATTTCCTTCATCCCTTCAAAGAGTCGAAAAGGAACTCTGAGGAAGGGCAGTTGGCTGGTTTACATCCCACAGTGGTCCAGGGTAAGTGACACCAGTCCTGCTTGGCCTTAATGAATACAAGTAACTTCTCCAACCCTGTCATTTCCCTTACTGCTTGGCTGTTTCCTCAGGGTGATTAGGCGAGGAATCTGCCCTCGGCAAGCCTACCTTCCAGCCTACTCTCCACCTCATAGTCAGGCCCCTGCTCTGTGGGGATGGCCTGTGATGGGCCACCTGGGTCATGACTGGGTACATCTTTCTAAAGAAGAAGGAAGACACTTGGCCACAGGCCCAAAGCTATGTTCTTCCACCAGTTTTTTTCCCAATAACTGGATATCTTTATCTCTATCTCTCTGATTCCCACGTCTACAGTTCAGTGGGTACCAAGTTCAAAAGAGGAAGAAAGATGTGATTTACTCACTCCTTAAAACCTGAATGAAATGTTTCATGAATGAACAAATCAATTACTGAGATTGAGTCCCAGGCTTTGAGAAATTCCCAATCAAATAAGGGCAATGAGAGTAAGAAGGGAGACGGTTTAATGAAAGGTTAGAAGAAACACTGGGAGTTTCATGAATGATGTCTTTGAATTAAACAGGGAGAGTTGTATGTACAAGACAGTGACTAAATGAACTTGAAGCCAGTGGGGAATGAAGGTGGGAATGTAAGGAGAGGAGAGCACAACTAACAAGAGGGGAAGCCATTTTGTTGCTTAGAACAGAAAAAATATATATATATTAAGAAAAAGAAATAGTGTGCAGACAAAACGAGGATGCAGATTTTTAATAAAGATGAAATGATCACAGACCCTCAGGGCACTGAGACTTCTCCATGCCAGCGTCCCTGCCTGCTGCCGAGTATGAGGGCAAGAATGGAGTCACCCAGAACTGTGGATATCTCCGGAAGGCAGGTTCAGCCCCCCACACGGAGCCAAGCTGCAATGGCGGCACTGCGGAGGTGGGGGTGTGCAGTAGAATGCCCCGGGCCTGGAACCCACAACTCAGGTGCACGGCTGACTTTCCATTCACAAGTTCAAAGGCCTCTCTAGGTCTTGATTTCATCCTGGGATAATCAAATATACCTCTCGGGAGTATTGTGAAGATCCAATGATTTTGTTTGTAACAAGGTTGCATACATGGTAAAGTGTGTTAGAAATTTAAACTGAATATCAGATCCCCTTCTCTGGTGATTGCCGGTGTGTCTCCTCAGAATTGCTCTTCTGTTTCTCTCTTTTCCTCTACTGGCCTTTGGATTTGTCCACAAGGCAGGCACAAACTTTGAAACTTTGAGACTACATTTGGCCTGGGACTGACTTCCAGGGAAGTGTCATCACCTCTCCAATGAACAGCCACAGAGACACCCCTTTGCTAGAGCAAGAAAAGGGAAGGAGCTGGGACTCCGATTTTGCAAAACTGCATTAACATAAATGCAACCAATAAGCTCTTTGGAGAAAAGGAAAAGGTGTCCCTAAGATTATATGAAGTTACATCTTAAAGTAATCTTAGGATATAGAGACCGAAAGTCTGGTATGTACCACACACACACACACACACAGACACACACACACACAGACACACACACACACACACACACACACACACCTACCGTACTCCCCCTCTTTACGGAGCTAATTTTCTCACATATGGAAGCGGATAGTCTCTCTCACAGTGGTGGGATACAATCGTGTCTGTTAAAGAAAATCCTTCTCAACAATAAATGGAAAAATGTTTTTTTCTGATCCTTGAATTCTAAAGCAGTGTTAGCCAACTTCTAAATTAGTTGGTCTCAAATCCTGCTTTCTTTTATTCAATTAAAACACAAAAATAACCTTTGCCTTTCATATGCTTGTCTTTCACCTGGCTCAACTTTCAAATTACTAGGGACTTAAACTGGCAAGTCTCCATTCCCAATAGTTGCCAGCAAAGCAGGAGCAACTGGCATTTCTCAATGTCACAGTCCCCAGGCGTCCAGGAAGAGCCACAGCTCCAGGGACTCCAGAGAGGCAGGAAGGATTCAGACGCGGCCTGTTGCTCAGGCCACTTTGATCTGTCTTCCCTCCCAGAGCAGCAGCCTGCTCTGGCACATTTCTCTTTGCATAGCTCAAAATCCACCCACTGGGGGAAAAAAAAAAAGTTTCTTTGCTCCAAGAGTTCAGAAATTCACTTTAAACTAAAAGGAAACACCTAAGGCCATGACTCATGCATTTCTTTGGTGACTTTTCTGCCATGTTTGGCCCTGCTGTTCCCTCTGCTGGTTTCCATGACACCCACTCTGTTTCTCCTCCCATCCACCCTTCTCTCCCTGCTACTCCTTTTCCATTTTCTGTAGTGGGTCTTCCTCCTTTGGGTGCCCTTTCTTTTGGTATTCCTCGGCTTTCCATTCCAGGGCACGTCCTTTCCAAATCGTCCTAAAATCACTGAGGAGTTGGCAACGTCTGTGTACCTAACTTCCAGGGAGGCTGGGAAATAGGGTTTCATCTTCCCAGCAGCCATGAGCCCAGCTAGAATCCAGGAGTTCCTTTACTAAGAAAAATAGAATGACGTTAGTTGTGCTGCATGAGAGCTAAAGGGAAGATGAAGGGACTTCGAAGGCAAATTTCCCCGTGATATTGCCCAGCCCTTGTCCTGATAATGGAACTGTCCCATGAAATGCTTCCGACTCCCAGATGCCCTGACCTCCTTCCCACAGCCACCATACGTGAGCTCCATGTGCTCTGCACTACTTGGGCAAATAGCCCTCCATTCCTGCCCTTCTGCTCTGTAAAGACATCGCTCCCACACGATGGAAGCCACCTGAGGGATGCAAGGACTCCACGTTACTTATCTTCGCTCGCTCCCTCTGGTAGGTCAGCACCCTACTCATCACAGGCTTGAAGGATAATTGTTTGAATTGGATTGAAATCAAGCAAACTGAGTCACATGGAATCCAAATAGAATGTGGACATTCCCAGTACAAAGAGAACGGCCTGGGTCAGCCCAGGAAACTAGCTTCCAGGAATAGCAAGGTCCAGCCATCAGTAAATATTTGCCATCAATGGGTCTGCCCAGGACCAAGTCAAATCATCTCCCAGATGTCCCATAAGGATCGTGGGGACAGAAAGCTGCCACTCCATAGAGCTGCTCCCCAGACAACCCTCACCTGTGCTATGAATCTCCCTCCATGCAAATTGAATTTCTCCAGGCCAGGAACCCTAACAGACATAGAAATACCTGCCTAAGACATAGCACAGACTCCACAAGTGGGCCATGGGGAATGTAGGACATTTCAGGGACATCTCAGGGACCTTCTGGGTCACTTTGTTCTTGAGACTGTCTTATTCTTATTAAGCAGTTGCAATAAGAACCAGCCTCCTGGATATCTGGACTACCTGTCAGGGAATTTTCGGTGAAAGGTCATAAAGCACACAGGTGTCTTCAGCCATGAAGGCCATTCTGTGGTGCCACCTATGACAAGGGAATAGTCAAAACCTCTCTCCTCTACTGCACAAAGGTGAGCAGTGCTAGACCCTAGAGGTCACCTCAAGCATCACCAATTTTATTGTTTTCCCACTCTGAGCAGACAGAGTCAGTGAATAGTCCAGAGTGAAATAACAGGGGACCAGAGGATGAGAATAGAATGTGGACATTTTGGCCCACAGGGGGCCAAGATACGTGACATAAAGGCACAGCTCGGGGCAATCAGGTATTCCCTGTGGAACACAACCAACGCTGGACTCTCACTAGCTGACTTCCTGTCACCAGGAAAAACAGGGCAAGATACAGCATGCCCAGAGCAATTACCGAAGTCATTGGTATACTCAGAGGCCCTTGAAATTGACTGTCTCTGCCAAATCCAGAAGTAAATTTTTTCCTGCGGTAATATTCTGCTACTGTTTATTGAATGTCCACCAATACCAGACACTGTCGTATGCATGTCACATACATGAGTTCAGTGACCCACCCAACTACATGGAACAGGAATAGTGAGTGGCCCCCTTTACAGAAGAAGGATCCAAGCTCAGAGAATTTACAACTATTAATACATAGCCATTAAGTGATCAAGTCTTATTTCCATTTTAATGATACCTTACATTTCCTTTTAATTTCCAAGGAAATGAAAGCTTTGTTTACGATAGAGCAGGATTTCTCAACCTCAGCACTGCTGACATTTGGTCAGATCATTCTTACTGCGTGAGGCTGTCCTCTGTCTTGTAGAATTAGCAGCATCCCGGGTCCTCCACCTACTGGACGCCAGGAGAACTACCACTCAGTCGTAACAACCAAAAATGTCTGCAGACATTGCCACGTGTGTCCTCTGGGGAACAAACTGCCCCAGGGCGAGGCCCACTGCTATACACTGACTTTTAAATGCCTTCCAAACATAGTTTGGGGAATTCATACTGAGACTAGTTTCACTAAAGGAGAGACTCAAGAAAATGTGACTTGTGAAAGTTTGGAGTTAAGGACATAGTGCCCAATAGGGAACGTTGTCCTGCACTGGATTTTATTTATAGATGAGGCTGTGGGTCCCGTCTCTGTGATCTGGCTGGGCTGCTGCCAAAGGAGAGAGAGGAGGAGGCGGGAAGGACCTTTCTAGACCCTTCTGGCTCCAGGAGTTGAAGATTAATGAGTGAAAAGCTGAGAACAGCCCACATGGTTAAGTAGCCAGAATGGTATTTCTCTATCTTAAGGAGTCCAAAAAGGAAGAACAAAGGGAGACAAGAGGAAAACAAGAAGCAAAAGGGAGCTCAGTGAGAACATTCATCACGAATCCAATGGCGGAGCCCAGTTGGAAGGAGTCGGCAGAGGTGAGATAGACAAATGAGAGCACATGGGAGGCCGCATGGCGAACGACGAGGTGGCCATTACCCAGAGTGCTCAGGACAAGCGAGGGTGTAGTTCCATTAAACACCCCGCAAGTATCAGAGAGCAGAGTCCAGGACGGGCCTGTTTCGCACATTTTGAAACTCCAGCCAAATGTCCAGAGTCCCTTGCTTTGTGTGGATTTGGCATAACCTAAACGATAAAGAGCCAAGTCCCTTTTTGTCTCTGCCTCAGTACATATCAAGGGAAACCCAGGCCATCTGTTTCTGCCTTGTCGACAACATTGCTTGAGGAAGATACAGTTGCCATCCAGATAATTGCATGAACACGTTAATGTGCCAATGAAAGATTTTTAGGTCCTTTTTATTTTATTTTTTTTTCTTTAAACAAAAGAGTCTGGTTTCTTTGGGAGAAAGCAATCCAAGTAATCAGAGATAAACCAGATAGATTCCAAGCCTGGCAAAGGCCTTCTCTAATCTTCTGAACATCTCACATGAAGGAAATGGGGTGGAACAGTGCTGGAGTGCAAGGTCAGTGCCTCGGCCACGTGCCACCATCTGTCCCACTGAGCAATGTAGGTGGAGCATGGCAGATTAGTTCCACATTCATTTTACTGATCATTTCACCTCTCTGGAAGGAGAGGCAGCAACAATGGAAATTGTACTCCAAAGGAAAAAACAGATGCAGAATGTCAAAGTAGTAAGTTGGAAAAAATAAACCATATCACCTGAGAGTTCAAAACAGCAAAATACAGTAAAGCCAGGCATGAACTACTCCTCCCCAGCCCCCATTAGACTATACGGCAGCAAACAACCTGGTTCGTTGCTTTTCCTTTCATATAGACACAAGTATAATAGAGCATAAAGAGGTCTAGACTAGGAAAACTTGAACTTCCATCCTCATTCTCTATTTCGCAGTTGAATGACCTACACATCTAGCTAATTTTACTTCTTCATCCATAAAATGCAAATAATTCCAAGAATAGCACAAAATTAGGCAATATTTGTTAAATTTGATAAACGAAAAACGTAACAGGGTAGTGTTCACCTGTAAAAACTAGAACCCAGAATTAACCAACATTTACAAAAATAAATGTTGAGAGATTATGTTATGAAATGTTAATAAACACAAAAAGGAAATTCATAATACTCTACCCTATTTTCCTTTTAATTATTCCACCAAAAACAATAATCTCAAATAGGAAAGGATAGAACAATCAATTTAAGACTAAAGGAGACTTCTGTTCGATAATGTAGCCAAATGGATACCATTTAAAACCTCCTGGTATCGAATTTTGAATGAAATAGCATGGTTGCACTTGAAAGAAAATAAGAAAACAGATGAGGAATTGGTTTGACTGTTGGTTGCTTGGTTGGTTGGTAGATTTAAGAAAAAGAGTTTGGAAAGCAGAGTGGCAAACTAAAGCTAAAGCTATGGCTGCCCTAGAAACATTTGCAATTTCAGCATTCTGACAGTCTCCCAGAGTCACCGTATGTGAGATTAGGCTACGTGAGGGTGATGTGTTAGGATATGGGCCCTTCTCCCAATAAAACCACCACCCTCTAAGGGCTACATCCTCAGTAATGGGGACATTAGGAAAGGTCCCATCAGCAAAGGAAGACAACAAGGAAACTTCTCAGTCTTAGACTGAAACCTAGGTGGGGAGAAAAAAAAATTTTTTCCTGAAAAGTTTCCACAGGTCTCACTCCATATGCATCTGAGTAGCATGTTGTGCTCCTGGTGTGATGTCCAGCAAACCCCAAGGAAAAAAATTAATCTAAGGTGACTGAAAGTTGGTGATATCTTGGGGTATCCAGCAGAAGTCGACACAAATTTTCTCTTCAAGGATATACCCTAAAAATAGACATTACAAAGATCCCACAAATAGAGACACCAAAATAAACTCATGATCCAAAACTAAAAGTTTCATGTAAACATGCTACTGTGAATAAAAAGTAGCAGAATTAAACCTCCATGAACTTTGGTTCTTTGAAATGATCAGATATACAATTTAATCAAGATGGAGACTAGGGTAAGGAAAGTGAGGCATGTGTCTCAGGTGAAAAAATTAAGGATGTATCAGAAAGCCCAGTAATCCAGATAAATAATATTTTAATGCAATATTACAATCAAAATTAAAATATTTTAAATCAAAATTGAAGTCAAAAAACCATGAGGAATAATATATCCAAAATTTAAATAAAGACAATCCCACAGTGCTGTGTCAAGCCATAGTATAGCCTAAAGCAAAAGGAAAAATGTGTGCACCTGTGTGCATTTTTAATGATAAGCTTTTTTCTCAGAACATCAAAGTAGTTGAAAAAATATTGAAAAATAGGTATGTTAAAACTCACATTATTTTAAGTTCAAATTTTTTATGTATGCCAAAAATGTTTATTATAATTCTACTTTTGTGACTTTAATGGAAAAAAATCTCATCAATATTTTTATTAAAATCATTTACTATTAAAAACAATATGTAAAAGCATGTATCTTGGGGCACACGTATGAGAAAGAAACAATATAATAATAAAAAGCCAAATTTGCCAAAGAAACAAAACTTAGAAATGAAAATCCATAATTATTTAAATTAAAAACTTAGCAGTTGGCTTAACAGCAGGCTAGACCAATTAAAGAGAGAATCAGTAAACCAGAAGATGAATGTGAAGATATTACCCAGCATGTGGAACAGAGAGATGGAAAGATAGCAAACATGAAATTAGGATTAAGGCATGGATAGAATGAGAAAGTCTAACTATCTCACCCTAAGAGATTTTATATGTTTAGAGACAATATCATATACTTATACTATTATATTAAATATTAATATAATATACAATATTTGAAGAGATAATGGCTAAGGGAATTTAGAATTGATGAAAGATCGTAATCCTTAGATTCACAAAATCACAGATATCTTTGTCCTCAGGTCCAACTTTCTGTTTGGCTTACTCTGCTTCCATCTCATTTACCTCCTAGCTGTTCCTCAGATGGGCCAGGCCTGCTCCCAACTTGGGCCCTTTGTACTAATAATTCCATCATCTGGAGCTCTCCCGATTTCCCGCATCCCTCACCCCCTAGTAACTACCATTCTACTCTATTTCTATGAGGTCAGCTCTTTTAGATTCTACATATAAGTGATGTGAACCTAGTCTCTGCCTTTTTCTGTCTGGTTCATTTCACTTAGCATAATGCCCCCAAAGTCCATCTATGATGTTGCAAAAGGCAGGATTTCCATCCTTTTTACGACTAAATAACATTCGTGTGTGTGTGTGTGTGTGTGTGTGTGTGTGTGTGTGTGTGTGTGTCTCACATCTTCTTTATCCGTTTATCCATGGATGGACACTCAGGTTGTTTGCATGTCTTGGCTACTGTGAATAATACAGCCCTATGAGAGACCTGTACCAGTGGACCTAACTAAGCCATGCCCAGGTTTCTGACCCATGGAAACTCTGAAATAATAAATGTCTATTGTTTTAAGCCACTAAGTTTGGGGGTTATAGAGACATTGAAGTGAAATGATGTCAAATAAGCCCTTGCATATTTCCATCCGGACTTTGGAGGAGCAGCTTGGACTGGAGACATAAATGTGGGGGTCTGTTGAGATTCAAAGCCCTGAGACTGCACAAGAGTACGTGGGAGTGACTCTAGGGAGAGAAGGGGATAAGCATTAAGGACTAAACCCTGAAGGACTCCAACTCCAACATTAAGAGGTCAAGAAGAAGAGGAAAATCCAGCTCCAACAACGCTGTGAAGAGATAACTAACGAGGTTGGAAATGGACCAGGAGAGTTTGGTATGCTGGAAGCCAGGTGAAAGGAGTGCACTGGGGGAAATGACCAGGGGTGTCATATGCTCCTGCTTGTCAAGTAAAAAGAAGACCGATAACTGACCATTGGATTTAACATAGGGTTGGACGGATACTGGCAAAAACCTGATTGGAGTGGGTTGAAGAAAATGCGAGAAGAGGAATTTGAGATGCGGAATGTAGACTTTGCATTTGGGGTCTTTAGAGAAATTTGTTGCAAAGGGGAGCAAACTTTAGGGAAGTAATTGGTAGGAGAAGTGAGATCAAGAGAAATCTGGTTTTTCTTGTTGTTTGTTTGTTTGTTTGTTTGTTTGTTTGTTTAATGGGAGAAATAACAGCATGTTTGTATTCAGAAGAGGAGGGAAAGTTGACAATGTAGAAGAGGAAGAGGAGAATTGCTAAAGCAATGCCCTTGAGTGTGGAGGGAGGGTGGGCTTTCATCAGCTTTAGACAGAACCATGCAAAGGACCCAGGTGGTAGGAAACAGAAGTACAGAGGCAGATACTGGTAGGCAGGGGGAATGTGGAGGTAAAAGTCTGCCAGCATTTTCTTCTAACGCCTTCCATTTCTTAGTAAAGCGGGAATCAAGGTCAGCAGGTGAGAGTGAGGATGGAGGAGGAAGTATGGGAGGTTTGAAATGGTGAAATGGTCATCTAGGAAAGTGCACGAGTAAATGGACCAGGGAAATATGTTGTAATACTGATACTGGGCAGCATTAAGTTCTCCTTTGAAGTTCATGGCCATGAATTTAAAGTCAAATCAGGCATCAAGGTTGTGATTTTCTCCAGCAACATTCAACTGGACAGGTATAGTCACAGAGGTGATGGAGAGAGAGATTTAACCAGGGTCGAGTTTTCACTAAAACCATCAAGTGGGAAGGGGCAAGGCAATAGCAGGTACAGGAGTGATTTAAGGAATGATCACAGAACTTAAGCTGGGTAAAGAGGGGAGAGAGAATATCAAAAGGATGAGGGGTAGTGAAAAGAAAGTAAGATCAATTTGTTGGAGGTCCTCTCGGGGGTGGGGAGATCAAAAGACAAGAGGGTGTTAAACATTGAGATACGTGAAGCTGAGGTTGCGGAGCATAGCCATTGGGTGTTTAATGAGAAGCATCCTACAGTATTTGCAGAGCTGAGCTGTATTATGGAAATAGACATTTTCTGTGTTATGCTAGGAGCCGTGTTTGGAAATTACACGAAGGAAACTTTCAGGTCAAGAGAGGTGTGCTACAAAAGGAGAGACGGAACAAAGGTGCCTATAAAAGTAGTGAGATTTCTAGAATTGTTCAAGCAGAATTTGGAAAACCAACCTCTTATGAGAGACATAATTCTTACAGCAAATAGACCATATTAGAAACCACGCACGGGTCATCCTCCTTAAAGGTTCCTTTGGCCTAAAAACAGTTTGCCTTATTGTAAGCTGCACAGAGGGAAGTTTACAATAATGTGGCCGAATTTGCTGGTGGCAGAGGGCGAGGGGTGCCCTCCCTGCTCAAGGTCCCTTACATCTCTGTGGTGATAAAGTCCCAGAAGTCCTGCAAGCAGCTTCCTAAGCAGTTTTTACAAGTCACCTCTCCGAGGAGCTGCATTAAGCAATGGAAGGTAAAGACCCAGTGTCAAACCCATACGCATCAGATGGGTCTCTGTGGCTTCCTTGCAGTGTGCTGCAGCCAGCGTGCTCTCCTGGCTTCTCCTCACTTCTTCCACACACCCTTTCATGGTCCCCATTCACCACCAAGAAGGCCTGCCAGGTCTCAGTGCCCCACCCCACACCTTCAAGTCAACTCAAACCAAACCCGCCCTGACACTGCACCAGACCCCTCTCGGCCAGCCGTCTGCCAGCCCAGAGTCCTCTCCCCTTTCCCCCCACCCCACACCTGCACCAAACTCTTGTCATAACACATTTGACACATGCTTGGTGAAGGAGAAACGTTTCTCTCCAGCTTCTCATATTCCTAAGGGATTTCCACGCAAAAGCCCTCTCCCCAAGTGAAGGATTATTAGAAGACACCATTCCAAACTCTGTCTCTAATGACTCATCTCTGGGAGAAGAAGAGTGACCATCTGATTGGGTGAAACCCAACAACCAATGACCCATGTTTTACTAGGAAACCTATTACCTGTGTCTCAAAATCAGGAACCCGGCGAATTGTTCTTGTTGCTTTTCACTTCCTGTGGCCAGTGACAGTTCCTCTGCCATTTCCCATCCCCATGAAGTGTACACACATGGGAACAGTCCCCTCTTCTCTGTGGTCCTACATGTTTAGGACCCTTGTATAGGCCCAGTCATTCTGGGGTGGGAGAGTCCCCACCATGCCCTCAGATCTAATTCAAATGTCCCAATTCAATTTTTTAGAAGCAACACTTGGGGTTATTACCCAGAGTGATGAATCAGTCCCTCATTTCCCATTTCAGTAACGCTGCTTTAATGGTTTCTCTAGGACACTGGAGGAGGAGAGTGTCAACTCAATCCTCCCACCCTTAGCCTTTGTTCTCAAGTACCGATATCTTATTCCTGCACAAATGCTTTGCTTCCAAACAAGACGTTACGATCTTTGAAGGCAGGAATCTCTTACGCCTCTTTATACCCCCTCTAGCAAAACCACAGTGTCCTACCGTGACTGATGCTCAATGACGACTCTTTCACAATATCATCCAGAAGCCAATGGAAGCCCGTGAATCACAGCTATGCCCTTGTAGCTGCCGCCAGCTCCCCGAAGCAAGTTTCGCTATCAAATAAGGGCATCGCAGTGGCTGAGTAAAAAATGAGACCTGAGAGACCTATCTGAATTTCCAGTGTGTTCCATTTGTTTTTTCCAGTGGCACAGGCGAAGAAATTTCTCATCCCCTATCTGTGGATCTTAACAGTTCAGAAACAATATAGATTTTATCTCTGGTCTGTCCATTTAATTGAACATAAAAAGCAAGGTCACTGCAGCCATTTGGTCCCGTGCCTTGAGAACCACCACGTCCACTCAGAGAGACTGTTTAGCTCCCCTGTCGCCTACTGCTTAGAAACAAGACAAATGGCTTTCACGGTCTTCAGTCTTCTCATTAGGGCTGGAGTTTGTGACAGCCCTACAATGATTATGAGAAAGACACGTCTGCATGGTTCTTCCAAATAAGACTTAAGACAGCGAGAGCACAGCAAATGTTATTTCCTTCCCCCTGTGACACATAAAACTATTTTCAAGGAGAGAGGAAAGAAAACAAAATACATTCTGGTCGTATTTTGCTTGACTTCTTTTGCTTTGTAATAAGCCCATTTTTGCTCCCAATCCCTAGCATTACATAGAGGAAGGGTATTTACATAGAAGGAAGAAGCAAGACTACTTTGAACGGGAACACAAATGGACTGCGGTTAAATGTATTCATTGTCCAAGCCTGCCCAATGCACGTTTACCTTGGGCTCACCTGTAGGTAGTTCTTCCCGGAGGAGCCCAGACATCTAACAAACACTGGCAGCTCCCATGTAAATGTGAACAGCTTCAACCAGCCAATAAGATGCTCTGACCCACTTCTTCCTTAACTCTGGAGAGCATGCGTACACTAACTGGATAACAGGTGAGCTGATTCATTGACTATCAATGCTCTGACTCACTTTTCCTCCTTAAGGCACCGATGACAGGAAAACGGGCCTCCTGACTTATACGTGCTTAGATTCACCCAGCGCCTCCAGAGAGGTCCATAAGCCAACACAGGCAAACGTGTGAGGCCATTTCCAGTAGCCATGGGTTTCCCTGGGCTACACGGCCTCCTAGACTAGAACCCCAAAATCAATGGCTGTCATTCATTAGCAATTATCGAGCAGCTACTTTGTCAGGCTCCCTGACAAGGTCTGAGAAGCTGAGATTCAGGAGAAGTCTTGAGCCTCAGTGAAGACACCAACGAGGGGGAAAGACAGAAGTAAGCATTCTAGAATCAGTATAAGGAGAGATATGAAAGAGCGAAGCAATGCAACAATCTGATGACATGTGGCACAGTTTTTGAGAGGGATTCTGACAAAAAAGAAAAGTTTGAAGACTACTAGAGTTCCCAAGGATGTTAGGAGTCTAACAGTGACATGATCCAGCTCCCTTCTGCTTCCTTCCTGGGGCAGGTGGGAAAATAAAAGCAGGGAAGTAACGTGATTTTCCAAGACACACATAGGGAACACCCGCCAGCACCCCTGAGCCATGCCACCGTGCCACCCCCAGCACTGCTCCTGCCCTGTGACCCCCTAGGCCAGCCCCATTCTCCCAGAATCCATTTCCTGCACCATGAACTCAGGACAGAATCCAAGCCTCTCCGACTTCATAGCGGCTCAGGGATTTATCTTCAAAGTCCATCACAGAATCCAGTGTATTCTGTGCAGTGTATTCACTGCACAACATTTTGTACCACCTGCCATGCACGGCTCTGCTAAGGACTTAGATGCGTAGCTTCTTCCTTAATCCTCACATCCACTCTATGAGAGGCCTCATCCTTACCTCAGTTTTACTGACAAGGAAATACAGTGCTCTGGTTGCTGCGCAACAAGCCACCCCAAGGCCTAGTAGCTAAAACACTTTATTATTACCCCTCAGGGTTATGGGGCTTAGCTGACAGTTCTCCATTGGGGTCTTTCCTGCAGTTGCAGTTGGATGCCAGCGGGGGCCACAGGTCATCTGACAGCTCGACTGGGCCAGACATCCAAGATGGCTTTTTACACACATGCCTGGTGCTTCAGGATGCCGCCGTGTGGCCTCTGCCTCCAGTGGGATCCTCAGACTTCTTACATGGCAACTCGGGGCCCCAAAGACCAAGGCAAAAGCTGCTCCTCCCCTTGAAGGCTAGACCTGGTACTGGCTCAGAATCACTTTTCATAGATGCTATTGGTCAAAGCCATCTCAGACCAGCCGAGATTCAAGAAAAGAAACAGACCCCATCCTGGGATAGGAAAGTGTGCAAGAATTTGGGGTGATCTTTCATCTGCCTCAGAGAGGTGAAGCAACTTACCCACGGTCACATAGCAAATAAGAGCCCAAGAGGGAACTCAATCCAGTTTAGTCTGACTCTACAGCCCACGCTCTTACTTAACAATTCTAGATTCTTCCCAGTGAAGGGCACTTGCACTAGCCTCCAGCGTGGAGCAGAAGAGGCAGGCTGCCTACCGGCACAGGATCAAGTCATCACTAAGGACCTTGGCCCGTTGCGAAGTCCTAGTGCAGCTACTAGCCCCTCGGGCATAGTGGGCTCAGGGACCAAAGGCCCCGCTCCTCAGTCCCACAATGCCTCTGTCCCTGGCACAGAGAGTCTGGCCTTGTAAAATAGATCCAAAAGTAACCCAGATCTCTTCTTTCAATTCTTGACTCTGCCAGGGGAGAGACAGATGGCAACTCAAAGGAAACTCAAATTATGAAACCAGGTTGCAAGTCAGGCCAAGTACAGAAAGCCCCTGAGGGCCTTACCTGACCAGCATTTGGGTAGAAGTGAGCTGCATTGGGTTCTGGGGTCCCTCATGGGGATCTCCAGGGAAAACTGTGTTACCCAGAGACTGGTAAGCAGTAACGATCACACTGGCTGTGGTCTTAAGGGTTTTGTTAGTAGAGAATTGGGGAGGTGAAGGGGTAGGGTTGCAGGGAAATCGAGCCAGGAGATTTTATCACTGAAAGAAGAGGGGCTAGATAGGGGTTGCACAGGGGTTACACAGGGCAAAGGAGGGAGGGTGTTGAGGGAAGGCGACTTAGACCCCCAACTAGTCCCAAGAGGAAAGGTCCAAGAAGAGGAAGGGAAAAGTAGATTCTATGTAAGCCTCTCCTTGTGCCAGCTCCAGGGCAACTGATTCTAAGTCACTGGCACCAGCCAGCTGCCTTCACATCCTGCCCATGAGTGGGAAACACCTTCCCTCCCCTGCAGCCATCACCCTCATTCCCCTTATCTCTCTAGAGCCAGCATCTTGGTCGCTTCTTTTCATTAATCATTCATCAGCCAGCCCTGGTCTGCGGGAAAGCCATTTCCTTCTGTTAGAACCCTGTCTGACCACGGCCATTACTGGAAGCGCACAAATTGCCACACACATTTTCATTTGCTCAAGGCAGTTGCTTTTATGAGCAGTGGTGAGAACAAAATTCCATGACGTCAAAGTTAATTCCTCTGCAGCATATCAATAGTCGCTGCTCGGAGGCAATGCATCCGCAGGCTGCAATCAGGAGCTTAGAGAGCTGACGGAATTGGAGCCGAATGATGCATTCACTGTTAGAATCGCAGTAATGACCCGTCCCTCCATTTACCTGGGGTCGCCGCGTCTGGATGAAGCCCAAAATGTGTCACTACCTACCTACGCCTCCCTCATCCATCAGCTAAAGTAGAGTACCATTCGGTCATCCCAGCAGGTGTTCTCATGCCTCCACCTGAGACCACAGAAATGTGGCCTGAGGGACAACTCACACGAAGCTAATCAGCTCTGACTCACCTTCCTCTGGCCTGTAAATCTGGTCTCCCAGGAATTCCATTTGACTGGGGCTTTCACAGCTGCTTCCCACAGGCAGAGGCAGCTGGCAGGGTCCCCCCCATGGGAACCATTATGGCCACAAAGCCCTGAGGGGGACAAGGCAGGTGTGGATTCCCGTCAGCTAATGCCCTCCCAGGCGTCTTTGGGCTGTTCCCATAGCAATGCGGGCATCCTCACAAATGCTTGGGGCTGCTGTGGGACTGGCATCAGGAGCATCGTGACAGAGCACACACGCCTTAGAGAATGAGGAGCCCAGGACTGCCCTGGAGTCCAGCAGTTCAGGGTGGGTGTGGAGATGCCGTGGAGAAAGGAGAGTGATGAGCTGATCGCCCTCATGGGTGGCGTGACGAGGTGTTGGAGGAGATGCTTTCATAACGTTATAACATCGGGGACTCCAAGAAAGTGTCCCTCGTCCCCCCAAACTAATAAGCTCCCTTACAGGTAACAGGACTTCTTTAACAGGAAACAAGGCTAGTCAATCCGTAAGGAGAACCAAAATGAAAATGCAGTTGCCTCTAAGACAGGCAACTCCTCATCGGGGTACATGATGAGTAGGGGAGACTTTTCTAAGAGATGGGAAAGAAGAAAGGGCGGTGTCAGTGGGAACCTCATGAGAAGGGAAAAGGGGACAACACAGAGGGGACCACTGACACCTCATCTACTTCACAGCAAGGGGAAAGCTGCTCTACTGATTAGCGGGCCTGGGCAAGTTCCGCGGATAGAAACGACCTTCAGAGGCTGAGAAAGTTCAGAAATGAACGATGGGGAGGGAGTTCAAAGTATCCTCCTCCTCCCGTCATTTTACTCCAGGAATTCATTTGGACAAAATAATTTTGACCCAGCAGTGACCATGCCGACCTCTCTTCCGAAGGCTTCAGGAGATTCTAATGTCACTATTTTATTGCACCGTTAGAGAAGAGAGTGCTAGGGAAATCTTTCAGGGAAGAATGACTTAGCTCCATGAAAGGAGAAACAACTATAAGGGAAGGAATAGTGCGTCTGTGTTCCCAATGGTCCTGATGAGCTGTCTACACTGGATGAAGTTACTAGATCGCTTTGCCTCTTTGTTTCTTTTTTCTTCACAAACTTGTGGAAGGTGAGGCTGATGGTGGAGAGGTTACCACATGGCCTTGAGATCCTTGGGTAGGGAAAATTCCGTTGTCCGGAGTCAGAGAGAATTGCAGGAATAGTGAGCTCATTTGAAACCTACTACGCAGGCTGTCTGGGGTCATTGTTGCAATATCAAAAAGCAATCAAAAATGAGTAATGGCAGGTGACCTGAACCCCAAGATCCAACAATAAATAAGATGCTTCCCAGACGTTGTAGAATTTTAGAAGCCGTTTGGGTTCTCTGCAATGTTAGGGTTTCAGGTGGATTTTCCATTCCTGAATCATACTTCTCATCCTCTCCCTCTGGAATTCTCAACAGAAGGAGAGTACTCACAATGGAAAACAAAACACAGTCCTATTCACACCTGTGAAAGCACCTAAGAGCCCCATAATGCAGGGCTCTTTGGGTAAAACTGAATTGGAGAACATGGCTCAGGACAGAGGACCCAAGTGGGACCACCCACCTCTTCCCAAAGGACAGCTTGACGCTCGCCTGTCCGAGCATGCATTCTAGGAATGAGAAATGTGGTAGCATTTCAGAGGCAACCTGGGCTCTACTTGAAAAGGGCTGGCCCATCTGTCTCAAGAGACCGAATCAAAAAACTACATGCTGGCAAATTTTTTTTGACAGCAGGTAAGAGATGGGGTGCAGAGCTGGGAAGAGAGTGTTCAAGAGCGAGTCGGTACTGCCCCATAGAAGGAGACAGACGGCTGGGTTTGCTGCCTTCTGTTAAGCGAGATTGGAACATGAGGAGAAAACACCAAGTCATCGAAACAAGAGTTTGCAAGAATATCTGTATACCCAGTAATGCTTTCCAAAGTAATTGTTTTCCAAAGAAGAGCTAGGGAGCCCAGAGGCCGGCCTTCGGGGCCGATAAGGTATGAACTCCTTCTCAAATCCACAGAAAACCACCTGGACTCAAGGGAGGGTGGAACAAAGTACGGGGAACAAAGTACAGCCCCATATGACTCGTTGCCATTGCAGCACCTCTGGAGACCTTTAGGAAGTGCCATAATTATGCAGGGAAAGGCTATATCTAGGTCATTTGGCAGTTGGGCACTAAGCATCAGGACTTAAGTAGATTGTCTCAGTGGGGATGGTGACAAGCAGATGTTTAATGCACCCATGGCCCATATGTAGTTGGAGAACCTTGGTCCGTGGTTCAGTGCTTTGTGCCACTGACTCAGGAGAAATTGATGCCCAGAGAAGGTGCTGACTGCCCAGAATAGTTCCAAGGGCTTGGCTCATTGACCAGCTGTCTGAGAAGGGGGATGTCCTTCTCCTTGCTATGCCCTCTGTGTTCCGGCCGTAGCAGAAATAAACAACAGCTAAGGGACACAAAGGCTGGTATCGACCCCCCTTCTTCCTGTGTCTTTGCAGGAATATCTAACAAAATCAGACCCTCCATACATGCTGAATGGCCGGATGAGAGAATGCCGTGAGAACTTTAGGTCCGTTTTGAGAAGGACAGCTAAAGCACAGACAGGTGACAAAGCTAGGGCGACAGAAAGGGGAGAGAGGACAAAATGTCTTTGACCCAAAGGCTCCACCTTGACTTCTACAAGCTTTCAAAGGTGTCTCAAGGTCACTCTGAGGGGCAAGAACAGGCGGAGCAGGCAAAATTCAATCACAGCCATTTAATTTCAGTTTTACATAGTGGGGTTTTTATCTCAGATTTCATTTGGCCCAAGGAGGAAGTCTTCCAACTTCAAAAAAAATGGTTCACTACCATTGTTCTAGAAAGGATAGAGAAGAGGAATTCCTACTATAACATGGAAATTCTTGGCCTCCAGCATACCCAGTTATATGGACTGGCTCGAGCATACCTGGAATGGAAACTGCTAGCTTACCTGATTTACCACCTCCTCTCTTTCTCATGATTCAGCATTCCCAAGACCCTGTGCTCCAAAGAAAGAGGCCTGATCTCAGAAATGAAAGCGGTAAAGAAGAGGTGTGGTCCTATTGCTTATTAGTCATGCAGCCTGTGCTATTCCCCAGCTGCTGCCTTCTCGTCTATAAAGGACATTCGGATTCACACCCTTCCTACCTCACAGGGTTGAGGAGGTAATTTACGTGAAAGAACTTCTTCCCATGAGAGAGCAGTATGCAAATCTATGTTATTTCTGAATAGCGGGTAGCACATATGAGTTTTCCAGTCATTTTTCAGTCAGAGAATCACTCGTTCACATCAATAAGAACTTCTGCCACCTGCCGAGAGCCATGGGTGGGTAAATGATCTAGACTCCTAAGTTTGGGAAATAAGTTTCGGGGGAGTCACAAGATAAAGAATTTGGGAATTCCAGCCCAGGTTGCCAACCCTCTCTTCCCGAGCCTCCTGATTCCTCCACGGCAGGTGTAGATTTCACCGAGAAAATGCCACCAAAGGCCACCAAACGCATAGACTGGAACTTAAAGCCAGGCACAAACACAAGGGTCTCCCTTAAAATGGAGAAGCACGTGGGGCACCTTGAAATGCTGTGCTGTGAGCAACTGTGTATCTTACAAATCACTGTCCTCATCTTAATTAAAGACAATGAGAAGGTAACATGTTCACAGAAAGAACCGATCTCGCGACTATAAAACTGGAGCCAGATCCCTGAAGAGCAAGCAGCGTAACAGAGTCACAAAAACGATCAGACCGCACAGGAGAGGACTCTGCTGTCCCCTGCATCAAAAAGAAGAAGGACTGCCTGGGAAAATGAGCACATGAAAATTTAAAAGTGAATCCGATTTATTCATAATTATACTTGACCTTTAAATACTGCTTTGCCATTTTCTTTTCTTTTTATCTGTAACTTGGGACATAGTTTTATTTGTTTCCTTTGGTGTTTAGTATTTTATTATTTCTTTATTTTTAAATTACAGTTGATATTCAGGTCTATTTTATATTAGTTTCAGGTGTACAGCGTAGTGGTTAGGCACTTCTATAATTCATGAAGTGATTCCCCGATTAGTCTAGAACCCACCAGGCACGTATGTACTGTGTTTCCCCGAAAATAAGACTTAGCTGGACTAACAGCTCTAATGCATTTTTTGGAGCAAAAATTAATATAAGACCCCTCTTCTTTTAATATAATATAGGACTGGGTCTTTGATATGATATGATATGATATGATATGATATGATATGATATGATATGATATGGGGTCTTATATTAATTTTTGCTCCAAAAGATGCATTAGAGCTGATAGTCCAGCTAGGTCTTATTCTCAGGGAAACACAGTATTACTAACTATATTCCTTATGCCATACTCTACATCCCCATGACTATTTTGTAACTACGAATTTGTATTTCTTAATCTCTTCACCTTTTCACTCTGCCCCCAACCCCCTCCCATCTGGCAACCATTAGTCTGTTCTCTGTATCTATGAATCTGTTACTATTTTTGTCTGTTTATTTTGTTCTTTAAATTCCATATATAAGCGTGATCATATGACATTTGTCTTTCTCTGTCTGACTTCTTTCACTCGGCACAATACCCTCCAAGTCCATCCACATTGTTGCAAATGATAAGATTTCATTTTTTTATGGCCGAGTAATATTCCAGTGATATAGGTACCCTTCTTCTTAATCCAATCCTCTATTGATGGGCACTTAGGTTGCTTCCATATCTTGGCTGTTGTAAACAGTGCTGCAGTCTGCCTTGCCATTTCCAAGGCCCTTTCGCATGTATCATCAAAGTTGATGCTCAGGACCCTTGGAAATGGGCAATGCAGAGCCTGTTCCTATTTGATGGATGAGCAAATATAAGTCCAGAGAGGTTATGTGACTTGCCTACAGTCACACAGCTGGTAAATGACAAAGCTGGGCCTTCAATCCAGACCAGGCTTCGATCTCAGTGCTTCCTGCTATGTAAAACCTGCTATTATGAGAGCTCCGCAACAGCAAATAAATATCTTACAGGAAGCATTAAGTTGTCAAGCTTCTCGAAATAACATATCAGAAATAAACTGGCCCAAGTCAGGGGTCAAGAAATGGAATTATAATGATGCTAGAAGGCATCCCTTGGCATCTCTATGTTGCAAATCCATCTGACGTCCCACTCTCATTTATTTTTCCAGGAAAAATACTGAGGCAGAAAGATGCTGCAGGAAGGGCCCAGAATAAACTAAGAAAATCCCAAGAACTTCCCACTGGCAGTTTCAGTGCCAAAAAAACAGCATCCCTGGGCCTTGGAGAAACAGGGAGAAGATGCACAAAATAAGCAGAAAATGCAGTTCTGCCCTGAGCAAGCCAGTTGAAACGTTTCCCCCAATGCAAAGAGAGTATGTTAACAGACTCAAGGGCATCTGCACTGTCCTCTAAGGAAGCTAGGGGTGCCATTCCTGTAAGGTCCACTTCTCACTGACCAGGGCCCTGTTTCTTAGGAGTCACCGCTCATTTTAGAGTCTTTATGAAACCCACCTCAAAGTTTCTATAATAGATGACAAAGGAACGATTTTGAGAGTTACTAGCTCGCAAGTCCACGCAAGCCACCTGCCACGTGGAGCCAATGTTCTGGGTTTTGCATTTTGTGTCTGCCTGGAGGCACAATATCATCAAAATATTCACGTTCATAGAAGGAGACAGACCCCACCACACCCAAGCAAAACACCCTGCCTTTATTATTCAACGTACTTACCCAGCGTACCTGCCAACCGAAGCACAGCTCTGCAAATGCCAGGCTCATTAATGAAATGGGTTTTACAGCCAAGAGATGAATGAGCCATCCAGACTCTGAGACAACACATTTTGGGACAATAACCTTTTCCTAGATAATGAATCAGCAAACTGCACGGATGACTTGTTTCCCTCTCTTTGAGGAAGGCTGTTCTCTCCACCCCACCACTTACTTCTCTGGTTATAATCTGGAGAAATGTTTTCCTATTCTCAAGAAATACCGCTCTTTGCTTTGGGGTGAAACACAGCCCTGGGAGGAAAACGGAGACTAATACAATAGAATGTGACATTGAAGTGGATACTTCAGACCACCCAGCCAAGTACTGAACGCCAGAGATTTTCAGCCCGGGCTGGGGGGAGACTCGGGGTCTTGCCCTATGAAAACGATATTGAAAGTGATGCAATCCATCGGCGTCGCTCCAGCCAGACCCTTTCACTCCCAGGAAACATCAAGGCCAATGAAGTTGCCAGAAGGACTAACATGTTTAATGTTTTAAGAGACAGGTTTTTACTGTCTGGAACTGCCAACACTCCCCTATTCTGGCTACAGGCGGAAGTGCTCCCAACCTCGCCTGGAATGTTCTGTGGCTGCTGGAAAGAGGAGAACGAGGGGGGGCGGGTGGAATGCTTGTTAAGACTCGGGAAGTAGAGTGTTCTCATAAGGCAGGGTTCCTCAGCAGTGGCACTGTTGACATTCTGAACTGGAAAATTATTTGTTGTGGGTGCACTGGTCTGCTGGGGCTGCCATAACAAACCACCACAAACTGTGTGGCATAAGACAACAGAAACGTATTCTTTCCTAGTTCTAGAGGCCAGAAGTTCAAAATCAAGGTGTCAGCAGAGCGGGTTCCCTCTGAGGGCTGTGAGGGAGAATCTGCTCCATGATGCTCTCCTAGCTTCCGGTGGTGACTGGTAATCCTTGGTGGCCTTGGCTTCTGATGTGTAGGGAAATGCATCTCTCCAATCCCTGCTTCGATCTTCCCGAGTCCTCCCTGTGTCTCTGTGTCTCCCCATGGCCATCCTAGAGGACACTAGTCACGTTGGATTAAGGGTCAGGGGCCCCACTCCAGCACGACATTATCCTAACTGATTCCATCTGCAACGACCCTATTTCCAAATCAAACCCCATTCTGAGGTCCTGGTGGTTAGGACGTCACCATATCTTCTCTGCGGGGACACAATACAGCCCCTGCCAGGGGCATTGTAGAGCGTTCAGCAGCATGCCTCCCTGCCTTCTACCCACTAGTGTGCCGTTAACACTCACCCTCCGAGTTGTGAGGGTGACAATCAAACATGTCTGCACACGTTGTCCAATGTCCCCTGGGGGCAAAAATTGCCTCTGGTTGAGAAACACTGTCTTAAGCCTTTGGGTCAGAAAGATGCAAGTTGAAGTTCTGGTTCTATTTTAACTGTTGTGCTGCCAACCTGGGACAATTTGGTTAAACTCGCTGGTGTTCATTTTTCTCACCCATCTCGTGAAATTGCCCTGTTGCTGAGGATTAAATGAGAGAGTATATGAAAAGCATCTGTTGTGTAATGAGACCCAATAAATGGTAGCTACCATCTTTTGTAACTTAGGGAAGGTTCCTTTGCAGAATTCTCCACAGGTCTCAGGCTTTCCTGCACTGATATTGAACTCTGGCCTTTGTCCCTGAGACGTCCACAAGGCAAAGGAGCAGTCCAGACCTGCTCTCCATCCCCTTCTAGGGGCAGAGTGTCCCCTTCCAGCCCGGCCAATGTCCTCACAGCGTCTGTGACTGCAACACCGTAGCTGCAGACAGACATATATCACAGCCAGGCAAGGCTCTGGGTATGACCAGAATGTCTAATGGGGCTGCACTACTCCACGCCAGGACCAGCCCGAGTGAATGCTACAGAAAAACCACAGGAGGAGAGAGGGGCGGGAAGACAAAGAAATCTGACTCTTAGATGTTGGTTAGAGCAGAACTTTAGAGACCTTACCCCCTCACTGTGACGAGATAATCTGAGGTCCCAATAAAACATACTGCAACGAACTGTGTTTAGTAAATTGCTAGTCCAGTTTCCTTAACCGAGTTGAGGGCGGTACGAACAGCATCTTATTCAAGTGTCTATCTCAGGTCCTCACAAAGTGCCGGTCACAGGGTGGAAGGTCAACAGGAGCATGAGGTTATTAAATGTGCCACCTCTTTGTCCCCAAGCTCTCTAGCCCTCAGAGTAGCATTTTTCTTTAAAGCTCTAATAAAAAGTAATCCAAGCTTATATCCTATGGGTCTTGGGAAATCCCTTATTTTTGCAGATTTCCTCTCATTAAGTAATTTCTGGGTATTCCCAAGGAAGGATGACTTGTGCCACAAATCAGTCCTGGTGGACCATAACTCTTCTACCAATTATCCTTGATCACCTCTTGCCATCTTTTAACTGGCCTGCTGTTGCTCACTCCATATCATTTCAGCCCAATTGTGAAGCCCGTCCCCAGTTGCCCAATGTACTGCTAAGCAGACTGACAACATTTAACAGACCCATTACTGAAGACCCTGAGAAACCAATGACCAATCCCAGCATCACAACCTGCTGGTCGAGACAAATGTTCCCGTTAGCTCCTTCCATCTGCTACTACACGTGAATGCTCTCAGGGTCCCCTGGACTGGATCCGACCTCATATCCCTGCCTACTTCCCCACTGGCTTCTATTTGGTGGGATAAGGAGGAGGTGGGAGTTCAACTTCCCCATAGGAATCTCCAGGCCTTTCTCTGCCCAGTGGCCTGGCCCCATTCCACATTCAGACCAGGGAACAACAGACAAGTTCCCCATCCCGGTCTCATTTCCCACATCAAACCGACTGACGATGGAAATCTCAGCTTCGTCAGGAACAAGGTGCAACTTGGCCTCTATTGCCCCCAAAAGCAATCACTGTATTTATCAGTAATTTTTAAAAGGTGGCTTTATTCAATCTTAAGTAAGATCAATGAGAGACATCACGAGTACAGCCCAGGTAACACTGCGCTAAGCTCGGTCTTTTCAAAGCCATTCCTCCATAGCTAGTGGTACAAAGAGCACAGGTCAGACAGATGGGCCCTGTGGTGGCTGGACAGCAGGACAGCCCCGCAGCCCATGTCCAGGGGCCACAGTAGCCCACGCTGATGGTGTCCATGGGCGGCCATATGGCAGCAGTGTCCTACACCAGTGGCAGTGCCCAACCTGGCCCGGGTGTCCATTCTGCTGAGCCACCCAGGGGGACCACCTACTTTCCACACCTGATTTTCCAGCCTCTCCGGTGATTCTGTGAGTTAGCCAAGATACTTGCAACTCCATGCCGGCACTGCACAGCTAGACGTAGCTGGAGAAAAACCCACAATCGCGCAAACTGCCCAGCAGTCACACAGTGTCCCCACAGTAAATTTGCTTCTTCACTTTTCAAGATACCATTTTAGACCTTTTCCTCTCTCCTCAGTAGCGCTCTTATCTCTACCAGTAGTTCCTTTCCCGAGCTCCATTTTTACCTGGTAACTTCATGTTTCTTTTCACTGAAAACACTACGAGCAAATGAGAAACACTTGTACCTACCTGTTCTCCCTTCTCTCCTGTTGAAGCGGATGGACCGGTCCTGGGCCTAGCACAGCCCGCCGTTCACACGTACTCTGAGTTCATCTCTACTCACCTTCAGGAAGGACTCCACTCCTGCAGTCATAACCTCTCTCCCACGGGGTCAGTCCTCCTCTGCTACAGAGCTTTCCGTTTCCAGGCAGCAGCATCAAAACCTGATGATGGAGACAAATGTTCCCATTAGATGAAAAAAGAAAAACAGAACCTCCTTCAACCCACCAGCAGCACCCTACTCAGACTGCTCAGGGGGCACTGTGCTCCAGGGGGGGCAAGACGATGCTTATACTGGACCCCCTCGCATCATGGAGGCATCCATTTGTTCTCACCAGAATAGACACTGGATTGCGAATGTGAATTTCCTTTCTCTGCATCATCGAATGTGATTCTGCCAGGATATCCATCACTGGACTTACTGTACGCCTAACACAGTTATCTCCCAAAGAACAGTTTTTCTGACCAACGGGTTCACTTTACAGGAGAAGATATGAGGCAATCCAGCTGATGCTTGTGGGGTTTAATAGTACTGTCATGTACCCCATCCTCCAGACAGGTAAGGAACAGTGCAGCGCTCCACCGACGCTCAGTTATGTTGCCAGCTGGGGCACAACTCTGGATACTGGCTGCCGCCATATAAAACGTGGCATGTGCTCTGAACCAGGGATCAATATATAGGACTCTGATGTGTATGCTTTTTTCCAACATTACCAAGCAATTAACTCAATTCAGATACTATATATAATACCTGGAGACAGCTTTAGATCCCACAGGTTAAGGACTCAGTCCTGCAAGACTGCATACACACACACACACACACACACGCACACACAGGTTGTCATCTGGCTTCTGACCCACCAGACATAGATTGGAGGTTCCTACCACCCCCTCCTTGGGTTTGCTGAATTTGCTAGAGCAGCTGACAGAAGGCAGGGAACTGTTGTACTTACTAGATTACCAGTTTGTTACGAAAGGATACCACTCAGGTATAGCCTGATGGAAAAGCTGCATCACATAAGGAATGGGTTCTATACTCTCTGGGTGCAGCACTCTCCCACCACCTATCCCCACATGGTCTCCAACCCGGAAGCTCTCTGAACCCCATCCTTTCGGGGTTTTGGGGGGGCTTCATTCCATAGACACCATCGACTAAATCATTGGCCATTGTTTGATTCAAACCTGTAGCCCCTCTTCCCCTCTCTAGAGGTAGGGAGTGGGGCTGAAAAGTTCCAACCAACCCTCTTATCACGTGGTTGAGTCCCCTGGCAAATAGCTCCATCTGTAGGTGACCTAAGGACTTTCCAAAAGCCACCTCATTAACATAACAAAACACACCTTTATGACTCTCATCTTTTAGGGCATTCCAAAGGCATTAAGAGCTCTGCACCAAGAACAGGGGAAAGATCAAATATATATTTCTTCTTATAAATCAAAAAATAACTCCTGTGGCCACTGTAACCAAATATACAAGGTAATGAACCAAGGGATGGAAAAGGTCTAACAAAAGTGGCTCTGTCCAGCGGTAGCAGCCATGTCCTCAAGTCCCATAACCTGGTCTGATTGTCTTTACTGCCAAGCCAACGTCAGTTTCTGTCCATTTTCCTAGCTGAGTTCTTCAGCTTTCCCTATCGCTCCTGTGAGCTGACATCCTTCCATTAGGATGACATCCCCCCAAATTTGTTTTCAGCCTAAGCTAGTCACCTTTGGTTTCTTTCTCTTGAAACCGTGAAAAACAATACCAATGGAGCCACTTTAAAATGGAGCTGGAGCTGCCATCCCAGAAGAACTAACTGCCTTGCAGGTCTTGCTCCTCCAAGTTTTGGAATGTTAAAATTGGACAAAATGGCCTTTGCGCCGGACCAAAAGCCGCACTGTACTTCCCACAACGGTTTGCAAAGATAACAAAACAGCAGACATTACGACTACCAACCCGAAAAGTCAAGACATTCTTTAGAATTAACATCACTATGGTAGCTTATCTGCACCCACAGAAATGCCTTCCTTCCACGGACGTCATTGTTCCCCTGCCCTTTCTCATCAACACCCCTTGCCTTCACCTCCTAATCAGAACACTATTTGGGTTTCTGCCTGAATCAGTGCTTCCCCAAATAGCTGTTCTTCTGGATCGCAAAGAAACACTTGTTGCCTCTCACTTTGGCCTTTTATTTGTAGGTTAACAAAACCAAGATAATTCAGAAACTACTTGAGATCCGGAAAAGAGCAGGGTTCCAGCTTTAAAACATTTGACATTCACTCTCCACCCAATCAGCATCCCATTACAAATGAATGAATGAACTGCAGCTTTCAGCTCTCCCGAGGAGGTGACTACGTATGTAGAACCCAACGGAAAAACAGAGCTCCTTACTTCCTTATGCTATGTGACCTGTACCTCTTGCCAATCCTAAAAAATGATTCATGGGACCAATTACTAGCAGAACAAAGGAGGGGATTGGGATATACTCGGGGTTTTTTTTTTCTTTGGGGATGGGGAATAGATGAATGATGGCACGATTCTGGCTCCTGAACCATTTGCTGATTACCAAACACGCTTAGATGAAAACTGATATTTGAGGAATTGGGATACAAATCAATCTAATGCCTTTTCAATCATGCTTGTACCCTCAGAGGGGTGCTAGGATAAAAAAATAAAAACAATAAAAATAAAAAGCCCAGAACCATCAAACTTGTGCGTCACCATTTGCACTTAATTTAGAACTTTCCCCACCTCCACTGAAACACATAAAATATAACAAATCTTACAAGGAGCACAGGACCCCAATTATCATTACCTGTCGCTGCAATCTTTGCAAGATATATGGCTTTGATGCTCACTTGGGACAAAAGCAAAAGCAAAGTGAGCAACAAGTGTTCTGTTCTCCCTCCTCCCAGAATAACGTGAAAATGGCCTTTTCTGGCATCCACCGTATACTTCTTTCTGGGGTATCTTAAACCCATGGCAATGCTTTAAAAATGCAGATTTTATTATTATTCAGGGGTGTGGAGGCCCACAGATCAGGAGATGACTGCTACTGGAAAGAACTGATTGTCACCCACAGTTCTCAAGAAAAGGAAGCAGGCCAGGTCATGCAGGGCCGTGCAGGGAAGGACCAGGCTCAGTCAGGAGGCAGAAGGAAGAAGGGCAAAGAGCAGGCAGGAGCCTTTACGGTGGCTTCCACAAGAAAAGCAACGCAGGACAGGACTCGCAGGCCGAGGATTGGCTGGTTTGAACAATTCCAGCAGGGCGTGGTATGATGAGGGCAGAGGAATACTGCCTCCTGTAGAGCCAGACAATGGAGGTGGTTTGGAGTCTGGGCTCCAATTGCTTCTGCACGCCTTTTCCCCCACCCTGAAAACCCTTAACCTCATCCAGTGAGCGAGATGGGTCCAAAGCATTACTAAGTATCCCATCTTCTCGGTGGGCACCTTCTCCATCAATACACCTTTGCTTACTCCAAACGCGTGACGATTTAAGTTTTGGCTCGTGGAAGTGTGGGGCCCAGGAACCCGAGTTTGGTAACAAAGATACTACGTAGGCACATAATACAGCCGCTCGTCTTCCATTCAGGCCTCCCTCCCCTGGTTAAGGGGGAGGTCTGGCCTCCCATCAAAGCTGGGGCTGCGGGTCAGAGGAAGGAGTGCATTAACGGAAGAAAACACTTCATTCCTTTTCCTGCACAAACTTACTACATTCATAATAAAAAGCAACGTTGAAATGATTTGACATTGATTTTTACTGGTATGTATATAGCAGGAGACAGAATCCCAGAGGATTTCTTAAAACAGACTCCTGAGCCCCACCCCCCGTAAGTGCTCATTCCAGCAGGTTTGGGGGTGGGCCAGGGAAGTGCAATTGCCAACAAGTTCTCAGGTGTTCAGAACCCACTTTGAGAGCCGCGGGTATGCGGTATGTGTTTTATTTTACGTGTGGCTGATCTCGCCTGAAAACGAGGTTCTAAAATGCCATCCTAGCTTACAGATTCTGAACCTGGCCTTTTGGATTTGTTAAGAGCAAGCTTTCCTAGAAAGTGAAGCTCACGTCACCTGTGCGTGGGACACCAGGGGAGAAGTGAGACATGCATCGGTGCCTTTCCTCCTAGACGTTGAAGCAGACAAGATCTTTCACAGAATAATACTCTTAGGGAACACAGCAGCAAGGACCTACTATAGGCACAAATGTTGTCTCCCCAAAGCCCAGGAAGGAGATTGGGAGAGGAGGGCATCTCGCTAGTGTTTAGGTTGCAGTTAACGAAAGTGAAGATGGCTGGCTTTGAACCTGGGGCCTTGAGAGCTCAGGTTTACAACTACACCAATGGGAAGGAAAACGGACGTGGTACAGTGTTAAGAAAATTCTACTTTTGGGGGCCAGGAAGCTTCTAGGACTGTATTATATTCTAGGCCTGCCTGGGTCATTACAGTGACCAATAGGCCCCTAAATGTCATTAGTTTAAATGGGACTGTGGCTGGAAAAGACCACAATTCATTCTTGCCATGAATTCCCCCCTTTTGCGGGACTTGTGTTGCATGAAAAGCAATTCTCTGCCTCTGAGCAACACATTGTTTGCAATTCAGAAAGGCTCCAAGGAAAAGGTCAAGAAATTTTACGAGCCTTGTGGGGGGAAGGGGGAAGCAATGTTTTTCACACACATATATGGCTTCTGTAAGTTTTTAAAAAATTGACTTTGACCTGGCTTTCTGACAGAGACAGCGTGATTGAGGCTGACGGCCCAGAGAAGCCACTGCTTTCCGCAGGCAGGGGAGTGACCCAGCTTGATTTGTGGCCCTGAACGGGGACCTGTGCTGTGTGAGGTAACTTTTACACACTTCTGCTTGGCTGACTGACCTCTCCCAAGCTGCTTTCTCCACATACCAACCAGCTTCATATGTTTTCAAACTGGGTGGTGATCTGGAATCCATCAGTAATAAGCATCTCATGAAAAAGTATTGCCCTGAAATAGAAGCCCACAAAACAGAGCTGTCCGGGGGGCCTGCGGTCTCACCCTCAAAAACAGCATGGTGTCTATCAGAACCCCCACAGCCACCTAACAGTCAGAGGCTAACATACAAACCTCCCCCAAACCAATTCGCAAGAGTTGAGTAAACCATGGAATGCCTTTAGGTCTCCCGTCTCCCTAAGTTAGACACTTGGGCTATGGGGTGAGAGCCCCCACATACTTGAGAAAAGATGGGCCAACACTCTGGGCAGACTTGTCCCAGCTCCCACATCCGGGCTCTGCGAAGCACGACAGCATGAAAGCTCTAGATTCCTGCACCTCTGGCCTGCAGGAGGCCACAGGGTGGGGGAGTCACGGTCCCTCCCACGTAACTTCCCTCACAGCGCAAGCTGACCTCTCAGCGCCAGCTTCTTCTGCCCCCAGGGAAGTGAGCACTCGTGCTGCTGAGCCTCGAGTCTGCTCACCTTTGCCTCCAGGTTGAAATCCTTCCTCCCACACGCCTGTCTGGCTGGCCTGGACAGAATTCCCCATCTCTGGACACCCCTGGATCGGGCCTCTCGGCCTCTTCCCAGCTGAGGCAATGTTCCCTACTTTCGCTTTGCGCTCTTATTCTGTCTCTGGACCCACATCTCTCCTTAGTAAGAAACCTCGAAATACCTATTTATACTTCCATCCCTCTCTCCACTCCATCTCTGCCTAACACTCACACGAGCAGGAATACTCACCTCGTAGTAAGGATACAGACTCTTCAAACTATATCCGTTAATTGGGCCGTAATACCTCCCCTAGACCTGACCGTACTGCCAGACCCATGATTTCCATGGAGATTCTTTTGGTGCCTTTCTTTCATCATACTTATGGGGTGGGGAGGTTAAAATAAGGTTGGGAAGTTCTCAGCAGATTGCAGTTATCTGTATCACTCCTCTGCCCCCAGTCATGAGGAATCAGAGGCGGTCCACGCTCATGAGTCACCCTGTGGTCCAATGACAGACCCTGGTTCCCACAGGTGCCTCCATCCTAATTAACTTAGTCCCCTGGCTGACCTCTGCCACACCCAATTTCACTCTTACCCATAAGAGCGAGAGCCAGTCAACTGGATTTCAGCCCAGTGATTTCACCGTCTTCACACATCTGGGTTCTGTTTAGGGCTGGTTAGTGAGTGTATTGGTTGTTGGTTGGAAGAGTTTTGTTTTCATTCATAACTTTTCAGAAAACTGATGGGAAGAGTTAAACTTAACTCAGAATTTTCTCCAGGGATTGCTTCGAATCATTTCCCGTGAACAGGATAGAAGAAATACAACGTGGAGAAGAAAAAACCTGGTGGCTCACCAGCCAGGAGACGAGCGGTTCTTCATGCTGGGAAGCCCAGGAGTCCTTCCCACCTCCCCAGAAGCAACAGAGGTCAGACTACCAAGTCCCGGGGAGCGGCAGTCATCCTGACACCCCACAGTGCTATAAAACTGGAAGCACACCCTGCCCAGCACGCTCCGTCCTTCCCTCAGCTGCACCGGCAGGTGGACACCCTGCCTGCTTCCCTGAGTGTGTTCTTCACTCTTGTGGTCGTGACTCTTCAGACATGAAAAGGCCCCAATGCTATGGGCTCTGGTCTCCTCTCTGCAGACACACAGATACACACACAGCCTTCAGAAACACATATGCACACATGCAGACCACACCCACAGAGCCAAAGTTGGCTGCTCTGGAAATGTTGCCTCTTTTACAGATTTCTTCTTTGAAAAGGGAGATGCCCCTCCTGGGAAGGACCTGGACGGGGGGTGATGGGCGGAGAGAGAAAGGCCTGCCTATTTGGACAACCACCCAGGCTCCAGGCATCTGGGGAGGGGGTGGAGGTGGGAGAGTTAAGGAAAGGGGGATGAGCGAACATAAATCACAAAGATCGCAGGACTAGAAATGCTACTTGTCCTTGGAAAGAGCTACGGCTACAGAGCCATTGCAAAAATCCAGATGTTTCAGGGCTTCATAACGACAGCTGGCCCATCCGCAGGTGGGTAAGCACCTCGGTACAAAAGCTCTTATGTCCAGAATAAATCTCAAGGTGGGGACCAGGGTTTAGTGAGTCACCTGGAAAGCTTGTACACACTATGCCCATCCCGGAGGTTCTAGGAAGCACATCATATTGCACAGCTTTACAAGCGCCCAGCAATTCCATTAAGTAAGTCATTACTTAGAGTCTTCCAGATACAGATTTTAACTCCACAACCTGGGCCGCTGCACACAGACACAGGACGGACGAAAGCTGCCTCTGAAATGCATAGTATCAGGTGGATATGGAACTTTAGCTGCCTGGGCAAGGAAACTTAAAGGAGGGGGAGCCCTGAAGGGCTGAGGCAGGAAGAGAAGGGGTTGTCTGCGTAGCTACAAGAGGGACAAGTGAGAGGAAAGAAAAGGAAGGCACGGCAATAAGCATTTCACAAACACCATTCAGTCCTAACCCCGTGAGGACCCCATAAGTGTCATCATACCCATTTTCCAGACAGGCAAACTGAGGCTTAAATTGTTAAATAATTTATCCAAAGTTACCAATTTCCAAGGGATGGGAATTAGATTTTGGTGTACATGTTCTTTCCATTAACCCAGAGAGGAAAACTTGCCCTAGGAGCAAAAAAGAAAGGAAAGAAGATAGTGATTCAACATAAGAAAGAAGTGTGATAGATGCTATCAATGCTTCACCCCAAGGTCTTTCCGGGTGGAGTATCTGTTCCCCAGTACTGAGAGTGTTGGCTCTATCTGCCCCCTTCGTGGAAGAATTATCCTCTATGGAACAAAAGACCAACCCTCTGCCTCATCCCAAACTCCCCCACACTGTGCATCTTACAGGAGCAGGGCTCTCTGTCCTGATTTCATTCACCTGCCCCTGCCCATCAGCTGAGACCTTCCCGCCCAAGGGGCTGGCTACCTGGACCATATATATGGCTTCGTGACCCCATCACACACAGAGGCCATGTCTGCCCAGAGCCACTGTGTTTGTGAAGACGATGACTTATCACTGTTCTCATGGGGCTGGGCAAGGGGTGACTTGGCCCCGAGGAGCAGAGGTCCTCCCTCAGGGCAGAAAGCCCTGGAGACGCAGCTCCCCTCAGCAGCAGTTTCCCACCGTTCCTTAAGGGAAGGACCCATGCTCGGCTCACATGTGTAGGGAACTGGTTTAGGGTTGACGCTAAACCAATTGCTAAGAGGCCTGACAGAGAACTCGGAAGAGGGCCTCCCTGAGCTGACTTTCTGCAGCAGTCAGGAGACAGCTGTGACCTTGTTGCACACGTGCAGGCTTAGGTATGGACGGGAGCCCTTGAAGGCAATGGTGACACTCAGCTCGTCCGCCCTATCCTCCTGCTTTCCAGTGGGATGGCTCCGCAATGACCTTCAGACATACATACAGAACTGCTAGGGTGTGTGAAAACATCCAGAAGTGGGGAGGGAAGAAGAACACACCACCTGGATTCGGGTCACACAATCCACCCCTGAACCTGCACCCACATCATGCCAGAAGAACAGCATGTCCTCCTAGTGAACGACCTTCAGGAAACGAGTGGCTACCCCGAGGGCAACCAGGCCTTTGCCCATGAACAAGGGAAAGGGGGAGACACTAAGGACCTTTTGTCCTTTGTCACGTGGGGAGATGGGAATCACTTAGCTGCCCTTTGTGCCATTCAGCTTAGACAGAAGGATGTTCACGCATGCTCCCCATCCCCTGATGAAACAACTTTAATTCTGACCGCAGGAGAGCAAGGGGGCATTGTGGATTAAAGCTGACACCTCTGAAGAGCCAGCAAGGAGCCAGCCTGCATACAGAGCACCGAGCAGTGTGCCCGGCATAAGAAATCAGGTCGTTGGCCATTTGCCTTGTGCTCCAAGGTAACAGCCATGCTTTTCACGGTGTCTTTGCTTCCATAGCCTCCGAAATCCAACCCAACCCAAATGTGAGGTGTGGAAAGGAGAGGGAGCTTTAGTGAGCATGGAGAATGGATGGCAAGGCACAGTCTCTTTTCTAACTGCATTAAAGAGAAGCACATCATTAGATGCATATCTGAAGGTTAAGTCTTAGGAGAGGACGCTCCTTCAGAGTAGTATATCAGTTTTGGAGTCCACCTCACAGTAAAAAACAAAAATTCTTTCAAATAACAATTCTGTAAAAAGGACTCAGGCCATTCCCCATTCCAAAGCCTGGCTTCTGGATTGCTTTGTCACAGGCCGGCTGTGTGAAAGCTGGAGTTTTGGGTCTGGCCAGTGAGATGAAGATTATCTCCCTCACCATTTTCCTGCGGGGACTAGAATTCGCACAGGGTGAGCATATTTCCCAATGTGAAGTCAACACCCCAGTTTTCTGACGCCGACCCTGCTCTCTGTTCTCAGCTGCACGTGTTCACTCGGAAAAGCATGGCGTGGTCTTTATGGGTCTTTCCCCACCTTGCAGACAGTGCACGCACTTGGCCTGCCCGAGGGAGATGACCGCAGGGAGAGGGCTCTCCTGCACACTCCCCTCACTTCTTCTTCCCCACAGTACATCCAGTGTGTGAGCAAAACTTTAATTTCAAGACACACAACACGACTCACTAAACACACACACACAAACGATAGTCAGAGACACAGAGAGTGGAGGTAGGAAGCTAGTTCACTGGGACAACACTGTGTCCTAGGGTTTTCTGATCTCCTTCCTTAAAAACCACAGCCCTAGCAAATGGAACCATAGACACACACACACACACACACACACACACACACACACACACACTCTCCCTCCCAGACTCTCAACCCTTCGTCTGCCTTCCAAACCCCCTACCGAGGTCAGGGCGGGCTCTCTCAATGGCCCAGCTCAACGAGGCTCCACACGGAGCCTCGTTACATCACACACGGATTGGGATACAGGAAGGAAGTGTCACCCACTCCCACTTCATCAACCACCCTTCATGGAGAAGGCACAGCACGTGTCACAGTGGCTCAGAACAGAACTTAGGCTCAGACGGAGACGGGTTACCTCTCAGCTTTCCCACTCAGTCTATGGCACTAACTACTCCAGAGGGCACCATCACACTGGCACCTCTGGGGGCAACCCTCACAGAGATGACAACGTGAATGCTGCCCCCAGGATGGGGCCATGCCACAGCCCTAGCCACTAAGTGGCCGTGAACCAGCAGTGTCCTCGGTTGCCTTTATTTCTAAAGTGACTATTTAATGGCCGTCTCCAACTTGTTCTAAGGATTCAATCAGATGACCTATGTAAAGTGCTCAGCACAGAACCTGATACACTGAGAGGAGACAACCAGTAGTCGCCATTATTTTCTTGAAGGTCTCCTAACCTAGGGTCAGGCCCACACAAGGACTGTCAGAGGTACTTGCTCCGAGGGAGTCATGCAAACACGTCTATGAGCCAAAGCTTTCCAATCCCTACCTATGAGGTCAATCTCAAAGTCAGGGTATTTTTACTGCCTAAGTTCTTCATGGAAAGAAGTGAAGTTGAGAACAAAGCCACTATGGGGCCGCTAAGTTTTGTTTAGAATGATAAGGTACCAAGAGCCCATGCCACCTCATCAGACCACCTCCAACCTGTCCCCAGGGGCCAAAGGTCATACCACCTCATCCTTAGACGAGGGGGACCATCAGACCGTCGCCCCTGCTCTCCAGGCAAGAGATCTGGACATAGAATTAACAAAGAGTTGGATACAAAGGAAAATAATATCTTACATGTTTATCCTGTTGTGGTTTGTTGGACAGTTTGTATAGTGGTCCTTCTCTAATGCTAGAGGGCAAACACCTTCCTACATACATGCATGCACATCATACTCACGAGTGGGCTTCTCCCACGCATGGTACTATCTATGTACCATCCCTAAGAGAATTGAGAAAATCTGCACTCAAATCGTCCTCTGTGTTCCTTGGTTAGAATAAGGGACCCACGAGGTAGACAGACATCATTATTCCAAACTTACAAATGAGAAAACTGAGTGTAGAGAGAGGCACATCCCCCATGGGGACAAGACAAGTAAGCGACAGAGGTAGGACTCAGTCTACATACTCCACACCAAATGCCCCCTTGGCACATCATAGGTGGGCCTCAGAAGGGTCTAAATCTGTGGGCCTCCGTCACATGAGCAGGATCTCAGCGACTTTCAAGGAGAAAGGAATTTAAAGTTCATCTACTGCAATGCGCTCATTTTACAGATGAGCAAATTCCCTGTAACAGGCACCACTGTAATGTCCATTTCTCTCTAATGAGGTTGTTTCCACATCCTAGATAACAGTTAATAGAACTTTGCTAACGTGGACACAATAGATTCTGCTAAATCAAAAGATTCAGTGGTAACAGATGGACTCACAAGTCCTGTCTTTATAGCGTCCTTTTTATGTCCAGTGCTCTGGCTGGCCGCAAGCTAGCAGTGTGACCCGAGGAAAGTCACTTCAACCTTTTTGGCCTGAAGTTCTCTCATTTGGATAATGAGGAGATTGGATTAGAGAATTTATCTTCCATCAAAGTCCCTTCCAACTCTAAAATCTCTTATGTGTGAAAGTGCTTTAAGAGGTCATCAACGCCAGCTCTCAGAGGTAGCATCTCCTCAAACTACTGTTTGCCAAGACTAGTTTGGGCTCCAATTCATCTTTCTGTGTGACTATTGCTCTGCAGCTGGCTATGGTGAAGGCACTAATTTAAAATCTGATTAAAGTCCAAGCAAAGTAAACTCCAAATAGCCAGAGCAGCCCTTCAGTCATTAAAGAGACAAGAATTTCCCATTCTCCAGACCCAGCCCCGAAGGCGCCCAGCTTTGTGCCCGAGGGAGTGATGTCTCCACTCACATCAGCAGAGCCCTCTTCCTTAGACACCCAAAACTGACTGCTCTAACCTGAGGCAGCCGCCTGCTCCTGAACCTCTCCATCCCCTGAAAAGGAAGCTGGGTGCAGGAATCCCCAGCAGCTCAGTCTTATGAGGTCAAAGACTTCCTGATGGTTGCGATTCCTCTGTAAGAGAAAGAAGATCAGAGGTACGAAGGGGGCACTGAAAACAAGAATAGGAAGTCAAGGTTTGGAGTCAAAAGAGAGACAGGATAATCTGAGATGATGGCAGCACTGTTTTCTAAAAATCAATGCAGTTTAGAAATGCAGAGCTGCACTCACAACTGAGGTTTTTTCTTACAATTTTTATTTGAGGAAGTATAAAAAAATGCAATTCTTCGCTAATTAGAAGTTCTCTATTTAAATTTTCTTATAGAAGTGCAGTGTTCATACAGAAAACTGCAAATATCCTAAGAGGACAGAAAGTGAATTTCTGCAACCTGAACAAGCACCTTGCACCTAGATTAAGGAAAAACACATTACTAGTGCCCCAGGTATACCCCTTGTGCTCTCCTTCTAGTGCCCCAAAATAACTGTCATGATCTCTAACCTAACAGATAATTGTGGCTTCATTTTGAACTTCACATAAATGGAATCATAGAGTAAAAAAAAAAATGACAAAGTTTTTAAAAACTACATAACAAACACTCATAGTCTCTTCAGTCAAATAAAAATCAACATTTTGTTCTATGTGACTCCCTACGTGGTAAAAAGAAAGAAACCAGAATAAAAGGTAAAGCACCCTTTATAGGCCATCCCCTGGCCCTCTCCTTTCCCCAAGATCCCCCCTGTTCATTCAGACACACACACACACACACACACACACACACACACACACACACACACGAGGCAGGCTTAGTCACAAGACCATTGTCATGAATTTAGGGTTTAATCTTTCAATCCATTCCACAAGTCAGTTTTTGTACATGTTGTATCCAAATCAAGTTCACTTAAGGGAGCTTGAAATGCAAGGACAATCTATAATAACTAATCGCAATCTCTGAGGTTTTAATTATTTGTGATGCCTCGTGGGGATTTTTACGCTAGAACACTTTTTGCTACTCTAAATTATAGTGGTTTCCATGACACCAATATATGTCTATTTTCAAATAGACATATATTTGCAAACATGCAATATGCATATTTATTCCACTAATAAAGCATTTTAATCACAGGTCTACTCACAAATGCCTGCGTCATTTCTCTTTGCACCTCTTTGGATCCCGGCGTCTGCCCTCAAGTTCAAATGGGTGAGGCCTGGAGCACCTACTAATACATCCTCAGTCCTTGTCTAGCAGAAAAAAGTTCTAGTATGAGAGGTTTCCATAGCACCTGGTTTTAATCAGAGAATTCGTGTATATGGCCTTATTTGACTTTTGACATTTCCGTACAACAAGAAAAGTAGTCCCATCTTACTGATGTGGCCACTGAAACACTGAAGGGTCAATGTCATTTCTGTCATAAGTAGAGAAGAGTCAAACAGGCACCAGGTCCAAAGCCTGAAAGAATATAGTCTGTTCCTGACCTTCATCACCAGCCAACCTCCCTTTAAAGACAAACATTCACACAGGTAGAATACCATCCCTTGAAGGCTCTCTAAGAACTCCTTCTAGATTTCCGAGAACTACTTCTAGATCTCCAAGAACTACTTCTAGATCTCCAAGAACTACTTCTAGATCTCCGAGAACTACTTCCACCTCAGGTCTTATAATTTAGTCACAAAGAACAGAGAAAGCACCCGGTGTTGGGAAGGGGGTGGGAAGTCAAGTTCCAGGTTTGGGGTACTTGACTTCCTAGGTCATGGGAGGTCAGTACCAGTAAGCTGGGATTGCAAGTTCCGGCCATAAGTTGGAGAGTCAGGACCTTGAATTTCAAATAATGCTCCATGGAGCTTAAAGGAGCCACCCCGCTATCTCATCAATGACCTGTGGGAATGAGGAGCGGGGAGTGCTCCCAAAGCCTAATTCACATTCCAATCAAAGCAATTCCATCTTTATCAGAGCTTTCAGAGAAGAGTTTTATTTGAGAACCTCTAAATTAAATCGTGTGCCAAATCCATTGGTAATGGCTGCGGAAGCACTGTTTTAAAATGCTGAGGTAGTAACCGCAGAAGTACTGTTTTAAAACTACTGAGGCCACTTGAAGCTCTGCAAGAAAGAATTCTGTGATTAGCAATGCCTGCCCTTGGCATTGAAGGGAAAATAACACGATGCTACTTGTGTGCAAGCCCTATATTGCAAGTAGCTCTCAAAACAAGAATGTTATATTCCTACTAGAGATTCCAAGTGGCTTCTGTATGACATTCCTCTCCAAACTGTCACTTGCATGTTCCCTAAAAGGCTTTGAAAATCTAGGTATTCTTTTATACTTATTTAGTTGACATCTGAAATTTTGCACCATAAATTTAAAGAATCACAAAGGGTGTGCATTATGGGGCATTGTAGATGTCAATATTTTAAAATAAATACTCCCATTACCCTTTTAAACATATGCAATGGAATTTAAGCAACATAATTTGTTAGTCACCATTTTCCATTTTGTAAAAAATGCATTAGCCACCTTTTATGTCAGAAAATTTATATCACTCCTTTTTCTCCTTGAATTTAGTTTCTCCATGAGATTTTATCCTAATGTAATATTCTGTTTTCTTGAACATCTTCCATTGGTCACTATCATAATTCTCTGCAATAAAACATGCACATTATTTAAATTATGTTTAAGTGGTAACTATAAGGCTTAAGAGTTTAAGATTTTCTCTTGAATTGCATTATTGTTATAATTACTAATATACAATTGATCAAAATAACACGAATATATTAAACTTTTTGCTAAATAGTTAAACTTAAATGTAATTTTTACTTTATTTATATATATTATGTATGTATGTATGTATGTATGTATGTATAGCTTAGTGAAATTGATGGGGCTGGGGTTTTTTTCAATTCTTCTATCTTTGGATAAAAATTATTGCTAGACAAGACAAAGTTAAGGCTCTATTAGGAAAATTGTAAATGATTTGGACATGGGCAAAGAGATTACTGGGTGTTCTTTCAATGAAAAATTGGGTATTGTCTAGAAAGATACTCCCTCCCCACCCTCCAGGAATGTTATCTGATCCTGGAGGGGAATATGCCTTTGGTTGTCTTTGACAGTTTACTTTACAACTCTGCAAGAAATAGCACATTGAAAGTAATAAAAATGATTCTTATCCCATAATAAAAATGATTCTTGTCCATAGAAATGTAAACTAATTCTGTCCATAGAGATACAACTGATTTCTACTCTAGAAAACATGATTCCAAACATTAGATTTCATTGCCTCTAAGATAATAACCAGTTTTACATCTACTAGCAAATTCATTTCAGCGTTTATAATTATACATATATATGTATGAGTTCGGGATTTTTCCCTTTTGAAAAATATCCTGTAATAATCAATTATATTTATTTTCATACACAAAAGCAACACAGAAAACCTTGTTCACACATATATGGTAATAGGATTAGAAGTTTTGTTAGAGCCATGTCACAATATTCTTTGAAGTTCTGAGCTTTTATGTCAAAACTCATATAATAATCAATGATCAAAATTTATTTTAAATGTCATAGAGCTGAAAACTCAAGTTCTTCCATTTTGAAAGCAAAGAATTGGAAACCACCTAACCTGTGCAAGTTACAGCTACCCAGACACTAGAGACATTTGCTTTCTCAGAACCATTATTTTGCAATTTTTATTTGAAGCCTTGGAGGTTTGTATACCCTGGGGCATTGCATCATGGTAAGGCTCAGAAAGGGTGAGAAATACTCATTTATTTTGTAAAATGAGAGAAGGATTATTGTAAATAGGGAGGTAGGAGAGAAGCACTATAGGCTTAATTCAAGAGGAAGGAGTTTTAGGAGAGAGTATGAGTTGAAAATGGGGACATGGATTCCCTTAAAACTTTCCTGGAAAGGCTTTGTGAACCTCCCTGAGCATATATGCCCAATGTGAAGACCGCTCCTTTCAGTCACATGGGAGTAAAGCCACCAGGCACAAGTCCTATAGCCATTGATTTCAGCAGAACAAGCTGAGAGTCCTCGAGATTCTGACTTTGTTTCCCAACTTCCAATCTTTGACTCCTTCCTGATTTCCTTCTATAGTAACATCCACCTTGCTGGACTCTAGGTTTCTTCCAGAAGCTTCTGTGCAAGCCTTGGCTGCTTTGCCTCCTGGAGATAAGACTGACTCTGTCTTCGAGTCACTAATTCCCTGAACTCACCCCGACCCTTTTGGTTTGCATTTCTGCACAACCTTCTATAATGTCAGGAAGTGTTGGAAGTGCCGGAAGAAGCTATGCCAGAATTACCTTGTGACTTCCCATGCATTTCCCGAGAAGTTCTGTTTAAGAAGTGTATCACAAAGCCATTCAGAACCATGACATGACACTTCATTGGACCAGCCTTAGCAGAGAGCAGACCCTGAGAGAATGAAGCACGAGTCCGATGAGTTTTGAAGTCGGAAGAAGGTAGGTAGGTAACACGACTGGGACCACACCACCCGCCCATTCCAAATGGGTGCCAACATGGAGTCCTGGACTGTTGTGGGGAAAACATCCTGGAGCAATGGGTGCTCAGGGAAAGAAGGCCCTAGGAAGGCACACAGAGAGGAGAGGAAGCATGCAATAGAGCCATACAAAGGATGAAATCAGACAATACGCAAATTTGACAAGTCATCTCCTAAAACAACAAAACTGCAGGGTGTAGGAGCCAGCGCATAGTACAGGGAGGGGGCAGAGCTAATGCTTTTATTCAGACTCCTAAGCAGCAGCACCCAAAGGCCAGTCTGCTTTGCAATGACAGCTTCCCTTGGGGTGCCCCTGAGTCAGCAGTGCTCTTAAGCAAGGGTATCCTTAGAGGTGACTAGAGAACCATTGGATCTTGTTACCAGACAGAACAATGTCAACCTCTCCTTTTTATCCCAAGCACAGATAGAACCATATGTTCACTGTTCTCATGGCTTCAGAGGGAGGAATGAAAAACAGCCTAGTATTTTCATATCTCATTTGCATAATGGGCAAGAGATAACACATAGCCCCAAGGACAATGGGTGTCCTCTACGTCGTGGAAGCCCCAGCAGAGGGGCAGGCATTCCGGCACCTCGTGTACTGCAGGCACCAAGACCGTAGCTTGCTTTGTGGAAAATAATTGTGTTGCCCCCATCAGCCTCTGAATCATGGGGCATTTACATAAATGATAATGCATTATGGCGAGATGGACTGAGCACCTATAAAAGCTCACCAATTACTGATTCAAGGGCTATGTCAGGAGAGCTGAAGGAAGCCACATACACGCAGAAGGCTTTACTGCTGCCCTCCAGGAGTCTACTTTCTAATGCACACAAGATGGGCCACAGCCAAGTTCATCAAATATGTACATCGTGCACATAGGATCAATCCATTGATATTTATTATTATTCATCTACTTTGTATCAAGCACCATGCTAGACAATATGAGAGACCCAAAAAAGCAAAAGATTTGGGCTGTGCCTTGAAAATGTTCACAGACTGGTTGGGTAAGTGGGACTGCTATGACTTCATTAAATTACCATTTGTTAAGTGGCGCCCAGGGTGTCAGATGGTAAGTTGCCGTTCAACAAGAGACCATGAGGGAGACTGAAACAGAGACGTTTATGGCTCACAGGTTTGGAAGAAGTACACGGCAGGGGGAGGTCAGCGGAGTACAGAGAGTCGACTCAGGGCACATGCCTGTATGAGGGTCTGTGGGGTTCTGGGCTAATGGAGACTGGTCCACTCAAATCAAAAAGAGCAGGTTCTGGTCAATTCCACGGTGGTCTTATCTACAAGTAAGGGGCTCACAGCGGGAAGGCCCCAGGAAGCAGGGGAAACGGTTACTCCCAAGGGCTCCTGGGGAAGTCTAATCCAGGACTTACACTGGCTTTTGATCTCGGGCTTGCACTTGAATGATGGGGCCGTGTCCACCTACGGCCCCCGCAGGCCATTTGTAGGAGCAGAATGGATACATGAAGTAGCTGAGCGAAACTCTTGTAGAGACTCATCCCCATGAGACAATTATTGGGCAATGAAGAGTTAAAATGCTCCACCAGTGTGAACAGGTGTTCAGAAAAAGGAGGCACTGGTGAGGCTGGGAACTGTCCCAGAGGTTTCATGGAAAAAGATATCTGGCCAAGCCAGAAGGGTAAAAATTAATAGTATATGGATAGATCTGAGAGCAGAGAAGGCACCCCTCTCAGAGACAGCACTCGAGGTAGAGGAACTCTGGAAACCACCACCATAATAGGGGATGCAGACGGGACATTCAAGATAGGGTGTGACAGGCCAGGAGAGTTTGTGTCAGGGAGTAGTGGGAGTGACACCAGGTGAAGGAGGGTCAGGCAGAGAAGTGTGACCTGACAATCAAAAAGACGTTACGATTAGTGCCTGCATAAGAAAGGGTTGTAGAAAAGCCAGGTTTGGGAAAGATTATCTTGAAATCAGTGTGTTAGCCTAACTGGATGTGAGTTGTATGTATCTTGAAGACTAATCGGGAGAAAATGCGGGAGGAGGTGGGCCCCGAGCACAGGGGGTGGGCATTCCTTTAGTCACGCATTCTGCAAACAGTGAGCACAGCTAGGCACTGTGCTTGGCACGGAGTACAAATACAGTGAATAAAATCCCATTGTTTTCCTTGAGTCTATAAGCTTCTAACCTTGGCTCTGCTAGACCAAGTTAGAGGTCATAATTCCTTATTTCCCTGGAGACAATGTATGCCATGGTTTCACAGGAGCAGGTGTAACTCCTGGGCCCACTGACTTTGGCCTTGGCTGTGTGACTTCCTGGGCCAGTGGGATGTTAGCAGACATGACACAGCAGCAGCTAGAAGGGTGCTTATGTGGTTGGACAAGCCCTCTTGAGCTTCTGCTGTCACCATGAGGAGAGCTCCCCCAAGAGAGCCCCTGCCCCTTCCACATGGACCCCAGAATGAACATGTACGGAGCAGAGCTGCCCAGCCAATCCACAAACCTGAAGCCTGGAGGACAGCCACTTCAGCTGAGCAGCAGGGATGCCAGGAATAAATGCCTAATGTTACATGCCAGTGCGTGCTTGTTATATAGCAATGGCTGACTGATACACTTACCCTCAAGGCCCTCCCTAATCAAGGCCCAGTGTACATTTCCAACCTTATCTCCTACTTCTCTACACACATCTTAGAATCCAGGCAAAGTGGATGGGTCGCTGTTCCCTCAACCAACGCTGCTCTCCCACCTTCATATCTTTGATTCAAATCTCACTATCAATAACATTCTCTGTTTCTGTCTCTGCCTATCAAAATCCTACCCATCCTTTTAACTGCCATCTCATGTGCTGTCTTCCTCTCTGACGCTCTCCCTTACCCTAATTGTCGTATGTACCACTCAACCTTCACTCAACCCTGACTAGCTCCTCACCCCCAACCTTACTTGTCAGAATGACCTGAGTGACAGCTCATGTTGTTTCCATAATCATAAAGCCCAAGCCATCACTGCTACCACCACAGACCAACAGGCACCCATGGGTACCAACTGACCATGTCTGTGCATGGACACACTGTGCCCGCTGAAGCTCTGCCCCCCCAGAAACATCCTGGAGAGCTGGATAACACAACCCAAAAATGGTGCTTATGGAGCAGACTTTGACTAATGAGACAGAGGTGAGAGGCAAGAGCCAGCAAATAAATTGCTCACTCTTCCATCTCCATGATGGACAGACAACTGTTCCTTGCATTGTCCCCGGAGACGGCCCACATGACTGAGCAACCATCTGGTTCTCTGCAAAGCGGTAATCAGCTTGGCAATGCACCATCTTGCATTTGCTCTCCCTTCTTGCCTCACTTCCTTTTTTTGCCTCACTCTTGCTTCCCTGGGGCTGCACTCCCAATCGAGTGTTACTGTGGAAGATTTTGTTTCAGGCTCCTTTTTCATGGGAATCCAGCTGAAACATTAAATAAATATGATCTGTTCTTCCTTTGACCTCCAAATGGTTCTTTTAACATCTTTTATTGATGGTCCTTATTTCGTTCTGCTTTGTAGTAAAGCTATTTCTGATGGATCCCCCCACACCAGCTGCTTTATGCTTTACATGTGGTAGGCACTCAATAAATGCTTTAATTAAATGGAGTTGAATCTGTCTCACTAGATTTGAGTTAATGAGTAAAAACAATCATCCCAATGAGTGAAATATATTTGTCCGCTTGGCCCCATGAACTATATTACCTCCAAAACTCCACTCCAATTTCTACTTTTCCCATAAACACTGACAGAAAACAGCTTTTTGTTCCACTGTACTCACTACAAATAGAAATATGAATACTTGCAACTCCATAGGGACGCAGAAAGGCAGAGAAAACAGGTGGTTAATTAAGGATCCAGGGGGGCGCAGTTAATATTTCTAAGGCCTTAATAGAATAGCAGAGTTACCAGCCCCTTGCCACCATCAAGACAACCTCCCCTTCCACCTCTGTGTGAAGATTACTTCTGGGCCTTTCCAAACACATCATGTTCTCATAAATCACAGTGGGGTGAACTGCATCTGCTTAGACTCACCATCTATCACCACGATGAGAACACAGGAAAAATATTGCAAAATCCAATGCATTATTGATGCACCCTGTAATGAATGCCTATTCAGTAATTATACTCCCTCCTACTAAAAATGCACGAAAGGCTATGTGGCAAGAATTAAAATGTTTCGTAAAAGCTACACAAATAAATTTGAGGATTTTCTGATTCAAATGCATTCCGGTTATAATGTTGGGAACGTTTCCCCAAGGATACTTGTAAGTAACACTGCCTTAGCGTAAGTTGTGATTGGCTGATTGTTTTTGCCCACTCTCCACAACCTCCTCCCCCTGCCTCCACCACCAAACCCTCAGCAGGAGATCCCTTTCTTACAGCCAAAGGCTTCGGACAGGACAAAGTGAGTGGCTTCCAGGTCAAGATCCCAAAATAGGATGAAACAGGGAAGACTTCCAAAGGGCTGCACACAGCTGTGTAGAAAGGAGCACAGAGAGAGCCCCACCCAGTTAAGGGACAGCCACCCAACTCCCCTGAGCTCCGGCTTTGGGGCCTCAAAACCCACTGCGGGCGGGATCACTAAGTAGAAAGGATTCAAAACTCATCTTGGCACATCAGTCCTAAACAGCCCACCCCACCAACAGAAATGGAGCTTCACCGCCTCCCAGCTAGACCTCATCTCCAACAGGTCACCCTCTTGTGGCTTCTTCCACCCTCCGAGTAGGGTTCACTTTCATGTTTCCTGGAATAACCATTTTTGCAAACAGAAGAGCATGCGATACAATGCCCTGGGCTCCTGAGCAAGCCAGGGATGGGGGGCGAGGGGCGGGTAGGAAGCAGCCTTTGAGAAGCGCAGCTTTCAGTTACACGGGAAATCTAAGCACTTTCTTATGAACAGATAAGCTTTTAAAAGTTTAATTTGCCTGAAAATGTTATTTTGAAACTGATCCCTTCTACTATTTACAACCTGAAATGTTTTATTCCTTGACTCAAAAAAAAAAAGACAGGGTGAAAGATAATTTACTGTCCTGTGTGCTAATGTCTCTCAAACCACAGCTGTGAAGGGGACCCAGTGGGTGGAGATGAACAGGATAATGAGGGGCCTGGAAGCTTTGTTCTACCAAGAACAGTTAACGGGACTCAAGTACGGTAACAGATTCAAGTGTGCCCCCCGGAAAAGACATGTTGACATTCTAACCTCCAGTACCTCAAAATGGGACCGTATTTGGAAATAGGACTGTTGCAGATGGAAACATTAAGATGGGGTCACATTGGAGTCGCACAGGCCATTAATTCAACATGACTGGTGTCCTTATAAGACGAGGAGAGACACACAGAAGGAAGACAGCCATGTGAAGACACAGAGACACAAGGAGAATGCCATAGGAAGATGGAAGCGAAGATTGGAACGACATAGCTACGAGGCAAAAACTCCAAGGATTGCCTGCCATTACTGGAACCAACATGGAACCAATACTGCTGATAGCTTGACTCCAGACTTCTAGATCCCAGAACTACATAAAAATAAATGTCTGTTGTTTTAAGCCACCCAGTCCACGGTGCTTTGTTATGGCAGGAAACCAATATAGTAGTAGGTGCTTACCACAGAACGTGTCCCCACAGGAGAAGGGTCACTGCATAAAACAGAGCTCATACCATCTCTGTGTGGGGCCAGTAGAAGAAACTGGGCCACTGGCTACAAGACACAGCTCAACATAAAAAGAACCCCGTACCAATTAGGACTGTTCATCTAACGGAGGGGGCCACCCGAAGTCCATGAGACACTTCACTGTATTTTGACTGTTCCTACAGAATCTGGATGACTTCTTATAAAGGGGATTGGAGCGAGGGTTCCTGAGTAAGATCTTTTCACCTCTAAGATTCTTTTAATTCTGTGTGGTCATCACAAGTGTGGCTTGCCATTGTCCCCATCCTGAACCCCCAAGGAAAGTCATACGGACAAATGGGTAATCTGAAAGCCTGGACCTATTTGTCCTTGAGGTGCTTGTGTATTATATACTTGTATATTTCTAACGTATTTGCATTTCTTATTTTGTTTCATAGGCTGGTAGTCAAAGAGGTCTGCATTTCCGAAATACACACCAAGTTATTTTGACAGGAGGCAATGCTGGAATATGCAGCCGGTTATGGGAAATGGTAGCTGGTTTGAAGATAAATAATCAAGTTTAAAAACAAAAATAAATTAAAAAAAAACAAAACAAAAGCCTCTTCATCAGGACACAGAAGAGCAAGAGAGCTAAGAGCCTGCATGTCTTGCTTTAACAATTACCTAAAACAGTCAAGACACTTCTTGGCACTTTTTTGGTTGCATTTCCCAGATTTCAAATGAAATGCCATTTGCATTTCTTAAAAATCTAAGCAGTAAGCAAGAGTACCATGTCTTACAATTAATGAGTTACATTTAAACGCTGAGCAGCAGCTCTTGTGCAAACGCCAAGTCTAATAGGTTGGGGAGGTCTTGTAAATAAAATTGCTATTCAGCAAACATATGTCCTTAGCCATCCCTATTTGAGGAAAGTCAGTAGGAAAACAGAAAACAAGAAAAACCAATGACTGCAATTTGTACACCACAAGTGCTGCACTCGATCTATGAGAAGAATAATTCCTGAGTAGAAGTGAAAAACTGGCACTTACGTGGTTTCCCCATCATTTTTACTGATGATTTTTCACAAGTGTCAGAGAGCAGAGGATGAGAATCCGTGAGGGGAAAAGGACATATGATAAGAGCCAGATAATTCTAGCCTCTGGTTTGGGTTACTCTGTCCATAACAACTCCAGTGAAGTGGGGCCCTCTAGTTGATGGGATGTTACCTACCATTAGTTCAACCAGGTGGCTCTGTACTGTTTGCACCCCACCTGGGGATGCTGTAATAATTGGATTCTGAACAAACCAGACTCCACAGGTAGAAGGGCTCAGCTCTCCACCAGACTGCCCCTACTCCAGCTTCCAGCCACAAGTTCCAGTGTTCTCCAGGTCACCCACACATCTGACAAACTGGTTACAAATGTGGGGGTTCCTATGATTCCCTGAGATTCAACAATTCCTAGAATAACTCAAAGAACTCAGGAAAGTGCTGCCTTCCTATAACAGTTTATTATCAAGGACCCACGTAGGGCTGGGTCTGGGAGGGAGCGCAGGGCGTCCATGCCCGCCCCCTGTGGAATCATGACGACACCCTCCCAGCACGTCAGTGTGTCCACCAACCAGGAAGCTCCTCTGAGCTTCAGTGCACAGTTTTGTGTATTGGCATTTCATTACATCGGCACGGTTCATTAACTCACTGACCATGTGATTAAGCTCAATCCCCAGCCCCCTCCCTTCCTCAGAGGGTGAGTTGGTCCAGAGTTCCAAACTCCTAATCCCGTCTTTGGTTTTTCTAGTGACCAACCTCCATCTTGAAGTTATCTAAGGGCCCACCATGATTCACCTCATTAGCATAACAAAACCACTTCTGTCACTCAGGAAATTCCAAGGTTCTTTGAAGCTCTGTACCAGGAACCAGGAACAAATACCAGATAAATTCTTCATTATTCCACACTCAGATATTCCTCCATCTGATAAAAACATTTTGAGAATAAAGTCCCCTTGACCCTCACAACGTCTTCTATCTCACTAAGACACAAAGCAGCTGCTATGTACAGTAGTGAAGGGAAAAGGGGCAAACAGAACCATCGAGCCTAGGTTCTATCATCACCTCTCACTTAGGCTCAAGTGAGGACAGACCTAGAAGTGAAGCCTGAGTGTGTTCTATTTATGGACGTAGGACTCCGGCAGAACCCAAATGTGAGCAGTTATTCCTCTTCACTGACAACTCTCAAACTAATAATAGCACTTAGAGAGCATTTATTATGTGCTGGGCATAACCCAAAGCACCTTATATGTATTTAATCACCCAACCCCCTCAACGATCTCATGAGATTAACCCATCCCACCTTGATGGCTACTTAGATTGCTTCCTGTGGTTTCCTTAACAAAAAGAATATCACGATGAAAGACAAGGCTGAAGCCCAAGGTCTGGGCATCAGGAACCAAAACTCCACCCACATCTTATCCTCATTTATAAATGAGAAAAGCAAGGCACAAAGAACATAAGAATTTTGGGTAAAATTTCAAAAAACATGGGAAGATATTAAAAAAGTGAAAATCCCCCTTCCCATCCAACCCTCAGCCTATTCACTAGAATTAATCACTGTTAAAATTGTCTTGTGAATCCTTCCTTATTTTAAGAATATCATTCCACAGTGTTTTATTCAGATAGATGTTTCATATTAAGATAGATTATGGATGGATGGATGGATGGATAGATGGATGGATGGATGGATGGATCGTAGATAGACAGACAGACAGATAGATAGATATAGATGATAGAATAAATAGATTGATATTTTCTTTATAAAAGTGGAATCATAGTAATATATATCGTTTTAATTAACTATTAATTATGTATTTCTCCATATCAGCACAAATTTACCTTGTTCTTTTTAATAATATATCATTATTTATTTAAACCATCCCCTCTTGATGGACGCTTAGATTGTTTCTAATTTTTTTCTTAGTCAAACAATATTACACTGAAAGATGAGGGTAAAGGTGAGGGGTAGTACAAACCAATATCCCATTTACTCCTCATCTCTTACCCAAGGGCATGGTAGAATCACAGTTACCTGCAAATTATTGGCCCTGAGATAGCCTTAGAGGCTGTGCTCCAGGGGTGCTGACGACGCTTCCTAGGCAACAAGTATCTTAGGTCCGTGTTTCTGCCCAGTCAGGATGCAGACCCCAATCAGGGGGCTGTCCCTCTGACCAAAAACTAAGTAGAAGACAAACCTTCCCCATACTGCAGAACAACAGAGAATACAGAATAAAGCACGCACGCAGTTGCCCAAAACACAGAATCCTTAAGTTGGAGGGAAGCCCCAAACCTAAGCTTTGGACCTTAGAGCACCCTGCGTGGACAGGCAGGGATTCCAGTCAGAAGCCACTGCAACTGCCTTTTACCAGTGATCAGACCTGAGCATTAGTCCCATTTTCTGACGTCTAGAAAGCAGGAAGGTGTAATAATGTGGGGCACACAAAGGGGGATTAATTTTATATGAAAATGTTTCAGAAAATACTATGAAACACCAGCTAGTGATATCTTCTCAATATTTTCTGCGTATAGCCAAGTAACCACCAGAGATGTCACCATCTTGTCTACACACTTCATTCAGGCACTTGGCACATGCAGTCTGCTTCATCCTGTGATAATACCAACACACGGGCTCTTACGAGGAGGTTCGGCACGAATCTCCCCTTCCACCAGGTCACGGTCCTTATGCCAACCATTCCAAAAACAAGCCCTTCTCCAAGCCCACCCTCAAAGGAGAAGCTGCGGATATTGCCAAAAGGGTCACTGTCTTCCCTCTGAAAAATGGATCCCAGGGGCATTTGGTCAGTACTATTAGGACCGGGTTATGTCTCTGAGTCATAAAAAGTACCATGGTGTTAGACTTGTAGACTGTGTATTTAGAAGAAGGAAGCTACTTCCAGCCTCTCAGTCACCTCCCTGTCTCCCCAACATCCTCCCCCCACAAACACACACACTAAGGTCACTGACAAATGTCTGTTGGGTTCCCTGAGGAACTAGGATTTTGTCTGCAGCACTGCAGAGGCTCCATTTGCATTCTGAATTATTTCATTAGGGCAAGAATTTATTAAGCGTGTAGCACACACATATCAAATACTCACTCTTGGCAGGCTTTCCCTCTACTGTCCAGGTTCATTTATTAAACAGAGCGCTGGTGGCCTTAGTATCATAAGAGCAGCAGTCGTGGTAATAACAGTAATAGCTAATAGCTACCACGTATTGGCTGCCTTCTGTGTTATTAGACAGTGCTTGAGCGTTTCACATACATCATCTCAAATCCTCATGTCCACCCTTTGACTTCAGGTTTTGCTTTTCTTCTGAGGCTGAAATGGAAGCTCAGGGAAGCTTGGACACACGCTCAAGGTCGTGCTGCTCACCAGCCGTGTGACAGAGCCAGAATGCAGGTCCAGCTCCATTCTGGTCCAACGCCTGGGCTCTTCACACCGCACATCTTACCCCTTCTCATAGTGAGAATGAGGTGGAAAAAGGAATGCAGGTTCCAAGCCCAACGTATCAGGTAGCTCAATCTCCTTGGATATCATTTCTGACCCAAGACACTTGCTGCAAATAGACAGAGTTGGCTTCTTTTGTGACTTTTTTTTCTTGCAGACATTTTGGCTCTCTTCTCTGACTGCTTTTCTCTTTTCCTAATCCACATTTAGCACGTGAACATTTGCACATGTGAAAAATGCCCCCACAGGGTGGCCAGGTGGCGCAGGTGGTTGGAGCGCTGTGCTCCTAACACCAGGGTCGCTGGTTCAATTCCCACATGGGCCAGTGAGCTGTGCCCTCCACGATTAGACTGAGAACAACAATGGCTTGACTTGGAGTTAAGGGGGAGGGGGAAAACTTTTTTAAATTAACAAAATAAAACAAAAATGCCCCCTCATTCGCATCTTACCAAGGTACAAGCTCAGACACTCTTGGGTATAGTATTTCTCTTCAATCATTTATGCTCCTCTGCTTTGCCAGTTCCATATATTCCTTTTTCTTTCTTTCTTTTTTTCCAGCTATGTACAATAAATAATGCCCTTGTTCTATAACTGGAAATAAACCTGGAAACAGAGGGTTAAGTCATACAGGATGTGAGGAGGACAGGTCTTGGGGAACATTTCATCTCCTTCATTATATCAAATGGCTTCACAAGATGTTATGAATGTGAGGATGTGAATTGTAGCCTCAGAAGTCTGAGTTAATAAAAAAATTAATTAAAAATGAAATAGGGGCTACTGTAAATGGAGATTATCAAGCTATAGACCGTGTTATTTAATAATAAGCTCTGCATCTCCAGATTATCGTTCATTTTATGCACTTAGGCTCTCAATATTGATCTATTTAACATACTCTTCCCTCCACCCGAAACAGTCCTACCCTCTTCCCTGCTGCACCCCTCCCTCCACCGGCTAACCACAAAGATAAACCACGTGATGACCCATCCAACAATGTCATCTTGAAGTTCATGGATCTAACTCTGCTCAGTTACTCCACTGCACTTGGACCACCCATTCTCAAGGCCTGGGTTTTGTTATCACCCCAAAATCCTGAGCTCCAATAACCTACTTTCTGACTATATTCTCCTATCTTCTGAGCTCTCTCATTTCCTTACTCCTACCACATTGGCTCCCTGACTTCACAGAGTATTCCAGTCTCTGGGTCTCTCTCTCTCTCTCTCTCTCTCTCTCTCTCTCTCTCTCTCTCTCTCTCTCTCTCTCTCTCAATCTCTCTCTCCTTCCCTCCCACCTACCCCTCTAACACCACTCCCCACTGTAACACTTTCCCTTCCCTGCCACGCCTACAAGCCAATATGCAGGGATGGGCTATTTGAACTATCCTCTGTCTGTTAACTTTCCATCCTTATCTTTCCACCACATTGCTCAGGGGAACCCCAGCCCTGAATCAATGCTCCTCCACTCCTCTTTCTCCATTCCCACACCTAGAGCTGCACATTACTGACAAAAACTGGGCAGCTTTCAGGTTTGGTTCCACTACATATTCATGGCTTCAAAATCCATCTGAACCTCTAGCACCACCCACCAAACCTTTGATGTGTCCTTGCTCAGCACTCTCTTCCATTCTCCTCAGGAATTATTCCAAATGTGCACCATTCTGTTTCTGTCCCTTAGATTCCTTTCTTTCCATGGATGATCTTGCCTCATCCTTTACTAATAAAACTGACGTTATGAAATGTGGTCTCCCCCATCCTTTCTCATGCTATCAATTTATGTACATCTATATTAGTACTGATTCCTTTGATTCAACCTCAGAAGACACAGTACCCTTCCTCCCATTAACGGTCAGCCTACCACCTGGGACCTTGCTCCTATCTCCCTGGACACCGTCTCCTCCAGAACCTTTCTCCACAAGTTACCCTCACCTTCTCTCTCTTCCATGGAGAATATGAAAGAAACACAAGGCAGCGTCTCAGCTTTCAAGTACTTTAGAATCTGCTTAGAGAGGCAAGATGAAGAGGCATTGGGTCAAATAGTAAAGCAGTGGGGTAAAATCCTCAGCCTAGTAAAGTCTCATGAATCTATCACCCAGTCATAAAAATCCAACACTGGAAGGAACTATGTGGTCATCTGATACCCCTGTCCCACACACAGCCATCCAACGAAATGCACCAAGACAGACAGCTGTCACACCCCCCATTCAAATCCTCCAGAGACAGAAATTCCACCAAGTTTCCATCCCAAATTGGCCAGTGCACTGCCCTGAGGAGCATTCAGAAGGGATGGTGAGCCAACCCATTTTCTTCTGTTTCTTAAAAATGCCTCATTCAAAAAGACCACAAGGCAGTCAAGTAAAATTACTTTCTGGAAATGAATACTGTGAAACTCTGGGAAAGTACAGTCACCACCGGGACTATCAGAGTTACAATAGATCGATTTCTTCTTGGAAGACTTGATGGCCTTTGGGAAATGACCTCAAAGAGCAGGATAACCTTTGCCTGGTAGCCAGGGCTATCCTGAGCATTTCTGGTGACACACACACACACACACACACACACACACACACAGCTGCTTACTACCACAACCAGAATCTCCCTCTCTTTTTTCATTGGAGGCTCAGTCTGAAGCCTTGAAGCCTGCTTGGTAGAAGGCGTCCAACCCCATCCAGCAACTGACAGAGGATTTGCAGCAAGGTCATTAACCCCGGACAGTCAGCCAAAGCTAAGACAAGAATGACTAGGCAGATGCTGTCTGTTGGCCATGGAGCAACTACTTTTCCTCTGGCCTCCAGCATCACACACAGCCACCGCTGGGCACGGCAGCCTAAGAGCGAGGCCCACTGCACAGGGGCAGCCACAATCCTGCCAGGCAGATTCCTGCCCATGAACGTGAGACCTTCTGTAACAGTCCTTAGTAAAGCCGTGTTTTAAAGTTCCTCCTCACAAGTGTCTCCCTCTGCTATAGACAAACTTTACGTTCCAGATGTATAGCCCCCGATTCTCCACTCCTAAAATAGCTTTCCTTCTTGGGAGGATTTAGTCACTGAAATGCATGAAGAAGGCTTGAAGGTATGAGAAGCCAGTGAGGTTGTGTATTTTAAAGAACAGGGAACTAAACTGAGGACAGGACTGATTACTCAGAAGCGTCCCCAGCACTGATGGTACAGCAGTGACCCAACTGGGGTTCTCTGTGTCCACAACCACAAAAACAGAGAGAAATTGGAGAACTAGGAACAGAATGCAGGTAATTCGAAGTAAAGATGGTAGATATATTTATGACATTATTACTGCTACATATTTAGAAAATGGACTTTCCTTTTAATAAAAGGAACTAAATAATTTAATGACTTAATTTATTCATTTCACATCATCAGCTCCTCTCATGCACTCTAAGAATCATCATGGCATGGAAGAAAAGAGTACTACATGAGAAGCCATTTCACCTCATCTTACCAGTGAGAAATCCAAGGGCCAGAGAAGTTAAGTAACTCATCCAAGATCTCACAGCTCTTAAGTGACAGAGTCCACATTCGAACCCAGATCTTCTGATTCCAAATATTTTCATTCTCTATAAAAAGGAGATGCTACAGCAGAACTCAGGGGTGAGGGGTGCTGGGACAACAAGTATAGTTCCATGAAATGTGTATTTTGCATTACCTGTAACTGCTTTGGTGCAGTTTTCAAGAAAAATGGCCACATTTCTAGACAGTAATGGTTAGACAAAGAGTCCTCCACAGAAAGAATCTCAAACACAATATTTTTGCTCAGACATAGATCACCAACTTACTAAAGTTTACATGAAGTTCTTTAAAATATAATTACCTATTAAAAAGAATGTGTTCGAGCAGCATTAGCCAATACAAAAATAACACAGGTAATTTTAAATCTTCTGGTAGCCACAATTTAAAAAAGGAAAGAGGTGAAATTAATGTTAATAACATATCGTGTTTCTCCGAAAAGAAGACCTAGCCGGACAGTCAGCTCTAAAGCGTCTTTTGCAGCAAAAATTAATATATGACCCAGTCTTATTTTACTATAAGACCAAATATAATATAATATAATATAATATAATATAATATAATATAATATAATACAATACAATACAATACAACACAACACAACACAACACAACATAATACAATACAATATAATATAATAACACCAGGTCTTATATTAATTTTTGTTCCAACAGACGTATTAGAGCTGACTGTCCGGCTAGGTCTTCTTTTCGGGGAAACACAGTATGTTGTTTAACTCAATGTATCCAAAATATTGTCATCTCAACATGTAATCAACATATAAAAGTTATTAACGGGATAGTTTATATTCTTTTTACGTTCATACCAAGCCCCAGAAATCTGGATTCAGCACATCTCACATGCTCAATAGACACATAGCTGGTAGCTACTGTACTGAACAGAGTGAGGTTAGAGACACTGCACACATTCAGAGAGGTGCTCGTAGTGAATTTTTAGAGGGGAAAATGCAAGGTAGAGGATATTAGATAGTAAGAGCTCATGTTTAGGGGAGAAAGAGTGTCTCCATGTCAGGTATATTTGGGTAGGCTTATATGAGCATGAAAAAACATGTTAAAGAGAAGGTACATCAAGCTTTTAACACAGGTTTTTTTGTGAGGACAGGATTTGAGGGGGCTGAGTGGTAACTAGGATATTACTAGCTTTTTTTATATACATCTGTCTGTTGTTTCACATATTACAATGAGCCTGAATTAATTTTGAAGTTTTTCTTTAATATGCGGAATAAATTAGCAAAAGTTGGGGGGAGGGGATTATTTAAGGAGAGGAACATTTTGGTGGATACACAATCAGATGGGGTGCATGCTTTCAGGAAGAAGGGAAGATAAAGAAATTTTATATTTTACTCAACACATACAATGACAACAAATCTGTTTAGAGATTATATAGAAAAATAATAATTTGTCATTTGGACCCTAGAATCAAAAACTATGAGACAGTCAGAAGCCACCTCTCTCCCCTCCCTATTTAAGGAACTCTCCCACCTCATTTTGAAAGGTAGACGCTTGGTATCTTACCAGATAGAGCCAGTGCTGAAAGCTCACTCCTTTGCCAGGAATCCCATTCTATTCCAAGAGCCTGCCTTCCCGGCCAAAGTTCCACTCCCCATTTCAAATGAACGTGTCGGAATTTAAAGAATCAATCAATAACAGGGTGAAGTTATGAGACAGAAGACTTACCCCCAGTTACACCAGGGCCACAGGCCATTCTGAGAATCAGGCAGCAGACAGTAGGGTGTCAGTACGTAGTTCTGACGGCACCTGAGGACCATGAAGACCGAGTGTACCCAGGCAGAGAGGGTCCAGACATGGGCTAGAGAAGAGTTCCAGGAGGTCTCAGGGTAGATTCTCAAGATCACCATATCACCCCTTGACAATTCTGCTACCTGTCCCTGTAATGGCATAATTTTTGCTCCATGCAAAATGACAGAGAGACCACGTCAACAATCCTGAAAATGCTAGCGAATGGTCACCTGGATGACTCAGGGAAATTAACCAGAAACTAGAGTTGGCTAAGTAACTGGTTCTCTATTCTACTTAGGTTAGAAAAGCAGGCCCCTTAAAAACAAGTAGCAGGCAAGCCTTAAATTGCTCTAAAAATACAAAATCTTAAAAAAACAAGATAGCATGGCAGCCCTTTCCCCACTTCGCTGGAATTCTTTTCCATGGTCTTTTCCTGGAGAAATATTCTCCATGTTCTGCTGGAACCAACACAAGACACTTCCACTTGCAAATCAATCCATGCCAGGGCCATCTCCAACAATGAGCTAATGTCTTTCACTCTGGCTGACTCTCATACACACATATGGGAAAGGAACTCCCACCATGATGAGCTCGAGACTCAGTTTCAAAGTTCTGAAAGGAACACATCAGCAGACACTAGTGATTTTTTCAAAAAGTCAGCTGTGTGAAATCAAGGTCTAAGAAAAGGAAGTAAGGAAAGAGAAGACAGACAGAGGACATGTGGATAAAGTGTGGTGGCTGGAAATGGGTAGTGAAACATGTAACACATCTGCCGTTTGCTGTTTGTAGTTAGTCATAGCTCTCTGCTGCTATAGGCCTTTCTTCCCGGGTGGGAATGGGGGTGGGAGAAGAGAAAGGAGAGGGGAGGGGCGGGGAGGGGAAGGGAGGCAAAGGAAGGACAGGGGAGGAGAAGGGAGGAGAAGAGTGTTTGTACAAATAAAAGCATACAAGCTATATACTGTTCAGGACAGCCCCTAAGGGAAAGAGCATTATCAATGTCATTTGGGGTCCCATGATCCATCTCTGCCAGTGTCTCCCTTTCGAAGTGTCACTGAGGCATTTTCAAATCTTCCACGATGTCACAACTTGATGATAATGTGATTTACCCCAAATTGCCCTTGGTTCCCTTAATAGCCCATCAGGAATCCATTATACCTTAATTCATCCAAGATCTTGAACTTTTCTATAATCTCAGTCTATGCTACATTTTGCAAAATAAAATTTCCATAAAATAGACTCTAGGAAGCCTTTTCTTGTATTTGTCCTTAACCTGCCTATTTCAAGCTTTAAGGGTTGCCTCTAAATTCTGTTATTGTGAGATTTGTTACTATCAAGTCTGCATTTGTACCATGTTTGTCCCCTTCATAATTTTCCCCTTCATAATTTTCCCCTTCATAATTTTCTTAACTTCTAGTGCACCCCTCAAACTATATGTACAGGGTGGCCAGAAAGCCAGCAAAACTAGACTGTTCTTACTGTTTCTGCCAGAAAGGTTTTCACAGTGGATGATTTTCTATTAGAAAAGACTCGAAGAGATTTAGCCTCACATGAAGTCCCCACTTCAGGTCAAGGTATAAGGTCCATATGGAACTCTCAAGAAAGATTTTAAATGGAATAGCCAAAGAAATCTGGAGAAAAAAGAACAGAGTTGGAGGCATTACACTTCCTGATTTCAAAGTATATTACAAAGTGATAGTGATCAAAACAGCATGGTATCAGCATAAAAACAGACACATAAATCAATGGAATGGAATTGAGAGCCCAGAAATAAACCCACACATGATCAATTAATTTATGACAAAGGAGCCAAGAATATACAATGTCTCTTCAATAAATGGTATTAGAAAAAATGGACAGCCGTAATCAAAAAATGAAAATGGACCAATATCTTACACCACACACAAAAACTAAGTCAAAATAGATTAAAAACTTGAACTTAAGGCCTGAAACCACGAAACTCTTAGAAGAAAACATAGGCAGTAAGTTACTAGACATCAATCTTGGTGATGACTTTTTGGACTTGATATTAAAAGCAAAAGCTTCAAAAGCAAAATTAAACAAGTAGGGCTGCATAAAACCAAAAAGCTTCTGCACAGCAAAGGAAACCATCAACCAAATGGAAAGGCAAGCTACAGAATGGGAGAAATACTTGCAAATCATATGTCTGATAAGTATTTAATATCCAAAATATACGAAGAACTCATACAACACCATAGCAAAAAAAAAAAAAAAAAAACTCAATTTAAAAATGGGCAGAGGATCTAAGAGACAGTTTTCCAAAGAAGACACACAGATGGCCACCAGGCACATGAAAAGATGCTGAACATCATTAATAGTCAGGGAAATTCAAACCAAAACCACACTAATATATCACCTCATACCTGTTAGAATGGCTAGTATCAAAAAGATAAGAAATAACAAGTGTTGGTGAGAATGTGGAGCAAAGGAAACCCTTGTGCACTGTTGGTGGGAATGTAAATGGGTGCAGCTGCTATGGAAAACAGTATGGAGCATCTTCAAAAAATTAAAAATAGAAGTACCACATGATCCAGCCATTCCACTTCTCTGTATTTATCTGAAGAAAATGAAAACACTAACTTGAAAAGATATCTGCACCCCCATGTTCACTGTAGCATTATTCACAATAGCCGAGACATAGAAAAAACCGAATGTCCATCGATGGGTGAATAAAGAAAATGTGAGATATATATATATATATGATGGAATATGATTCCATCATTAAAAAATAATGAAATCTTGCCATTTGCAACAACTTGGATGGACCTTGTGGGTATATACTAAGTGAAATAAGGTGGACAGAAAAAGACAAATACCATATGAACTCACTTATATGTGGAACAAAAAACAAAACAAAAAAAAAAACCAACAACCAATAATAACAGCAACAACAAAAACCAAACTCACAGACACACAGATACAGAGAACACATTGGTGGTTGCTGTTATCGGGTGAGGGCTGATGGGTGAAGGCGGTCAAGAGGTCCGACTTACAAGTCTTACTTGCACTTACTTGTCCGACTTACTTGCACTTACAAGTCCTGAGATGTCATGTCCAGCACAGTGACTATACCATTTCCCCAAAAATAAGACCGGGTCTTATATTAAGTTTTGCTCCAAAAGACGCATTAGGGCTTATGTTCAGGGGTCGTCATCCTGAAAAATCACGCTAGGGCTCAATTTCCAGTTAGGTCTTATTTTCGGGGAAACACGGTAGTTAATAATACTGTGTTATATAATCACAGTATGTACAAATATCGAATCACTAGGTTGTATACCTGGCACTGGTATAATGTTTCTGTCCATTATATCACAGTTTAAAAAAACGAAATAAGCTAAATAGAAGAGTGGCGACGGGAAACATGACACCTATTCAACAAATTGCTTGCAAAAGAGCACTGAGCATCTGATTTAGCTCATCTTCTTATCTCCTGTTCATCTTCTGGCTTAAGGTGAGGTGTCATTTGCCCCAGAAAGCCTGCCAGGGCCCCCAGGGCCAGGCTGTCTGCTCTCATGGGCTGCCATAGCACCCTCTTACTTGCCTTGACCTCATACCACATTATGTTATCATTGCCCTTTGTTTATCTGTGTCATGCTCCCCAACTAGACCATAACCCTCACGGCAGACTGGTTCTCAGACACGATCCCAGTACCAGCACAGCCCAGGACAGTGCAATAAGTACATGAGGAATGCATGAAGGAGCCTCTTTATTATAAATAGCAAACTTTTCCACTGCTGTAACAAAACTGTAGGATGTGCACCCTTAATGGTTTTACACGCCGTATGTGACTGGGTCCCTTAGGAACCCTCCGTCATACCATCCACTCCCCTTACAGCGGGGCCTCAGCACTTTAAGACACCCCAGGAATTGATCAAACTTCATAAATCATTAATAAAAAAATGAATGCTTTATTGAAGGTTTCATGGAAAGGCAGGGAAGAAGGTTTACAATCTCATACCACCAGCAAAACCGCTTGAAAATCCCTTTCTTTTCTTTCCCGGGAAATTCTCCCAGCACAGCTCTCTGGCCCTCTTCTCCACTCACAGGTCCCCTCTGCAGACTCGGGGCCCCCAGGACGTGGCCTCCTCCCCCCGGCCCAGCCTTCCTCAGCGTCTCTCCATCTCCAGGTTTTAGGCAGAAAAGATTCACTCTGACTCTCATCGGCCTTGTCACACACAGCCCAACAAATAAATGCTTCTCCTTGAGATCCACCCTCATGACAAAGCTGAACTATACATCAGAAATAAGTACGTTTTCTCTGGAACATACTTTTAGATTATGGCCACGTAACCCGCCAGACTAATTCCACATCCAATCTACCTTCTGGGCCTCGACTCCTGAAAGGCTCACTGAAACATTTTTCCTCTCATCCTGAGGGTTCTGTGACAATCACTCTCCACTCAGAAGTGAGAGGGACAGGGTTTGAACAGAAACTATTTTTAAATATGTTCCAAGCACCTTGAAATACCTCTTACCATGTGGACATAAAATACTATAAATACTAATTGTCTCAGTTGAACCTTTTCAACCCGAGAAGGAGAATCACGAGGAGTTACATATACTAAGAGATTTACTAAAAGAAATTGCCTGTGCAGTTGTGGGGGCTGGCTGAGCACGCCCCTTATCCAGAAGGCTGAGAGTCAGAAAGGAAGTTTGTCTGTGGGGCCGGAACCCAGCCCAGAACTGCTTCCTTCTCTTGGACAAGCGTCAGGCCTGCTTTTCAGGCCTTCCACCTGATTCAGTCAGGCCCACCCACCTGAGCCGGTCTAATTACCTTTGGCAGAGTCACCTGATCAGAGACATTGACTGTACCTGCAAAATGCCTTCACAGCAAGGCCTTGCTCTGTGTTTGATTTTATTCAAACAGGGCACTACAGTCTAGCCAAGTTGACACATCAAAGAAGTGATCACACCGTAATAAAACAAGAGGAAGTTGCACGTGCTGAGCGTTCTGCACTAAACGCTTCACATATGTTACCTCTTTGTCACAACCACCCAACGTGGAATTAGCTCCACTTTACCCAAACTCATCAGGCGGATTAGTGGCCACGATGCCATTATAAGGCAGCAGCTTACACTTCGATCCATTTGAGAGTTATTAGCCAACTGTTCTATGTTAATACGGAGAAACACGAAGGGCAGAGAGGAAACCCTTCCTCCAGCATCTAGCCACGTGGTCAAGAGCGAGAAAAGGCTGCTGGTTGGTGCCTCACTATCCCACCCACCGTCCGCCAAAGGGCGCACGTCCCACTTCCTACTGAAAGCGCTCAAGGGACCGCAGAGGCCCATGACAGCTCAGACCAGTTTCTCGGCAGCTGTTACCGCCATGTGGGGCTGGTGGATTCTTTGTTGGGGGGCCCATTCTGTGCACTGATGTTTAGCAGCATTCCTAGCCTCTCCCCACTAGATTCCAGTAAGCACCCCCATCCCTCCAGTGTGACACCCAAAAATGTCTCCAGACCTTGCCAAATGTCCCTGAAGCTGGGGGGCATAGCAAAATCCAGTTAAGAACCGCTGGGGTAGACCAAAACGTAACATAGATGATGTCTACAAAAGAAAGGTTGAGGCTACAACACGGTCATTCCCAAATAGAGGGCAGCGGTCTCTCTCCGGGGGAGCAGCCACCCTTTTGAAACACAGTGCTCTCTTTCTCACCTTAAGGCATATGCTGCCCCCTCTGACAACCCCTCCCCTTTCCCTGGATAATATCCATTTATCGTTCAGATTCCCTGAGCCCCTGGAATCTGGGGGAGGTTCCCCTGCCACGTGTCCCCTCTCTGAGGCATTCACTGCCTGTTTCCTTACCTGCCCACCCCCACTAGTGTACTTTCCACTCCAGCACCCACTGTGTCCTCCTCAGAACGCTGTCCTGTATCTATCACAGTGCCTGAGACTCGTGCTTCGTTAATGCTTTTTATTAGATAACCCTAAAATCTAAATTTGATTGACTGTTTACCCTGGTGCCAGGCACTGTGTTAAGAAAGAATGAAATTGTAAATGAGGGATGAATGAATGTTGAATGGGGAACCTCAGATAAGCTACATGTTATTCATCACAGCCAGAAATGTACTAATTATTTCAATACTGAGAGTATTCCTAACGCGAAGACTAACAATTTTCAAAGAATTGGTACCCTACTGCGATATTGTGACTTATTAATAATAAATACGTTTTGGTCTTCATCCAAAGTTCCTGGCTCACAGTTCCCTAAAACCCTGGAATTTCCTGAGGGAAGAGTGATGGGAACATCTTTTGTTATTATTTGGTCTTTTGCCCTCAGTGTCTGAAATTGCTTCAGAGCCATAAAGGTGAAATGGGTGTCTTGTTATTCATAAGAAGCTTCTTTCTACCACACCTGAGTTTATGGGACTAAGGTGACTTCTGCAAATACCCCAAAGATGGTGGGGATTGGTTGCCAGGGGAACCAACCTGAACAGAGGGTTGGAACTTTCAGTCCCACCCCGATTTTCAGGGAGGCAAGAGGGACTGGAGGTCGAATCAATCACTAATGAACAATGATTTAATCAACCGTGCCTATGTAATGAAGCTTCCAAAAAACCCAAAAAGAATGGGGGTTCAGAGAGCTTCCAGGTTGGTGAACTAGAATATTGCCACGCTACGATACATGCCATTGTGCCAAGTCCCGAACTCCGCAAGGCCAGAAGTGCCTTCATTTGGGATCTCACCTTATGTATCTCTTCACCTGGCTTCTGATTTGTAGCCTTTGACATCCTTTGTAACAAACCAGTGATCTAGTGAGTAAACTGGTTTCCTGAGTCCTCTGAGCAGCTCCAGCAAATTAATCGAATCCAAGGAGGGCATGGTCGGAACCTCTGATTTATAGCCAGTCTGTCAGAAGCACAGCAAACAACCTGGACTTGAGATTGGCGTCTGAAGTGGGGGGCACTCTTATGGAATTGAGTCTTGAACCCCTAGGATCTCACATTATCTCCCAGCAGACAGTGTTGGAATTGAGTTGAAGTGTAGGGCACCCACCTGGTGTCCAAGAATCGCTTGGTGCTGTGGAGAAAAACCCACACTTTGTAACTGGTGCCAGAACTGGACCTCTGAAATGCATTTTACATGAAAACTTCAGTGAACAGAGTTTGTCCGTCTGTAATGATACAGGGGACCATTTAAGGTATTTCCATCTGGGGTGGCCAGTTAGCTCAGTTGGTTAGAGCGCAGTGCTGGTAACTCCAAGGTTGCAAGTTTGATCCCTGCATGGGCCACTATGAGCTGCGCCCTCCATAAAAATAAAAAAATAAAAAGTATTTCCATCTGTAGAAACCATTATTAGGAATAGGAGTTACCACATTTCATTGATGGAGGAAGAATCCTTCAATATTCAGCTCTTGTTGATAGAACACCAGATGAACAGCCTTTTCTGTGGCAAAGACATGGCTTCAGCACAAGCTTAGTCACTTTTGAACCCCTGAACCATAGTAAAAGTGTCACCAACTTTTCCCTCCCCCAAGAGACCGTTACTATGGGCCCCAAGAGACATTTCTCTTTGGTACATAGCCTGGATTTTACACAAGGGACTAAAATGTTACATTATTTGAGACAGATCCATCAAAACTATGGTTCTCCTTTTCTATCATGGACTATTATCAGCGACCTGCGAGCATTTCCCTTCCCAGAACTGCCTGGGGGCCTCAGTCACACAGCTAGGGCATGACTGCCTCCCAGGCCTGCAGGCAGCCCCGAATTTCTGTGCAGATGGCCAGACTGAGAATCAACTCATTAGATGGCTCCAAACAGCTCGCACAGTTACGGATGTGCAGTCTAGAAAAGCCCCAAGCCCCGCTAATTTCCCCAGTGCTCTTTGCTCAGCCCTGCTCCTGCAGGGGTACAAGGGGTGACCTAGAAGGCAAGGGCCAGGCATGCTCCTGTTCCGTATGCAGCAGCCATTTTGAAATTACAGAAGGAGAGCAGATGGGGAAGTAACCTCAAATGAATATTCATAAGAAGAAAATCAATTATCTACCTTATGTGCCACCTGCCCTATCAACCCAACTTAGCCCACAGCTGTGGGACGCAGGGGGGCGTGTACACAAATCATAGCCTTCACCTTGAAGGTTTTCACAGAGTCCAAGGGTCCAATGCCAAACCTGGAATTTTGGCACGCCTGACCTGAAAGGATGGAATTTGCTGTGTTCGTGACCTTTGAAACGGGAACCAAAGCCATAGAAAGATGGCATGGTGCAACGGAAAGAACAGAGCCTTCCAAAGCAGTCTGGCCTACGCTCAAATCCCAGCATTGACCCTTCTTGAGTCCTGCCCCATAACGTTGATTGAACTAGACAGGTTTCCCGGATTCTGAGGCTCACTGTCCTCGCCCACATAACAGGGAGACACACCTACCTGTGTCCGGGGTGGGGGGTGGGGGCAGGGAAGAGGGACTAAGGAAAAGCAGACATATGAAGGGCGGGAGTGAACAACTATTAGATAGTTCTTCCTGCCCAGAAGGATACCATGTCATGGGGAACAGATGAGATTTACAAGCATCAAACCATTTAAATTGACTGTCTGGTGATGGACAAAGACGTGTGATGCCTAAAAGTTTTATGGCTCCACCATAGGACATTTTAGTGAGCAGAGACATACATACAAGATTTGATGTTCCTTGAATATTTGGCAATTGTTATGTCAAACAATATAGTTCCCTTAAGAGAGCTTGTATTCCTGCATCCAGAGCTATTGCAAGGATAAGAACAGCAGGATTGACTCAGCATTAAAAACTTCAGAGGACCTCAAAGTTATAAGCTGTGCTTACCAAAGCATTCTCCAAAATGGCAGAAATGGATAGAACCAGAGAGCCAAGCTCAAGGACTGGGCCCCCACACACACTTTCCTCTCCTCCTCTTCCCAGCCCCACCCATACATGCCACCCTCCTCCTCCCACTCCCAGTGGGGGGAAAAGAACCACCCCTAAGCTGGCGTTTCCTACAAATACCCTATTCCCGACTTTCTCCTGAAGCCATCCCAAAGCAGACTCTGGCTTCCTACAGTGAAAATTCCAGCTTTTAACATAATCCCTTAAAGGATGATTTACAAATGGGAGGAGAGGACAACGGTAGTTTAAAAAGGGGTCCTATGAATAAGACAATTTCTACTCTTGAGCACTAATGATTTGCTCCAGGCTCTCTTCTTTTGTGCTTGTCTTTTCTTTCTTCCCCCAGTTCATCTGCGTGGGTGTTGGAAACAGAGACAGTGGAAGGAGGAAGAAAAAGGATTTGTGTGATGGATCACCCCACCCGATAAACACCGGCCACGTGATTCAATCGTGCCAAGAAAGAACTGAATTATTCTAATCAAGAATGGACTTATTCCTACAGCTCTGTTCACGGAACCATCACAGGGAGCAAGTCGTTGGAGGCACCCACTCGGACCCCTTCCTGCCTTTCAGACAGCCAGGTGGTCACTGTCATTACTGTCCCTCCCCATGGGGATGGCTCGCTGATGACTGGCGCCGTCTGTAACTTGCTTTTACGTCCGCATTTCTCCCCCTCCTCATGGGGAGTGGGACACAAGCCTACACACAGCTTCCCTCCTGAGACAGGTCTGCCCTCTCCGAATCAGTCCGTGGCACTTACACCCCTCATGGATGGCTGCTGCTGCCCCTCAGCTCCCACACTCACCCCGTCCTCCAAAAATCGAAATGGATAGTTTGGAAGAGAAAAGGCAGCACACGAAAGACCTCTCGTCCATCCTCACCGCCTCTCCTAAGCAGACGGGACAGACGCACACTCACTAGCCCATCAGCAGAAGCCTGAGGGCTACGTGAGAACATCAGCCCTTGAACTCATGAAACTACCTGCTTGACGGTGAGAACGAAATGCAGATTTTCCCCTGAAACCCGGAGTTATGCAGGAGCGCCGGAAAGGGTAGGGGCAGCCTGGGAAAAGGAGGGAAGAGAAGGAGAAAAAGAAAATGATTGGTTCATAAAACCCTGCGGTTTCAGGTGGGGCCCAGGTAGGTCTTCTTTCCACAAGTTCACGACCGATGTCCTCCTCCACTGCCTGACTTCTTCTAAGGGCTCTGCGAAGTGCTAGGAGGAAAAGTGTACCTTCGTCCCTGCACACAGCTCTCTGGAGCCCTCTCATCTCACCCCCTGGGCCCACACAGCTTGGCCCCTGGGCCTCACCTGTCACACACGTGTCTCCCTCCTTCCTGCCCCTCTCCACGGCCCCTCAGTGCCCGGGGCCCCTCCCCTGTGCTGCCTTTCGCTCGCGGGCCCATATGCTCATTGGCTCCGTCCATCTTAGTCTGTCACACTGCCAGTCCCATCCATCAGAAACACCCGCCTGTCGAGTCCTTGAGAAACAGCCTCTATTCAAAGCACAAGAAGGAACCCATTAGGCTACAGAGCTGGCAATTGTCATCACTGTCCCCTCGTTCTCTTCCACAACATTTTCCTACTGTTGTTATTCCATAGACACCCTGACGAAGGTCATGGGGGTGATTGAGGCAAATAGGAAACGCAAACAAATCTTCACGCACCCTGCTCTGGGGACACATGGGCCTGTGAAACAGGTCCAACTTCTCGAGTGACCTGCAGGATCAGGCCCAGCGTTTATCCGCAGAGGCCGGCCCAGCTGGAGTCTCAACGAGAGACTGGAAGGTTATGTAAAAGGAAGACAGATGTGCCCCCGGAGAGCAGTATGGAGGTCAGCAAGTCACTTTGTCCAGCTTTAAATCTATAAGGTGTGACATCTTGGCAGCCATGGGGACGTCCCTTATTTTCTTGTTGATAGCAACTCAGAACAGATTACAGCCTGGCTCGCTGTATATATTCAGGCCCTGACAGCTCCACAAAATGCCTTTCCCCACACAACGGGGGCATTCTCCATTGCAACCCACAACTCGGAGGTGGAACAGAGCTGGCATTCAGGCCCCAGCAGCAAGGCTGCTCAATCACAGCTGAGAAAAGGGCTCATTTGTCTGCTCCGAAAGTTCGGGAACCAGTAAGGATCCTGCCATCCCCTCCACACTACCCGGTCGGGATACAACCATCATACCAACATTCAGCTTCAGACACTAGCGCCCGGCTTTGTGAAAGGCTGGCCCGAGACTTCATTGCCTCCTCCTAAAACCAAGTGGATGAGATGTTAAATCCTGTGCCCCCCACATAAAACCAAGCCCATGATTCTCAACTGTGAAGGAGGAAGAAACTTTCCTCTCTCCTTCTAGGTTCTGCCGGCTGGTTTAATGATTAAATCGATATGAGACAGAGTAACAAAAGAAATAGCCAAATGTAATTACGTACGTATGTGTGGGAACTCCACCTACAGAGAAAGTCAGAAACAGAGTTAAAATGAGGGGTATGTGGCATTCTGAGCTAAGGATGAGGTTAGCTGAGGCTTAGAGGGCAGGAAGGTCACTACAGTTCCCTAAGAGCAGATGTGCAGTAATTAGATATCTGTCTGTGCTGCCCAATATCAGGTCATAGAAAGATATTTCTGATAATAACTCTTACAATGGGCAAGGCTCCTAATTTAAATTCTGGAAGGGGAACATAAAAGTTTCTCATGAGCCCGAAGGGTCTCCGTTGCCTTCAACTCAAAACAATCCACATGCCAAAGTGGTACATCTTGGGGAGGCCTGTTCGGAACCCCTTCACTCCCAAAGATAGTTTGGTTCTCCACACAGCGTAACATCAGCTATACTAAAGGTATCGGAACGTGCGCTTACCTATCCCTGTGTCTGACTGTGGTCTTCCTTTCTCCTTTCCCAGCCCCCACCCCAAAGCCTGCATCCAGAAGCTAGTGTTTGGCCTCCGGGGGGGTTCCTCCCGCACCCTCACTGGCTGTGGGAACCTCCTCACTGCTCTTGCTGGGCTGTTACCTCTGCCTGGAATGACCTTCTCACCATGCCTGTCCTTCGTCCAACAAGAAATTCCCACTTCCCAGCTCAGCGGGGAGGCCTTCTCGAACCCCGACTGCCCAAGTCTTGCTTACCACTCGCTGCCTCCCCCACCTTAGAAGTCCACTCCTAAAGCGCTGACTACACTGTGCTGCAATTACATGTACCCACCCCCCCCCCACGGATACTGGGGACAGCAGTATTTTATTTTGTTCATTTTCATTTTAAAATTCATGTCTGTGCCCCAGCCGGCACAAGAATTGTAGATGAAATGAATACGCTGAGCAAGGCCATGGTCTCTCTACTAAATTCTTCCGCTGTGTCCTGACACGGGCACCCGTCAGCAGGAGCTGTGTCCTGCGGTGACATTCAGAGAAATCACAAGGACGGAGACTCAGCTCCCCTGACTGCGGTCCGCCACAGCTCTCACTTCACATAACTTTCGACGACAGGCCACATAAATGAAACCTTTTAAAACTGTGCTGTAAAGCCAGGCGTGGTGACAAAAGTCCCTCTGTAACACCGGGAGGGTTGACAACATACTACGAGAGACTCGGAAGGGTGGAAATGCTGCTGCACGGTAGGAGACGAGCCCCAGACCCTGACTTCTCAGCCGCGGCGTCCTCTGCCAGCCCAATAGTCAGCTCCATGAGCCCCAAATCAGCCCCTGCTTCCCGAGGGCCCTGAGGCAGAAACACCTCTCAGGTGGGGCGTCTGCAGGGTGGTGACCAAAGACCAGTGGCAGCCATGGGAGCTGGACCCTTCCTCAGACAGTTTACTCTGCCGGCTTCTGTTGGCAAATTATTCCCCTTGACAGAACTTGGGGATACATTTCATAACCTGCCAGAGCTTCAGCAGATGGAAAAGGGAGACAACCCGATGAAAGAATTACTTGAAATAAGAGGATCCTAATAAAGGCTGTGGGCCTCTGGATATCCATCCAAATATCACTGTATTCCTGCCCCAAGGGCAGCTGCCTCTGCACCACAATGATCCTGAAATTTATGGGGCTTGGCCACCTCTCAAACATTTCTCTTGGCAGAGACAGAGTCCTGCAAGGTGGAAGATGTTGACTGCATTCATGGAGAAGAAAAAAATAATACACTTATACCTGACTGACCCTCAAACTAAGTCCTTTAGCATTTCCCATCCACCCCTTTCCACCTCCTTGGTCAAAAGTGGGAGAGGCATTACGAAGCGTGGCAAAGTGAAAAGAGAATGTGATCTGGAGTTACACACACCAAGGTTCAAATCTCCCCTCCACCATTCACTAGCTGCGTAACCTTGAGCAAGCTCTTTGACCTTGCCAAACCTCGGCGTCTGCATCTGTAAAATGGGAATGAAACTACACAGCTCAGGTCACTGGAAGAAATAAATGAGATGATGTCTGTAAAGCCCCTAGCAGGTTTCCTGCAATGGAAGAAGCTCAGTAAATGTTACTCCCTTCACTCTAACCCAAGTTCCCAAAGTGCAGGTGTTATATGTGTACAAAGGGTGTCAGAGTCAAGTAAGTTTGGTAAGTGCTTGGTGAGACAAATTGATACCTGTTTCTCTTCTGCAGGACTTCTCAGAGCCTTTAATCTGCCCACATGAGCTGTGAGCCTCCAGAAGGTTACTATAGTCTTCAGGCTTCCCAGGCCACTGGGATCACAAAACCCATGGACCATCCCTCAAGGGCAGTGCTCCTTGGCTTATCACTTAGGAAACAATGCTCTAAATAGAGCAATTAAATGTCGCACTACTCTGAAGAATCCCTTCTTCTAGAATCTGTAAATGGTCACTGTTTCCACTGAGGGAAACCATCACCAAAAAAGAGAATCCAATCTCAGCTTTATTCCCCAAAACTATTGCATAAAATGGCTGCTTATCACAACCCTGACTTTTCCTAGCTGTGCACCATGTAGCTGTACCCTCTGGCCTCACGGCTCCCCTGCACTTACTTCTCCAGAAGGAACTGGCGCCACAAGTTAAAGCAGAGAAGTGAGTGGCTAAGCAGTTTTTAGGCTCTTGTCTGATTTTATGCCTCCCATACAAATGTACTCTAAATAGGGATTTCTGGGCCAATTTGTAGCTGCAGAGGAATTTTCAGCCACCTTATTAACTGCTCACACCCCCATAAGGGATGCAGGCTAACGACTCAGGCCTGATTGACAGAGGCAGAAGCAGACAGCCAGAGCAGCTCAACCAGAGAACCAACGGCCACGGGAAGAGGGCACGGCCTCCCCAGGGCTGTCGTTTAGCCCGAAAAATGTATTCCATCGTCATCCGCACTTGTACCCATCAGTTATGGATCCTGGCAGGCTGTGAAGTAAGCCGGCTGCTTGCACCTAGATTTCGTTTTGCAGAGGAAGGAAATTAATATGCACACTCACTCGTTCCCAAACTATCTATGGTGTGAAGGGCCACTCTGGACACTCTGTCCAATAAAGCCGAGAGACCCGCCTGATGGCTTTACACGTTAGTTTGTGAATAAGATGCAAGGACAGTTTATCCCTGCGTGCAGATGAGAATGTCAGACGGCTCACCTTCACCACTGTCCCCTGAATCCCACGGCACGCTTAATCCGGCCGCTAAGTCAAGTGTGAAACACAACCGTATGGACGTGGAGAGGTGGACAGATTGGAAAAAAGAGCTTTGAAAATAAGGGTTCATGTTACCAAGTATCAACCTCAAAGTCTGCCTCTCCTTGCACTCCCACTTCTTTTCCCTTCGCCGCCCCCTCCAGCAGTGACTCTCTACTCTTAGTAACATCCTGTGCCCAGAGAAGTGCCTGGCTCCAGTGACACACAAAGTCATTTCTGCAAAACAAAAAGCCAACTGTTGAGCACTTCTCTGGACAAGTTCTATGTGGGGATTTAGCCTCACACCAGCTCTGCAAAACAAGTCTTCCCATTTAATAGATGGTAAAATCGAGGCTCAGACAGGTTAAAAACATACCCACAGACATCCTCGCAGCACCTATGTCACAGGTGAGGCTAGAAGTGACTGGGGAAATGGACAGCCAACCCCCCTCTGTCTGAAGTTAGAGGGCGTCTGCCTCAGTTATTGTTGGGTGGCCATTCCAGAATCTTTGAACATCCCTGAAAACGGAAAATGTACGGATGCTCCTATTGTAATCTCGCAGCAGTAATTCCTCTCATTCATCAACTGCTTCCTATTGGCCGGGCGTTATTCTACTTCATTTAGATCTGTTATCTAGCTAGTCCTCACCACAACCAAATTAACTAGGTAGGATTCTTGTCCCCCATTTCACAGAGAAGAAAACTAAGGTACATAAAGGTCACATGCCTTTTCACAAGTTTAAGAGCCGGAATTCAAATCTGTACAAGACAGGCTAGCTCCAGAGCGCACGCAAACTCTAAGCCATCCCCGTTTATCCTTTCATAGAAGCTCAGAAATTTCCCCCCATTAAACTGATTGCTCTTGTGTAGTGACCATATTTTATTCATCTTGTATAAATGTGTATAAATACACACACACACACACACACACACACGCTTAGCACAAAGCAGACATAATACATACTTAATAAATATTTAATTTCTTACATTAATTAACCCCACAGGTGTCTTGTGTTACGTTCCCGTTTTTTGGTGAGAAAATCGCGTATTCTTTGGGTCCCATTTTCTAGGCAAGAGGTTATCTCATCTTTCCAAAGAACTCATCACAAAATGAAAAGGGAGTCCACGTGGAACAAAATGCCAGAAGCCATGACTGACAAGAGACTCTTCCTAACCAAACACGTGTAAACCCTCAGGAGGAAGTTTAGAAAAACAACTCGGAGAATCAATGGGGGACGACCTCACCAAGCATCCAAAAGCCGAGGAAATCCTAACGAAGGGGATCCGTTCCGAGGACTGCATCCTTCGGCGACTTCGTCACGTGGGGACGTCACTTACACGCACTAGGTGTCTCGCCTCCTACACCCCGGGCTGTGTGGTGTCGCCTTCTGCCCCCAGGCTGCAGGCCTGTACAGCGTGTGACTGCACTGAACACTGCCGGCAATTGTCACACAACGGTAAGTATGTGTGTCTGTAAACACAGAAAAGGTACAGTAAGAACACGGTATGAAAGATTAAAACATGGTCCCCTGCATAGGGCACTTACCAGGAGTGGAGCGTGCAGGGCTGGACGTCTGGATTCACTGGTAGCTGCAGAAGCAAAGCACTTGGCTGGAAAGACGGTTTAGGAAGCAGAGCACCTGTGGAGAGAGGTGGCTTCAGGAAGGAATGGAGACAGTGCTCGTGGACTCCTTCTCCCGTAAGTCCCCGGTCTCATCTCTAGTTTATACTCCCAACATCTTCAGTCTCGAATCAATCACCAGATGTGGTCACTGATTCGCCCCACACAATTGATCAGTTTTATGGCTTGCTTTTCATTCTTACCGCCATCATTCACGACTAAATTATTACAAGTCTTTTTATCTATAAAATAGGATACAATATGTTTGTTTTAATGTTCAAACTACAATCATGCTGAACCCCTGCCTGCTTGGATTAGCAGGACAACCAATCTTTTTCCATCGATCCCCTCTAGCAATACTGCCACGCACGTGCAGCTATGCACGCGGTGCAGGCAGAAGGGGAATTCCTGGAGGCTTGTTCTCACAAAAATTAAATGGGAAGACTCTCACCCCGAGTCTGTCTCTGCTGCCCCCTGCCCCTTTGCTGTCTTAGGGCAGAGCCCTGGGGGCCCTTCTGGAGCCCAGAGAATGAACGCAGTGCAAAGAGAAGACCCACAGCCACAGCTGCTGTGCCAGCTCTCCATACACACCCACAGATCCCAAGGCCACCCGATGTCCCTTCTGACCTGCTCAGTCAGAAGCAGAAAGAGCCTGGACCCTGGGGCTATGGCTTTTAGCAATGACCTTCCTCTGGCCCAACTTTCTTCCTCTCCCAGCCCTACTCCCATCATGAAACAACTCCTGCTCTCAGAGCACACTCCACGAGGGCGTGCTCCAGCTAATCCATCCACTCGCTGGCCCCATTCAAATCTAACTCTTATTTCAAGAACCAACTCATTTTCCACCTTCTCCATGAACTTCCACTGACCACCTGGTGTCTCTCCTTCAAACTGAACGTCTCATCTCTTCTTACTGGGCATTTGTGATGTTTCTTCCCATTATTCATTAACTCCCATCTGGGTAAGTCTTCGTCCCACAACTATATTGTCATTCCCTGAGGGTAACAACCATGGCCTACACTTCCTGGCATCACTCTAGGTTACCTAGGACAGTACTCTTTGCGGAAAAGATACTTGCATAAATATGTGTTGATTAAGGCATAAACTTCAGTACTACAAGGCAGCAGGAAGAGCTCAGGTCTGAGGTTAAACCCACGTACATTCTGAGCTGCATACGTAGAAGCACGGTCATCCATGAAGGCATCTCTAAAGCAGGGCTAACTGCAGCTCCGTGACAGGCTGGAGATGAGGAGGCAGTGAGATAAATGTACACAAAGTACCTAATACGTACCCAAAACATAGTGTGTCCTCAACAAATGTTAATTACCTTCCCCAGCCACCCTACCCGACACCGGTGACATAGAATGACCTGTGAGGAGGCAGGCAACATTGACAAGTGTAGTTTACATTCCAAAGCGCCAAGATGCTGGTCCAGGAAGCCGGGCTGTGGACCAGGTGTGAGAGACAAGGCGATCTTTGATTCCCAGGGGACCTGAAACAAGGTTTGGGGACAGGTGAAATACTAACCAGCTGGACATCGGAGTTCATTCAAGAACCATTTCCAACCCAAAGGGTGGAGCAGAGAGGGGTGCAGGAGACTGTCCACCTCTCTGTCACCGCAAGAAGGTGAGCGTTCAACCCGAAAGAGTCTCTGACCCAGACAGGCCTAGTTTCACAGCCCCGTGGTTAGGGCTCCGGCCTGTGCTAAACCAAATGGAGAAAGATGGGGGCTCCCTAGGTCAGTTCTGGAACAGCAAGCTCACATCCCCCGTCCACGTTGACAAACGTCTTAACTGGCCATTAGGACAGCCACCCTCTATGACACTCACTTGAGCCCATGGCTATTTATAAATGAATGTTTGCAACTCGAGATAAAAATAAAGCTCTGTGCCTGCGTGGAGGAGGGTGCGTATGTGTATGTCCTCTGAAGAATCGTTAGTGATAGAACAAGAACTCAGTGCACCTTCTTTCCAGAGCAGCTTCCAGACACCTCGTACTCTGCGGGGAAAAGCAGCACCTCTGCTCCGCTCGGGGCAGCTGGGTTTCCTGCCCACCGCCCTTCTCAGCTGGAACCGAGTCAGCCTCTTGACTCCATCGCCCACCTGCCCTAGGACTTCCGGCCGTGATTCACCTTTGTCTCCTCAGATGACACTTACCTTGCAGGTGCTTGTGAGGATTACACTGGGGAAACTAATGTCCCTAAAATGCTAGAGCTCTGCCGGCTGCTCCATCCATGATCGCTATCGTTACGTTATTGTAAGTCAAGAAACGGAAGAACAAGAAAGCAAACGGTAACAATACGTCAAGCACCAGTAGAGACCAAGTCTAGACACGCACAAGCAAACCAAAAACGGGATTAAAGTGGTGGGAATGGCATTTGCCCATCGCCCTTCCAGGCCCCTACTCTGGGGTTCACACTTCCTCTGCCGTCATGTGGGGCTGTGGGGCCACTTTATTGGCAAACCTTTTCCGTTTCAGAGCTATGTGACCTTATTTGGAGCAGATCAGGCCCTTTTGCAACCTTCCTGTCCATGTTATCTATACGTTACAGATGAAAGCACTGAGGGTTACGTGAAAGACATTGCCAAGGTCGAAGAGATGGTGGGTGGCAGAGCGGGAACGCAGGACTTTTGGATCCAAAGCCACCCTCCCACCCTGGTCCCGCCCTCTCTTTCTAAAGCCCGGAACCACCGGGGCCTTCACAGTGGTGGCTCCAGAGCGTGGAGACAAGGGGCAAGATGACGGGAACTTGCATCAGGGTCAGTGAGTGCCCCTTACAAGGGAGTTGGAGAGTCCCCGCCAAGGCTGCTGTGGGAAGGGGCCCCTCACCATCACCCTCAATTCGTGCTTCCTCCGTTCCTGTCGTCACTGCCTCCTGTGAGCCCCACCTTGCTTACCTTCTAAGGTAGGGAACAACAGTGATTCCCATCCTACCCACGGAAACACTGGTGGCCTCACCGCCTAAGCGTGGGGCCGGGCTTCTCCTAAGTCGGGGAGAGCCAACCAGACAATGCAAAGGGTCTGCACATGACCACGGCCCATTGTACCCAACGGTCATTCCAGAGGAAGGCCGGTGCCAGATCCCAGACCTACGGCTGAGCGCAGCTCGTCCTCCTTCTCTCCTGAGGCCAGGCCTGCTGAGTGGTTTCACTGAATGGTGTATTATCGTTTGGTATCTGTAGCCAGAGGCCCATGGGCAGTAAATGCCCTTTTCCATCAGTTTGACCAAGCAAATGTCCCTGCCATGGCAGTATCTGCTCCACTGGGCTGCTGACTTATTTTAAGAAGTAGATCTTTGCTGTTACTTTATTTTTCACGCTGGGGTGCACGCGCTACTCCAAGACTGACATTAATAATTCACGGGGAGGGCGGATCGTCCTCTCGTGTGAGGAAGTAGCGCCACCTGGTGTCCACTCGCTCAACTGCAGCCACGTTACCTCCCCGAAGTCACCTTAACCAAGTGTTGTGCCCTCGAGGGGAGCTTTTACACGCGTGCTTCTTTTCCCACGTAACAGAGAGGGCCTAGCACTATTACATTTATCTCCCTTTTAAGACAAATAAGGTAAGGCACAAGGCTGCAGCAAGAAAGCCGAGTACGTTTTCCACCTGCCCACTCGGTGTCATGCTTTCCAACTTCGGTGGCTGTCATTTATAAATGATGAGCTCATGGGAGAGGAGAGCTAATGCAATGCCCAGGTGCCCAGAGCACAGCTGTGGAGAAAGACGGCCCTCCCGTGGGAACTGATGCAATCGTCTTGACTTTTTTTAGCCTTTCATACCAGCGTCTCTAGGCGTTAAGAGCAGGGTTATCCTCAGGCACCTCTAAGGCGTATGAACCCCAGTGTCATTGCCTGAAGGTTAGCACAGGAACTTACATGGAAAGAGGTGGAAACTGTGTCCCCTCTTGGAGACTGAGAGCAGAGTGGGGCTGCTCACTGTCCCCTGGCCTCCTCGCCAGTGCAAGACCCAAGAACCATCAACCTATTAGCAGCCAACAGCTCTGGCCTTTAAGCTCCCGCTTCTTCTCAGATGTCTCGATCAGCGTTTCTCAGCCCCAGCATCTCTGGGTCGGACGCTCTTTGTTGGGGGCGGGGGCAGTTCTGTGCACGGGGAACGTGTGATGGCATCTCTACCCTTAGATGCCACGAGCACCCTCTCCCCCCACTTGGGACAATCAAAATATCCAATTTGCAGATGCTCCCTGGGAATGTAAAAGCACCCCTGGTTGAGAACCACTATTCTAGAAGGCAAGTACACAGACACACGAAAATAATAACTCACGACAGCCACGACTCCTGCTGCTACCACTAAAAAGGCATAAATGGCAAGCTAAGAGCTCTATGACTATCTTATTTCATCTTCACAAACAAGAAACCAGCCTGTGTTGACTCTCTCAGGAAATACTAACATTACAGATAAAGAGACTGGAGCTCAGAGATGTTAGGCAACGTGGCCACGGTCACAGCAGGTGGTGGCAGATTTACCACAAAAACCAGGCTTTTGTGACTCCAATACCTGAGCTCGTCACCACCTCGAGATCCTGGGACAGCAGACCACAAATGTTTCTGGAACAGTCTTAATTCTTGACAGTCCTTCTACAGTATGCTAGGACTATTCAAATAATATATCCAGGTTTAGGTTGAAACACATGAACACTGTTGCTATTCTGTGTAAAATCAATGCAAAGTGGCAGTGACGAGGAGACGGTGTTGTAGGGTATGGAGAGAGCCCAGGTCTGAGTTCACACCCTGTGGCCAAAGTCCACTGTGTGGCCTTTACTTTGGGTCAATTATTCAAGTCTCAAAGTCTCTGTTTATGCAACTACAGGATAAAAAGGATTGGATAGACCAGGTTTTCACCCCTGGCTGCATATTATAATAACTTGGAGAGCATTGACAAACGAATGCCTAGGCCTCACCCCAAACACTAAAATTTCTGGGACCTGGCCAGTGACATTTATAAGGTCCCCAGAGAGCTAACGTGCAGCCAGCACTGAGACCCATGTGACCAGATGAACTGTAAGACCCTCAAGTTCTAGTTTCCACCTCAGGGCCGCACCCCTCTTAGCCTGAGGTCTTCTGTTCTTTACACGGTCCACTAGGATCTTAGGAAACACAAGAGATCTTCGGGGGTGGGGGGACTAGTTTCTGTCTCATAAGACTGTCCCAAAAGTCTTGAACAATTTCCTGGGACGTTTTCAGAGTCTCAACTGTCCTTTGGTCCCTGAACTAACCATTTCTAGCGTCTCATCTGATCCACCAAGTATGGAAACCCTACCGCACTGTTCTATGGTAGCTGGAGCTTGGACCCTCCTTCTACAGCCGACTGCAAAGGGCAACGGAACATGACAGACCACAGCTGTGTCAACTGAAAGACTATCCCCTTCCTGGCCTCGCTGAGCGTTGAGTGCTTGCCCTGTCTGACTTTAATAAGGTGAATTCTAATCTGTGGTCTTGCAGGAGGTGAGAAAAATCTCTCCTTTCTGAATATGACTCAGTGCTCCCAAAGCGAGTGATAACGTCTCACTCAGCAGGTGCCTGTGAGGAGCTGTGGCTACGGAAACAGGGCTTTGGGCGCTATGGACGCCGTGCTCTTCGTCCCTCCCACTGCCTCCTGCTGTCCCCCATGGCCTTCAGTGACCCTCCTGCACCTGGAGGGCTTCACACAATACTTTTATGTACAAACAGTAATACAAGTAATTTACGTTGAGTACTCCACAGATGCCAGGCTCGGTGTGAAGGATTTACACGCGTTGTTTCATTCATTCTTCCCAAGTACCCACAGGGACCATATCTGCCTTGGCTCACTGCTGGCTCCCAAACTGGCAGGAGAAGAGCCAGAATTCAGACTCAGGCCTGTGCGTTTCACCTCTGCTCTGGGACAGGGGTGAATCTATGAAGAAGGATGAGAAATGGGTTCCTAGGAGGTGGACGGGCCCTCTGGGAGTGGCCAGAGGGGACACAAAGGTGAAAATTTCGGGGGGAGAAAGTGGTTGGCGGGGTCCTGTGCTGCCAGGACACCAAGGTTTTATCCACGCAGAGGCCAGTGAGGGTCATTCTGTGGAGCTGTGGGGGCAGAAGACAGATGGCGACGGGAGTGGTGGGGGGTAAGTAACGCAGAGAACGAGTGCAATAATTCACCAGAAGGGGGGTAATTTTATTCCCTTATGTTTTTTGGTAGAGAGACTCGAGCATATTAAAAGCTAAGAAGGGTTCAATGGAGAGGGAGAGGTGACTGTTCAAGGGATACAGGGGTTCCCGAAGAGGGCAGGCGGGGGAGGGATTGGCTGTCTTTGGGGTGAAGTACAGCTCCTCTACCACAGTGGGAGCAAAGGCATAAAGTGGGCCCGGCTGGAAGATCAGGTGGGCAGTAGCTGAAGGCAAGGCAAGGCCGCCCCTCTGCTGGCCCCTGGCGTCACACTGTACCCCCACACCCACTGTGGGGACAGAGCCCCAGAAATCAGTTTCCAGGCTCTGGGCCTCACATAGCAAGGTGCTGGCTCAGGTAGTAAATGGCCATCAAGTGTGACTGGATGGCCGTCAGCTGTAACCAGGGAGCCATTGGCCACTAATATAACAGCCGTGGCTACGCTAGCAGAAAATGGGGGCTAGCAAGAAGGTGGTGGCTGAGCCTGCAAGCGGTGCAGTGAGGGTTGCGGACAGTGTGGCTCCAGCCTCCAGTGAGACCACAGTGGTGTGACCCCCCTACCGATGGCTCCGTGGGTGTTCCTTTTTGGCCTCACCATGTCCTGCGTTCTTATGTGGGGAGCGGGCGCTGAGACCCCGCAGGCCGCCCCGCACGTCACCCACCCTAGAAGGTCCGTACCCCCTCAGCCCCTCTGTGCAGGTGAAGGATGGGAAACTCAAAAGTTCGGTGAGCTCAGTGCAGCCAGCAAGGGGCAGAGCTGGACTGGGAACCGGGTCCCTCCGACCCCAAAGCCGTGGCTTGCCCCAGGGCAGCCTGTCACCCTACACAGCTCAGCAAAGACCACCGGAACCAGATGTCTCCAGATTCAACAGCAGGTCCTCCAGGCCCCCAGGCCCCGGTGTTTCCACCGCCCTCCATGGCCACCTGCATTTTGACCTGGAAGTGATCAGCCCTCACCCCCCAACCCCCTGCCCCGAGTGAACAAGCCTTTGTTCCCAACCGGACAGGAGGCTCAGTGGAGCCCACCGGAAGAAACTGGGAGCGACTAAGTTAGTTCTGCACGCCAGGAATGAGGAGGTGGGGCTAAGGGTGCATTGTCTCCATCCTTCTCTTCTGCTCTCCCCCCTCCGGGCGCCTCCCTCCCAGAGCACCCTCCACACCAGCAAGCCCAGTCCCACTGCTAACTGGCTGTGCACCTCACCCAACAACATCCTGCATGGCAGCCATCTCCAGACTCACAAGTGAAGTCCATCCCCCAATGCCACCCAAAAGCCCAGCAGACTGATTAAAACCGAGGGCAGCAGCGTAGGACACCGATTCCGCCCCCCCCCCACCATGAGCAAAATGAAATACACACGTGCAGAGAGGTAGCAATCACTCCCACCACACGCCCAAGTGCTGAAGGGACAGCTTCTGACAACAAGCAAGACAAAGAGACCCATGGCAAAGGCTGGGAAGCTGAGGGGACCCCCGGGAGCTGTGGGAACCCTGGAGGCTCCCACAGAGCAACGGTGAGCACCACTATTTCCCCTGCGCTTGGCTGGGACAGGTGGGAGCTCTGTTGGGGGCCCCGGCCGACCTGCAAGAGCCGGCAGGGCACGCACAGCTGCTTTGCCTGGAGCCTTCTGCCTCCCGACAGAGGACGCACGGGACCAGCAGGGCGGCAGCACCCTGAGGGCCTCCCAGCACCCAGCAGCTCCTCCCAGCGGGCCAGCGCCCCAGGCGGCGTGAGCGCACACCCCCGTGCCCCAAAACTACCTGGCCCGTGGAGCCTCCACAGCGGTCACTTCTACATGTAGGCCCCGCTTTCAGACCACAAAGCCGAGACAGGCTGCAGACCAGGCCGGGCGCCTCGGGAGCTGGGACATTGTGGGAATTCTCCCGGCTTCGGGCGCAGGTGGGCACCATTGTTTATGCCCACAGGTGGGTGGGGCTCTCTCCAGGTGCTCTGGCCTACCTGCAAGGTCACTGCAGTGTGTTCCCAGACACATCGCCCAGGAAACGGAGCAAGCGGGATCAGCAGGCACCTGGCCTCCCCACCCAGAGCTGCTCCCGGGCACCTTCAGCACCTACTCGGCTCCTACCTGTCTGCCAAAACCACCCGTCACACACAGTCTACACAGAGCCATTTTTCCAAGGCTAGAAAAGGCAGCTCTTTTGTCTAATTCTTATAAGCAAACATCAAAAGTCAAACAAAATGAAAAGATAAAAGAATCTCTCTCAAATGACGGCGTAAGAAATAGCCCCAGAAAGACACCCACAGGAAATGAAAAAAGTAATTTGCCTGCTAAAGAATTCAAAGAAATGGTCATAAGGATCCTCACCAAACTTAAGGGAATAGCAGAACTTAGGGAGAACTTCGACAGTCAGAAAGTATAAGAAAGAACCAAGCAGACATGAAGAATACAAAAACTCCAATAAAAAGAAAAAAGCATTAGAAGGAATCGACAGCAGATTAGCTAACACAGAACGGATCAGAGACCTGGAAAACAGACGAGTGGAAATCAACCAACCAGAGCAGCAGAAAGGACAAAGAACTTTTAAAAAATGAGGATGGTTTAAGGGACTTCTGGGATAACATCAAGTATTCAAACAGTGGCATTATAGGGATCCCAGTAGGAGAAGAGAGAAAGGAACAGAAACTGTGTTTAAAGAAATAATGGCTGAAAACTTTCCCAACTTGGGAAAGAAAACAGAAATCCATGTCCAAGAAGCACAAAGAGTTCCAAACAACATGAACACAAAGAAACCCACACCAAGACATGTTGTAGTTAAAATGGCAAAAGCTAAAGATAAAGAGACAATCTTGAAGGAAGCAAGAGAAAAATAAATTACATACAAAGGAAACCCTGTAAGGCTATCAGGTGATTTCTCATCAGCAATACTACACGCCAAAAAGGAGCAGCAGGACATCTTAAAGTGCTGAAAGAAAGGAACCTACAGCCTAGAATAATTTACCCTGCAAGCTTATCATTCAGAATTGAAGGAGAGAGAGTTTCCCGAACAAGCACAAACTAAAGGACTTCATCACCGTTAAGTCAGCTTTACAAGAAACGTTAAAGGGTCTTCTATAAGTAGAAAGGGAAAGGCCATAAACAGAAATAATAAAATATGAGAAAGGGAAAAACTTCACAGGTAAAGCCAAATATTCAATAAATACACGAAATCAGACATTTAAAAAACTACTGTGAAGGTTAAAAGAAAAAAGTATCAAACTTAACTGAAACTATAATAAGTAGTTAGGAGATACACAACACAAAAAGGTCTAAAATATGACATCAACAACACAAAGCGTGGAGGGAGAAATAAAAATGCTGCCCTTATAAAATATATTCTAACTTAAATGCCTATCAGGAAAAAATAGACTCCTATAGGTAAAGAGTGATATACATAAACCTTATGGTAACCACAAACCCAAAACCTACAAAAGATATACAAAGAACGAAGAGAGGATCGTAAACAAAATACTAAAGAAAAACAGCAAACCACAAAGGAATAGATAAAACAAGAAAAAAGAACAGAGGACAACTATAAAAACAAGGCAAAAACAACAAAATGGCAATAAGTACATAATTATCAATAACTACTTTAAATATAAATGGATTAAATGCTCCAATAAAAAGACACAGGGTGGCTGAATGGATTAAAAAAACATGGCCCATCTATGTGCTGCTTACAATAGACCCATTTCAAAGACACATACAGACTGAAAGTGAGATGATGAAAAAAGATATTCCTTGCAAACAGAAACAGAAAGAAAGCTGAGGAACTATACTTACATCAGACAAAATAGACCTTAAAACAAAAAATGGGGAAAAAGACAAAGCAGGACATTACATAATTATAAAGGGGTCAGTCCAAGAAGAGGATATAATCATTGTAAATATCTGCACACCCAATCCAGGAGTACCTAAGTGTGTAAAGGAATTATTAATGAACATACCTATAAAGGAAGAAATCCACAGTAATACAATAATAGTAGGAGATAATAATACCCCACTCTCATCAATAGATAGATCATCCAGACAGAAAATTAATGATGAAATAATGGCCTTAAATGTCACATTAGACGGAACTGACTTAATAGACATTTAATCCAAAAACTGCAGAATACACATTTTTTTCAAGTGTACATGGAACATTCCCCAGATAGGTCACATATTAGGCCAAAAACAAGCCTCAATAAATTCAAGAAGATTGAAATCATATTTAGCATCTTTTCCAATTGCAGCGGCATCGAACCAGACGTCACCACAGGAAGAAAACTGGAAAAAACACAAATATATGGAGACTAAACAACATGTTACTTAAAAACCAATGGACCAAAGAGGAAATCAAACAAGAAATCAAAAACTATCTTGAAACTAATGAAAAAGAAAACGCAACTTCTCAAAATGGACGGAATGCCGCAAAAACAGTTCTAAGAGGGAAGTTCATAGCTGTACAGGCCTACCTCAAGAAATAAGAAAAATCCCACACAATCTAACTCTACACCCACAGGAACTAGCAAAAGAAGAACAAACAACACCCAAAGAAAACAAAAGAAAGGAAATAGTTAAGATCAGAGCAGATGTAAACAAAATAAACACATTTTTTTAAAAACATAGAAAAGATCAATAAAACTAAGAGCTAGTTCTTTGAAAAGAGAAGAGTAGACAGACAAACCTACTCTTAGCCAAACGCATCAAGCAAAAAAGAGGGAGAGCCCAAATAAATAAAACCATAAATGAAAGGGAAGTTACAACTGACACCACAGAAATACAAAGCCTCATTCAAGCACACTGGCCACATTTACACGCCAGCAAATTCAACCACCTGAGGCTGTACTACACTGGATACAATGTGTCAGATAGACAATAGATGAGAGGCTTTTCGAAGACATAAAGGTGCTACTTGTAATCAGCGCACAATTTCCTTTTTGCATTTTTCCTTCCAGCCCTTGTCTAGAGGCACGACGTCCCATAGGAAAGAGTCAGTGTTCTGTACTCCTCAACCTAAGATTTTTAGATTCGGGTTTTCTCTGCTTATCCTGTTGCCGGATTTTTCTCCAGCATTTGGAGTCTTTACACGCATGACCGACACGGGACGGAGACGGTCCTGCTCACAGATGAAGCAGGGTTGTTCCCAATGTCCCCGAATCACAACGAGCCAGGTAACAAGCGGGCTCCATAGCTCAGTGGTTAGAGCACTGGTCTTGTAAACCAGGGGTCGCGAGTTCGATCCTCGCTGGGGCCTCTTGCTAATTTTTTTTTTTTTTTTTTTGCCCCCCTTACTATCTTACGTAAATATGGGGCAGAGACTCTACATTGGAAGAGTCTTCTTTGAAAACGTTACTCCTGGCGGGATTAAAATGGACTCATCCTGAAACGCAAAGAACGGGCATCCTTACTGCGCTTTAGATGTGACCCGGAAGAGAAAATCCTGGACCGCCCCAAAGAGCAGGAAAAAGCAAAGGCGTCCTCGGCGGCCCCCGCGCTGCCCTCGCCTTCGGGCGCAGGCACTGGAAGTGGAGGCACAGGCCCCTGGGCAAGCCTAGGACACAGGGACCGTCCCGGACGCCAGCAGCGGGCGGCTCGGGCGGGCGGAGGCGGCGTGTGCAGTGCGGCCGCGCGGCCGGCGGGGGGCGCTGTGGCGCCGGCTCCCGCGCTGCCCTCCCGCCGGCGGCCGGGCGACCCCGCGCGGTGGGGCCCGGAAGGAGCCGGCGCGGAGGCCGCCACGTGGCCGCCCGGGCCCCGCGAGCCGCCCGGCGCCCCGTCCTGCCCTGTGGGGCAGGGAAGGGGCGGAGCGGCCGCAAACACACGGCCCGGGCTGTGGGCGAGCCGAGGTGTGCGCTCAGGTCGGTTATCCGTTGTTTTTTGTTTGTTTGTTTTTCCCCGGAATTCCGGGATGCGCGTGACGACGGAGAAAGAGGAGCCTTTTCTGGACGCAGGAGTTCGCCCCACCCACGGTTTCTTTTCCTTGTTTCTTTCCCACGTCTCGGGGCTGCAGCTCGAGAAAGGACTCCGTGCAAAGTAGCACGTGGGGCCACGCGTGCCTGAGATGCGGCTCGTGCGGAGGGAGCTGTGCGGGGGACACGTGGGATTTGTGAGTTTAGTGCCGAAAAAGGAAGGCCAACTATCCCATGAGTAACTTTTTAATTGATCACGTGGTGAAATAATCCGGTAGGTATGCTGGATTAAATAAAAATATACCGTTACATTCATTTTCATATTCATTGACTGTGGCTACTAGAAAATTTACAATTACGTATGTGGCTTCCATGTGCAGCTCTCGTATTTCTGGGGGACGCGGTAGGTGTGGGACGCCAGGGTCCTTGACCTGGAGTCCGGGTTAATGCTTAACCTGTGGTCACACCGGGTGAACCGCGGTGCCTTGAGTCTCTTTCTCCCTGGCTCTCCCGGAGCCCGTTACTATGTTTGAGATTAAACATCTCCGCGGGGCATTGTTTGAGATTAAATATCTCCCCGACGTCATCTAAATTCCACAAAGACAAAGAGAATTCGTGGCTTTCATTGAGTCAGCTTTGGGAGTGATGCAATTGTAAGACTTTCTGTCTTGGCTTTTGCAAGATTGTAGTTCTGGGAAAACACCCTCGTAGTTTTGTTCTTTGGCCCTGCTGTGGCCAGGACATCTCCTGTTAGGAATGCTGTGAAGGGGAAGTGGCCAGGGAGCCTGGAGGAAATAGATCCCACTATTCAGGCAAGAAAAATACCCCCACTTATCACAGAAGGGTCAGCACTTCACTGACACTGAATGTCTTCTCACAAAGCCATTTCAGAGCCTCGAATACCTTAATACCAAGACTGCTGACTCTGGGGCTACAGAGTCATCAGGTAACAGAGTTAGTTTTTTAAAAAGGTGCTTCTGAAGCACTCCAGGCCCATCTTCCTCCAGACAGTGTCAGCCGCCCTCCTCCATTCCCCATCCTCCAGCCGGTGGTCCTATTCAAAGCCTGTGCTTAGCACACCTCAAACTGGTGGATGCAGTCCTTTGTTTTGATACAGGAGTTCTGAGCACCTTTCCCCCAGAGCTCAAAACACTTCCAGGTCAGACCCTATTCTGCCACGTCTTTGAAGAAAGATCCTATGGGGAAAACGAGGCAGAGGGAGCTCAAATACTCGATCCAGGGGTTAGATCCGATCTCCCTCAACTGAGCCAGGATTTTCAGCTGTGTTTCAACAAAAGGATCCACGGCTTAATCCCGTCCACTTTTAGGTTGATGTTTTCACCTAACAAGTTAAAAGTGTAAAATACCAGGGTTGGTCAGATCCCGAAGTTCATTTCTATCTGGAGGTTGTTCATAAGAGCTACAAAGATAGGTGAAGGTAAAGAAAAGAAAAAGGGAAAAAACTCTGAGAAAGGGCAAAGGAAGAAGCCTGAATGATCTAAAAATTATGTTTAGAAAATGATGACCAGTGTTTTGCGTCTTTCATAAAGACAAGGGAAGAAGAGTAAGAGAGGCTTGATGTGGTTTGGTTAGGTTAGGTTAGGTTAGGTTACCCTACAAATGGAGATTGCTAAAGAAAAACATGGAATCTGCTTCTCTGGAAATCTGCAAAATCTGTGCAGGGAATGTCCAATCCCATGCTAAGCAGTGATCAAATGACCTCTAAAAGTCCCTAACAACTGTGGTATTTCATGCTTTTGTTCTCTGTAAATCAAATTGCCTACAGTGCTCTGGATGCTTTGCAGGATTCAGAACACTTCCTGCCGACAGAGATCATTTCTTCTCTTAGCTCTTTTACCTCAAATACCGGGTGAAAAGCCACCAACCCTCTTTGGAGGGCCCCCAGTGAGGCAGTTGAACAGGAGATTGAGAGGGACACTGGTTCAAGTCCAGCTGACCCTGTTCCCTGTCCCCTTGCTGCTGTGACCCAGGGCAAGTGATTTACCTCACAAAGCCTCGCTTTCTTCATCTTCAACAGAGGTTATATAGCAATTTCAGATAATGTCGATACCCCTGGCACATAATGGGTACTCAAAATATAGTTACGTTTATTATGCTATTTGCCGAGGCAAAGTAGTAGGCGCTGGAGGAACAGAACTGAACCTGCAAAGGAGATGACCATTTTAGAGGGCTTTCCTTAGAAACCTGTCACCACAGGCCTTCTCCTAGACCTGGGCTGAGGCATCGGAGGGAAACGCGGTTCTTAGGCAAACACGGGCGAGGCACGCCCGATTCCCTCGTGCCAAACGTCAGGAGATCAACAGCTACGTGTCTGTTCGAGCAAGTGTTGATTTATTACCTTACGTCGTAGGCATTCACAAAACAAAATGGAGACGTGCAGTGCCATTTCAAGCAGGTTTATCCACCATAGCCAGGTGCACTGGCCACGGGAGATCTGCTTTCCCCACAAGAGCAGACGAGGAGCATCTGTTCAGACAGCAAGATCCCCATGGAGGGACAACCATGATGGCCCTAAGTTCTCCCCGTCTGCCCCCACCTCCACCCCCAGCTTCCCATATGTCTAAGGTCCGAGTTCGGCAGCAGTAGGTTCCACGTGGTGATGGGGTTCTCCCCTCATAGGTCCCCTGCTCAGCCACCTTGACAGAAAAGGCTGAGGGCAACTTCTTCCAGCTCGCCTCCGCCGTGAGGGCTGGCTTACCCGGCTACGGTGGGGTTTCCGGCTCTTGGTCCTCTTCCCCTCGGAGTCTGGGGACCACACTCTGGTTCCCTTCTTTGCACCAGGCCCTCGAAATGTCTTCCTGCTTCTTGTGGGAGAAGTTGGCTTCTCGAAGGAGCCTTTCTGAGATGGGGCCCGGTCTGGACTGGAAGCTAAGGTTACATTGGATAATTTTCTAGCAGCTTTCTCTGATTGCTCCTTTAGCAAGTCCAAGACTGTCTCTGGGAAACAAGCATTTATTTAGTGAGAAATGTAAGTCCTGGAAAGTAGCTCTAAGAAAAGCCCCACCCAGGAAACCTATGATGGCATGACGGTTCTTTAATATAAATTCTTTTGAAATTGTTTTTTTTAATTCCCTGAACTGGCTTTGATCTAAATATCTTACTTTTCTAATAGTGTCACTCCAGTGACACATCGCTCTGGAATAGCTCTCTGAAGGTGGTGTCCCTCCTCCACAAGTCGTTCCTGACTCCCCACCCCACCCCAGGGAAGCAGTCCTCACTCTCGGGGGCCTCTCAGGCCCCCAGACATCCTTCTGTACTGGAACCTCAGTGCTGTATTTCTTTTTTTATTTGCCTACACTACCTGCCCCCCTTCTATCCGATTCTGAACTCCTACAGGACAGCTTCTCTGCTGTATCCCCAGGGATTAGCACAGTGCCTGCCCCAGAGGAAGCACTAAATGAATGATGCCAGATGAACGAATACATGAGTGAATGAATGAATGAATGAATGAATGAATGAATGACAGTCAGTCACAGGAGAAGCAGGTGTTGCCCCCACGCACTCTGCCATGCAGAGAAAATGCACAGACTGAGTCACAAGTTAACAGCCTTCATCCAGGGGATAAGCGTAGGTAGAACTTAAGACCTCCCACCTGACAAGACTGCAGCACATTTATTCGCAGAGGGCACTGCGCATGCACCTCAGTGCCCAGGCCTGAGCCCAAGACGAAGGCAGACTCACTGGCGAGTGGCCTGAACTGGACCCGCTTACTCTTGGTTTTCACCGGCACTGGCTTGTATTTGCACTTGCCTGGGGGTGCTCGCCTAAAAACAGATAGAAAAAGTGAGGACACAAGACTCTGAAAATGGGAACAGGAAATCAAGGTCACCAAAGGCATACATGTGCAATAATAGGGTTCAGCCCTCCCTCTTCCATGGGAGTGAGAGAATTGGTTTCGAGTTGTTGAGACCATGGGCAAGTAAACCTTGCTAAGTTTCAATTTCCCCATCTATAAAATAGCAAAAGTAATCATACCCTTCCTTGCAGGGAGATGATGAGGATTAAATGAGAGCTGTGTATTTGGTACACCATAAATGACGGACAAATCACTTTTTGAAATTTTTGTAAATGAGATTTAAAAAAAAACACAAAAAGGTTGGAACACATAACAAATACTCCATAAATGGTGGTGGTGGTGGTGGTGGTGGTGGTGGTGATTTCCTTTAAAGTAAATCCCTTCAAGAACTCGTGGCACAGCCCCTTCCTTAGGTGATGCCGGCCTCCCTGCCTACTAGTACACTGCTGTCCCCTGTGTGTATCTTCTAAAACAAAAGGGACCTTGGAGACTTGCAGTACTGCTGCTATTTAGAGCACAGATGAACTTTTCAGCAAGTCCCCATTGCCACCTACTCAGCCTCGCTCCAACTCCATCTCTTATTGCTAGCACCCCATCCCAGGTGCAAAAAGAAAGTAATACCTGTTATTTATTTAACAAACACTTGTATGGTGCTTAGGCACTGTACTAATGCTTTATAAGTAACACTCACTGAATCTTCACAACGACCCTTAAAGTAGGTGCTGTTATTATCCCATTTTATGGAGGGCAAACTGAGGCACACAAAGGTTAAGAAACAGATGCAAGGTCACACAGCCCGTCGGTGGCAGAGCCAAGATTCAAACTTAGGCTCCAGGCTCAGACTCTAAAGGAAGGGCAGGAAGAAAAGATGGAAGGGGAAAAAAAATCACATAAATAAATCAACTGCTCCTCAGAAGACTGGGACGGGCACATTTTGTGTGGACAGGCTGCTTAAGTAAACGGAGCAAACTTGGAGCTATGGCTACAGAAGCTGCAAAAAAGGAGGCTACAATTCAAGGAAGGGGGCAAGCGAGGCAGGAATGACTCTGATCCACTAAGAAAGCTGACTTCCTGTCCTCGTCCCTTCTCACTAGCTGGACGGGTGATTTAACTGCACTGGGCTCAGTTCCCTGATCTGCAGATCCAGGGTGTCAGCCGGCCTCGTTGGGATTCTGTCCGCATTGAGTGAGAGCCTATGTGCACAGCACACAGCACGTGCCCGGGACACAGAAATAACTTAATAAATGTCCACTCGACAGAAAGGTGAATGAGCAAGGACGTGTTCAGTGTGGAACAGGCTTTCCAGTTGCTTCATGACTGACCACTCATGGCTGCTCTTGTGACAGAGGGAGCAAATTATCCTCCAATTACATCAGAAAACCGACAAAGGAAAGTCAAAGGGATGTACACAAGAAACTCGCTGAAGCACTTTAAAGAGTCTGGGTCTGCCCCGTCCCTTGAGCACAAGAGATATGCGTGGAGCACATCCAGGGGTAGAAACAGCCCAGCAGCAAATTCACCCCTTGGCAATCCTGCTCTCGGCACTCCTGCTGTCAGGAGAGCACCCCAGGCCGTGGCCTGAGCCCCTTCCAGGAACTTCCGAGCGTCCTGCTGTCAAATGGAGATGAGCTGGGTCAGGTCCTGAGCCCCGGCCAACAGTTGGACCTATTTACCAAATGTCTTCTGAACACCACCCCAGATCTGCGTGATGGTGAAGTCCCATGGGGAAGGTTTCCCCTTGGGCCTGTCTTCAAGCTGATTCGTGGAGAGACTTCCGTGCTTTGGGCAAGAATCCTGAGAGAACTGCCTAGAACACTCAGGATGGATTCACTGCGTCCACACACTCCCAGGGACGGACCACACACTCAACGACCTCACCAATGGGAAGCTGTGTTTCTTCCCATTGCTACTGGCTAGCCTCTGAGAGAGGTGGGCAAAGACACAGATGAAACAAGAGTCCACCATGTGAATAAATACTGCCACTGAATTCCAGCAAGGGGCAGGGGCGGACACTGGGCAACCTGACACCTGAAGATACTTGCCAAAGACCTTGGAACCTCGACCAAAACCAGGGGACAAGGCAGCAATACTCAGGGGGTCAGAGGTGTACACCCATTGTCAGGTGATCGCAGACCGAAGTTTCCAGAAGTATATTTAAAAAACAAAAACAAAACCAGAGCCGTGGGTGTAGCCTAGCCATCCTGGAAAGGCTCAAACCCCTCATTTCCAAACATAAAGAGATCATTTCTCAAATACCCCATAATTCCTAGGGACACGTCATCCTACTTTGCTTGGCCAAGCAGTTTTCCATCTTGAGCGTGGGTTTGCTTCCTTGGTAATTTCTGGTAATTCTTGGGGAGTGAGGACTCTTTATGACCTACCATGGACATAAAAACTGATAACAATGCACCTGAGAAGAGAATGAGACCAAATCTCACCTTGATGGGTCAACAAATTTATAAATAGATCCATGTGGTGCGTAGGCACTTGGGTAAGAGGTGGCCAGGAAGTAGAGCTCCCCTGAGAAAAGAGGACAGGCCGTCAGTAATGAACCACGACACAGAGCTGGGCACACAGGAAATCCTCAGCGTGGGCTATAGCCCTGACAAGCAGTGCGGCCCAGGGCAGGACGCCAGAGTCGTGATGGGCAGCTGGCCCTTCACTGGTCCAGAGCTCCTTGAGAGAAGGTCCATCTTCGAGCCCCCAAAGAGGAGCTCAGCATGTGGCTCTGCAGACATATGTTTCTGTTTCTGTTCATGGAACCAAACGGGCTTCTCCTGTATCATCCCTTTGCTCTCAGAAACCCCACCTCAGTGAATCTCCATTTCCTCCCACCTCTTTCCTGTTGGTGAGGATTCTCTGTGGAAACCTGAAATAGGCAATCTACAGGGTGGGCGCCACGTACTAGTCACTGGATATTGCCCTTTCTTTAGGCCGTTAGAAACCCTACCCCCATCTCCCTCTTTCCTCAATTTCCACCTTCTTCAGTCCTTGGTTCCTCGGCTCCTGTGACCCGCCCGCCTCCAGCCTCTCCCCTTGGTCTTCTCCACACCTCACTGAAATCCCCTCGACCCACTCTCTCCTTCCTCTCTTTTAGTAGGGGCCCCTGACACCTTCTATTTCCTCATGTTTGAACCCCTGAAAGTGTCATTCATTCTCAGAGTCACTGCCTCATTTCACCTTGTTTTGTAGTTACCTGTGAGGGACAGTATACATAGCATGGGGTTTATGAGCCCAACTTCGGAGTTAGATCAACCTGAGTCTGAATTCTGCTAACACCTGTTATCAACTGTGTTGTTCTGGGCCACCTCCCACGTGTCACCCTCATGTTATTTATTAGTTTCTCAAATGGGGATAATAATACCTCACCTGATTGTTAGGTTTTACATTAGAAAGGGCTCAGTAATTGGCAGTTACTTTTCCTTTCCTGTGTCCTTACTCCTTAAGGGTCGGTGCTGTGACAAACAGCTCTGTGACCCCAGCACAATGTCTGCGCCCCTGCACTGAATTTCATTCGCTTTTTCTTGTGTGCTTTACACGCTCTCTCAACTTTATGGAAGGAAACATCTACTGAACCGCAAATTGGAATGGCCTAGAGCTTCAGAGAGCTCCGGGTTCTTAAACAACCTTCTTCCTTGCATTTGTGGCGAACAGTGACCAACAGTGCTCTCGTGCTGAGTGAGCAGCGCATGGGCTGTGCAGAGCCCCTCCCACAGGCTAACAGTTGCCTAAGAAACTGTCTTTTTTGTGTACTGACAAGCTCTATTTATCATCTTCCCCTGGGAAGGGGGTCTGAGGACGTTGGACACACCTGCTTAGAGCCAGTTTGTCCCCTCTGATTGGAAACCCCAGGCACCACTGGAGGTGGTTATATGGTTCTACCATGAGATGAACGGGGTATCCACCAAGTAGCTGCCAGTACACAGGTGGCCCTCATGCAGGGGCCCCTCCAAACCATGCAACAAATTTCTAGTCTAAAAGGAGAATTGAAAACCCTGCATTATTGCATATTCTTTACTACAGTCTACGTAAATTATATGCTCTACATATGCCATAGAATTCCCACTGTATGTTTAAAGGGGAAAAAAGCTAGAAGTGAATTTCATCAGTATTGGCTAACTGACATTTTAAAATACATTTTAGGGAAACACACACACACACACCCAAAAAACTATAATATGCCCTGTAAAACAAAATGAACGTAATGTGAATTTATTGCAAGCATTATTGTTTTGACCAGCCCTCTGGAGAATGTTCCTCAGTGACTGACATTCAGAAATCCAAACCTTGGGGACCAGTAATAGGCAGCCCCATGTCCGCCCCTCACTCTGAGGTCGTTTATTTATTCCAGCTGTCAGCTAGAAGACCTTGAACTAGCGGAGGCAGAAAGCTTGGTACAACTGAAAATGACTAATCTGAAACTGGTGACTGAGAATAAATACTCAAATAATCCTCAGACCTAAATATGTCTATAAGTGGGAAAGACTATGACACACGCAGGAAATCTGAATCAATCTGCACAAAAACGCAAAGGGAAGAAACTCTGGAAGAAAATAATTTGTCTTGGGAACAGCTATCCTGGCTTTATGGCCGCCCTTGGGCAAAGTCTGGCTTAGGAATGCATTGGCAAGTCCACATGCAATGCAGCCAAGGACACTTAGTGTTGTCTGCCAGATGTCCTGACTGGTATTCAAACACTGCCTGTTCTGTCCTATGAGAAGTCTATGGGTACAACAAACCACACCATCAAAGCCAGGGTTTCTGGGCCTCCTGTAAAGGAGCAAGCACAGAAGACGGCAGCCAGAGTCACGGAGTAGGCCAGCCTCTGGGGACTCCAACCTCCAGAGGTCGCCAGCCTCCAGGGGCTCCTGCCTGGGAGGATCCAGCAGGGGACAGGCCCCACCAGGCCTGTGACACGTCATCCATTTTCCACTGAACATCACCCTGCTGGCCTGTGGTTTCTCTCCTTTTTCATATGTTTGGACTTCCAATTTGGAACCCACGAGGACTTTTCTCCACTAAGAAGGCTTGAATTTTTCCATATCCTCTGCTCCTCTAAAGCGTTCATTTCAAACTGTCTATTCATAAGCTAAGTGAGAGAAAAGGGTCCAGAAGCGGACTGGATTTCCTTAGGTTCTATTCAAGTAAAGGTCCTGTACAGCCACTCCATGGCTCAGAGTGGAAAGCAACCAAATACTCAGGAAATCTTCAAGGCTCTGATTTACACTTACAGAGAATCCTAGGTCTGGAAGGGACCCTAAGTGATCATTTTATTCTCTTCCTTGCCTCCAAGAATGGCTAGATCCAGAGCCAAATAAAATATTTTCTTTCAAAAACAGAAATTGTGTAAAGCTGAAATTAAAGAACCCATTTTCTGGTTACAAAATTTGGGGAAATTTATTAGAGCTGAGCCTGTCTCTACTGATTATCTCTCTCTCCCATATATTTATATGGGATTATATATTTATATGGGATTATATTTATATTTATATATATATAATCTCCCAGGCAACACCAACAGGACAAACACCTCTGGTCCATTTGGTCTGCCCCACTATTGGCCCCATCTATGTTCCTATGATTGCAAACTGGAATCAAGCAGGAAGAAGGGAGCACATACACCTCCTTCGTAGTCACGGGATTGAAAAGACCAATAGGTAGACCTTGATTTGGCCCACACATTGAATATAGAGCTCAACCAAGAAAGGGCAGATTGACACAGTCAATTTGTTTCCTCCTGAGTGAAATGAGCATAATAATGACATCAGGGGCACAAGACAACAAAAGTAACGTGCTTAGAACAGTATCCAGCACATTACAAAAGGTGACCAAATGATAGTGAAAATAGAAGTGGCCATTGCCACTTAATAACAATAGTAATAATAATAAACATTCTGTCCACAATGCCTGGGATTATCTAAGTTCCAGAACGCAGAAATGAGATAACCCTGTACATTTGGTACCTGCTTCATCTTCAGCGAAGGAGATGATAAACTTGCTGTAGGTGCTGATCAGCCCTGGGAAGGCACAGGACGCAGGGTTGCCCAGGCAAATATCCTGTTTCTTCCATTTCTTGGTTTTTCTATCTTCCTGCAAAGCCATAAGTCGACTAGATGAAAAATAAAACCTTATATTTTTAGGGATCCATATTTCCACCCTGCAGTACATTTTTCCTCCTAAAATCAGGGACTCTTTGAGTACTAAGATGGGGTCCCCCATGTGTGACCAATAATTAGCTCTTCCCATGAATCCAAACACTGCTTCTGAGATACACAGTCACCCACTGACCTAGATGGGGAAGTTCATTTTGTTATAAAAGGAGTTTAGTGCCCTGTAAGGGTTGCACCACTACAAAAGACTAACCTAATTTTTATTAGGTGTGTGATCTTTTGCTAGTTGCTCAATATCTCTAAGCCTTAGTTTCCTCATCTGTACAATGTCAAATGGTCATAGAATTTATCTCATAGGCGAGACTTGTGAAGGTAAATAAGATAATACACATAAATATCTTACCAATGTGCTTGGAATATAGTAAAGGCTCAAAAAACAGTAGCCATTATTATTATTACTATTATTATTATTATTATTTCTATATAGTAGGGAATTGATGCTTCATATCCTTGTTCATCTATCTGAACTAAAAATGGGTTTTTAGAAGGAAAGAGAAAGGAAGTTGGGTAAATTAGGGGTGTCACCTGAAAAGCTGTATGAAAACAGAGATGCCAAACCCCAGGTGATTCTAATGCATATTCTTCAATTCAGAATCACTGCATATTAACCAAGTGATATATGTGGGGGTGGAGTGAGAGGTAATAATTATGGTAAAACACATAAAGAACAATTAAATCCGAGAACTCTAACAAGTGATAAAAGAACTGACCTATTACTAACTCTACCCCATCTCTGTAACCAAGAATTGCAGCATGAAAATATTAACATCCTTTCTAACTAAGATGGGCTACCAAGGACCCGATTTACACTCCCAAACAGTCAAAAACCTAGACAAAATAGAACGACAATAGTTTAAAAGGCACTGGATATCAGACAGAGAAGGTCTGTGTTCCCTAAGAGATGGGAAACGAACAATTGCCCCAGCTTGCTGAAAGAGCTTCCAACACAGGAAGGAAAACCTAGGCAGAGCCTCGCATACCCCTGGAGTTAAAAAGACAGTGATGGGAGTCCATCTAGCTTTCTTATTCATAAAAATGTGAAAATAAAAAGAGAGAGGGGACATCAATCCTCCCTTACCCACTCATGAAGTCCCCAAAGATGTAGAGGCCATTAAGATTTGGAGACTCGCAGCCACGGTAGACATACCCTCCGGTGACTGACTTCCCCAATTCACGGCCATAAGCATAGATTGGCAGAATGTCATCTGTCCAGGAACAAAGAGAGTGAGAGTCATAGCTAACAATTGGGAGCTTCAAGGAGGAAGCAGGGGGCTTCTTCATGTCGTTGCCTGAGTTGAGAACACTTCATTCTTTTCCTTCGGTAGGACAGGCAACCGAGACAATCACGTTCATTTTTCTCAACAGACCAGCCATAATATTTGCGAGCTTCCCATTTGACTGGCCTCTGCAAGCAGAAAGGAAGACGAACATTCCCCTGCAGGTGAGGGAGTGACCTGGAAATCCACACACCTACATTTTTCCTCTAGATACTCAGGCAGATACTCATGGCAGACACTCAGGCTTAAGGATTTGGAAAATATCATGAGGATCTGTAAGACTTCTTTGTAACTTAGAGGACAGACTAAGGAAGGCATGGTGACAAAATATACCTAAACCACACCTGGATTGTTGATGCTTCGGGAGGGTACTACTACCTGGCTACATAAGGAATATCATTTCACTGGGCTATCACAATTGGGAAATAAATGGAAACATACAGCCACCAATTTTCCTCTGCCAGTGGTTCACAAAACAGTATGCCTAAAAACTGCGTGGATAACTTATTTGAAATGCAGACTCCCAGGTCACTCCCAGGACCCTGTCCACGCAAGATTCAAACTGATTAGGTTAACAGGCACTGCGCAGGCGTTTCTCAGGTTAGTGGCTAGAGGACCACGTGAGAAGTACTATCCACAGGACACCAACAAAGCCACATTCAGTTTTAATCCCCCGCTTCCACTTCATTTCAAGAAATCCCCCAGAGAGCTTCTGACTTACCCAAAGAGGCATTGTGACAAAGTTTTCTGTCGTAACACGCGAACCCTTCCTTGGCCCTCCAGCCGTAGTTCCCACCTTTCACAATGATGTCCACTTCTTCAAATCTGTTCTGTCCCACATCCCCACAGAAAATCCGGCCTCGTCCCTGGTGCGTGATGGGGTCCCCTCGGTCCACGGCACAGCGCCATATGTTTCTGATTCCATAGGCATAGACGGCGGGGTGGGCCCCCGGCTCAGACACAAATGGATTGTCCGGAGGGACTCGGTACCGCCTGCCGTCTGAGCCTGCCCCGTTCACGTCGATCCTCAACACTTTTCCCAGCAGGGAACTTCTGGAAGAAAGGTGGCCAAGAAGCAGGAACATAGTGGACACCCAGAAGGGGACTTTCTGGATCAGATGCTAGGTCTGTTTTTAATTTTCTGAGAAGTCTCCATACTGTTTTCCATAGCAGCTGTACGATTTTGCATTCCTACCCACAGAGCACAAAGGTTCAAATGTCTCTACATCTTGCCAACACTTCTTGTCTTTTTTATTTTTTAATAATAGCCATCCTCACAAGTGTGAGGTGATATCTCCTTGTGGGTTTGATTTGCATTTCCCTGATGATTAGTGATGCTGAGCATTTTTCTCATATACCTGGTGGCCATGTGTGTGCAAGATGAGCAGGTTCTAGAAGTCTGCTGTAACATACTGTCCCTACAATTAACAATATTGTGTTATATATTTAAACTTTTTAAAAGGTAGGTCTCCCGTTATGCATTCAAAATAAAAATAAAATAAAATTAAAAAGTAAAATAAATGAAATAAAATGAAATCAAATCAAATGGCACAGGCCCAGAAGAGATTGCTGGGAGGCCTGCTAATAGTTGATGCCTAGCAACTGCCAGGAATCACATGGAGACATGATAACACACACACACACACACACACACACACACACACACACACACACACGATGTAAGACTTCCTGAGTTTTGGCTCAAGGAGAACCACTAGGAAAAAGTTTGAGGTAGTCCTGTGAGACCCTGAGCAATTTTTTTTTTAATTTTTTTTTTTTTACACAATGAGATGGTTTCTCTCACATTTGGTCTCATACTTTTAAAAGGAGCTGGTTCTATTCTTCCTCATAGAGCAATGTGGTCAGTAGAAAGAACAAAGGCTTTCAGAGGCTCTGCAAATAACTGTGGTCTCTGGGCCTCAGTTTCCTCATTTGTAAAGCAGGGGCCAGTAACACTACCACGTTTCCCCGAAAATAAGAGTGGGTCTTATACTAATTTTTGCTCCAAAAGATGCATTGGAGCTTATGTTCAGGGGATGTCATCCTGAAAAATCATGCTAGGGCTTGTTTTCCGGTTAGGTCTTATTTTGGAGGGAACACGGTATCTTGCAGTTTAGCTGTAATGTAAGGGTTAAATGCGTTATTGTGTTACAGCATGGAAGGTAATTCCTGACACACAGCAGGCACTGGACAAACGCCTCTTTACCATTATCAACCATAATAGTTTTATAACTAGGGATACGGGACCCAAGTGCTTGCTGGGTCCAAAGGGCAGAAGGAACACGTGACCTTTATCTAGGTAGCACTGCCTCATTAGACTTTCATGCCAGGTTGTCTGAGGTTTAATTCTGGTTCTGCCTCTTACTTGCTGTGCGATCTTGGACAAACTACTTAATCCTCTCTGCCTCTATCTTCTTGTCTGTAAAATGATTGTCATACTACCTACACTTCATAAGATTCATTCATTCCGTAAGTATTTATGGAGTGACTTCCTTGTGCCAGGCAATATTCTAAGTGCTGGGGATACATCCATTAAAACAGATAAAGATTCTCACCCTTGTTGGTTGTTAGAATTACATTCTCAAATACATGTAAGACAGTGAAACAGCACCTGACACACAGAACTTACCCAATATACGTTAGCTCTTACTAACTAACCTGCCACGTGTCTCTAGGGCCTAGCACAGTGCCTGGAACACAGAACTCAATAATATTGTAGCGTTGAATTAAATTGGATCGTCAGGTCTTGGTGTGGTAAACAACGTCCTGATAACATACATTAAACACTCTGAATTCATGTTTACATAGCGCTCTGAAAATTACATCGCCATCCAGAATATTAATTACCAAAATATAGTGTCTGAAACATATAGGGCAGAAAACCAAAGGTTCTCTCACTTGCCTCAACAGAGGGGGCTAGCAGTGAGCGATTTGGGTTTGACCTTCTAGAGATTCCATCTCAGTAAAAACATTGCACCAGGGGCTCACCCTCAGAGGATGGGGCCTGGCCTCCACCCAGCTTACTTGTTCTGAGCGTTTCCAAATTGGCCGAAGGGATCCCCAGCCTGTCCTCCATCCCCAGTGAATATGTACAGATAGCCATCCAGGCCAAACAGGAGTTGTCCACCATTATGGTTTGAAGCTGGTTCTTCTATCTCCAAGATGACCCTGGAAGGAAAAAAGAAACTATTCATTAGGCTGTTATAGAAGCTCGTCTGTATCCTCTTGAGGTACTCAGAAATGACTGGTCCAAACCAGCCAAGACCTGCTCCAGAATTTCCAAGGATCACGAAACAGGTAGCTTTGAGGCTCTGACACATCCCTTGTTTTCCTAGTACGACTCCTTCATGGATTGTTTTTCTTTCATATCATGACTTCATGGGCTGGAGACTCAGCCAGGGATACAGTCATCCTTTTCTGGGGCTTGGCCATACTCTCTGGGCTACAAGAACTCCTAATCCCTTCCCTTGAGCAACCTACGAGGGGTCAGTCTATCAGTTCTTGATGCTCTTTTCATTCCCCTAACAGGACTATATGGAAAAAGAGAGACAAGGCAGAAAGGAGAAGGAGGAAAAGCACAGAAAGGTAGCATGGAGACAGCGTGAACTTGAAGTAGGTTAGAATGAGTTCTTCGTCTGATCACACATCCGTAGCTCTATGGTCTTATGCCACAGGCTTCCTGTGGGGATGAGAATTCCCACGTTCCAGATAAAGGGCCTGGGATCTAATGGCCACACAACAATCAGAGGCTGCTATTATATATATTGATGTTATCTATAATCGTGTCTCAAACCATTATGGCCACTGGCCTCTGCTTACCTTCTATAAAGACAAGCGAGCATAGCTCTAACTAGGTAACTGTAAGGTGATGGCTATACCCCCTGAAGACCACAGACTCAAGAGCCTGGCTTGGGCTGTCCTCATGAAGCAACAATGACTCCTTGTCAACATGATAAGCGAGCGGCTCTAAAACCAGGAAGTTTCCCTGTATAGTCTCAGAGGACCGGTCACATTATTCTGGAGCACGGTACACAGGTTCTCATGGGTATGTCTCACCTCGCCGACTTGGGGTCCGCTTTGTTGGGATCAGCCTGAGAAACCTTCATCTCACAAACCCGAATCTTTTCTATCTTCTTCTTGCCCAGGCATGAATAATAAATATAGAACTTGCGGTTGCGGCGGAATTTGGGGTGAAAAGCCAGTCCCAAGAAGCCTCTCTCATCCCCAATCCATGGAGTGGTCAACACGGTGTTCGTGAGGTCCAGGAAGGGTTGTTCAAGGCGACTGCCATCAGGCAGATAGACCCACACCACCCCCACCTGCTCGGCCACGAAGAAGCGATGGGTGCCGTCCCCGGCATGGGCCATGGACACGGGGTTCCTCAACCCATTGGCCACCTCGGTCAGGCAGAGCTGCAGACAGCCCTGGGGATCCTCGGCCACCAGACCGAGGTTGCGGTTGAGATGGCCATTCTTCAGGACGTTAGGGAAGCAGTAGTCCTTGTCAGGAAGGTTGAGGAGCTGGCAGAAGTGAGTGCCATCTTTTCCATGGGTCTCCTGGAGGCGACGGTCACTGGTCAGCAGGGAGATGGCAGAGTGGCAATTAGAGTGGAATGCGGAACAGTAGTCCGAGCAGAGGCCAGGAAGGTTCCGGAGGGGTGTCTGAGGGTTCTCAGCATCGTAGAGGTGGGCTGCATAGGGTGAGCACTCCTAGAAAAGAAAAGGACGCTCAATCCCCAGTCACTCTGGCCACAGTAGAGCTGGTCCCAATTTCTGAGCAAGCAGAAGAAAAAGGGATCTCAGAAAGAATCGGGATTGTGGAGTTTCTATGACCAATACTCGTAAAGCTCTTCTCTGGAACCCAAATGTTCTTCCAAGTTAATCCTCGTTGGAAGGCAGAAAGTAGGCGGCGGTAGGGGGGTAATCTCACATATTCACTATACAGCTCTATCATTGAACTTGGTGCTGGACACAAAGTATCTTTAAGTGACGAATTTTTTTTTAAAGAGATAATACCAAATTTCTTCATCTTTCTCTTTACCATAAATGCTGTATCTGTAAGATTTGACTTCTTTATACAAATCTGAAGCAATGTGGCAAAAGTGTCACATTGATTAAATCCGAACGTTGGATTACATAATGTGAATTATTTCATTTTCTGTGCTTTTCCAAAGGTTTGAAATATTTTACAATTTAAAAATCAAATCATGAAAATGGACATGCAATGTATCGCTACCAGAGATTAGGCATCTAGTAATTTCATCACTTATTTATTAAAAATATTTAGGTGTTTAATGTATACAACGTGCTATGCTGGGAGCTCCACAAATTTGAATTATGGCTACAGGGCCACACGACTTCTCTTCACATAAACACACAAGGACGTGTGCCCAAAGAAGCATCTGCTACTCAGATCTCCCAAAACTGTAGGTATTTTTTAGGAGGAAAACAGAACATTGTGGGTAGACAACCAACACCCAACAGTGATGGAAGACAGAAGCAATTGAGATGAGGAAAGCAAACAAGACCAATTTAAAGGGTGCAGTTTGGGGCCAGTGAGCAGCGTGGAATCCACTGGCCCAGACCCCCGCCAACCCCACCCCATTACTGATATCCCTCCCAGCCTGCCAGCCAGCCGGCGTGACACTGTCTGCTGTCTCATCAATGAACAAAGGGACCAGCACCACTTCTCAGATGTAGTTGAGTTTTCCTTTCTCTCTTATTTCAGCCCTGAGAACAGAGCAGGCCCTGGGTTATGGGAAGAGGGGAAGGAAGAGCCCAGGGAGTCACAGCGTCTCTCCCTGGACTGTCTGTTTCAATTCAAGTTTGCCGACAAGAAGCAAACTGAGTGGCTCTGAGTCTCATCTCACTGACTGTCCTCTCACGGGGAGTGGGAAGACAAGAAAGGGGAGACAAACTCAGGATGAGAGGCTAGTGAACAGGGTGAGCGGGGCTGTGGAAATGCAGCTGCGGACACGGCACACTCCCATGCAGGAATTTAGGTTCTGCGCGGTCGCTTCTACTCCATTGGCTCAGTTACTGTCATTTCTCTGTCTGAGAAAGCTAAGGCCCAGGAAGAGTCCGCTGTGCACCAGGCACTGTCCTCTGTGTGGTGCGTGAGTGTGTGTGTGCGTGTGCGTGTGTGCATGTGTGCATGCATGTGTGCGAGCACGTGTGTGCGCGTGTGTGTGTGCAGAGAGGGGCACAAAGGCTCTGTTGTGACGGAGCTTCCACTAGCCCCGGGGCAGAAGACCAGTGAGCGAGTGGGCCGGTGCTGTTGTTCTCTCCCCTGGCGTGGTGTGATCAGAGGGCACAGGACTTGGAGTCTGAGCCTTAGATTCATGCCCCACACTGTGTGACCTCAGACAGGTCCTTTAAATTCCAAATTCCTCATCAGTAAAACAGGGGTCATAACAGCTGCCTGCAGAGTCTTTGCTGTGTGGGGCAAGAAAGAGGGAAGGCCTTGTGAATTTTAATAGACACGTGTAGGTTATTCTGATTCTTCAAATCCCTAAAACAGGAGAGCTGCTGATTTTGGTTTTCTGATACCTCACCCAATAGGAAAGGGTCAGGGACGAGAGAGGGAGGGGGAGACGTTTCTACCAAGGGACATCTCAGAAACTGACAGGCTCACTGTTGCTTCTAAGAGCGCCGTGTTTGCCCACATGGTGATCCCTGAGTTAGTTCTCCAGGAACCAGCAGAGGGGTGGTGTCCAAGGTGCGCAAAGCCAGGGGCGATGCCACCCAAGTACTGGCCTCTGGGCTACACTCTGCTGTGTTCCCTGCATGGGGAGTACGGGTGACCACTTGTGTCTCAGATCAAAGGTCTTCCTGCCTGGATTTCCTGTGTCTCATCCCCAGTCTGTGCAGCCTGTACCCAGCATGGGTGATGCCTGCCAGGCATGTGGGTTTTGGCCGCCGGAGAGCCAGGAGAAACAGAACCTGTGAGTCACTGCCACTCAGCTGCCTGAAGCTCTCCCAGTCCAGCTCTGGAATGCTGGGGACAGCTCCCCCAGCCCGTCACCACCGTCATCACACCAGGACCCCCTGGCACACACGACCCAGGTGAGGACTGGACCCCAGCAGGTGCCTCCGCTCCCTCCATATACCCACAAACACCACAGGTGTGAGCTGTGCCCAGCTCTTGGAGCTCTGCGGGGAGTTCCCCGACAACAGCTGCTTTGAGAGCATCGGGAAGGACCCCCAGCTGTCCCCTGGGGCCTGAGAAAGCACCAGGACCAGCAGAGCCCCAGAGAGAGGGCTTTGGGAAACCAGTGGAAACCAAACTCAGCACATCTTGCCTCCATGTACCTGTCCAGAGCCCAAAGCTCTAAGGTGACGCAGTCGGCAGGTGAGTTTCCAGGCTGGGTGCCCAAAGAGCCCTCCCCCAGGAGCCAGGCCACTGGCCCGGCACCCAGAGCTGCGGGGTTTCTAAGCCAGCGCCCCCATTTCCCGCAGGGTTACGGGTTACACGCAGGCCTACCTGGCAAAGGATGTCTTTAATGTAACCACCACACAGCTCGTGGCCCTTCAGATCAAAGTAGTCCATGATGTCCCAATACCGAGCCGCGATGCGGAGGTCCTGGCTATGGTCACAGCAGCCGAAGGACTCGTAGTCAGAGCAAAACTCGAGGTGGAAGAGGGGCCGGAAGGGGGGCCCATAATCTAGGCACTGGGGGTGTCCCTGCAGCAAGCCCACCTGGTCCAACCAGAATGTGAGGCAGAGGCAGAAGATGCCAGAAGAGGTGCGGAGCCAGGGGACCCGCCAAGTCACATCCCCCCTACCAGTGGATTTTCTCAGCATTTTGGCCTTGGGAACACTCCTGCTGTGTTTGCTCAGGTTGACTTCCCTGCTCTGCCTAGTTCCCGCCTCCCCCCACCTGCCCCCCCCAGGGCTTTTCTTCCTTCCTTCTTCCACCCCCACCCTGCCCCAACCAAGTTCACTAAGGTGGTTTCTGGGCCATGTCCCTTCTGTGGGCTGGGTGGCTAAATGTCTCTTGTGAAAGCAGTGAGAGGTGTCCCTGTCCCCTCCAATCTCCTACACATGAAGCTGGCCACTTACTGGGGTGCACGTCTGCTCAGCATAAAGTGGCAACGTGGACAGTGGCATAGACGCTGTGATGCAGGAAAACTGCCAAGAAGTCCTGCAAGGGGGAAGCGGGGAGGAGACCAGGAAATGCACAATTTGTTTAGTTTCTCCTCAAGCTGAGCAGCTCAGAGTCTCATCTCGCATGAGAACACATTACGTGGTCCAGACATCAGCCAGGAGAAGCCAAGACTCAAGTGCCCCTGGGGTGTTTAATAGGAGGGGAACTTGAGTGTGCATCGGGAAGACAGGGGGAGCTGTTTGGTTCCTGGGACCTGGAAAGCTGTGTATTCACGTGGTAGGAAGACAGGACGTCTCATGAATCAAGAGAAGACAGTGAAGAAAAAGGAGAAAGTGTAGCCTGGTGCAAACAAGCAGTGAGCAAGGACTCTGGGCACAGTTTCATCAGGAAGCATAACTCTGGGTCCTGCGTTTTTGCCAAATCAATACCTGCTTTAGGGGCACTCATCCTCACTTAGCACATGTTTCACATTAGTTAGTATAAGAATGTGTTTTGCTTTATATGTGTCCCTTGCAAATAATGGGCCTTTGATAAATATTCCTTGAACAAGTAGATCACAAACATGGAGTCTAAGTTCACACAGCCCCAAAGCCAGAGGCATGAACAGGGGCCGAGGCCCACTGGGGACATGCGGTACCTGAGCTCACTGTTCAGGGTTCCACTCCACCCTGAGATTTCCTTACTGGCAAAAGCTGCCCTTTTGAAATGCAGAAGAAATCAAAGATTCTTCTAGGTCAACATGGGCTTTCAAGGGGTCCCCACCCGGCTCTCCCGTTCACCATCACTAACAGCCCAATGTCAGGATGTCATCCAGAGGGTACAGGGAGACTCCCTCTAGCCACACCTATGTTCACAATGTTCTGGATTGTGAAAGCCCAAAATACAATTTTTATAACTAAAAGTCAGGAGGAGGGATCAGTTAGAATGATCACCAACACAGCTCTGCTTTCCTCTTGGAACTGTTCAGTATCCTTCCTCGTTGAATGTTGCTTTTTAAAACATAACATCCATGATTCATTGGTGACTGTGCTGTTTCCATGGTGGTTTGCCCAAAGGTCAGATAATGTCATTGCTCTGGAAGCCTTGGCGGGAGGAGAAACACTTGGACCAATGTCAGCCAGTGAATTCACACACCATGGCTTTCTCAGAAATGGGCGGCGAATGTCCACCCGTAAGAATGGGGGCATTCTCTCCTCTCGTATAGGATCTGAAGAGTACTTTTCGATCCTTTATTGACATTCATGGCTCAGTTTTGCTTTTGCCAAGCAAAATATTGAGTCCAAAAGAAATACCTTCTTTTTGGAAAATAATTCTGAGTGAGTCTGTTCATAGAATTATAGCATGAAACAAAGAAAAAGCTTGGTCATAATAAAACATAAGTCTTTTTACCTACCCAGAACATGTAAGTTCAAATCAGATCTTACTGTTTGGGGCAAAGAGTGATTACAAAATGAGCAGGGAAAGAACAGCCAGCAGGTCCCCTCAGACATAGTGACAGCATGAATTTCTGATTATTAACATATGTAAGATTTCAGATGGGACTGCCTAATATTTTAGTTATAATGACATAATACATGGGATTGCATAATACTTATGCAATAATTCATTTTACAACAGATATCTTGGTGTCCAGTCAGTAGGTATATATTATCATGTGCAAAGTATTGTTACAAGAGGAATGTGCAACAGAAAACATACATAAAATAAACTTTTTCAATGAGTTCATGCTCTGAGAAGAAAGGTTAAAGTAAGTGTCCAAATAATACAAGTCAGATTATAGTAAGATGACAATAAGGAGCAAGCTGTCATTAGGGATTCTAAGGAGAGAGAGATGACATCAGGTTGGTGGGGACTAAGAAAATCTTAATGAAGATTGAACAGGATATTTAGATAAGGTACAAAGTGGGAAAGAACAGAAAACAAGTTTTAACTAAGTGATGGGTGAGCTTAGTCTGGAACTACCAGCTGAGGCCAGACTGAGTATCTGAAATCACTTTATCTCCCACTTTTGAAGCAACATGACATATTTTTTTAAAAAAAAACTACTGTATTTGTTTACTAGGGCTGCCATAACAAAGAACCACAAACCGGGCAGCTTAAGCAACAGAAATGTATTGACTCACAGTTCTGGAGGCCAGAGTCTGAGAACAAGGGTTGGCAGGGTTGGTTTCTTCTGAGGGCCATGAGGGATAATCTGTTCTCTCCCCTAGGCCTCTCCCCTAGCTTTTCAGGGTTTTCTGGCAACAATATTCTGCATTCCTTGGCCTGTAGAGCCCAATTTCTGACTTTGTGCTCACTTGTGTTCTCCCTGTGTGCATGTCTGTGTGTAAATTGTTGCTTTTTATAAAAACATCAACCATATTGGATTAGGGCCCAACCTGACGACTTCATTTTAACGTCTATAAAGACCCTCTCCAAATAAGGTCACATTCCTAGGGGGTTAGGACTCCAATATATCTTTTGGGGGCACACAATTCAAACAATACCAGTTACACACACACACACACACACACACACACACAGTTTCGCATGGCAAGTGCCTTTTAAAGAAGATGCTAAGAGGTTAAGAATCTGGTGTTTATCCTAGAATCAGGTCATGGAAGAGAATAGACAAAAGATGAAAAGAAATGTTCTAGCTCAGTAGTTTCTCATATAGTTTACCGATTTCTCTCACAGTTTACCTGCCTTCTAGGTTATCTGCCTTTTCTCACAGTCTGAAAATGAACAGGCATGTTTGAGATTAGGGCAAGTGTTAATAACTCTTTTCATTTGTACAGGTGAGCAGGGCAGATACTATGTTACCAACGTACAGACAAGCAAAGTAAGTCTCAGAAAGGTTCCATGAAATACTTACGGTCATGCTTGAGGTGAACGAAAAAGATGGCAATAAAATTTAGGTGTTCTGAATTACGGCCCAGATATTTTTCATTCCATCATAATGTAGCAAAGAAAAAAAAGAAAGTACCGTCATCACTTTAACTTGTTCTTCATTTAGAAAAATCTGTGTCAGATGCAGCCAGCCAACTGAAGAGCACATTTTGATAAGATTATCCGTGAAATCTTGTTACAGGCATGATGGGAATGGTAAATAAGCAACTGGCAGTGTATCATGGTGGGGCTGATGGGACAGAAACAAACTCACAACCTGCCTCTGTTCCCTGAGTTTGAAAGGCTACATCCATATCTATGAAGACAACTTAGAGAAGGTTCTTTGTAGCATCAGATAAGAGTAGACTCTTAATGTGGCGGCTGATGTTTTCTCTTGGGAGCATGAATCTTGGATGGAGGGAGGAACACTCAAATAGATTAATTTTTTTTAATTTACTTATTCAGATGGTCATAGGATTTGTAGACCACACCCATGAAGTGTCTGCTTATTTCCTTTTGAAATATTTAAAATATAAATATTCTAATTCAATCCAGCAGAAAAAGTCCTTGTGCTGTAAACATGGATAAATGACTGGATCCAAAAGGCCACTTACCCCTTCATTAAAGAACAGTCTGGTTTTTGTCTTCACTTTTTCTTTTAGTTACTCCCTCCCCACCTTTTCTTCTTCTTCTTTTTTTTTTTTTTTTGGTTTTAGATTTTGTTCATTATAATAAATGTTAACATTAATGAGAAAACTACACACGAGGACTCAGGCGAAACACTTCCTATCTGCCTTTCTCAGACCAGCTCATTTTATAGAATGAGGCCGAGGCTCAGGTAGGTGAGGTGCTTTGTTGAATCCAGGCCTTTCTGACTCCATGGAGCTTGCTTTTTCTTTTTTCATTGAGATACAATTCACATAAATATAATTCATTCAAAGTTTACAATTCAATGATTTTTAGTTGCATATCCAGAGTTGTGCAACCATCCCCATACTCAATTTGGGGGCATTTTTATCACCCCAAGAGAAACCCTGTACTCTTTATCACACCCATCTCACCTTCCATCCCCCATTCCTAGGCAACCACTAATGTACTTTCACTGTCTCTACATATTTGCCTGTTCTGGACATTTTATGTAAATGGATGTATACTAGTATATTATACAGTTCTTTTCATTTTTTAAAGAGCTGCTACCCAGTCCTAGCCACAGCAATCATACAAGAAAAAGGGGGAAAGGCATCTAAATTGGAAAGGGAAAAGTAAACCTGTCATTATTTGCACATAACATGATACTGTGTATAGAGAACCGTAAAAATTACATTAGAAAAAAACCTATTAGAACTAATAAGTAAATTCAGTAAAGTAGTAGAACACAAAATTAATATACAGAAATTAGTTGCATTTTTATACACCGATAACAAACTATCGGGAAGAGAAATTAAAAAAACAAACCCATTTATAATTGTATCAAAAAGATTAAAATACCTAGGAATAAATTTAACCAATAAGGTAAAACACCTGTACTCAGAAAACTATAAGACACCGAAGAAAGAAACTGAAGCAGACATACATCAATGGCCGCATATACCATGTTTTGCATAGGAAGGATTAACATCATTAAAATGTCCATACTACTCAAAGCAATCTACAGATTCAGTACAATCCCTATCAAAATACCAATGGCATTTTTCAGAGAAGTAAAACAAATAACCCTAAAAAAATTTATATGGAACCACAAAACACCCCAATTATTCAAAGCAATCTTGAAAAAGAAGAACAAAGTTGAAGGTATCATGCTACCTGATAATCAAACCACATACTACAAGACTATAGTAATCAAAACAGCATGGTATTGGCATAAAAATAGACAAACATAGATCAATGGAACAGAACCGAGAACTCAGGAATAAATCTAGGCCTATATGGTCAATTTATGACAAAAGAGACAAAACTATACATTGGGGTAAAGACAGTCTCTTCAATAAATGGTGCTGGGAAAACTGGAAAGATACGTGCAAAACATGAAACTAAACCACTCTCTTACAGCACATCCAAAAATGAACTCAAAATAGATTAAAGTCTTAAAAGTTAGACCTGAAACCATAAAACTTCTAGAAGAAAACAGAGGCAGTAAACTCTTTGACATCTCTCTCATCAATATTTTTTGATATAGCTCTTCAAGCAAGGGAATCAAAAGAAAAAACAAACAAATGAGACAATATCAAAGTAAAAAGCTTTTGCACAGTGAAGGAAACCATCAACAAAAAAGAAAATAAAACCCATTGAATGGGAGAAGATATTCACCAATGATATATCCGATAAGTGGTTAATATCCAAAATATATAAGGAACGCAAACAGCTTAACATCAAAAAAAAAAATCAGATTAAAAAATGGGCAGAGGACCTAAACAGATATTTCTCCAAAGAGGATATACAGATGGTCAATAGATATGTAAAAAGCTCAACATCACTAATCATCAAGGAAACGTAAATTAAAACCACAATGAGGTAACCTCACATCTGTCAGAATGGCTCGCAACAATAAATCAACACACAAGTATTGGCGAGGAGGTGGAGAAAGGGAAACCATGTGTACAGTTAGTTGGATTATAAATTGGTTCAGCCACTGTGGAAAAATTACAAATAAAACTACCATATGACCCAGCAATTCCAATTCTGGGTACTTATCTGAAGAAATTCGAAACGCTAATTCGAGAAGATTATGTGCAGCCCTATGTTCACTGCAGCATTATTTACAATAGCTAAGGTACGGACGCAACCTAACTGTCCATCAGTAGACGAATGGACAACCTAGAGGGGATTATGCTCAGTGAAATAAGTCAGACAGAGAAAGACAAATACCATATGATTTCATTTATATGTGGAATCTAAAAAACAAAATAAACGAACAAAACAGAAAGTTACAGATACAGAGAAAAAATTAATGGTTGCCAGATGGGAGGGGGTTGGAGGGGTGAAAACAGGGAAGGGATTAAGAAGTACAAGTCAGCAGTTACAAAACAGTCACAGCACTGCGAAGTACAGCATAGGGAATATAGTCAATAATATGCAATAACCATGCATAGTGTCAGAGGATACTAAACTTATCGGGATAATCACTTTGTAAGGCATATAAACGTCTAATCACTATGTTGCACACCTCAAACTAACGTAATGTTGCATGTCAACTATAAATGAAAAATAAATTTTAGAAAACATGGGGAAAAAATTAAAAAATGAAGGGCTGCTATCCAGCTCAGTGCCCTGCGTGTTACAAACACTGACTAAAGTGGGCGGGCAGTACAGACAGTACAAACAGAGTGAGACCTTTGGACCCACATGATGGGGTTAGGGTCCTGGTGCCAATACCTACCAGCTGTGACCTTGAGCAAGTAAGTCAATCTTTCAGGACCTGACTTCCTTTCTTGGTAAGACAGGGACCGTTCATAGAGCTATGGTGATGATATGACAAAATGTAAAGCCCAAAGTGCTTGTCAAGTGTTCACCATTATTATTCATGAAACTGGCTTTAACTTTGGTGGAACTGAAAAAAAAAATTCAGTTGTTGATTCACCCTGCTCTTATTGCACAATTAGATATGAACATTTGACATCAAAGTTGTAGAAAACTAAGCTTTGTGTGGAAACCAAGAACCGTATGTACTCATGTCTCTTTCTTCTCACCTTCGTTCTGCTAGAGATCATGACAATTCAGACTCTGTTTCTTCTGACTGCAGGGCGCAGGTGCCCTGATGACCTCGGCCTGCACTGTGAGATTCGGGCCACAGCATCGGGGTCTTTCCTTCCCCAGTGTTGATCTTACAAACTCCTACCAAACGTCACCACTGGCAGTCAGGCTGGCCCTATTCACGTGGAGCTTTCGCTAGGTTTATTTTGTCTGTGGGGCATCTGCTTGTTTCCTTTGGATATTATAGTGTTGGGTACTGATTTGTTGATAGCCATTTCTTACTAAGTATAAAATATTGAATTAAACTAGTGACGAAGGACAGTATGTCCCCCAATTTTCTTGCAGGCAGTTTAAAATTAGTGGGCATACAAGCCAATAGGGAAAATGTGTGGTTTGCCACCTAAATACTGGACTTGCTCTGCAGGTAGTGTGCTTTCATGGAACTCAAATACTAGCTACTTGAAGAGTAAATGTGTAAGAGCCAAGAGAGGTGTGCAGAAACACTTTACCAGTTTTCACAACATGTTATAAGCTCAGGTCATATTCCAGGAAAGTTGTCCTTGGATTCTGAGCCAAGCTTTCCCATCGGGCTTAGCGTGTGATCCTGGGACAGGATTTCACTGGCAGAGTCTCCGCCACTGTCCAGCTGATTACTGCTGCATCCAGTTTCCAAGAGAACAAAGAGGACACAGGACTTCTAAAGCATGTGCCAGGCAAACAAATACACACAGAGCCCTTTGAAGGTAGGCCAGTGCCAGCTGAAAAGTGCCCTTTACCCTCGATGACCCAATTAGTCCCCTCAAGTCAAAGGTACCTCAATATTAGAAGCTCATTCATCCCCAAACTATCTTAACACCAAAAGAGAAAAAGGAGGAGTCCTCTTCTAAATCCTTCTCGGTTTCCAAACCTCCTCAACAGAACTCATCACCAATATACTCTTCATGGCTGTCAATATAATATGAATCACTTAGATCTAAAAGAAGAATATAAATTCATTTAACAGTACCACAGTCATAGTTTATTACACAATAGTCAGAGGCAAATTATCTGCAAACAGCAGTAACTGCTGTAAGAGCTATATTCCCTGATTAAACAACTATACAAAGGGTGCCAAAAAAATGCACACACATGACTTGTATTCATCCTTGGTTATTGGTATATATTGGGTATTACAATTTTAATGCAGTTTTTTACCTTTCTTAAAATGTGTATACATTTTTTTGGCACCTTCTGTATTTTCTTGACGGTTATTCCTTAAGAATATTTTACAGTACAAAAAGGAAAATTATTTATTTACAAAGAGCAAAGGCAATGAGACTGCTTCTCTAGCTATAACTGATAATAAAATATAAAAATAAACTTTTTTGTAGCCATGTAAAACTATCTTCTTGAAACACCAAATAAATAAATACACTCAATAACTATCTATTGACCTGCTACACTGTAGCTATTAATCTGAAATAACTAACATTTAATATCAGAGTCCTGGATTTACAATGCTGCATTTTTTCACTAATTTCTTCATCCGCTTAATTTTCTTCCTTAAGACTTGATGGTCTTGTTTTGAAATATACCGAAAATATCTATAACCTAAAAAAAAAAAAGCAAAATAAAAAGTTTTAATGCTTATCAAATTCTTCAAATGTATTTCTACATCTTTAAAATTTTGCTTCATTTCTGGCATACTACTGATTATGGAAACAGGCTGATTTGTATCATCTACACCAGTATGTCCTAAGCTCATTTTCAGAGTCATCGTCAATGAGATGTATTGCTTCCTACATACCAAGATGTCTCTCATCCATTGTCATTAAAGCATATACTTTAGCTTGTTTTCTACCCTGCCTCCCAAAGCCTGGTTAATGCATATTATACACATTCATATATTAAATGAGCCTTCTCCAAAAACAAGCTTTCCTCTCAATATTAGCTTTAACAGCAGTCAAAGAGGCATCTATAACAAGGAAACTCTTCGTAGAAAACCCTGATGTAAAGGATTAGAATTAAAAAATCAGGTTAGGAGAGACCAGGAATTATCTAGCCATTCTAGCCATTGGGCAAACGGCTGGCGGTCATGTGGCTCTGCCAAAGATGCATTAGAAACTCTGTTCAGGTCCCCTGCCCATTTTTTAATTGGACTGTTTGTTTTTGTTGTTGAGTTGTATGAGTTCTTTATGCATTTTAGGTATCAGTCTCTTATTGGAGGTACCGTTTGCAAATATCTTCTCCCATTTAGTTGGCTGCCTTTTTGTTTTGTTGATTGTTTCTTCTGCTGTGCAAAAGCTTTTTGGTTTGATGTGGTCCCATTCATTTATTTTTGCCTTTACTTCCCTTGCCTTTGAGGTCAAGGTCATAAAAACGCCTCTGAGAAGATCTATAAGTTTACTGCCTATGTTTTCTTCTAAGTATTCTATTGTTTCAGGTCTTATATTCAAGTCCTTAATCCATTTTGAGTTAATTTTTGTGTTTGATATATTTAAACTATATTTAAACTATAGCAGTATAGTTTCATTCTTTTCCACATGGCTTTCCAATTCTCCCAATACCATTTATTGAAGAGGCTTTCCCTACTCCACTGTACGTTTTACATTGTAGGGTCCTTTGTCAAAAATTAGTTGCCCATATATGTGTGGGTTTATTTCTGGGCTCTCAATTCTGTTCATTGGTCTGTGCCTCTATTTTTCTGCCAATCCCATACTGTTTTGATTATTGTAGCTTTGTAGTATGATTGAAGTCAGGGAATATGATACCTCAGCTTTGTTCTTTTTTCTCATGAGTACTTTAGCTATCAGGGTCTTTTGTGGTTCCATACAAATTGGAGGATTTCTTTGAAAAATGCCATTTCTTTGAAAAATGCTATTTCTTTGAAAAATGCCACTGGGACTTTGATGGGGATTGCATTAAATCTCTAGATTGCTAGGTATTATGGTCATTTTAACTATGTTATTTCTTCCAATCCATGAATGTGGCATATCTTTCCATTTCTTTGTGTCTTGTTCAATTTGTTTCAACGACATCTTATTATTTTTCAGTGTACAGGTCCTTCACTTCCCTTAAGTTTATTCTTAGGTATTTTATCCTTTTTATTGCAATTGCAAATGGGATTGTTTTCTTCATTTCTTTTTCTGATATTTCATTGTTAGTAAATAAGAACAACGCAATGATTTTTGTACATTGATTTTATATACTGCAACTTTGTTTATTGTTTCTAATAGTCTTTGGTGGAGTCTTTAGAGAACCTGAAGAGACACTTTTCCCAAGAAGACATAGAGATGGCCGACAGATATACGAAAAGATGCTCAATCTCACTAGCTATTAGGGAAATGCAAATCAAAACCACAAAGAGATACCACTTCACATGTGTTAGAATGGCTACTATCAATAAGACGAGAAATAACAAGTGTTGAAGAGGATGTGGAGAAAAGGGAACCCTCGTGCACTGCTGCTGAAAATGTAAACTGGTGCAGCCTCTCTGGAAAACAGTATGGAGGTTCCTCAGAAAATTAAGAATAGAGCTACGGTATGACCCTCTTCTGGGTATCTACCTGAAAAATTTGAAAACACTTATTCATGAAGATATATGTACCCCTATGTTCATTGCAGCATTATTCATTATTGGCCAAGACATGGAAATAACCTAAGTGTCCTTCAATGAATGATTGGATAAAGAAGATATGGTACATATATATACAGTGGTATACTACTCAGCCATAAAAAATGATGAAATATTGCCATTTATGACAACATGAAAGGATCTTGAGAGTATCATGCTACATGAAATAAGTCAGATGGAAAAGGACAAGAACCATGATTTCACTCATATGTGGGATATAAAATAGGAAGCAACAAACTAACAAATAAACTCACAGACACAAACAACAGTATGGTGGTTACCAGAGAGGAAGGGGGGGTGAAGAAGGTAAAGGGAGTCAAATATACGGTGACGGAAAGAGACTAGACTTTGGTTGGTGAACACACAATGCAATATACAGATGATGTATTACAGAATTGTACACCTAAAACTTATGTAATGTTATTAACCAATGTTACACCCAATAAATTTAATTTAAAAAAAATTCTACCTGCTTTTCATAGTCTTACAAAGCTAAGAGGATCCCTTGTTAAATATTTCAGAGATATGGTTTAAATTTCTGTAAGAAAAATATAAACTGGATATTATAAGAGATTATTTTTTATATCTGATAAATGAATGAGACCATAAATCACATATGAAAATAATTTCATTATAGTCTCAGCATGTATAACCATCTTCTCTGGGAAGTTGTGAGGATATGTACTGTACCTATACTATTTTTTAATCCTTGAAAATACTATGCCAGAATTGTTAATATGTTATTAGCTGGGAAGCAGTGGTAACTGTGGTGTTAATATAATTTGTGTCTCTAAACACATCTACCACTTTAGCAGAAACAAAGATTTTTTGTACAGATTTACTGCTTCTGTGTAGAACGTAGAAAGCTAGAAAGAATTTTGCTCCCACTCTAACATAGAGAAAAGGCCAAATAAACTACAAGCTCCCACCAGCGCTGACGTCCCAGGGCAACCAAGTAGCCTGAATTGCAAGGGGGAAAGGCCTCTCCAATGAGAAATGGGCCAGACTCTCCTTAGCAGAGCGTGGAAGAAGGGCAGCCACCATACTCCACTCTAAGCGCGAAGCAGAGGCAGACCACGACCAGAATTTGAATGCTATGATGTAATTAGGGTAACCAGAGCAAGAACAAAACCTAGCTCAACACCTGAACAGACTGACACAACCCCACACGAACCCCCTGAGAGAAGAGGTGTGCCCATTTGCAGGCATAACTGTGCCTGCCATTCACGGAATACTTTAGAATTTATGAAGCACTTTGATGGGATGTTCACTGGATGCTTACGACAATCCTGTAAGCAAACGTGGACAGGTGTCACACGCCCACTGCACAGAGGAGGCTCCCAGAGGTTAACTGCTTTATCAAAGTGACAAGGAAAGTTCTGTGACAGAACTGGAAAATTAACCCAGGTCTTTGGACTCTGCTCAAACACAGATACCTTTAGATATCAGAACTAGATACCTCTATACTCATAAAGAAGTGCAGAATCACAGTCCAAAGCCCATTTCTGTCCCTTGTCATCAGTGCATTAGAGAGAAAATTTTAAATCACTTCCATATTTATTAATCTCTTTCCTCCTACAAAACTAGCATTTTATTAACAGTAATCTTAATAACCATCTGAAACATTCACTGAGAATACTAATTGCAAAGTCAGACATAAACCTCATCTAAAACTGGCCTGAAGAATCTCTTTAGGATACTTTAAACTCTAGCAATGAACTGCTTTCTCATGGTCACTGAGGTTCCAGTCCTTCATCTCTGAACACACTCTGCAGCAGGCTCATTTCAGAACAGGCTACCTGTGCATAGCTCAGTGGTACAGGGCAGGGGAGAGTTTTAACAGCCAAAATACTCCACAAAGAAGAGACTGATTTCCCATTCTTGTGAGAGAAATTTTACATTGAATTAATAGCAGGTATACTTTTTCTGAAGGGGAGAAAATGTTTCATCCTTACAGGAACAGGTAATATAATATAAAGCTATTAGAAAACACTGAGGTCAATAAAGACTATTTCTCTAGTTCTAATAAAGTAGACAATCTCAATAAACTTTCTCCACAGCATGACCAAATGGTCATTTGTTATGAAAACAGTCCGTGTCTTACATCTTAATGGCCCCTAAAGATATTCAAGTTTAGAGCATCAAAACCAATCGCAATCAACAACATAAAATCACAATTTCTACTCCATGGAGCTTCCTTACAAGCAGGTCACCTGGCCCCGACCAAGGATTCATTTTTCCATTCAAGTTATTCTACCTGACAGTTATTTCTCTAGCATCTGACGTCCCTAGGTGCAGCATTAGTTAAACTGTCAGATGAATGAATGGTCATACTTTATAATTTCAAAATTGTCTAAAAGGACGTCTAGATAAAAAGAAAACAAAAACATGTACCTTTTCCTAACAATATTCCAGCTACCAAGGCTTTCTCACAAGCCAAAGCTTTATCTTCCTTCCAATCACTTTTTGCCCAAAAGTAGCTGAAGTGAAAGCTTGGCCACCAGTTTTTCCTGGAGTTCCATTCTTCTTGAACCCAGGCAATATGATTCCTGGAAAAGAAAAATGTCAAAAGAGAAGGTCAGTGATGGACACAGATCTACACTGTCAGAATCCGAACTTTAGAGTCTGTGGAAAGATGGCAACAGAGATGCTTTCAACTAACTTCTGAGTACGGCCACGGTAGATTTTAGAGCACGTGCACAAAAGCCCATGTTTTAGTTCTCGTTGATCTCTGCATCCTATTTTCCATTTAACAAAACAGCCAGTTCAGTATAGTACACTGGTTAACAGTACAGACTCTGAAGTCAAAATCCTGGATTCAAATCTCAGCTCCTGGGCAAGTTGCTTAACGTCTTTGAGGCTCAATCTCCTTAAGGATGTAAATGGTACCCTCTCACAGCGTGGTGATGAGGGCTAAAGTGGCCCAGCAGTATAGTGGTCTCTCATACAAAGCTCTGGGCATGCTATCTGGTACACAGTAAATGTTTCATAAATGTTAGCTATTTTTATTATTACTTAACAGTTACTTTAAAATGTTACTTTAAATAATACGCTACAAAGAATTACTATCCAAATTACGATGCCATTATTATAAAAATGCGTGAGCACACAGGTCTGACCACATTAAGTGTTCATCAATAATTTAATTGAGCAAACATTATTTAGGACTTATTTGCACTGTGTGGCAGAACTTCTAGAGGTTCAAAAAACAAATAGTACATTTCTCTGCCTTCAAGAACCTTTTGGTTAGTAGAGGGTTCTATAGCGCTTTAGATTTGCAAAGTGGTTTACACATTAGCATGTCACACCAACAACGTTTTACCATCAGCACTATTCTATCTCTACAGTCAAGTCAGATCTGAGCCTGAAACAGGTTCCCACTGATAATGAACTTCCTCACCAACTAAAATAGATACAATAAATAAATGAAACTTAATTGTGGAATATGCCGCCTTCTCAGACACAAAGTAAAAATGACAAGGGCTACTCCTTTTCTTTGCCTAAAAATGTGGCACTGATATTATGATCCTTTTAGATACCCAGCTTACAATGGACTTAATAAGTATTTGTTGAGTGAATAACTTATGATGATCTTGTGAAGCCCTAAAACCCCACCGAAAATTATTGAAAACAGCTGGGAGGAAAGCAGCTTCGCATGTGATCTTAGAGGTTGATGACGCCCAAACCACAAGGAGCTTTACAACAGTCTAGCAAAGAGTGGGAGCGAGCCCTTCTAGTCCTTATTTCCAATTCGAAAATACACATATTCCCTAACAGTGTAGTGGTATTTATTTTGTGATACAATACTTATTTTGCCCGCATAAAAAAATCTTCATAGAATTTTTGTATGTTATGCTTGTGACTTTGTATTTCCTTGTTTCTGATGTACTCAGAAGAAAACAGCAGAAGACCCAATAAAAGAAATCCAAAAACATAAGCAAAGAACTTTATTTAAAAATTGACAGAAATCAGCTAAATTATTGGGGAATATTATTTATGCTGATCCAGTAATAAATATTTTATGTTCACTTACCCCATAAAGGTCTGCCTGAGATAGTTTGCCAAATATTTCCAAGCAGTTATATTTTTAGTGCATCCAGCAAAATCTAAGACTCCAAATAATACCTCCAACCCCAATTTATGGTGCTCTTCTTTTTCTGCAATGGTCACAACAATTAGCGTTTACTTAAGGTATTGAAGGGTACAAGGCTAAAACAATATATTCAGTCGACAAAATATTACTGAATTGTAAGCCTTCAAGTTCAGTTAACAATTTAAAATAATTCACTGGGCTCATGCATTCCTACGACGAATCTGAAAGTTTCCATCATTTAGTCCCTGCTAATCACATCAGGTTGGTCAGTCTGATCTCGACATGGGCTGTACAGCTGACCCTTGAACAACCTGGGGGTTAAGGGCATCGGCTGCTTCCTGCCTGTGCAGTAAAATCCACATAGAACTTTTGACTCCCCAGATACGTTAGTACCATTGGCCTACTGTTGACCTTACTGATAACTTAAACCTATTTTGTCTGTTACATGTATGTATTCCCATAATACAGGAAGCTAGAAAAAAGAGTTTTATTAAGAAAACCGTAAGGAAAATACCTTTACAGTATTTATTGAAGAAAAACCCACATATAAGTGGACCCATGCAGTTCAAACACATGTTGTTCAAGAGTCAACTGTATACAGCTGAGGACATTATTTAAAGTATATGCCCTATTTGGGCATTTTATATGTTCTCTTCTATTAGGAGAGGCACCAGGTAGTCCCAGCACCTGGTGGACTTGAGCTGATTGCTTCCTATGAAGATAGGTTTTCTGTATTGAGCTGAGATGTGGTGGGGATTTAAACGAGGTGAATTATATAAATTAAAGCCATTTCTCTTTTGCTGACTATTGCCTAACGTTCTATAGCAGCAGTCAGGAAATGTTTTCTGTAGAGGGCCAGACAGTAAATATTTAAGCTTTGTGAGACACGTGGTGTCCATCACAACTGTGCAGCTCTACGGCTGTCATGCAAAAGCAGCCATAGATAATATGTAAGTGAATGCACGTGGTTGTGCTCCAGCAGAACTTGACTCATGAAAAGAGGCGAGTGGTGGATTAGGCCCGGAGGTCTCAGTTTGCTGACCCCTATCTACAGTTCGTCTGCAGAGATAGAAAACAAACATGGCTTACCTGATTTTCTCAGTAGCCTATGGAATTCTAACATCAGTTTATGAGATGGTACAATCTGATACAAAATCTGGAAGAAAGAATAACTATCATTTTTATACATTCAAAAGGCACTTCTCAAATTTTAGTTGACTTTCAAATAAAGTTCTTACTGTTAAATACACCCTCAGTAAATGAATCAAGGATTTAAAAGATATTTTGCTTTTACCCAGTTTTAATTTGGGTAGAGAAAGGTGTCTTGTGTAAAGCTATTTAAAAAAAACAAAAAATTCCTGATAATAATAAGATAGAGCAGTGGGAGAAATAGATGAAAACTTTTTGTTTTCTCCTTAATAAATTTTTTATACTCTTTTTACCATACTTAAAAATTTAATTTCTTTTCAGAAGCCAAGACTGAGAAAGAAAATAAAGGGAAAAAGAATAAGTATCATACAGGAAAGATATTTAATATTTATTGATCACCAAAGGTCACAGAATAGCTACATAAAACAAAAAACCCAAAAAGGCAAAGAGGGCTATTTTGGAAGATTATGTTCAGGGACATAGTACAGCAAGAATATTCAAGTAAATATTTTTACAACCATTTTACATAATAAGGAAAAATTGAAAGTTTTTCTGTTTATGAATAGGAAGGTCTATTCCATAAATATGCAAAAAATAGGCTTTAAAGTAAAAATGTATTTCTCTTCTCAACACATTTAATATTAAAAATGAATTCATAAAAATATGAATTCATTCTGTCTGCTTGCTGAAGTTCTTTGACTTTACACTGAAATAATTTCCTATAAAACTAAAAGAAAATTTTGTTCATTTTTCTTAATAGCTTTTAAAAAGGAGATCAATCAAGATCAATATACCAATATCACAGAGTATTATTAAAATTTGGTTCTTCTGAAATCATATTGTTTTATGATATATGGAATTCTGTGTATCGCTCAATTCAGAGTTTTTAAAAAACTTTTTATTGAAATATAACATATGTAATAGAACGTATACAAATTATGAGTGTATTTACAAGGTTATACACACTCATGTAATCAGCACCCAGATCAAAAAACAGAACATTATCAGAACTCTAGAAATCTTTTCTCAGTTTTAGAAAATTCTTAGCCATTAGCTCTTCAAATACTGGTTTTGTTTGTTTATTTGATTGTTTGCTTTTGCCCTATTCTCTCTCCTCTCCGTGACTCCAGTTATGTCAGACCTTTTCACCAAGTCCTCTGTACACTCTTTTCTGCATTTTTTACCCTTATTGCTTTCTGTGCTTTAGCCTGATTATTTTCTATACAGTTCATGAATCATCTCTTCTGCTACGTTCAATCAGATATTAAATTCATCTCTTGAGTTCTTACTTTCAAACATTGCAATTTTCAAAAAAGAAAAACAGAATCTCTCCAAATCCATCTTGTCTTGAATATAAATAAGTGTTCAGCATAGTTATTTCCTGTTACATTTTTTTAAATCTTTTCAAAAACACCATTTGTGACTGACAACCTGAATGAAGTCACCATCTTGCTTTTGTTGACTATCCTTAATATTTTCTTGTACAATGGGTAAAAGAAAATCTTGGACAATAAAATTAAAATAGCAACTTTAAAAGTATTATGTAGTAAAACAAAGCCTGTTGAAAACTTCTGTACTTCCACATCTTAAAGTTTGAAAATGTCAATTTGATAAACACGTAAGTATAGTTTAGAGCTAACCAGCCTTTTAAAAAGATTGATAAGGATTTTTCTCATTTATTTAGGTTGAAAAGGACCTTTCTTTTTCTCTCTCCTCTAAAATATCATGATTAAAAACCAACCACATATTGAATGTCAACTGTACTTTAAAAATAAAAAAGTAAAAATAAATAAAAACCAACCACAAAATATATTTTAAAACTCCTACAATTCAACAACAAAAAGACAAACTACCTAATTCCAAAAAAGGCATGGGACTTGAACAGACATTTCTCCAAAGAAGATAGCCAATAAGCCCATGAAAAGATGCTCAACATCACTAGCCACTAGGAAAAGCAAATCAAAATCACAGTGAGATACCACTTCACACCCTGCAAAATAACTATTATCAAATTTTTTTTAAAAAAAGAAAGTAAGCGCTGGTGAGGATGCGGAGAAATTTAAACCTTCATGCATTGCTGGTGGGAACGTAACATAGTCCAGCTGCTGTGGAAAACAGCTTGAAGGTTCGCCAGAAGGTTAAACAAAGAGTTACCACATGACCCAGCAATTCCACTAAGTATATCCCTAAAGGAATTAAAAGCAGGGACTCAAACACATACTTGTACACCAGTGTTCACAGAAGCACTATACACAATAGTCAAAAATTTAAAAACAACCCAAATGCGCATCAACAGATGAATGAATAAACGAAATGTGGCCCATGTATACAATGGAATATTATTCAGGTTTAAAAAGGAAGGAAATTCTGATACATGCTATAACACAGATGAATCTTAGACATTATGCTAAATGAAATGAGCCAGACATAAAAGAACAAATATGAACTCACCAAGATGAGGTTCCTAGAATACACAAGTTCATAGAGATAGGAAGGAGAATAGAGGTGGTAGCGTAAGTTATTGTTCAATGGACATAGAATTTCTGTTTGGGACACGAAAAAGTTCTTGAAATGGATAATGGTGATAGTTGTACAACATGTATTTAATGTCACTAAAGTGTGCACTTAAAAATGGTTAAAATGGTAATGGTCAAAATGATAAATTTTACATTATGTATATTTTACCACAATAACAATCCTAAACAGGAAACACTTAGGGATGAATTTAACAAAACATTTACACTAAAAATTATAAAACATTTCAGAGAGAAATAAAAGACCTTAAAAGAATGGAAAGATATTCCATGTCTAAAGACTGGAAAATCTCAATATTGTTAAGATGTCAATTCTCTCAAAATTGACCTACAGATTCAAATTCCCAGCGAGATTTTTTTGAAGCAACAGACAAGCTGATTTTAAAATGTACATGGAAAGTCAAAGGACCTAGAGAAGCTAAAAACAACTCTGAAAAAGAAAGATTTGTATTCTCTCATGACATGATTCCAACACTTGTTATGAAGCTACAGTAATCATATATGGTGTTGGTATCACGAGAACACAATAGAGTCTATATATGTGGTACATTGATTTTCACAAAGTTACCAATGTAACTCAATGGGGAAAGAATAGTCTTTTCAATAAATGGTGCTGGAACAATCATACTGGAAAAAAATGAACCCAACCCTTACCTCTCAATACACAAAAAAATTAGCTGAAAATCTATCATAGACGTAAACATAAAATTATAACATTTCTAGAGACAAACATAGAAGAGAATCTTCATTATCTTGGGGTAGGCAAATATTTCTTAGACAAAAAGTATTAACTATAAAAGAAAAATGCATAAATTGTACTTCATCAGAATGAGAAATTTCTACTCTCTAAAAGATATTGTAAAGAAAACAAAAAGACAAGCCATAGATTGGGAGAAAATAGTCACAATATACATACCTGACAAATGACCTTTCAAATCAAATAACCGTCTCAACACCAGACAAAATATTTGAACAGACACTTTACAAAAGAAGACCCAGGACTATCCAATAGGCATGTTAAAGGACGCTGCATGTCATGAGAGAAGTGCAAACTAAAACCACAATGAGACACCACCACACAACAGAACGGCTATAATGCAGAAGACTGACAATACTAAGTGTTGAAGACGTGGAGAAAGTGAACTTTCACACATTGACAGTGGGAATGTACAGTTACTTCAGGAAACAAGGGGGCAGATTCTTAAGTTAACCATATGCTTTCCAGCAATTTCACTCTTAGGTAGCTATCCAGGAACAATGAAACACGTGTGCCCACAAAGACTTGTACATGAATAGTCATAGCAGCATTCATAATTGCCACAAAGTAAAAATAACCCAAAATAACCCAAAAGAAGTGAATGTATAAAAATGGATACTACTCAGCAGTAACGAGGAAAAAATTACTGAGACAATAAAATGGAGGAATCTCAAAAACATTATGCTGAGCAAGAAACTTCAGGCAAAAAAAGAGTATACACTATAAGATTTCATTTATATGAAATTCTAGAAGAGATAAAATTAATCTATAGTGACAGAAAGCCAATCAGTGATTGCCAGGTTGTAAAAGGAAATGATGGACTTTCTAAGATGATGGAAATGTTCGATATCTTGATTATCATGGTGGTTACACGGATACCCATATTTGTTAAAATGCATCTAAGTGTACACTTAAAATAAGTGTTTTGTTGTGTGTAAATAAAATGTCAATAAGGAGTTTTTTTAAAAAAAATAGCAATGCAGTACTTTCCAACCAGAGTGACAAAGGCTTTCTGAAATACTGATCCTCTCCCCTTACTCTCACGTGGGTGGGAGGGTGGGAGGGTTGATAGTGGGGGGAACTGTCTGGAGCCTGCAGCCTCCTCTGTTTACCTCAGTATACCATACAGACATCACAATTTTCTGTGGGTGCTATAATATGAAAGTTAGAAAACAATAACCTAAGAATGTTTTGGCGCAGATCGCCGACCCTGTCCAAACACCGAAATCAAAATTATGTACCTTAAGGACACTTATCAGTTTCTCTTGTGGTGCCTTCTCTCTCTTTAAAAAGTTGTATAAGTAAATATGTGCATTCGGATTTGATGGGAACTTTTCGTCATAGGCATAATTGGTGAGTACCTCTCGGGCTCCATCTCGATCCCCATAGAATTCCAGCATCTATACAAAATAAGTCACAATACCTTAGCTAAATTTTCTAAAATAGCTAAATTTTGTAAAATAGCAACTTAATTTTATTGATGGTACGATAAAATTATAAAACTGAAAAATAGTGTTTACTGTATAAGGGAACAATAGTGATGCCAGTTTTTGCTTCTACAGCGTATGTTACAAATATGAAACACAGAAGGTCACTTACAGCAAAGGCCTATGTGGTTTCCCATTTTTTTCTGATTATATTTTATTACTGAAAAACACCACAACTTCACCATAAGAACTGTTCCTATAAGAAATAAAGTGCTCAAAGTAGAACACACTAGTGACTAAAAGACCATACGATGCGACTAAACTCAGTGCCGCACGTAACGTTAGCCACAAAGGGAGCGCGTGGGAATTATAATTCCTTTCATTCACTCCCGTCCTGACACAGGAATTTCCAGGTTCACAGGCATATGGCTTCAGAGATTATCGTCTGACAACACAAGTATCACTTTAGCACTCATGAAGTGCTCAAAACCAATTTTGACAATATATTTCTAGTACCCAGTCCAGAGCCCTCTGTTCTTTCCAAGGACTCTGACACAACAGGACGTCTTTGTGAATTTCCTAAAAGCCATTATTCTTCATCCCATATATTGTGACCTAATTTCGAATTTTTGCCCCTTTCCCTTCTACATCCCATCAAATCATAAAAGATTTTTCTGCTTTTCTTTTAAGCTCAATAAGAATAATATAGAATTGACATTTACAACTGTATCACTACTTATTTTATAAATATTTGTTCATGCCATGTTATCCAGTGGTGAAAATAAACACAAAGTAACATTTACAGTATACTAATCAAATAAACAAAAATTAGTCAGACCAAAAAAGAGAGGCATCATATTCTTTTTTCTTTTTACCAACTTTTTAACATTAGTTTCCTTTTGATCAATAAAAATTAGGCTAGTAACAAAATGAAACTAGTAACATTGTATGAAAAGTCTACTTACATCTACATAACTCTTCACAAAAGGGTCCCAAACTCCAGGAATTTGAATCAATGCACAAAGGTTTATAGACGTCTTCCAGCTGTGGTTGAGCATATTCTGGGATGCTGTGTTGTAAGCATAATCATCCTCATCTGCCCAAGACAAATGATTTCCGAAAGTCACTCAGTGTTGAAGACTTCGACTGAATTAGTAATCAGTGATACCCACAAGAAAAGTTTAGATCCTAATGGCTTTACTGGTGAATTCTAATGAACATTTAAAGAACAATACTAATTCTTATAAAATCTGTCCCCACAAAAAGAACAGAGGGAACATTTCCCAAATGCATTCTATGAGGCCAATATTAATCTTATACCAAAATCAGACAAACACAAGAAAATTACGGATGATATTTCTTATGAATATAGATGCAAAACTCCTCAACAAAATACTAGCAAAGTGAATCTAGCAACATGTAAAAAGGGTTATACTCGTACACCATGACCGGGAACAAATTTGGCAGATCCACTCTATGACTTCAAAAGTTACTACAGTAGTTCCCCCTTACCTGTGGTTTCATTTTCCACTGTTTCTGTTACCCACAGTCAGAAAATACTAAATGGAAAATTCCAGACATAAACATTCATAAGTTTTAAATTGCATGCTGTTCTGAGTAGCAAAAAAACTTTCAATTATTGAGGATTCCCAACCATCAACATCGCCTGCTCCTGACGTCCGATCACTGACATTGATCCAGGATCACCCAAAGCAAATGATTCTCCTTTAGAAGTATCATCAGGTCAACGGTAGCCTAACACTATGTCACAATGTATACACCACTCACCTCACTTCATCTCATCCTGCAGACATTGTATCATCTCACATCATTACAAGAAGGACTTGGAAAAGCCTGATTTATCAAGTGAAGTTAACTGGAGGGAATTGAGAGTAACTGCTAATGAGTACAGGGTTTCTCTTTGGGATGACAAAAATGTTCTAACCTTGACTATGGTAAGGGATACACAACTCTCAGGGAATGTACTACAAAGCACTGAATTGTGCGTTTTAAGTACATGAATCACATTGAGAATCATATCTCAATTCTCAATAAAGCTGCCTTTTGAAGAGAAACATCAGAGATCACTATACCCAACAAACTAGGTAATAGGAAAAAAATCTGACAGTAACAAACATTAAGGAGAATACAGACAAAAGAAAACCTTAATCAGATTACTAGTAATATATTGAAAACCGCTTTGGAAAGAGTTCAGCCTATTATATACACTAAAGCTGAAAATGCACACACTCTAAGACAACAATTCTACTCCTAGAAATACATACTTATGTGTACCAGTATACATGCCCAATAATATCAAAGAAGCATTATTTATAATAGCCAAGAACTATTAATAACCTGAATGGCCATCAATATGTAGAAGGAATAAAAACTATAGGAATAAAAATGAACATAACTACAGCTGACTCAACTATATGGAGCACATTAAAACTAATGTTAAATAAAATACGCAAGTCCCAAAATAATGTAGACAGTATGAATCCAAATAGAGCATTCTGATATAGGCAAAACTCAATTACAGTGTTCATACACGCATACTCGAGTGGTGAAAGTACTTTAAAAAGCAAATGAGTGACTACGTTCAAGTCAGGACAGTGGTTTTCTTGAGACAGAATGGGAGGAAGTATGACCAGGAAGGCACATGGGGGACTTTTCAGGTGACAGCTCTGCTTTGTGCTTTAACCTGGGTGACAGTCACATGGATGTGTGTTTTATAATCACTCATTCTATCACACAATTTTTTCATACTTTTCCTATATACACCATGTCCTCAAAAACGTTGTTTCAGTCAACATCCTTTTGGTATAAAGATGATGACAAGCCATAGGAACTTAACTCTTGTTTATGTCAATGAGCCTTGAGTAAAACTGGTTTCATGGTACGCTGCTTCACTTAAAGTCACAGAACCTATCAATGATGTCAAATGAGGACTTCCTATATGTTCCATTTCACAATTTCAAAGGTTTAAGAAGAAAGTTACTCAGTCTTTCTAAAGCAACAGTTAATTAAAGAACAAAATACTTTTTGGTACCAATGATACCTTTTGACCAAAAAAGCAGCTCCCCGGAAAAAAGAGCTCCCAGTGGATCAATTGAATAAATATCAATATGTACTTGGAAATGAGGTACAGATAAGAAATGATATAGAAATGATACAGAAAAAAACTTTAAGGAAAAAAGGCAGATCCCTTAGAAAATATAAGTTGGGTGTGAACTTGCTATGGAAGGGGGTTCCCTGTGATCAAGTACATCGAACCCAGGACAGGCCACAGCATCGAAGGAAATTTCTAAGCCAACTCCATAACTTTCATAAGCATACGTTATGTTACACCTTATAAGTTTGGTTATATAGAACTAGCCCTAACTGTTTTTCTCATGAAATAGACATTTGAGGTTGAAAATCATCTAAAGAGCTCCACGTATTATCCCATCTTCATCTCTTGTTGCACAGAATGAAGGTCAGCTATGGGAGTGATGGTATAAATGCCAGTTTCCAACTGCTTTCATCATCAAATATTTGCTTGAGTTCTACCTAACCACGTACGTGTAAGAAGAAAAGTACATATTAACTTTAAGACTTACCGAATCAATTACTATCAGCAAGTCTTTTTAAAAGAAGTATTGCAGCAGGCGTTATGGTAAAGTTAACAAAAGAAACAGAGGACAGATGTGTAACCTCAAAAGACTGACTGGTCTAGACAAAGTGATACAACATAAAATACACATGAGAAAACTCAGAACATTTCAAAAGCAAGAGATGAAGGGCCAAATGATACAGGCTGAACATATAGCTGATCCATCAGGTTTAAGATACAAGAACGAGGAGTCTAATGAGTCTTGAAGGGCAGAGGGCATTCTAAATGAGGAGAATGTACAAAGACCTTACAAGATTGTCATGATGAAGACAGCATTTCGAAAATGTCTTGGGAGAGATCAAAGACAGGAAGAGGGAAGGGAATTTTGAGATCAGTGAACCCTCATGCCCAGAGACCAAGGAAATACTACCTATGGCGTAAGCATAATAAGGAAACACTGCTTGTCACGTGTGACTTGGTAAATACCAGGACCGAGACTTGGGTAGAAGATGAGAAAACAAAAAGAAAGCGGTTAATCCCAGAGAAGCTCCGGAGAAAAACTATGTAAGAGAAAGAAAATGCAGAGAATCCACAGCTCTAAAGAACACGTGTATGGGGCTAGGAGAGGATGCCATCACCACTGAACGTAAGAGAAAGGTAACTCAGTTTGAGAAGGAAGGACCCGCAGTCAACTTTTGGTATGCTCAGTAAATCAAGAATATTGTCTGTTATGACCTTTGTATAAAGGGGAAAAACAGCCTTATCTTGCCCTATTCTTTAAACATATTATTCTGAGAAAGCATTATAAAACAAATTAAACTCCACTGTAAACACGCCATAAAGAAGCATTTATTACATGGAATAATGTCTGAAGAAAACTGTAACTTTTCTTGGAGATCAGATTTTAACAAAGCAATGACTCTAAAATGGTCACAAGCTTTATGAATCATCTCATTTATGTCTGAAAAGTGCTTTGATATATCAGAAATATTACAAAGGATGATGAAGAATTTTGCATCAGTAGATATATACTGTCTGGATAAAGCCAGGCTGGGAAGCAGGCGGATGAGATCACTCTTTGAGATCCCTTCTCGCCCTCTGATTCAGTCTTCTCACCATAAGAAAAAGTTCACTCATATTCACTCACCAAGCTGAGACAATTCCATCTTCTTTTTAGACCAAGTATAATATTGCAAAAGCCCTTTATAGGCCTGAATTAAGTTGATTAATACTTCCTGGGAAGATGATTTTTCACCGTATCTCCATGTCTCTGCCTGGCTGAGGTTTCTGTTGGCGTCATCAAGCATTCCATGATGCAGAAGGTATAATGCATGTTGTAAGGAGATCTGCAACAATAAGACAATGCCCACTGAGACACAGGTCATTAGACAACCATTAGTCAGAAAGCTCAGTAAATGTACGATATGTGCTGGGCTGGGCTAAGACCTCGGCAGCACACAAACGATGTCATAACATTGTCCCTGTTTTCCAAAATTTCAATCTAGCAAAGAGGAAAGATACATGAAACAACACTATGTAAATGAGAGCAATAGTTTATAAGCTTACAATCAGAAGACAGTGTGACCTAGTGAAAAGAACAGGGGCTTTGAAGACAGAGCGTCCTGGCGCAGATGCTACTGAGAAGCTACAAAAACAGCATAGAATGGTGGTTGCCAAGAGCAGAGGATGGAGGAAATGGGGAGATGTTAGTCAAAGGGTACAAATTTTCAGTTATAAAATGAGTAAGTTCCAGGGACCTAATGTACAGTATGGCAACTATGGTTAATAATACTGGATTACATACTTGAAAGTTGCTATGGGGATACAGCTGTAATGCTCTCTCCATAACAACAATAAAATGGTGATTCTGTGAGTGAAGGATGTGTTAAGTCATCTTATTGTGATAAATATTTCACAATGGGTACGTGTATCAAATCATCACATTTTACACATTAAACTTACACAATGTTACATGTCAATTATAGCTCAACAAAAGCTGGGGGGGGAACATTTTTACGTGTTCAAATTCCTATATGTTTAGCTCTATCCTTTTCCAAAAGTACCAATTCCTAGAGAGCTCAAATGACTTAAGCAAAGGTATTAGAATTTGGCCCATCATCATAATACAGCACAACTGCTATCTCTGAAGGACTGGTTTTAGAAGTGAGAGTTATACAGAGAAGGTATTTTCATTATGAGAACAAATGGGCAATAGTAAACAGAGAAGTAAATGGTTCACACCACACTGCTTTCTTTCAGCTTCTCTTATTTATCCAGGTGTCTTATCCTTGTCTATGCCTTTTACATGACTATCTTCCCTATCATCGACACAAGCAATTTTTAAAAAATGAACACCACGGAGGTGGCTGGTTAGCTCAGTTGGTTAAAGCGTGGTGCTAATAACACCAAGGTTGCCGGTTGGATCCCCACATGGGCCACTGTGAGCTGCGCCCTCCTTAAAAAAAAAAAAAATTAACACCACAAATGTAAACTCACAAAGCCTAAATTCTCACCTTTAAATAATTCATGACACCAATATTTTTCATCCTGTCAGCAAAGGTATTGAAAGTCTCCACGGTGCTTTTGGGATGATAATAGAGAATTTCACTTCCAAGCTTCCAAATAATCTGTCAAAACAGAAATTACTAATGAAAATGTAAAAACCTTGCCTTAACCAATGTCTGCCTAACAAAGCTATTTTTTTCTGATTACAACATTTAAAAAGCAACCTATAAGTTATTTTCCTAGATATCACAACTGTCCACATTTTACTGCACTTCACCCAATGAAACTATCATCTGACATGATAAAATTTTTCCATCAATTAAATTAAAATACTAGATAACTACAACGGTGTTATTTTTAAGTTAGTAGTCTAAAGAGGTGGGCAGTTAGGATACATATTGAAGATAACAATTTTTAATTAGTATAGGAGGAAGGTTATTAAAATCAGAAAACTTGGGTTCTATCAATATTGGCGTCTTCACTGCTCCTGGTCTTTATTATCTACAAAATGACTAGATGCTTCCTGAGAGCTCATCATGTTCTACAACTATGGACTATATGCAATCTACATTAGAACTCCAATTTAAGAACTGTCATCAGCTATGGATAAATTTTAATAAAGTATATTTTTCCCCAGAGCACCAAAACTTTGGTGACAGAAGTGGGAGCTCTTCTTTTTTCATGGAGTGAATCTCTATTTCTCTTACCCCAATTTAAAGCACTTTAATAATATTGACCTTAAAGTAAATTGAAGTGGATTTTAAATCAATTCTTTCTCTGAACATATGTATTAGTTGTTTGGTATAATCATAATACCTTCCCAAATCAGGGACATCAAGATTTCATGTATAGAATACCAAACTGTGAGCTTTTGGTATTTTGGAGCTTAAAGAAAACTTGGAAATTATCTATCACAGATGTTCTTAAAACCTAGTTGTATATAATTACCTGGGATACCCATTAAAAACAAATATTCTAGGAATTCAGATTCTGATTCAGTAGGACTGGGGTGCAGTACAAGAATCTATATTTTCAACAAAAGCCATAGGTAATTCAAATAGAGTCAAACAAGTGTCTGGAAACCACTGATCCAATACCTTCATTTACAAAACAAATTTTGGACAAAAAGAGCCTGTAATGTGTCCAGTGTTTTAAAGATGTATAAAACTTCAGTAGTCCATAAATTAAATTTTCACTCAACAGTTAAATTTTTTTCTTTCAGGTTTTTCTTGACTCTCTGAGATACCTAACTGATGCAGTGGGTACTGTATTAGTAAAAGCTATTTGAGATATTCATGTGCTGTCATTTGCGGATAAGCTGTCTCTCACTGAACAAATTTAACAGTATATGCAGGCACTCGTGGAATTTACCTTCTATGGCAGAGAGACAAACAATGACCAAAAACATTGTAATTAAATTGACAAGTATTATGGGGAAAGAATGGAACGGGATAAGGGGATCAGGAGTGACAGATGGAGAGTAGACGGGGTTGGTGGGCAGTTCCAACTTTCAATAGTCATGGGAGGCCTTGTTGAAAATGTGACATGAAGGAGGGTTGCCATAGTGATACCTAAAGACGTTTCCAAATAAAGGAAATAACTAAGGCAAAAGCAATCAGACTGAAGTATATCCAGCCTGTTCAACTGAAAGCAAGCGGGCAGTGAGGTTAGAGAAGAAAAACAAGTGGGAGAGTACAGGGGATGAGGGCAGAGGGTGGAGGGGAGTGAGCAGATCATGTAGAACTTGTAAGCTAACAGCAGTACTGGCTTTTACTCTCAGTGAAATGGGAAGAATCCATTACAGGTTTTCAGCAGGGAAGTGACACGATGAGCCTTAAGTCCGCAAAGGATCATGCTGTATCATTCGTCATAGGTCACAAATCTTGGAGCAAATCAAAATCACAACGAGATACCACTTAACAACCATGAGGACAGTGATAATTAAAAAGACAGACAATAACAACTGCTGGCGAGGCTGTAGAGAAATCGGAACCCTCATATACTGCTGGTGGAATGTAAAATGGGGTAACCACTTTGTAAACAGTCTAGCGGAGGTCCTCCAGAGGTTAAACCGTTACCATATGACCCAGCGAGTCCACTCCTAGGTATACACCCAAGAGACATTACAACAAACATCTCTACGAAAACTTGTACATGCATTTTCATAGCAGCATTATTCACAGTAACCAAAAAGCGCAAATAACCCTAATGTCTAACCGCTGATGAATGGATATATAAAATGTGGTATGTCCACGCAATGGAATATTACTTTACAATATAAAGGACTGAAGTACTAAACACGTGCTACAACATGGGTAAACTTTGAAAACATTATGTTCAGTGAAAGAAATCATTCACAAAGACCATGTATTATACAATTCCACTTATACGAAATGTCCAGGATAAAAGTGCAATATTAGTGGTTGCCAGGGGCTGGGGGATGAAAACAGGAACAGGAAGCGACTGCAAGTGGGTACCGGGTTTCTTTGCGGGGGGGACAAAAAATATTCTAAATTTAGATTGTGGTAATGGTTGCACATCTCTGCGAAAATATGAAAAAATAGTGAATTGCACAATATAAATGGGTGAACTGTATAGTGCGTTAATTATATCTCAATAAAACTATTCTTTTTAAATTAAAAAAAAAAAGGTTCGCTCTGGTTGCTATGTTGAAAACAGACTAGGGGATGGAGGAGAGCAAACAGTCATCTACGTGAGACGATAGTGGCTTGGATCAAGGTGCAGCAATGGAGGTGGTGAGAAGTATTCAGAATGCAGGTATATTTTGAAAGTAGAGCCAACAGGACCTTTCTTATGGTTTGGATATGGGGTATGAAAGCAAGATCACTCCAGAGTTTGGCCCTAGCAATGAGATTCAAAAATAACTATCATCTGAGATAAAGAAAATTAGGATTGATGAAGATCAGAAGACCCATTTTAGATCTGATAGAATGACACGAGCATTAGTTAAGTGGTACAATCTGGACCAAGTGGTGACGTGGTACAATCTGGACTTGAAGACAGATATCAGGGCCACAGATACACAACTGGGAACTGCCAGCATCCAGACTAAATTCAAGGTTATGAGACTGAAGGAGATCATCATGAGTGAGTTCAAACAGAGAAAAGGACTCGGGATTAAGTTCTGGGGCACTCCCAAGTCCAGAGGCCACGGAGAAGAGGGGCAGTCAAAAAGGAGACAAAAGGAAAGGCCAGTGAGGCAGGAGAGAAAACAGAGAGAGAGCAGTGTCCTGGAAGCAGACGAATAGTGTGTCATACAGAAAGGAAGGATCTACTACGAGTATGTTAATACTGCTGACAGATCAAAGTAGATGAGCGCTGAGAACTGGCCGCTGGGTTTAGCATTGTGGAGCTCACTGTTGACCTTGACAAAGCAATTTGGTAGAAATGGTGATGCTGGTGGTTGGGGGTGCCTACCTGGAGAGGGTTTGGAGAGAACAGGTATATACACTCTTTCTAGGAGTTTTACTAAAACGGAGAGTGGAAAAATGGGGCACATTTTCCCACTGGAGGGAGAGGGGGTCAAAAGATGATTATAAGATGGAAGAAATAACATGTTTGTATGATGATCAGAAACATCCTATAGAGAGGGTAAAATTATGGCACAGGGAAAGAAGGAAGAATTATTGGAATGAATGAATGAATATTAGGGAATCTGAGAACTCAGAGTTCAAACTACTTTTAGTCTCTTTTAAAATCCTAAGTAAAGAGAAGTGTGCAAAAAGGTCCCAATACAAACTCTCCATCCAAAACTACTTTCGGTAGCTTTTAGTAAAATCAATTTGAGATCCTGCAAAAGCTATTCTAGGAGCAGTGCAAGAGGCTGAAGCTCCCAGACATGGGAAACCTCTTCCCGCAGACTCCCATGTGACTCACCTCAGGCGCAGCCTGCCTTTTGTAGCTATCCGAGTCTTCCAAAATCTGAAAATAACTGTGCATGTATTCTGCAGCTTGCTGCCATTGGTGCTTCAGCAGAGCTTCTTGGATGAAACTCAAACAAGCACTGGTTGTCTGAGCAAAATCCTTCTCCTTTTTCCCTCCAGTCACTATAAAGATTAAAGAGAAGAGTCTTTACCCACAGTGACCCCAATTCAACAGTTCAAAAAACTTACTTCTGATAACAGGAAGTTTTAGCAACTGTAGTAATCTCATTTGCATTTAATATAATTGCAAGTAAAATAGTAGGTATTACTTAACCCAGCCGTTCCCCAATATCAAAGCTAGCTTCACTTGAAACCAACTCTTTCACACTATTTTAGTTTTAGCACATGAAAAAAAAGTCTAATGTGGAGATATCTAATTTGATGTTCTTGGGCTTCCCAGAGCCCCGGATACTTCAGATCTGATTCAATCATCCTTTCATCCTTGCTCTGAACAATCTGGGTAGACTCTCTCCAAGAGGGCTGCAAAGCACAGTCGCAAGTATTCAGAATGGGTAAAAATAGGGTCATCCTAGGTAAGCGTGGTCTTTATTACTTACTAGTGTTCGGAAAACTAGAGGTGGGCTTTTATTTTTTAAGGACTGAGTTCCTAGTAACTCAATTATATTAAATGCAAATGAGATTACTACAGTTGTAGCCATTCGCATTTATATCTCTAGAGTACTGACAACCCTCATGTGAAGAATATTTGGACTTAGTTACAACCCCGTTATAGGGTTGCATGTTGTCACCTCCTCTTCCCTTTCCACACCACTACAGAACCCCCACATGCCAGCAGTCTTCCATACAGCTCAGGTATCCTTTCTGCTGGGAGGACACAGAGACTGAGAGGTACCAGGCAAAGATAGTTTTATAGCAATCAGCTTTCAGAACTTCAACTTCCTCACGTACTCTTTCCTAAAATTAATCTCCAAGAGAACTGCCTATAGTCAAGTCTTTGTTATTATAATCAACATACATTATCTCGGAAAGGGAAAGTATAGGTGTGAATGTTGTGAACAGCTAACATCCATTTCCAAGTCAAGTGGTTTCCAAGTCTTTGCTTATCAAAATTATAGAAGGACCTAATAATTCTTTATAACAGATCACAAAGTAATGTTTTCATAAATAATTCAGGCGTTCAAAGACCTAATCCATTGCTATAATTAAACTCCACTCACTGCCATCTACTTACTTATGTGACTAAGGTTTCTCAGAATTTACATTAACTAAAAACAAAATATAATAGAAGTGAAGCTAAACCTTTTCTCATTTTAGAAATATATAATATTCATCCACAGATATCTGAATTGGAAAAAAGTGATAACCATATCTATTTTATTGAAATAGAAAAGCAATAAAAATTTACTTTTAATACTTAAAATTTTTTAAACTTTTACTATTTATGGTTTTTCTGATCAGCTGTCAATTATTAATTATGTCTCAATCCAGAAGAAATGTTAATACTTAAAACCTTACAAAAAAATAAATATAGATACTACTTTTAGTGCAAGGATAAAAACATAAAAGGAAAAGGAACAAAATAACATTTCTATCTATTAGAAACCTTTTCATAAATTGTTTTAAATGGATGAAGAAAGGGATCACATTCCTATGCTATTTCAATTTAGATTCCATGAGATATATTTCTTAAGGTTTTTATTTATTTACTAAATTTATTGGGGTGACATTAGTTAGTAAAATTATATAGGTTTCAAGTGTACATTTCCATAACATATCATCTATAAATTGCATTGTGTGTTCATATATTTTTAAAAGTAATATAATAATTTCATTTAAATGCCAACATACGAGTATATTGAAAATTGCTAAAATGCCAAAATATGCTATTAAACTTATGATACCATTTTTAGATGGCATCTTAAAACTGTGCAGGGCAGTACATAATTTTTCAAAAAAAAATGTAGATGATATGTAAACAAACAAGTTTGAAGACAACTTTCTAGACTTGCGCTTCTCAAATTTTTAAATGTCTGTACAAATCACCAGGGGATGGTGCTGGCTTCTCAGTGTGGCCCAGTCCTACTCAGTGGGAGCCAGTAGCGTTCGTATCACTGGGGAGCTTACAAGAAATGCAGAATACTCTGCCCTACCCTGCTCTCTGAATTTGAAGCTGCATTTAACAGCTACACACAAGCTGCCCCAGAGCTGCAGCAACACCGAGCAGCTAATGTGAGAAACTGACAAAACGTCTCTTCCCTGAAACCTGATTTAGTTACCAGGAGGACTGATCTCAGGCCAAGCTCCCTTCTACCCCTCAAGTGTTCACAGCTCAGACTGGAAATCCTTGGCAACGTCCTCTCCTGTCTTTCAACTTAGCCTACATACCTCAGGAATACCTCATGTCATTCTTTTGTGAGCAAAAGATAATCTTATTTGTTGCTGACAAACTTGAATAATTGTCAAGGAAAATAAATTTGACATGGAAAGAGATACAATGAAGAACCAGTTCCATCATCCAAACTTCTAATGCCCTTGAAAGAATCTGGAACCTTGTCAGTCTGTCAACAAGTATTTTTGGGGCACTACTATGTGCCAAGCACTATTTTTTAGGTACTCAACATACAGTTTTATTCCAGATTGGCCCCTGCCTTCAAAGTTTTTATTCCAGAAGCACACTCTTCAGGATGCCAAAAGACATCAGAATAAAAAATAAGGAACTGTTAGGCAATTTCATTTTCTTATTATGGTTAATTGTCACTACAATGTCTAGATTAGTTGAAACCGTTTTCTCATTGCAGATAAAAGTATTTGGGTTTAACAGGCTCTCCATTACATATGAAACATTTCTAAGCTTGTAAATTCTGGTCTTAAACCTATTTGCTTGAGGACTGGCTCAAGCTCTCTATAGAACACTGGTGACAGAAACAAGTGCAGATATGCCTTAACTGGCAGGAACTTTAGATTACCAGGCCCCTACAAGAGGTGAAGTGCGACAACCGCTGAAGTAGCATCCAACCTAGTCTAAGCCACGTGCATTAAGCAGCAAAAATAACATGAGAAGAAAGAAACTATTATTTTTCCAACACACACTATGCATGAAGATCTATGCTAGGCACTTTATATATCTTATTTTAACTTTTGCTTATATATTTCAGTCATTGAAAGTATAGGTTTTGAGATCAGATAGACCTCGCTTTGACTCCCGAGACCAGCACTTAAGCGTTTACATGCTTTGAGATCCAGTTTCCTCACCTTTAAAATGCCAAGCATATAGATTTACTGAGGAGTCATTTGCTGAGATAATTACATGAGATGAGATTTAGATTGAAAGATAAAGATATAGGAGCTAAATTCTAGGAGCCAAGGAATCTCAGTCAGGGGCAAAGAAGGCAAGGCTAAGAAAGCCGAGTTGGAGAGCAGTAAGAAGAGTGCTGGTCTAAATCCATTCCCCAAACTTCACCTTCCATATGCCAATATACGGATAACAGCTTCTTTCATATATTCTTATAGGGAATTTATCCCATAGAAAAACTTGCTTATATTTACATTAGATGAAAATGGAGGAAATATTCTTTTTTCAAAACCTAGTGTACGTCGATTCTATTAGGAATTATTTCAAGCAATTCAACAGAAACATCTTGAAAATACCTCCGAGGTAGGTACACCTCAATAGCAGAAATAGTATCTTCTTCATCTATGTAACCCCAATATCTAGCTACTGCCAGGGAGACAGTAAGTGCTCAGTAAGTGTCGCCGGGGGTAAAATGTGTATCTACCATAATACAGGCTATCAGTTATTAAGTCAAAGGAAAAGAATTCTAAAAGAAAAAAGAACCTATTTTTTTTTAATGATTTCTTTTTCGTTGCAGTGTAAAAAACCCTCAAATATTCCTATCTTGAAAATAGAACCAGCTTGGTTATTCTTTTTGTATCCATATTGAATCTTACCTTCTTGCATTGAAGGTAAATGGTTGTATATTATGTTACTTACCCACACTTTGTATATGCTTTTGGAGCCAAGGAAAACACATTCCTGTACCAGAGAGCACACCGGTTTCCCCCAGGACATCCCCCATCATGGGCCTTAGCAATTCTTCGCTGAAATCACTCATACCTATTCCAAATAGAATATCAGTTATTTTCTGTACATCTTAATTCACAGAGTTTTACAGAAAACCAGCCTTCTTTTTATCTGATAGATATTATCTGATTAGCAAAATTAATTGTACCTGGTCGTTCCTTTAAAGAAATAGTTTAATTATGTCAGCAACAGCCGAAATTAATGATCCATTGGGGAAAAAAGACAACTACTACTAAGTTTCAAGAAAATACAAAGATACTGCCCCTTAATCAAGTCTAGAGGAAGAAACAACAAATAACGCATAATAACAAAACAATACAATAATAATAGTAGTAGTAGAAGTAGTTAACATTTTTGGGGCCCTTTCTATATACTGGGCATATACATCCTGTAATTCAATCCTTACAGACATCCTGGCATATTTTCTTCCATTTTCATGTTGAAAGAACCGAGCGCTCGGTGAAGTAATGTAACCTGGCCCCGCGGTCATAAGAAAGGGGAGGACAATATTCGATGACCTAGAACGTCAAACTGCTTCGCAGGAGCAGCGTTTGGGGCGGAGGAGGGCGTCGGAGAGCAGAAGGGACGGCGCGCGTCGCGCGGAGAGAGGCAGCCGCCTTCCCTGCGGAGTTTGCAGTGAGCGCTCAGGGCCTGCTCCCCCCCTCTCCGCATCCCCAGAGGACGAGGTCCCGCTGCAGGACCTGCGAGTACCCCCCCCCCCGGCTTCCCTCTTCTCCGCCACCCTGCACCACCCCCCGGATTTCGGACACCTTCACACTGTGCCTACATTACTGGAGCAGCTTGCCAACCAGTGACCCTGCCTTCAATCGTGTTACTCCACATCCCAGCCAGAGGGAATCTTTTAAAATCAGACTCCATGGTCAGGAGCATGGGTTTTAAATAACACATGAACTTAATCTGACGCACATGTATTTTAAGGCGTCCTTCCAGAAGCAGCTCTCCCTGCCCAACTTCTCAAAGACGACGTCGCGCTCGCGCAGTTGCCACGGTAACCGAAGCTTCTCCATCCTTTTGCCTCCCTCTCGGAACCTGCGGTCCCAGAGCGACAGGAGGAACTACCGGAAAGAGAACATGGGCGAATCCTAGCACCGCCCTTCGGCTTGCACTTGAATGTCGGCAGTGACTGACCAACGACAACCACCGGCACCTACCTGCCTCAAGCCGCGCTCTTCTCTCCCACCAAACCCAGCCGCACCCGCCCCCCGGAACCACGTGAGCAAAGACAGCGGAAGCCGAGTTAGAGACTGCTCCGTGTGAGCATGCGCACACTCCGGCTCGGTCGCTCAGGCGACGCGCAGACGCCGTCCCGCCCCTAACGCCTCCCAGGGCGACCGAGCCCTGGCGGTCCGCAGCTTGACCCCGGAAATGACCCGGAAGTGGCAGCGGACTGCCATCCTTCCCTTGCGTTAGGTCCAGATTTACATTTTAGTCTGTCCCAGTCGGGAAAATGGGAGACTTTAATTGCAAGTGTAAATTGAAGCGAAGAGAGTGCAGCTGGATGAGGTGAACAGTCAGAAAATCAGAATGTGTCACTTTACCAAACTGTACGATACACTTTAGGTTTTTGCTTGCTCATGAGTCTGAGAGGTGTGGCCTGAGGCCTGACAAAATAAACCGGCGTAGCCTTTGAATTACTTCCTTGAAATCTTTTTTCTCTTTTCCTAAAATTTTAGTTTTGAATTGAGGTGGCTCTTGACTACCTCCACAAAATTTGGGCAAGAATATCATTTTGGCTCTCAGCGGGGGTGGTTCTGCAGACTTTTCATGAGGAACCTTGACAAACTTTTAACGAAATAGGGGTCGAAAGAAAAATGGCTCAATGTGAAATGAGGGAGAGTTGAGTTCTAGAGAAGATGAATCTGGAAAAGCAGAGAGCCATGGGAACACTATCTCCAAAATCTGGAAGGTCTAAAAGAAATAAAAAAGACAATGTTTGAAAGTCTATCTGTATAAGAAGGGTCAGACTTTTCTCATAGCATCAGAACAGAACTAGGACTAAAGAGCGAAAGTTAAAGTGAGCCAGCTTTGAAGTCATTACAAGACTTTTGTTCATAACTAAGAGGGTACAACTAATGGCATTCCCACAGGAATCTTTGAGTTTTCCCTACGCTGAGAGTAAACCATTTGAGCAGAATCAAAGAGTATTGTATAGTTGACCGAAGTGTCTAGTAAGAGTTTGTACAGGAATTCCTTAAAATGCTACAAATACTTGATTCTATGTTGTGCTCATAAACACTGCAGTAATTATGAGCTTGCAAGAAAAATTCCTTCTGTGTCATAAGTCCTTGACCTCACTCAAGCCTGTGCTCTATCTCACTCCACTGGTAAGACTGACCTAAATGATGATGTCGTCCAGGAAGGCACACAAACAAAATAAAGTAGCTGTAAGCTTCCAGTTTAGAGATTTGGTCTGGCTACGTTTCTTCCCTTGCTGTAAGGGGCAAGAAACTTAAAAGCCGCAAACTTATTTAGAGAATATTGTTTCCATGAATTTCAATCATTCCCATGAATGCTTTATTAATTCCTTGCAATCTAGTAGAGCGCAAACTGCAGACAACCAAACAATTGGGAAGACATCATAAATAGTTTATATTATATCACAGCTAAAAATATGCACAAGATTAAAAAAGGAATGTGGCAAAAAATGAAACCATACAAACAAAAACAGTTCATATAATAACACAGAGAAAAATATTATCCAACTAAAAACTCCCAAAATACATGGACTAGGATCTTATTCCAGGCTAACTTGAGAAAAAAACTATGTCCTCAAAAGCTCACTTGCATATTTTTGCCCATATGGTGGTGCCTTGAGCCGCTATGTAAAGAAGTCCAGGCTATCCTACTGCAGAGGGAGGCCACATGAAAACAGGGTCCCTAGAGGATGAAACATCACATGGAGCCAACAGTCAGCATCTTAATTCCATACATATAAGGAAGACCTCAGACCTGGCAGCCCAAATCAGTCACTTGTTGAATACAACTGCATGAGTGTTATGTCCAGCTGATAACACATGGAGAGAGGTAAGCTATTCTCACTGACCCCTATACAACCTCCTGACTCACGAAATTGTGAGCAATAAAATGGTTGCTGTTTTAAGCCACAAATTTTGGAGTTTGTTACACAGCAATAGATAACTAAAACATGATATTGGTAATTTGCATCTTCGATCTTTTTTCTTCATCAGCCTTATTAGTGATTACCAGTTTATTTATGCTCTGATCAGAAAATACACTGTGTGAAATGTCAATATTTTAAAACATTTTTAGACTTACTGCCCAAAATATGGTCTATTTTGGTAAGTGTTCCATGGGTACTACAAAAGAATGTGTGTTCTGTGGGTGCTGAGCATTGTGTTCTATTAAAGTCAATGAGGTTAAAGTGGTTCATGGTTTTGTTCATATCTTCTGTATCATTACTGATTTTTCATATTGTACTACTATTAATTACTGAGATAAGGGAGTTAAAATTGCAAATTATGTTTGTGGATTTGTCTCTTTCTTCCTTTAGTTTTGTCAGCTTTTCCTTCACATATTTTGAAGCTTTCTTACTGAGCACGTAAACATTCTGTGTATCCTTCTGTCTCTGATAATACTCCTCATCTTGAAGTGAAACTCATCTGATATTAAATATAGTCACTACAGCTTTCTAAGTTAGCATGGTATATCTTTTTCCATCTTTTTACTTTCAACCTATCTCTGTTTTTATTTAATGTGCTTTCCTTGTAGACAATAATTAATTATAATTAATTGGCTCTTTGTATTTTTTCAGCCAATCTGACAAGTTCTACCTTTTAATTGATGTTTTTTATCCATTTTTGTTAATTGTAATGATTGATATTGTTGAATTTAAGCCTATAATTTTGATACTTTCTAATTTGTTCCATTAATTTTGTGTTCCTCTGTCCTTCACTTCTGCCATTTTTGGGGTAATCAAATGTTTTAGTATTCCATTTTAATCCTTATGTTGGCTTTTAGCTATATCTTTTTGCATTGGTTGTTCAGCAGTGTTTCTAGGAATTATGATATGCATTCTTAAATTATCAGCCTACTTAAAGTTAAAATTGTGCTACTTCAAATAAAATAAAGGAGCCTTTTTGGCCGGGACCGCCATCTTCCAGTAATTCATCAAAATGACCAATACAAAGGGAAAGAGGAGAGGCACCCGCTATATGTTCTCTAGGCCTTTTAGAAAACATGGAGTAGTTCCTTTGGCCACATACATGCGAATCTACAAGAAAGCTGATATTTTAGACATCAAGGGAATGGGCACTGTTCAAAAAGGAATGCCCCACAAATGTTACCATGGCAAAATGGGAAGGGTCTACAATGTTACTCAGCATGTGGTTGGCATTGTTGTAAACAAACAAGTCAAGGGCAAAATTCTTGCAAAGAGAATTAATGTTCGTATTGAGCATATTAAGCACTCTAAGATAGCTTCCTGAAACGGGTGAAGGAAAATGATCAAAGAGAAAGGTACCTGAGTTCAACTGAAATGCCAGCCTGCCCCACCCAGAGAAGCACACTTTGTGAGAACCAATGGAAAGGAGCCTGAGCTGCTGGAACTCATTCCCTATGAATTCATGGCATAAGTGTAAAAAAGTAAAAGACCCCTGCAAAAACAAAAATTAAAATAAAAATTTAAAAAGATAAAGGAAACTTTGCCACAGTATAGTTCCATTTGCCACCATCCCCAAGTCCTTTCTGCTTTATTGTCTTATATGTTACATTTACATTCATTATTATTTTTGCTTTAAAGAGTCACATGTATTTTAAAGAAATTAAGAGTAGGGAAATACATGTTGCTTTTTATATTAATGTATGCTTTACTATTTCCCATGTTTTCATTCCTTCTAGTATATTATCTTCAAAAATATCATCCAGAAATTCTTCTCATTCCTGTACATGCATGTTTTATAATACACACCAGATTTCAAAGATTTCATATAAAATAAAGAATGTAAAATGTCTCATTGATAATTTTATATTGATTACAAGTTGAAATAGTAATGTTTTGGCTATATTGGGTTAAATAAAGTGTATTATTAAAATTAATTTCATCTGATTTGTTTTACTTTTCTAATGTGACTTGTAGAAATTTTAAATTACATTTGTAACAGGCATGTTGCTGTTGGACATCATTGTTCTAGAGAATCAGTGAGATAAAGGGCAGTATCAGGTTATGTTCAGATCTTCTATTAAACAGTCCAGTTTGATTTCATTCATTCGTCCTCTTATATATTCCCTCTCATTTCATATCCCATGTAGATTAAAATAGGAATGGAAGTTCCCATACTTTCAGGGAATCTTACTCTTTCTGGATGCAATTGCTTGGTATCCACGTTTGAGCAGTCTTCATAATGGTATTTATGTTTCTGTTCCTAATTTTACACTGAATGTATGAATTAAAATGCTGAAGATTCAGGAGGCTTGCTTTGTAAAACTCCATGTGTGATCTGTTAACAGGTTGGCTGTGATTGTATGTTATCCTCAAGAACCTACGTGTTATTTTTTACCTCTCACTTCTTACTGTCTCCTCCAGGGAGCGCTTTTGACCTGTCAAGCACAGCTTGGGAGGATATTGCCTGCCAGGCTGACTTTTAGTAAGAAGGGAAGTTTCCAGGGTAGGTGCTATCTAAAAATATCTCCTTTGTCACAAAGTCAGTGATTTGCTGAGACTCTTGTTGCACCATCGACCATCACTGCTGGCTAACAGCCAGATATGTTGCTGTTTAATTATTTAAACGTAAATGGACAATCTTTAATATATGATTTCATTTGTTTCTTAAACACTATGAAGTGTTAACATTAGCCCCAATTTTAAAGATAAGGAATCTAAGACTAAGAAAAATTGATGACTTGCTTAGGGTCACACAATTAGACTGCTGATACTTATTTTAATACTTTTGACTACATTCCCTGCTTCCATTGTTGTCCTGTAAGGAAGTCATTCATGTCTGAAAACTGTAATGGATGAAGCCAAACAGTCTACACTGGAAATTGAGTTGTGCAGGCCCCACCCTGGAATTTGTTCTGCTTTTGTTTCAAAGCACCAAATATTTGACTTCTGTGAAAATAGTGCCAAGGTAAATTAGGCAGAACCGGAAACAGGAACTTATATACAAGCTTATATATTAGAGGCAATTTCAGATGTTTGAGTTTCTTTGTGCAATAGAAATTGGGATAATATTTGCCAAGACTAGACAAATAGTACATGCTGATAGAAGACCTTGCCTGGTATGTGACTCACTCGCAGTAGAATATACCCTTTGACATGACTTTGACATGTCTTTTTAATTGTGGGGGAGGATTTAACCCTACTGGCCATACTCAACACCAAACTCCACTCTCCTTGGCTTTCAGAACAGGATACTTGCTTAAAGTCCACTTTAGTTATCCGATCCTTTTACTTAAAAGTCTGGTAGCTTTCTGGTTTTCGCTATACTAAGTCTTAATTCTTGTGCTTGATTTTCAAGAGCTATCATACTCTGACCTGCCCTAGCCATCGAAATTTATCTCCCACTACTCTTTATTGTGATCATTTCACTCTAGTAAGATTAGGTGTCCTTACTACCCTTTAAAAATTACTTTCTGCTCTCTTTTGTCTTATGTTGCTTTCTTCACTTGCCCTTTTCTTTCTTTTTAGAATCAAAATCCTACCTACTCACCAAGACCTAACTCAAATCCCACCACCATCATTTACTTTCCTCCTTTTAATTCTTTAGTGCTTCGACTTTGCACCAAAACACGTTAGCACTTACTGTGTGACAGAGGTCTTTTCCCCCTCCCACCCACCCCATGCTTACTAAGAGAGATGACTGGTATTAACAAGAGAGATTTGTTTATCTTTTAGGAGTTTCCACTCGAAGAATATAATGAGGATCCACCCTCAAGGGCGGAGCCAAGATTGTGTCTCCTTTGACATAGGTTTAAAAAGTGGACCCATCTCCTAGACACCGCCTCAAAGGGTGACACTGGACCCAAAAGCCAGAAATCTGGAGAGAAAAGAAAGGAAGATCTTCAGATGCCCAGAAGGAAATGTACTGTGCAGGTTCACCTGACAGAGTAAAAGACTGAGTGTTGTTTTTCTGACTCACTATATTGTAACCAATTATAGTGTTTTTATGTTTAACTAAGACCCTTACTAGGATTTACCTGGTTTATAACTCTTTGGGTTATTTGCCTTTTTATTAGTGAATTTTAAGATTTCTTTACATATTCTAGATGCAAAACTCTTATCAGATATATAAATGGCAAATATTTTCCTCTCTTCTATGTGGTTATCTTTTCACTTTTTTGATGATGTCCTTTGAAGCACCTAAGTTTTAAATTTCATAAAGTACAATTTATCTGTTTTTTCTTTGGTTGCTTGTGCTTTTAGTGTCATATCTAAGAAAAATCATTGCCTACTCCAAGATTTCTGTTTTTTTCTAATATTTTTTTTTATAGTTTTAGCTCTTACATTTAGGTCTATAAACCATTTTGAGTTGACTTTTGTATGTGATGTAAGTTAGTGTTCAATTTTTCCCTTTTTGCATGTGGATATCCAGTTGTCCCACCACCATGTGTTAAAAAGACTTCACCTCATCTTTGAAAAATATTTTCACTTGGTATACAACTCCAGAGTGTCATATTTTTTTTCTTTCAACACTTTAAATGTGTTGATCAACTGTCTTCTGGCTTCCATTTTTCCAACAAGAAGTCTCCTGTCATTTATCTTCCCTCCCCTGTACACAGAGTGTCTGTTTTCTCTAGATGACTTTCACATTTTTTTCATCACCAATGGTTTTAGGCAATTTGATGTGCACTGGTGTTTTCTTCATGTTTCTTGTGCTTGGGGTTTCTTGGGATTCATGGATCTGTGAGTTTTCATCAAATTTGGAGTGCTTTAATTCATTGTTTCTTCAAATATATTTTCTGTCTCCTACCTCCTTCAGGAACCCCAGTCACACATATGTTGGACTAGTTGAAGTTGCGCACACTGATACTCTATTCAATTTCTTTTGGTCTCTTTTCTCTCTGTGTTTCATTTTGGAGAATTTATATTGCTATGTCTTCAAGTTCACTAATATTTTCTTTTGAAATGTCTAATCTGTTATTAATCCCATCTAGTATATTTTTCATCTCAGCCATTGTTTTCTTCACCTAAGTTTGAACTGGATCATTTTTATATCCTGAACGTTTCTCCTTTACATACTTATGCTTTCCTATAGCATCTTTAATATATGGAATATAATTTTGTTAATGTCCTTCTACAATAATTCTATTATCTGTGTCATTTATGAAATTTTCTATTGATTGATTTTTCTTTTTGTTGTGGGTTGTATTTTCCTGCTTCTTTGCATGCCTCATAATTGTTTATTGGACTCCAGACATTGTAAATTTACCTTGTTGGGTGCTGGATGTTTGTATTCTTTTAAATATTCTTAAGCTTTGTTCTGGAATGCAGTTAATTTATTTGGAAACATTTTGATCTTTTCAAGACTTGTTTTTAAGTTTTGATAGAGTAGTTTTCAATCTTAGGCTGATATTTTCCCCTTTACTGAGCACTCTACCTGATGCTCTGTTTACTACAGGTTTTCCAATCTGGCTGATGGGAGCATAAACTATTCTGTACTCTAACAATTATTTTCCCTGTCCTCCCCAGTGGTTTAAGGTTGAGATAAATCTTCTGCAAGTCTCTAGAGCTCTTTGTCTGTGAAGTTCTCTCTTTTCCAAGCAGCTTTCTTCTCCCCTGTACCGTTCCTTACAAATCCCAGTTGCTTTGATCTCTCCAAACTTACAAATCTGTCTCTTCAACTCAAGATCACTTGTTTGAGCTTCCTTTCTCTGGTTGTGGCCTGGATACTTTATCCAGGGAGTAAGCTGAGGCAGTCATAGCACTCACCTTATTTGTTCCACTTATCAGAGGGATTATTATCCCATACTGCTTGTTGTCCAATGTCTGAAAATAATTGATTCATATATTTTGTCTATGTTTTTGTGTTTTGTTTTGTTTTAGATATTTAAAATGAGGAGGGGAAGGTAAATGTGATCCCTATTACTACATCTTGGATGGAAGCCACAGTCTTCAGTAAATGTTTTACACCATTCTCTGGACTTGAAGTGGTTTTATCATTGGTGATAGACTGCATTCTTCCTGGTAACTTCATTGTTAAGAGTCTAAATGTCCCTGGCAGCCATCATGGGAAGTTTACAATGAGATATGTTATTATGCTGTCTTTTATTTGTTTCAGATGTAGTTGTCTTGTCCTTTTCAATCCAACCACAAATTATTCATGATCAGGAACTCTCTTTATCTTATATTTTGATATTTTGATCCCTTCCCCCCACAAACTACGAATTTATTTTTTTAACTCTTACTCAACATTTGCCCAGTGAAAATTCCATTTGAGGTGTTAACAAACAATATACTTGGGATTATATATATATAATATACACATATACACACTGGCCGGAAGAATTACCACCACCACTCTCATTGTGAGAAACTGAGAAATTCTTTTGATTATCCATCAAACTTGTTAATATCTCTTTAAGGCGATAATAATGATTTAAAAGAATACAGATAAACCAAAACTCTGGAAATCTACCAACTCTCGTTCTTTATATACAAGCATCTCTGAATATTAGTCAAAGTAAATATTAGTAACGTAATATTGATTTGATCAGTCATTTTGGAATTTTGCTTTTCCACCAATGAATTGTCATTATTTCTACTCTAAATAGAAATAAGTAACATTAAAATTATCATTATTTGTTTTAATATTCCGGTAGTATATAGGAAAAAGTACAGTGCAATTTCATTCACTCCCTCCATAACAAATATGCCTTCAATCAACAAAATATATTCCAGGTTCTGTTCCTGGTGTTGAGGATGCTGCTGAGGGGAAGACAGAAAACGACTTGCTCTCATAGCATATTCCCTCTTGATACTGCTTATATATAAAGGTTCTGTGTACAGTAATAGTGTACCATATTTATAATATGTGAGGAATCACAGTTTCATCCAACTGTGATGGATGAAAAATCATGCATCATTACTTGAGTACCTCATACATTCCCGACATTTTCCTAGGCACATATTTATAGCATTGGACAAAACAAATTCCTTGGTCCCATGGAGCTTGTACTATTTGGGGTAGGGGGACAAAGAGATAAACAAATGTAAGACAGGTGGTAAAGGCTCTAAAGAAAAGCAAAGCAGGATGATGGGCTAGATAATCACGGACAGAGCTCTACCTCGTGCAAATGACCAGGGAAGGCCTCTCTAATAAGATAAGGTGTTGTCACAGACCTTTGATGAAGTGAGGGCACTAGTTAGCCAGGTGAACTATTTGGGGGAACGGTTCCAGGTTGAGAGAAAATTCCAAGTGCAATGCTTGAACACAGGAATGGGTTTGATGAGTTTGAATGGAACTAATTGTACAAGGGGAGAGTGTTAGGAAATGGAAGTAAAAAAGATGCCAAGTCAGATCAAGTAAGACAGTGCAGTCCACAATAAAGTCATTCATTGCATTTTGCTTGGAGGTGAGAAGTCACAGGAAGGTTTTCAGCAGAGGAGCAGAGGTTCTGAACATGACCACATTTATGTCATGAAATGACCATGCTGGCTGCTATTGAGACAACAGACTTTAGGGAGGTAAAAGCAGAAGCAGGGAGAACAGTGAGAAAGCTATTGCAATCTTTCGGGCGAGAGATGATAGCGCCTTGGCCTGCAGTGTTAGCATCGGAGATGGTGAGAAGTGCTCAGATTCTGGATGTGTCACTCAGCTTATGCTGAGTGAAAGAAGTCTGACAAAAAAAAGATAACACATACTGTATGATTCCATTTATATCAAATTCTAGAAATTACAAATCAATCTATAGCAACAGAAGATTGTTTGCAGACAGGCAGGAGAGGGAAGGGAGGGATTACAAAGGAGCATGAGGACTCTTAGGGGTGATGATATAATTATCTTGATTGTGGTGATGGTCTCACAGGTATACATATGTCAAAACTTACCAGACTGTACACTTTAAATGTGTACAGTTTATTGTATATCAATTATACCCCAATAAAGCTATTAAAATAAAGAATGCACAGGATTGTCTGGTAGATTGGACATAGGGTATAAGAGAAAGAGATGTCAAGAATGGTTTGTAAGTTTTTGACTTGAGCACCCGGAAAATAGGAACTAAAGTGTCATTATTGAGACGGGGAAGATAAAAGGATCAGGATTTGAGAGACAAAATAAAGAGTTTGGTTTTTAACATAATAAGTTAGAGGTGCCTGTTTGGCACGCCTAAGAATCTAAAGCAAACAAACACATAGCAGAAAAGAAATGAAAATCTCTGGAGGGCACTACTACTTGGATGCTCGGTGACCTTTTCCATTGTACATTCTCTCCAAACAGCATGGGAACTACACTGGACCAACGGGAACATCTCACAGCCCCTGTAGATGACTGTGAATACCTCTGGAAACATCCCATCTTTTCCTTTATTCAGCATTATGGATTGCATGGATGGGCCACATTCTTTCCTCTTGCTTTCTAAGAATCCAGTTAGTTTGGGAAGCCAACTGATGGGTTTGACTGGTGTTCCAGGTGGATGAATAACCTTAGCAGGGACTGCAGTGAGGAGCCTCTGGTCACAGACAAATGCAAAGTGCTCCAAACAGAGTCAGAATATTGCCGCCAGTCCTCCCTGGGCTGACCTGTGGCTTTATTTATTTATTTATTTATTTTTGGCATATATAGATAATTCTGTCATATTGTAATTTAAACAAGATTTTGCTTCTTCTAGTCAGACAGAAAGAACAGAAATTGCAATGCAGCTCGATGGAAGCATTATAAAGTTATGATTAAAAAGGAGCATATTACCTGGTTTGAATCTTAGAGTGTGAATGCCTCAATTTACTCATCTCAAAAATGAAGATAGGTAGTAATGGATCTACTATTGTGAAGATTAAATAAATTGATACACATAAAGACCTTAGAACAACACCTCATCCTAAAGAAAGCACTCCGTAAATGTTAGCTGCCATTAATTAGCTTTCTCCTCCTCTGACATTTATTCATTAGTCGTTCTTATGCTAGTTGGTTTCCACTAAATTGTGGGCTTCCTTAGACAAGGGCCAGTTATCTTGTCTTTGACCTACGTATTTCCGCACACCACCCTAGTACTTGTCCAACGTCTGACATGACATGAAATGGTAGCATAAAATGGAAGCTCAACACATTTGTGTTGAATTAAATTACTTCTTCCCTTATGGATAAAGACCCAAGAACCTCAAGATCTCAGCACAGGGACCTATTGCCCACCTCCATCCCCCAGGGCTCCAAAAGTGACGCAGCCGGCCGCCGGCTGTAATTTTCATCACCAACGCACCACTCATCACACTCCCCCTTCCTAATTAAAGGGGACGATGGGATGGGGCTCCAAGAACCCCCGGGGGTCGGGAGGAGAAGGAGCCTTGAACCGGGACTAACATTAGTGGCAAACCGTGGGTGGGATTTGATCGTCCAGAAAAGGAAGTACCCAACCGAGAGTGGGCTTGGGGGTGAAGCGGGCTGGTTTGGGACAAACCAGAAATGAGAATCTGCGAGGTGCCAGAAGGACCTGTTGGTGACACGCAGCGAGGTTAGGGGACCCACGGTCGCAGAGGGGGGTGAGCGAGGACTGGAATGGCGCGGAGGGTCGCCCGCGAAGGGACAGGCGCCCAGGCCGGCGATTGGGCGAGGGAGGAGAGAGAGTCCCGGTTGCCAAGGCAGCGAGCAGCGGAGGCGGCCTCGGGGGCAGCGCGGCCGCGGCCCTCCGGGAGCCCCCGTCCCGCCCCGCGCCCGCGCTGACGTGTCGGCCGGGAACGGCTCCAGGCGGCCCGGGCGCCGCCCCTCGGCGCCGCGCTTCCCACCCGCGCTCCGCCCCCGGCACCGCCCGCCGGCGCCCGCCCGGGCCTCCCGCTCCGCGTCACCGGCTCCGCGAGGTGGCCACAACATGGCTGCGGCGCCGGGGCTGCTCCTCTGGCTGCTGCTGCTCGGGGCCCCCTGGCGGGTGCCGGGCCAGCCGGGGCCGGACACGAAGCGGCGCTTCTCGGACTACAAACTCTGCGCCGACAGCGAATGCAGCAGTGAGTCGGGAGGGGCCGCGGCGCCGGCGGCGCGGGGCGGGAGCTCGGCAGCTCGCACGCCGACCGGGGGCTTGCAGGCCGGGCTGGGGGGGTCCCCGGCTCCCCGCCTTTGTGCCCCGCGGCTCTGCGGGCGCCCCTGGCCTGGCCGCGGGGGCTGCACCTCCCACTTGTTGCCGGCGTTTTAGTTTTTCATTGCTGACCGGGGGCGGGGGTTGGGTGTTGGAGGTGGCCCCCCGTTTCGGGCAGGTCCCCGCGTCCGCTCCACCCGCCCGCCCGGCGCGTAGCGGACAAGGGGTGAGCGCCGCGCGTCCTGCTCCCCACGCTGCCTCCGAGCGCGTTCCTGTCCCCGCCGCGGCGACCTCGGTGGGTGCAGCCCGGGGACAGATGCGCTCAGGGCTCGGTGGGTGGATTCTCTGCGGCAGGTTGATTGATGGTGGGGCTCGGGCAGGGCGCCCTGGCGCTGCCCCTTCGCCCTTCTGCTTCACTCGGATTTGGGGCTCAGACACATATATGGGAGTTTAGGTTTGGGAGGAGCGCGGAGTCCAGGCAAGCAGAGTATTCCCATGTCTCCGCCCCGGCTCTGCCTCAATCCTGTCATTTCTGTGCTTAGAAGTCCTTAGGAGCAGCCAGCTAGGGCGGGCAACAAACAGCAAGGCCAAGAATCTTTCGTTCTGGAAAGAGGCTGAGGATATGAATCGGCCACCTGGGACCATCAGCCGCCTCTTTCTTGCGCAGGAAGCGGAATTGTTCCCATCTTGGATTGGGGGTGGGAGGGTGTGGAGAGCTGAGGTCTCAGACTCAGATGAAGAGGATTATTAAAGAAACAATAATAAGTACTACAAGGATTTTATAAACCCAACCAGCTTTAGCTTTGGTCACTTGTGTTGTTGGAATCTCTTCCTAGGGGTCTGCCGAACGAGGATCATTCTTAACAGCCTCCCGACTGGTCTCACACAACCTTGTAACTTACTGATGACCGCTCTGGAATCGGTTGTTCATAAATTGTAATTGATACATTCTGAAAAATATTCATTCTGAAAAGGCCATAAGCCTATAGTTTAGCCATTTATGTTCAAGTTGCTGTTATTCCAAAACAAATTACATAATTTGAAGAATTTGTATCACTGCCACACCATTAAAGAAAAGAAAGGAGGCAATCTTTGATCTGTGTTGAGCCATTCCTGGAGGTAACCCCTAGGGTGGATGTAAATAAACGCGACAAAAGCAGAACAACTTCCATGATTGCTTCCTTTGGTTACTACCCCCCACAGCAAACTCAGGTTGTTAGCAAACAGGATTGGCTCTGGCAAAATGCTTGTTATTCTTTGCTTTCAAGCACTGTGCTGAGTTTCTCCAAACCAGGTGCCTGGAGATCACATCCATGATGCTTCCTCAGTACAGAAACATGGTGTTGGAAAGGCCCTTGGTTGTCACAGAACTTGAGAAATGGCATGTGTCCAGGCAGATGTAACAAAATATAGCAGGCAGCAGCTGGAGCAGGGTCCGGATCTGTGTTGTGTGGCGTGTGCTTTTCAGACAGCTGTTCACCAGTATGCATTATGTTGTCATCTCATTTATTACTATGAATCCTCAATGATCTCTTCTAACGGGGACCAAGAGAAACATTTCTGTCTCCAGTTCTGATAGAGTCTCCAATCTTATACTGTCCATCACCTTCAACCTGGCCTCTTATCCAATTACCTCTGAATTAGGATGCTGACATGTATTAAAATAACCAGATTTTAGCTTCAAAATCCAAACCTCCTTCAAAGCTGTTTGTCCCTCAAATATGTATTTAAAGATATGTTTTAATGTATTTATTGCTAATTGGCTTTTAGAAAAAATGTTATTTCCATTTCATCCTTCTTTTTCTCTGCTATTTAATTGCATTTATTGTCCATTTCATCTTACACCAGAAACAGTATCTGGCCAACAAAAAGAAAAATACCAGTTTCTAGTTCTATCAGTCCTACATTTTAGGACTGAAGGTAACTACTGAACAAGTCTCACAGTTTGGCTTGTCCCTGCCACATGTGATGATGTCCACTTTTGAGTTTGTTTATAGAAATAAGTAAATAAGAATGTTTCAACTTTGTTTTGAAAACTTCTTAATGTTGGGTACAGTCAACATTATATACTTTCAGAAAATACTACCTTGTAATGTGATTGGATCCATAATAGGATGTGACACCTTTTCCTGTTAATTTATTCAGATGTTGTAAGGACAGAACAATTTGGCCGCAGATGACACTGACAGTGTTTATGGTTACGTGGTAGCAGTTAGAGCCACTTAAAGATAGTGCCTTTTAGGGGTTAGTTCAAGTTAATTGACCCCTTGGGGGTTCCTAGGTGCTCTCCCCAGTTTCCTATTACCTCTACATGTGGTCATGCTTAAGCTAGTCAGTATCTGTACTTGAATTTACCCGATTGCAAAATAAAGCTTTTTTTCTGATTATGAAACAGCAACGATCGTGGACTAAAAGGTGAGAGAGGGATCGAGAGTTTCACTTGAGACCAGCCAAGTGTTGTGGTGGACACATTGTTTTTTGTTTCATTATGCATAGAGAAAGCCAGCAAAAGTTTCCCTCATCCCCGTCTACTTGCAGGGGGTGTCATGATTTATAACAATAAAGCTCTAAAGATGTTAGATGCTTTGAGCATGTGAATTGAAAGCGACTGGTTCCGGAGAGTACTGGAGAAAGTGAATTGTTTACAGTGGGTTCTTACATTTCCTGATAAATCAATATGGACTGTGAAAGTTGAATCCTGACATCCGGTCATTTTTTTCCTCTCTTTATATACAGTGTTAATGTACCGGGGTGAAGCTTTAGAAGATTTTACAGGCCCAGACTGTCGTTTTGTGAATTTTAAAAAAGGTGACCATGTCTACGTCTACTACACACTGGCAGGGAGATCGCCTGAACTTTGGGCTGGAAGTGTAAGTAAAAATTTGACATACTTTCCTTTTTGACTCCTTACTGGCTTGTTTAGCACTGTAGATTTAAATAACTGTTTTGCTGGGTCTTTGATGGTGTTACCCTATCCTCTGTGCTAGAGTGTGAAAAAGATTTGGGTCCCCAGCAGGCGTCAGGCTTGGCACAGAGTAGGGGCTCCGCAGAGGTTTCTTAAACAGAACTGAACTGCTTCAAGTTCTAGACCTGGTCAGCCATGGATGTACCAGATGTAGGAAAGGTTAAAATGGTGCACCCTGGAAATTCTTAACTCCATTGCTTCAAAAAGGAGGGATTTATGAGCATTAGGCTTACTTCTATAAATGATGTGCAAGATAGTGTTTTGGGCATTCACGATTAAAGCTGATTTTGTGTGCGTTTCTTTTTTTCTAAGTTATTAATATTTGTGAAAAACTGGCAGCTTTGGGAACAGTTACATAATCGTGTGCCATTCTTAGTCTGTTAAAAAAGCAAAATGTCATTTTCACTCTGCACTTTCTTGTTTGTTTTGTTTGCAACTTCTAGGTAATCTTTTTCCTGCTTTTTAGATATTTGCTGCTAGCAGTTTCCCCAGCAGCTCTACTGCACCCAGTTCTACGGGTGCCCTGAGATGAGACATGGAAATCAATTAATCCATCATGCTTTGATGTTTTGAATGAGAAGATTCACTAGGCGTGACCTGATTGAGAGGCTTATGAGATACTGTCCTTTCCTTTTTAAAAAGTGTGATGTGTGGACTGTTTGTTTATCTAAAGTAGTAAGAGTCCTTGATGTCCTTAGGATTGTCCAAATTTAGAGAAATATACAGTCCCTACTGTGAAAACTTTCACTCTCAATAAAACACCAAACAAACAATAGAAAATAAGACTTGAGAAACCACCATAAGGAAAAAATAGACTCATTATGTTGGCGGTCCAGATTCCTAGGGAGAAATCTCAAAAGGCCAACTGGTCAGATACAATCCTTGTATTTAGGCAGAATCCCAGCTGAATCCCTCTATACAAAGAATCTATTCTGTTTCTTTCAAGTCTACCACATGAGATTTCTTAATCTTTACATTTGGAGAATTTTCCCCATGTTTCTAGCTGCCTCTTTTTCATCTAGTGGTTAAGTTTGAGCATTTGAATAAGTGAACTTGACTTGCATTTTTCTATCTCCACACTTTTATTCACAACTGTATTCACCTCTGGAAAGCCTGCCATGCTGAGGCCCAGCTCTCATCCTGCCTTCTTTGGGAGGCTCTGCCCAGCCAGAAGGATCTCTGCTGTGTGATAATCATTTAGGTGGCACTGTGTTTGCACTGCTTGTGTGGAATTTTTTTTTTACTGCTCTGTATTGCAGTTAGTGTGTATAGTGACGTAGCTCCTGTAAAGTTAAAAGTCCTGTTACTGGAAGGGCCCATGTGTAACCCACCTTCCTTTTGAATATTTCCTTTCAGGGCCGTGACACTTAATTATATGTGTCCTGATAGTAAATAGCTTGTGCAGAATTTGTTGTCTTGAAACAATATTCTACTTTTTTTTCCCTTCAAATCAAATCAGCAGTTCCCTGGCAGGAATGATGTGTGGAAGCAAAATTAGATATAAAGATCACTTCCAGTCATGAAGGCCCATGATTCTGCAACATTGTTTTTTGTCAGATCATAAGAAATGAGACACCACCCAGTGTAAAAATCCGGAGTTTTATGACCTGTGGTCTCAATTGACAAAGATTACACCAAGATAAATATATTTCCTTTCTCTGCAGATCTCTGATTTCTTTCCCCTTTCCAGAGTCTCTCTTAATAAAGTTTTCTGAGAAGGGAAAAAGCATATTTTCCCTCAGTCTCCCCTCTCATTTCATGAACCTTATATTTTAGGAAATAAAAAATTCTCTCTCCTTAACCTTCAAAATCATTCTTGTTTCTAGTTCTTAGTTTTCATCCTGCAGTCTTTTTCGGTTTCTTCAAGTTTCAGACTTTAACTGCCAATGTGGCAGTTTTAAATTGGCCCTGTCTTATCTAATCTCCAAGGCAGTATTCTACCACTAAGACTGGCTTTTAGGTAGTTGCCAGATATAACAAGAGCACTCATAATGAGGATATTTTAGGAGTTAGTGATAAGATAGCCTTTTTTCTTTTTTGTGCAGTTGATCTGCATATCCGTCTCCTTCTTTAATGATTGGGAAGAGATCTGCTCTCTTTCAGACTGTAGCTAGTAAAAGACAGTGTATGTATCTCAAGAGGACACATTTAATATACCTTGGCTATTAGTGCTGTAGATAAATGGGATAATATTCTACAGAGGTTTACTCTGCATAAAACTAAAGCTTGATATGTAGATTAGTATGACTTTTATTTTCTCCCCAAATACTTGAACGTCTAGTTTTTGAAAACGCTGATATAGCCCATAATGTCAATAAATATTTGCCTTTTGTTGTGTTGGTCATACATTTCAGAAATTCTGTATTTTTCACCTATTAATTTTAATGGCTGGTGTTTATTGGTTTAAGAAAGACTTATAAGTACTGGTTTATGAGCAATGCTGTGAAATGTTTAGGTAAACTTTTGCTAACATTAGAATTGTGTTTCTAACCAGCTTTGATTTGCATAGTTTTAATCCTATAATATACAACAATCTTCTATGCTTCTACTTCAAAAATCTAACTTTATGTGCCCTGCTTTTAGAATTAAACTGAACGTTGAAAGAAAACTTCAGTGGTTTTAGAAAAGTTGGCTTTATAATATCATATACTTAATTTTTATTGGAATAATAACTCTAATTATCATACTGACTGTATCTCTTGTGGTTATATCTACCTGTCTATCTGTGTATTTTCTCTCATTTATATTTCCTGTACAAAATTTTGATTGATATTTGTTTCTTTTGCCCCTTCTTTTGTACAGGTTGGGCGTATTTTTGGATATTTTCCAAAGGATTTAATCGAGGTAGTCCATGAATATATTAAAGAAGAGCTACTACAAATTCCAACAGATGTAAGTTGTGGATGTTTTTTGGTTGTTATAATTGACTTATAAATTCAGCATCACTATTGACTACAGTGAGCCCTCAATGTCGTCGATAGGTTCTTTGACTTTAAGTGAAATGACATATGATGAAGCCAGTTTTAGCATAGGTTAATTGATACAAGCAAGAGTTAAGTCTCTATGACAGCTCATCAGTGTTATAAGAAAATGACATTGAATGAGACGTTATTCGAGGACCTGATGTATTTTTTAACGTGTTTTGGTAAAAAAAAAAAAAAAAAGTTAACATTTGTGTATCAGATTTTAATTTAGTATCAGGAACGTTTAAAATAGCAAAAAGAAAAGTTTGAAGAGAATTTACAGGAGACTATGTCATAATCTCATAGTTATACATGTAATCAGATCTTCTTATACAAGGCTGTGTACTCTTGTACAGGGTTTTTCTTTGCTGTTTATATGAGAAAAAAATTAAGAATTCATATCCTTGCATTTAGTTTTTAAATTTAAGAGGTAAATAATTCTTTTTACAAGCAAAAGGAGGTGTCTCGATTTGAAACTACTTAATGACTAGCTATTAGACAGTTTAAGTATATAGCAATCAAGTTAAATTGATCAAACCCTAAATTATGTACTAGACCAGAAATGCAAATTTACACAGGTTTTCTTATTATTGACTATTTAGTGATTTAAGGGATTAAAGTTATATTATAGATTTGGAAAAGGGAATGTAAGAGTGTCAGATAAAATCCTGTCACAAATCTACAAGGTACCGACTGCAAATGCTCTAAAGCACTATCTGGGGTGCACTGACTAAGTAACTTTGTGAAGACAAAGGTTTTGTGTTCTGGGATCCTTGTTCAGCTGATTGTTTTGTGGCGCTTTAAAGTTTATAATGATGCCCACCTTCATTCAGAAATCATTGAGCAGCTCTTTGGAGCTGCTGCAGAGCACACTAGCTGCTGGTCCAGGGCAATTCTTAGGTGAGACTGGTAGAATGGATGAAGTCTTAGAGCCATTGCTATTCTTAACATCTCTTGATCATCCCGAGGGCCACACAATTAGCCCTATTGCCTGGTTGGCCTCACTCCTCCTGAAGGGACTTCCGGGATACAAGAGTGAGACAGCAGCAGTTCATTAGTCACAGGGACCTCACTTGTTTGGGATTCTGCCCTCTCATTGCATCACCATTGCATGCTTCCCTCAATATTAGAAAATGGCCTAGAAATGCATGTGATGAAAAGAGGCAATCATTCATGCCTACTACACTGGTCAGGTCTCCCTGGAGTAATGTGAAAGTTTAGTCAGGAGAAGAACATGATCTTTGCTGGTTTTTAAACTTTTCCTTCTGTTTATGGCCCCTTTTATGTCAATTTGGTTTTTAATAGAAGAAAGGGAAAACATAGATTTACAGACAGTCCTGAAAGCAGATCTGAATGACACCCAGAACCCTGAGGTAGAGTAGAGTATATCCCTTACTTAATCTTGTTTTCAAGTTACACTTGCAATAATTAAGTAGTGAGTTCCCTTGACACCATTCTTTGTTCCTTTAAAGGTTTACTCCCCATGCACCTGTATTTCAATAAGATACTTGTTAAGCTGATTTATCTTTGCCAATCCAAGGAAAACATGAGCCCCAAATCTGGGTAGATTTAGAGCCTAACAGTAGGATCATTCTGTCTGTTTCTAGCTGGGTAAGCAGAGAAGTACAGCCGAGGGCAGGCAGACAGAGAAGCTGGATGGTCTTCTAGGTTCTCCCAAATTATTATGTAGTGAATTTCCAGAACATCAGGCATAGATGCTGGAAGTTGGGGGACCCTACCAGTGACACCCCACTCATCCCCACTTGTGCTCAGAACCATTTAGAGATCCAGGAGTCAGGTAGATGGAGACCAAAATGTCACCATTATTTATTGATAAAGATTTTTGGCAAACATGGTTCAAGTATGCATAAATAATGGGCTTTCGAACACTGCAGTCTAGAATAAGACAGACTAACCCAGCTACAGGCAGAGCTAGGTAATGGGGGCTTCTCCTCTGGGTTGTCCATGGAAAACTGACAGCATGGAGGAAAGACGATGTGTGTTTCCTCTAGCTGGCCCCAAACAGAAAACAGATCATGCAGGACAGACTCACCAGCCACATGAATCATTCCACCCTGGGGAAGAGAGAATGAAGGGAGGCCAGGAACATTACTCAGGTAGGAGCCCTTCCTCAGGGACACAGGAAGCCAGGGAAAAGTGGGGTCCAGCTTCCTATCTCCCGACTACCCAAGAACAATTGTTGCCCAAGGTTGGCGCGAAAGCCCCTCTGGAGCCAAACATGCATTTGAGGTTATCTCTGCAATTAGCATGGGTAAGCGTTTGCTCTTGTGACACATGGCTAGTGACACACTAATTTTTTCTTTCCCTTACAGGAGACAGATTTTGTTTGTTTTGATGGTGGAAGAGATGATTTTGATAATTATAATGTAGAAGAACTTTTAGGATTTTTGAAATTGTACAACTCTGCAACTGGAGATTCTGAAGAAGCTATAGAAAAAACTTCTCTGCATGTGGAAACACCTCCTGAAGTATCTGAGGAAAGGGACCCTGAATCTGATCCAGTAGAACCCAAATCAGAAGAAAGGGAAAGTGTACTCTCAGAAAACACTAAGGAACTCAAAAAAAGACACGAGGTTCAGAAGAACCACCCCCACGAAGACAGTCAAACAGATCACCCTCACGGAGAGCAATCTTCATTCAAGCCTTTTGAAGAAATGCTGAAAGATAAACTGAAAGTGCCGGAAAGTGAAAACAACAAAACCAGCAATAGTTCTCAAGTCTCAAATGAACAGGAGAAGATTGACGCTTATAAGTTTTTGAAAAAAGAAATGACTCTGGACTTGAAAACCAAACTTGGCTCAACTGCAGATGCAATTGTATCTGATGATGAGACAACCAGACTTGTTACTTCATTAGAAGATGATTTCGATGAGGACTTGGATATGGAGTATTATGTAGTTGGGAAGGAAGAAGAGGAAGACAGTGAAGAAAATTTTGATGAGCTACCATTACTAACCTTTACAGATGGAGAAGATTTGAAAACACCACTGAAATCTGGAGTTGAGAAATATTTAACAGATAAAGAGCAGAATTCCAGTGAAGAGGATAAGGTTGAGGTAACTCAGTCCTCTGGCCTCAAAAACGATGATAAAAATACAGTAACAACCTGGGAGGATACCATCTTCTCTGCTGTCCCAGAAGGTGAAGAACAAACAGGTATGGATTTAGAGAGTTCCAATTCAGAGGAAGAAGAGGAAGATGGTGACAGCAAATGGAGGAAACCACAATTAGCAACAGATTATACTGACCCTAAAAAGACCGAAGATGGTCTTTTGAGTGTAGAAGTCCCTAAAACAAATAATGACAAAGACCCACAAATGGACACAGAACTTCACATTAAAGGAAAAGGGAGGACAGTTGAGGAATCCAAGAAGGACCCAGTACAGGATAAGAAAGGATTAGAGGATGGAAAGCAAGAAAGCAGGACTCTACATGGTTCTCCTCAAAGCAGGAACCTCGATTCTTTGCCAACTGCAGAAAAGGGTAAAGAAACATTAAAATCAGCCTTTGATAACAAAGAAAATGACCTAAAAGGAGCAGCTATTCATATTTCAAAAGGAGTACTCCATGAAGACACACCTGGAGAGCAGAGTTTGGAAAGTGGCTCCGAGAGTGGATCGGAATATAAAGCTGCAAAGTATGAAATAAAGGAGGAAAAGATTAAAGGGGAAGCCATGGGTGTTGCACCCCTCTTGGGAGACAGTCAGCAAAATGCATCCAAAGACAGGCTAGTAAGTGGAGTAAAACCACACACGCTTTCAGTCGAGCAGCAAAGTGAGGAATTTAAAGAGGAACCGCTTCTTAAAACTCAAAATCAACCTAGGTTCTCTTCTCCTGATGAAATTGGTTTGTCAAGAGAACTGGAAGAAGAGGGTCCCATTCTGGGAAGAAATCTGTCCTGGCAACAAGAAAGAGAGGTGGCTGCTGCAGTTACAAAGCAAGTGAATGAGAAGCCAAGGCTGTCTGAGAAAGAGGTCACAGGGGACACCTTAGATGGGGACACCTTAGATGAAGAGTATGTTCATCCAAAGCCGGGCTCTCAGGAAGCAAAAACAGCAGGCCACACTGATAGTGCAGAAGTACCAGGGTTTTATATTGAAAAACCAGAAGCAGAAGATGACGAACAGTTCATCCCTGAAGAACTGCTGGAGGATGAAAATGCTGTAAGTGCGAAACAGTCTAAAGAAGAAAGCCCTGAGATGCATGACGGGCAGCTGGATGGTAATCCCCAAGTCCCCCAAAGAGGTATTTTAGGCGCCATTAGTACTGATGCAGAAACGGAAGAAAACAAAGAAGAAACCAGTAATATTTTGGAAATTGAAAGAAAAAGTAACACTGTGGGCAAAGGGGTGGACCCACTAGGCAGGGAACCTCGAGGCCTGGTGGTAGAAAAAGAAGAAAGTCCTCTTGGAGATAAGAAAGCACAGAGCCCATCTGAGGGAATGTTCGTTCCTGACAAGAAAAACAATCAGACTCCAGAGGTAGAGGGAGCATTTCAGAATAAAGATTCTGATGATCTGAAAGACAGCCCTGAGGAACACCTGGAGACCTCACAGCTCGCAGGGGCAGAAGAACTCTCACAAGAGGATGAGGAAGACTTAGAGAGAGTCGTGGGCACAGAAAGCCAGGGGGCTGCATCTGAGGGACGTGCAGACAGCCTGTCCCCCGGGACTCCACACACTACAGCAAAGCCAGAGCACAGGGACCACAGGGAGGACGTGCCGATAATAAGCAGCTTCTTTAAAGAACAGCAGTCCTTGCAGCGGTTCCAGAAGTACTTCAATATCCATGAGCTGGAAGCTATGTTCCAAGAGATGTCATTAAAGCTGAAGTTGGCACAGCGGGAGAGCCTGCCCTATAATGTGGAAAAAGTCCTCGATAAGGTTTTCCGCGCATTTGAGTCACAAATCCTGAGTGTAGCAGAGAAAATGCTCGATACTCGTGTGACCGAAAACAGAGATCTGGGAATGATGGAAAGTAACGTACATGAAGAGGCTGCAGTGCTAGATGATGTTCAAGACCTGATCTATTTTGTCAGGTACAGACACTCCACCCGGGAGGAGACTGAACCACTGGCCGCGGCACGGCCTCCAGAGGAAGGCTGGAATGGACCCGCGGAAGGTAAAGTACCTGCCTGTGGCCTTGTCGAGTTGGGCTGGAGAGGCAGGTGGGGGGTCGGGGGCTTGCTGAAGCGCCTCATACCTTATTTGTAGAGCGCTGTCCACAGTTTACAGCGTGTCTAAAGGCAAGAGGCAGCCCCGTGACGGCCACATCACCCTACCTGTCTGCTTTGAGGCATGGATGAGGATGTCGTAATCCTGTTTTCTCCTTGGGACAGTTGAGAGTGGTAGCATTTTCAAAAGGAAACCTTCTAAAAAGATAAGGACATAAACAAGAAAATGATGTACGTCGTGCATCGTGGCCCTGTTAACAAAGTATTAAGTTCCGTGTACAATTATGAAAGGACTTTTTTTGAACACAGTTTTTCTTAATTATAAAATAACTGCAGTTGGACCAAGGACTGACGGGCATAACTTTGAAATCAGTGCCTTGCCTGAGATTCTGCATCCTCCCCCACCCCCACCCCCCAACTTTCATCTCCTGTGGATGTCATGTTCTTTCCTGCCTCTTTGGAGCAGTCACCAAAGGCAGTTACATTCTGCTGAGCCCCAGGGTTCTTGCATTCAGGTTAATCAAGCATTGACCCAGGCTGCAGAGTGTTCTAACACAGCCCTTGACACAGACGCCATTCAGCCAATAGTGATTGAATTGACCCTAAACCAATATCCTAACCTCAGCTGGTTCCTTGTGCCGTGCTCTTTTCTCCATCCCCATGCTTTTCACACCAAGGTATTTGAACTGAGGGTATGTGGTAGAGTACCAGGCGGACGTCAAGCCATAGGATAAAAGTATCTTCCAAGAGTGCCAATTTGTCCTGAGATTTTGGAGAGGGGACCATCTTTGCATTTCATCAAAGCTGATATAGTTTGGATTTGAATGTAAAACTCGAATTTTCAGGGTAAATTATGAGGTCTTAAAAAAATTCATCTTTGTTGTTGGGCTCATTGGGCTGTGCCCCGAGCCTCTTAGGGACAGAAACGGGTTCTCTCTTTTTGACTCTTAGAGGTACTTTGAAAATATTTAAAGGGCACATCAGCTGGCTTTGTATGTAATGCCCTTCTCTGTGCTAGCTCTCTGTGAGACAAGCATGTTCGTTTATAAAAGAGCATGTTATTTCTGTGTAGAATAGATGTTTCATATTTTTGCTCTTGACTGGGATACTCTTTTCTACATTTATCTGTGTGGGCATATGTTGGTTTGCCAAGGGAAGTTAGGTTATTGAGATCCTTACCGTAAATATATTTACTTATGAAATATTTTGGAATAAGGGTTTCTTTGTAATTTTTAAAATGTAGATTAGCCATCTGTGCAGTGAGATAAAAGCAACTGAAACTCTTATTTGCCTGGCCAGCTGTGCTCCATGGGCTGCCAGCACACAGAGCACACTGGTGAGGTGCCCTGGAGTTGTGTGACGGGGGACTGAGTGACAGTAGCTGAAGGGGGAGTGTCACCAAGCTTTGCCAGCCCAATGCCTTCTTCTGCCCTGTAGAGATACAGCCACCACTGGAAGAACATTTCCCACAAGACGACACAGAAGATCTTAAAATGCAGATTCCTGAGGAGCCCAGCCACTTGGATCAACCCATGAGTAGTGACACGGATGGCTCAGAAGTGTCACAGAAGCCGAATACTGAAAAAGACGTAGACCCAGGTAAAGTTTGCTAATGTTTCTCTACAAAGTGGAGGCATATCATAGAGAAGATCTAGGAGATGTGTTGTTAAAGGTAGGAAATAGAGGAGAGACTCATACAGTAGGAACAAGTTTCAAAAATAAGAAATCCCAGAACTAACAGAGAAAAGCAGGGGTTACTGCAGATGGAGATCAATCATAGGAAACAGGCCTGAGACTAATTAACCTACAAACCAGTGACTGGCTAGCATCAGCTTATACAAATAATTGTAGTCTAAAATATTATTCTTAAATAGCCTTATGTTCTAAAACCATAGTTTTCAACTAGACCGACAGCATCAGAAACTCTGAGGGTAGAAACCAGCAATCTGTTTATTAAGCCCCCCCAGGAAATTTTGATCTTGTCAAAGTTAAAGTTTGAGAAACACTGCCCTAACACTCACAAATTCCGTGTGTGATCCGCCCGCCCCATAGCATACAATGTAGCTCGGGAAGGGATCCTTTATGTTGAGGTATCATTATACTGTATGATTACAGGAAATAGTACAGAACTCGACAGTGTGGAATGTCCAGTGTAGATGACACTAGTGAACAGTATGTTAATCACAGAGCACGGTGAACATTTGATGGGAGAGCAACTCATTTCATCTGAATTGAGAAAGTTGTTTTCAAAATACTATCCCAATAATGGTGTCAACAACTTTCTGTTTTTTTGTGTAGCTCATTTTACCTGTAAACCAGAAAAACAGCTGATTGTTATTTTGTCTATCCAAAATGGTCACATGACCTCATACTGTTTTTTGTGTTTTTAAAGGTTATGGTCTAGAAGCATAGGTAGTACTTTACCCTGTGATACCGCAAGGCTTGGCAGCCCTGGGCTGGTCTCTTTACCCCGTCTCAAAGTATAGGAGAAGTTCCAGAAGGGACAGGACGAGGGGTAGAGTGTGCTGGATATAATGCTAATTTTATAGTTGAAGGGTATGATGGCTCCAATAGGGAGTCTGAATTTTTTTCTCTATATAATTGTCTTTAAGAGAACTACATATCCAGGCACAGCGACTAATATTTTGTGGAAAAATCAGTAAATATTTTAAATGAAGAGAAACAATTCTTATTATAAAGCATAAAATAAAATACTCGTCTTCCCTCTCAATTTTAGGGATAATTACAACTGAAAGCACTCCTGTCACTGCTATTGGAAAAAAGCAACCGGAAACAAATGCTGAAGAGCCAGCAAGTGTCACACCTTTGGAACATGCAGTTCTTTTAATATATTCATTCATGTTTTATTTAACTAAGATGGTAAGTTTGATATATATTTTTTCCAGATAGAATGTTGATGATTACAGTTTTTAAGTAGATTTTGAGCATGAGTTGAAGAACTTAAAATGTCTTTATGAAAATGACTCCTGATCCTTTGAAGGCGGCCTCTGAAACAAGCCACAGGTGCACGACTGATGGGTTCTCAGTTCAGTTCAGCACCTGAAGTGGATCTGCTGCATGCCAGAGCTGTGCCAGAACACCTATAAAACGTGGTTTTTCCCCTCCAGGACGTTTTAGTCTAGCAAGGAGCTTAAAGACATTCACATGAAACATAGTATCATATGGGCAGAAAGAGAAGTATTTACCTGATGGTAGAATGATGTTGAATATATTGACTCCTTGTGGTGGAAGGATGGTCAGAGAAGGTCAGAAGTGAGCTGACATGTGTTTTGAGCAGCGCTGAAGGACCAATGGGAGTTTGATGTGTATGTAGTAGTTTGTTGTTGAATAGAAGGGCTGGGGGGAGAGAGACGGCAGTGTACAGTCACACAGAAGAAACGACATGTTCAGAGATGGAGGCATAAAGAAAAGGTTACCTGAGGAAGCCAGGGAAGCATTGGTGGTGTTGACGTGCAGAGCAGGAGGGAGATGGGCAAATGTGAAGAAGTTGTAAATCATGGTAAGTACATGAGATTGTTTGGGACAGGGATCTTTTGAAGGTTTTGGGCAGGAAAAAGGTATCATCAGATTTGTTTTTTAGAAAGAGTCACTATGGCAGAATATTTATTCAGATTTATCTTTTTAAAGGGAGTCATGGTGCAAAGGAGATCTATAATCTGTCTCGAAGCTTATCTAAGCTTTTTAGGATTTAGCTCCCCCTCGTGGTTGTTGAAATTGGATATTTTTCTTGGTAAATTAGAGAACGAGTAGGCTTTCAGAAGTTGGAGGCTAAGCTGCCCTTGGAGCTACAGAGAAAGTATCCTCCCCAACAAAAATATTTTTCTCTAAGTTCTGTTATTTCAAGACTTGTATAAGAAGAGGGTTATTTTTTGTTCCATAAAAATGCATGGGTTTTGAGCCAGGATGGTCTGGTTTTAAATCCCAGATACATTATTTAGAAGCTTGAGCAAACCACTAAACTTCAAACCTCAGCTTCTTCATCATTAAAATGCAGATAATACCTACTCCAATTGTTGTAAGAATTACATGAGTTGATAATATAAAGTGTCTAGTGCAATGCCGGGCATTTTGTAGGCTCTCATCCCTGCCTACTTCTCATTCGGATCGTCAGAGGGCAGTATAAAGACATCGAATACCTGGGGAATTCAGGGGAAAGGCCACCAGGATGGGAAAGATGGAGGAAAACCAAACCATTTTTCAGTTTTCTCCATGGTCATGGTGGTGGTAGCCACCCAGGTGAAGGTGTGTATGACCTGTGCGGTTAGAATAAAGAAATTTTCAGTGATTAAGGGAGTCTCAGAATTTGAATATGATTATCATAATGCATCATCATCACTTCAAACAATTAAGAGCCTCCATACACAGGAGGAATTCTTTATTCATTTTATTTGTAGATATGCACAGAGCCTGATTCTAGCCTGGGTTGGGGGACACAGATGTGGTACAGGATACAGTCTATGCTTGGGGGATGATGGGAGAAGATACCACATGAACATCAAGAGAAGGGTTACAATGTTACAAAGTAACATTGATTTGAAAGGTATTGTTAAGAAAGCATTTTGATGACTCAATACAGAGTATTGTGCTAGGATGAAAAAAATTCTAGAAGGTATAAAGCATAATTCTGATTTTTGAATGGCTTAAGAAAAGGTCACATCAAATATATATTAAAATTGGGAAAATAGAAAATATGTGAAATAGTTTTTGTGAAGTAGGAATAAATAGTATAGATAATTATTTAATAGGGCTGGGCAGTAATGGGGTGCTGACTTGATTGGGAAAACTGTACAAGAAGTCAAATTCATAGATCAACGGTTAATGGAAGCTTAGGGTTGGAAGATACCTTAGCAGGCAATTAGTCCAACTTCTCTCTAACTGTAGTCATTTCCTCTCCTACAACTTCGACAAGTAGTTATGAAGCCTGGGCATCAACAATTCCTAGTGTGAGCAACATGCCTTATGAGGCTACACATTGCTGTCTTAGCTAGTGCAATTCTTACATTGACTCCAAATTTTCTTCCATATGATGTCTTCTAATTTCTTTTCTACATATTAATAGTAAATAGTTGATGCTTTAATTTGTTTAAGTGTTATATCACAGAAAATTTCAAACATACGCAATCAGAGAGAATAGTAAAGTGAATCCATGGGCCCATCACCCACCTTAACAGTAATTACCTAATATCAACCAATATTTGGCATATTCAAAATCCCCTCCTTTTAAAAATTGTTCTTATTCAAATCAGGATCCTGTTGAGATCCAGATGTTATAATAGATTGATGTATATCTTAAATCAACTTTAATCAGATATAAATTACATACGATAAAATGTATCCATTTTAGGAATACAGCTCAGTGAGTTTTAAATATATAGAGTAGTCCCCTTTTATCCACAGTTTTCATTTCTAGTTTCAGTTACCTGAAGTCAACTGTGGTCCAAAAATAGTAAATGAAAAATTCCAGAAAAACAATTCATAAGTTTTAAATTGAGCATCATTCTGAGTAGCTTGATGAAATCTTACACCATCCCGCCCAGGACGTGAATCATCCCTTTGTCCAGCATATCCACATATGTAGTTTGAATAATTTCTTGTAGTCTGTGTCCTGATTTTTCAATTTCTTAGTATTGTCTTTTGAAGAGCAAATTTTTAATTTTGATGAACACCATTTTATTAATTTTTACTTTCATGGTTAGTGCCTTTTGTTTCCTGCCTAATGAATCTTAGCAGGTCCAACAATGCAAATATTTTCTCATGTTTTCTTCTAGAAGTTTTATAGTTATACGTTTCATTGTTTAGGTCTGTGTTCCATTGTGAGTTAATTTTTGTGACCAGTGTCATGTTTTATTGTTTTCCTTGTATGGATATCCAGTTTTCTCTGTAGCATTTCTTTCCCCTTCGAGTTAACCTTGGCATTTTGAGTTGACCATATATGTGTGTCTCTTTCTGGACTCTGTTCTGTTTCATTGATCTGTACTTCTAAAGATAATACCACACTTCTTTGTTGGTTAGTATAGCTTTACAGTAAGTCTTGCAATCAGGTAGTTCTTTTGCGAAATTATTTTGTATATTTCAGTACCTTTGCATTTCCATATAAATTTTAGAATCAATTCATCAATTTCCACAAAAATTCTTGCTGAGATTCTGATTGTTATGTTGAATCTATATATGTAGATCAGTTTGAAAAGAATTGACATCAACAAATATTAAGGCTTCTAATCCAAGAACTAAGTTCATCTCATTTAGATCTTCTTTAATTTCTCACAACAGTGTTTTGCAGCTTTCAATGTACAGGTTTCATGCATATTTTGTTTACGTGTGCCAGTATATTTCATGGTTTTTGGTCTTGTAAATGGTACCCCTTTTTACATTTCATTTATAATTGTTTTTGCTAATATGTAGAAATACACCCGATTTTTGTATATTGACCTTGCATCTTGCCACCTTATTAAATTTACTTATTAGCTCTAGGGCGTGGGTTGTAGATTTCATAGGATTCAGTGTAGATCATCATGTCATATATGAATAAACACATTTAAAAAAAATCAGGTTAAAGCATAATCACATCTAGTAAACTTCACCCTTTCTGTGTACAGCTCAATGAGTTTTCACATTTCTTCAAATTTTTTTGTGTCTCCCTCCTCTTGCCTCTCATTCTGAGATTCTATACATATGTTAGATCACTTTATCTCGTTGCACAAGTCACTGAGCCAGTGTTGTTGTTTTTCAGCCTTTTTATGTCTTTTTTTTTTTTTATTGGGGAAAGGGAACAGGACTTTATTGGGGAACAGTGTGTACTTCCAGGACTTTTTTCCAAGTCAAGTTGTTATCTTTTAAGTCTTAGTTGTGGAGGGTGCCGTTCAGCTTCAAGTTGTTGTCCTTTCAGTCTTAGTTGTGGAGGGCGCAGCTCAGCTCCAGGTCTAGGTGCCGTTTTCTAGTTGCAGGGGGCACAGCCCACCATCCCTTGCGGGAGTCGAACCGGCAACCTTGTGATTGAGAGGACGCACTCCAACCAACTGAGCCATCCGGGAGGCAGCTCAGCTCAAGGTGCCGGGTTCAATCTTAGTTGCAGGGGGCTCTGCCCACCATCCCTTGCGGGACTTGAGGAGTTGAACCGGCAACCCTTTGGTTGAGAGCCCACTGGCCCATGTGGGAATCGAACCAGCAGCCTTCGGAGTTAGGAGCACGGAGCTCTAACCGCCTGAGCCACTGGGCCGGCCCCTGTCTTTTTTAAATTTATTTTTTATATTAGTTTCAGGTGTACAAAACAATATAATGATTAGACATTTACACCCCTCACAAAGTGATAACCCTACCTCAAGTCTGCTACCTCTCTGACATTGTAGATAGCTGTTAAAATACCACTGACTATATTCACTACGCTGTACTTTACATCCCGTGACTATATATATATTTAATTATAGTTGACATTCAATATTATTGTACTTCAGCTTCAGGTGTACAGTGCAATGGTCAGGCATCTACACAAGCTATGAAGTGGTCCTCCCGATAAGTCCAGTACCCATCTGACACCCTACATAATCTTTACAACATTATTGATTATATTCCCCATACTGTATTGCAGCCTTTTTATGTCTTTGCTTCAGTTTAGGTAGTTCCTGTTGCTGTCTTCAAATTCATTGATCCAATCTGCTGTTAAGACCACCAAGGGAATTTTTCATTTCTGATTTTTTTATTTTTCAGCTCTAAAAGTTCCACTTGGTCCTATTTTATATATTCCATTTCTCTCCTCCGTATGGTGGTCACCGTTTCAATTTTTAAAAAATTCCCAAGTATATTTTAAAATAATTCTTTTAAAGCCCTTGTAAGCTAATTAATTCTGTTGTAATTTCTTGATCTGTTTTTATAGATTGATTTATCTTCTAGTTATGGCATTTCCCCTGCTTTTTTGCATGTCTAGTGATTTTTTTTTTTTTTTTTTTTTTTTTTTTGCTAGACACTGAATATTATGTTGTTCAGTGCCAGGATTTTTAATGGCTTCCTTTAAAAAGTTGTGAAGTTTGTTTTACCCTGTTGAGTTACATGTGGAATAGCTTGATCTTTCTAGTCTTATTTTTAAGATTTGTTAGCGAGGTGTATATGTAGTCTTTAGAGCGAGTGTAGCCCTATTACTAAGGTGTGATTCTCCTGAGGTCTACTGAATACTACACTACATTCAGTGGGTGAGTTCACTCTGAGTAGCTGGAATACAAATGTCTTCCAGGCATGTGTTAACTCAGAATTATTAGGTTCCAGCTTCCTCACAGTTGTTCTTTCTGTCTGTAGTTGTTATTTGCCCATCCTCGAGAAATTTTACCTTACCAATTGCTGCTTTCAATTCAGTCCAAGATTGAAGGAAAACCCCTGGCTGATTTCTGGAACTCTTTTTTTTCCCTGTAGCTCTCATCTTTCTGGTACTTTTTCCTACATATTTCAGGTACCTCAGTCTCCCCGAACTCTGATCCCTGCCTCCTCAGTGAAATCAGTGTGCTCGGCTTGGGTTCTCTCTCCCTTTACTGAGGTCTAGAAAGTGCCTCCAGATAGAAAGCTAGATGATCATCAGCCTCACTTCATCTGTTTCCCTTCTCTCAGGGGTCAAGTTTGTGTGCTACCTGTTGTTCTCTATATGAGAACAGTTTTCTCATATATTTTGTGCAGTTTTCTAGTTACTTTCAGTGGGAGGGGCAATTATCAGACCAGTTAACTGTCTATAGATTTCTCCTTTTGTTTGTTGTTGTTGTTAGTGCACTGTATTGACGGAAGAAAAAGGTTTGTTTGGCTTCTAGGGGGTATTATGGTCTGGATTTTGCTAATTACATCCCCCAGGTATAACTGAACGTTTCTCTGGTTCTTCATATTTCTTGGGAATTGGTAGTCAGAGTCAGATTTTATTTTGTTTGGTAAGCATACTTAATAGCATCTAACGTAGAGATGCCCCTCTTTTTTTGATATTACTCATCATTGGTGATGCTGAGTAGATCTGTTAGTATAGGCTGCAAAATGATGATAGCCTGATTATATTGTTCCTGCTTCATTTATAGGGTGGGATTCTTCTACAAAGAGAATCTTATAATCAATTATTCTTTACACTAAGGTTTGGTTTGTGCAGTTAAGGCAATATAAATCTTTGATTCTTTCTATTTAAATAATTTTCAAAATAATGAGTTGTCTTCCTGGCATTATCCAAAGATGCCTGAAGGGTGTGTGTGTGTGTGTGTGTGTGTGTGTGTGTGTGTGTGTGTGTGTTTCTTCTCTTTTCTAAGAATCCCTATGATGTCATGGATTTTAAAATATTTCATGTGTTTCAATCTATTGTAGTTATTATTCTTCTCGATGCTCAATTTCTCTCATTTTTGACTGTGGAACCCTCTTTAGCTTGGCTCTTGGGCTCTTTTGACACCATCTTGTGGTGACTGATACCTTCCTTGCTTTCTAGTGTTGACAAGATGTTCCAAGCTCATTTTGTACATTTCCAGCCCCAGATCTTAAAGGAACTATTTCTCTAAGGAATGGTTCCTTTTAATGGGAAATGATATTTAGAGACTACATTCTGGATACTGAGATTGCTTATTGCTTTTGAGTTGGCCATCATTTCTAGGCCTTTTCAGAGGACAAAGCTAGGAAGTACGTAGAGTTTTTTTTGTTTTTGTGAATATTATGATGCCATGTGGATACTCACTATAAAAATTCAGGGTGCAAGAGGGATTTTTCTGACCTTGTCTATCTTACATTTGTATTTTCTTTCTCCAATGTTGGAAATACCAGTTTTCAGTGACATCAGCATAATTATTTATTTATCTTATTTTACAATATTCACACAAGTGTTAAAAATACCAATATCAACACTACCATCAACATGTTATTGAAAATATTTTAAAGATGTTTTGCAGTTCTTTTTGTCTTTACCTTCTATCTCTCTAGGGTATGCATGAAAGAATTCCTTTCTGTTGTCCTGCCAGCAATTTGATACACAGTTTCATTTTTGCTTTCCATTTTTAGGGATTGCACTTAAAGACTTTTAAATTTTATAATTAACATAGTTACAAGATCCCAAGTCAATTTGTAAAACAAGTTCTATTTAGAGAAGTCTCCCTTTTGTCCCAGTTCTATCCAACCTATTGTTATCCTCCTCTATAGGTAATTTGTAAAATTAATTTCATTATCTATCTTATCATTTAAAAAATAAGCAAATGATATCTACATCCAACCAAGATATATTTATAGGTACCTGCTTTATCCTCCTTACTGAAACAACTAAAAACAAAAAAGCCAGACTAAGTAAATGAAACTAGTCTTTATGACCCTGGGCATCAGGTAACAAAGGGCAGTGATTCCTAGAAGTTAGGGAACAAATGCTATAAACCCTGCAATTATCCCAGCCTACTGCACTGAGAGAGTAAGTACCCAGAACCTTGAGATGAGGAGGTGGAGCTGAGAGTCCAGGGAAAGAAAGGTAGCTAGAGTTCACAGGGCAGAGAACCCAGAGGAGAGAGCTACACGGAGAGAGAACTCTGGAGATCTGTGAACGGTCCCCTTTGAGTATTCGTCAGCACCTGAGTGTGACAAAACTCCTCAAGGTCAGAGAAACCATCTAAGAGATTTCAGGCAACAGTTCCTGACACAAAGCCAAAAATAGTACCTGAAAATTCTACAGAAATTGAGTACTCCGGGTCTTACTTGAGACTAAATGCTGCTCACGTCTTGCCTAACAAATTTTAAAAGCGAAATTCAAAAGAATCAAACTATTTTCCAGTAATTTACCTGCATCCTAGAACAAAGCTCAAGAATGTCTGTTGTAGTAATCAAAGTTCTTGAGAAACAGAACCAATAGGACATATACAGGCATACCTCAGAGATATCACAGGTCTGGTTTCAGAGCATCGCAATAAAGCGAGTATCACAATAAAGTGAGTCACATGAATTTTTGGTTTCTCATTGCATATAAGTTATGTTTACACTATCCTGTAGTCTATTAAGTGTGCAACAACATTTTGTCTAAGAAAACAATATACAGACCTTAATTAAAAAATACTTTATTGTTAAAAAATGCTGTCATCTGAGCTTTCAACAAGTCATAATCATTTGTTCGTGGAGGGTATTACCTTGATTTTGATGAAAATGCAATTATCTATGAAGCGCAATAAATTGAGGTATGCCTGTATATAGGAAGAGGTTTTTTTATAAGAAATTGACATACTTACGCATGGAGGTTGAGAAGTCCCACAATCAGCTGTCTGTAATCTGGAGACCTAGGAAAGACAGTGTGTAATTCATGCAGAGTCCAAAAGCCTGATAACCAGGGAAGCCGATGATGTGGATTCTGGTCTGGGTCTGAAGGCCTGGGAACCAGGAATACCAAAAGTAGAAGACATTTAATGTCCCAGCGCAAGCAATCAGGCATGAAGGGGTGAATTCCTTCTTTTGTATTTTGTTCTGTTCAGGCCCTCAATGGTTTGGATGGTGCCCACCCACCTTGGGGAAGGCACTCTACGGAGTCTATCAGTTCAAATGCTAATCTTATCTGGAAACACTCTCTCAGACACACCCAAAAATAAGGTTTAATCTGGGCACCCCAGGACTAGTCAATTTGACACATAAAATTAACCATCACATTTGTTCATAATGTATGGCATCCAATCAAAGATTACCAGGCTTTTAGAGGCAAGAAAATATAACCCATGATGAGATGTTAGATAGGCAAGGGTATTAAAACAGGTATTACTGTATTTCAGATGTTAAGTTACATAGAGACATGAAAAATATTTTTAAAAGAGAGATTTGGGTCAGACTTCTAGCTATGAAAACTATAGTGCCAGAGATGATAAACATACTGGGATGGATTAATGCTAGCCTAGACATTGTAGATGAAAAAATTAGTGAACTTGAAGAAATAGCAATAGGAGCTACCCAAAATGAAACACAGGAAAAAAGACTCAAGAAAAATAAACTGATACCAGCCAGCTGTGAGACACTTTCAAGCAGCCTAATAAGTGTGTAACATGAGTCCCTAGAGGAGAGGATAGAAGAGGTATTCAGAAAAGTATTTGAAGAAATAATGGCTTGAAAATTTTCCAAAATTTATGAAAACTATAGACCCACAGATTGACAAAGTTCAGTGAAATCTAGGCATAAGAAACATGAAGAAAACTACACCAGGGCATATCATAATCAAATTATGCAAAGTAAATGATAAAGAACAATCTTAAAAGCAGTCAGAGAAAAAAGATGTTATAGAGAGAGAGGAATTAAGATAAGGTTGACATCAGATTTGTCAGAAACCAGACATAGGAAAATACAATAGAATATATCCATACAGATGAAATGCTACTCCGCAATAAAAAGGAATGACCTATTGATATATGCAGAAACATAGGTGAATCTCAAGTTATGCTAAGTGAGAGAAGCCAGAATACATGGTGTATTATTCCATATATTTAAAAGTTTAGGAAATTCAAACTGTTATGACAAAAACTCTGCTTGGGGGGCAGGGAGATGTGGCAAGTGGCAGGAGGTGGGATATCCTTTGATTGGATGCCTTTGATTGGATGCCAAGGGGATGAACAGACTTGGAGATGAAGGAGATGTTCATTATCTTGAATGTGATGATGGTGTCGCAGATGTATTCCTGTGTCAAAACTTAGAATGTGCACTTTAAAGATGAGTTGAGTCCATATTTTACCCCAAAGCCATTAAAATATATATATATATTCATCTCTCCTTCCTTTCTTAGATAATAGTATTTTAAACATTTTCCACCCCTCCTTTAAAACAAAAAAAAATCCTGGAAACCATACCTTCGTAGTATATAGAATTAGTTGATTTCTTTTTTTCTGGTTTCGTAGTATATACTTTAGTGTATTCAACAACGTTTCTATTGATGAACATTTTGATTTCCAGTCTTTTGTTACAATGTTGGAATGACATAGTTTTGTGCATGTATCTTTTCAACATTAGTGGTTGCATCCCCTGTATCTTTGAGATAGAGATTTAGAAGTGGGATTGTTGCTTCAATAGGTGAATACACAAGTCATGTTGGGAGATGCGGCCACATTCCCATCTACAGGGGCCGTCTCATTTCCTGTCATGGTCAGTGTTGTCCGAGGTACCCGTTTCCCTTACATTCTCTCACCAACAGGATTTGTCGTCAGATGTTTAGATCTTGCCCCTATAAGTGAGCAATAGTGTCTCAGTGCAGGTTTCATTTGTATTTCTTTTATTATGAGTGAGGCAGAGCGTGCCTCCTTGTCTGTCAGCTGTGGCTGTTTTCCTGAAGACCGTCTGTCTATTCACGTCCCAGCCCATTTTTCGATAGGTTCGCTGGCTGTTTTCTTCTCCACTTGAAACATTCGGTGTATTTCAGGAATACTAACCCTTGGTGTATACATGTTACACATCTTTTCCCTCAGGTTACCGCTGTCAGGCCTAGCTTTCTTTGCCTGTTTTTTCTTTCTCTCCGCGTGCAGGAGTCGTGCACGTTTATTTCCCAGGCATCGAGTTTACACATCTTTCCCTTTGGATTTTGAGACACCTGCCCCCTCGTCATATACGTCAAGACATCCACCCATATCTTTTCTCGTGCCTGTTTCACGTTCACATTCCGACTTCTGGGCCATTGAGAATGTATCCTGACGACCAGCGAGAAAAAGACCCTTTTACCATTTTCCACGTGGCGAGGCCAACACCACTCATTAGAAAGTCTTTTCCCCCCACTGACGTTTATCGTATCCCAGGCTGCCAATGCCACGGCGGGCGTTTCCGGATTTTCTGTTCTGTTCCACGAGACGCCTGGGTTCTTGGGCCGCTTCCATACTTTTTAAATTAGAGCCTTCGCCTCCCCTCCCACCCGCCGCCTCCATTCTTCTTCTTTTCAGGATTGCCCGGCTTGTTTCTCGCTTTATTGTTCTTCTGAACTGACTGTATATATTCAGACGGAGCGGGAGAAAATTCTCGACCTCTCCCGTCTGGGCCTTTAGGACAGGTGTCTGGTGTCTCAGCACGCAGTGACAGGGTCCAGCCCTGGGCGGGCATGAGTGGTCTGCCTCTCTCCCCGTCGCCGCCCAGACTGGCAGCTCCGGAGCCTCCTCACGAACCGCGTCTTCTCTCCCCGGTCCTGAGGCAGCTGAGCCTCTTTCCTCCCCGCCTCCCTGCACTTGGTATCTTCCGCGCAGGTCCGTTGGCTCTTCCCCCCCGCCTCGCTGGACCATTGGTTTCTTCCGCCCTTGGCCCCGCCCACTGCGGGCCCGGCCTCCGTCGGCACGTTGCGTCCGCCCGGGGGCAGGGTCTGTTGACGTGTCGCACTGGAGGCGTCGGGCGTAAAGTGCTCGCAGCAGGGAAGGCGAAGTTCACTCCCCGTATCCGCCCCTCGATCTGGGTCCTTCCCGAAGGAGGAAACGGTGACAACTGAGGGGCGCCGGGGCCGTGCCGCGGGGAAGCGTCGCCTCCGCTCAGCTGCCCCCGCACGATGGACTCAGTACCTGCCACTGTGCCTTCTGTGAGCGCCTCCCCGGGGGACCAGGAGCTTCTGGGACCCCTGTCGGTGCTCTACGCAGCCCTCCTGGCCAGGCTCCTGGAGGTGACGGACCCCAGCCCCCGGGAGGGTCCCCAGCTCGGGCTGGCGGGTGGCTGAGTTCTGAGCCGAGTGGGTGCGCCGACGGACGGGGCGAGGAAGGCCCCGGACTGGCAGGACCTCGCGGTGCCGTGGGAGGGGGCCGGTGGGCGTGCCCGGGCGGAGGTGTCGCCGCCTGCTGCTTTCTCGCGGAGCGCTTGCGAGGTCGCAGGCACTGGTGCTTGCTGGTGCGCGGGCTCGGTAACAGCCATCAGCACGTCCCCTTGGCGCTGCTGGGGCCGGGGGCCGGTCTGAGCGGCGTGTCTGGAGAGGACCGCGGGCGCCGTGTAGCGGCAGGCGGCTGTTTGGTGCTGCCTCCGAGGACGCATTTCAGGTGAAGGCTTTGCGTTCTGCGGGTGACAGTCAGCGCAGTCCACAGCAGGTGTCAGCTGTGAACTTACTCAGCGTTTGTCTCGATGGGGCCAGCTGAGAGTTATTGGTGTCTGTGTGACAAGAGTGGAGAAGCGGGCAGGTGTTTAATGCACGGTCCTCGAGGAAGCATTTAAAACGAAGGCCTCGTGTTGTGTAGACAACAGAGTCAGCGCGGTCTACGCCAGTTATCAGCCGCAGGAGCTCACTCAGCACTTGTCTACGTGAGATTAAAGACTTAAAATCTTAGAGGAAACGGCTATTATTTATTTGTGTTGTTATCATTTGGGTTTTATTTGCAGCCATAAAAGTTGATTACTTCTGAAGGGTTTCCATTTTTTTGTTTTACGTATCTTTTTTTTTTTTTTTTTTAAGTCATAATCCACAAAGAGAAAATTCTGTATGACCCAGGGGATTCTAGCCATATGTTACACAACATGATGTCACAAGAGCTCTTGCAAATTGGAAATGTATGTGCAACTTAAAGACATTTCGATTCATAATGTTTAAACACACTTAAAGCCAAACAAGAAATGTGAGGCTGCCAGTGTCCTGTCTTTATTGAAGCAGAGGAAGCTATCGAAGATTTTTGAGGGAGTAGTTAATCTGATGGAGGTTGATTTAGAATTTCTGTGGATAATTCTTTGTGACTGCTTTCTTGTAAATTAATTGATGGTTTCCCATCATTTCTAATGTCTCTGTTGCAGCTAGTTGCTAGGTTGCCCGATGATGTTCAGCCTGGGCCTGATTTTTATGGACTGCCATGGAAGCCTGTACTTATCACTACCTTCTTGGGAATTGTTTCGTTTGCCGTTTTCTTCTGGAGAACCATCCTTGTTGTGAGTAAATTAAATTAACTTGACTCATAAACACAAGAGATATTTTGTAATCCTTTTGTTTCTTTTTCAGTGACAAACATGAACACAAATTAATGCATACTAATCTAAGCACATCCTTTTATTTAGTACAAAACCATGTCTAGTAATCGATGCTAAAGAAATGACCAATTATGCGTTAAAGACCTTGTATGAGAGCATGCAATGGAACAGTATTTATTAGGGTGAAAACTTGGTACAACCCAAATGTAAGGGAAAATTATTGTACATCCATATAATGGGATATTAGGCAACTCTTCAAATTTATGTATTTCAAAGACATTGGGGCACAGAAAATGCTCACAATTTAATATTAAGTTGAAAAAAAAAAAACAGAAACCAAGACTTTAAAGTGTAGATGAACTGTGTATTATATAAACATATGTATATACACAGAAAAAAATTATGCAAGGAAATACAACAAAATGGTAAAAATACTTCTAGGAGACAAGGTAATTTCAGGGTTTTTTTTATACGTATTTCACAGATTTTCTAATTTTTATCATGTGCTATGGTGCTCGGAAAATATCTTTTGATTTGGAAATCCAGGTTATATAGTATCCAAAGACACACTATTAAAATCTTTCTTCCTCAGAGTCTTTTTCTGTGCGGAATTTGTCTTTTATGCTTATCTATGTATGTATACTCATACATATTCATGTTTATAATTATGTTACTGTTTTACAGTTACCCAACATAATTGGGGAAAAATTATTCTGTGTAAGTGAACTTTGCCGATGAAAAGCTTTCAGTTTCAGTTGCCACTTAACAGTTCAAGTGACCGAAGCATTGAATGCATATCTTTCTAAAATTGAGTATTCTTTTTCTGATTTCCTAATTTTATCAGACACATCATTGTTAATAAGCTTTCTCTCCTTGCACAAGTGATTGTAAACTCCCTTTCAAAAGGGTCTTTTGCCTGGCTTCCTCTAGCCTTATGGGGTTTTTCCTCAGCTGAAAGAGAAGGGAGAATAGAAAGGTTGAATGGAATGGGAAAAGGTGAAAATGTTTTCTATTGCCCATTCTTGTTTCTCCCATCTTAAAAACCCTGACACTTGTTTACATTTTCACAAGGTAATGCAGGCTGGATGTCCTAGCTGGTGCTTCTCAGCCTCAGCATTTGACTTTTGGAACCTTGGTCCCTAGTGTCAGTTGCCTGCTTCTTGTTTCTTCCTGCTTTTTCAGCTTACTCTCTCATTAGCAAAGCTGTGTCATTAGAGAAATAGTCTTTTTTTTTGCCATGTTGGAACTCTGAATGAATTTTACCGCAATGGCATTAGTATAAATGGTGTTAGATACTGTAATACTTTTGAGATATGTGGATGATTTGTGGACTGATCTGAGTATTTCATCACTATTTATAACATTGGAAAGGGAAATAAGTCCTGAGTTACAAAGACAGTAATTTTTAAATTAAATGCTGCTTAGATTTTATTATCCTATAATTAAGTGCTGTCTTTCGGAAATGATTTAGATGTTTGCTGTCATTTTTTTTTGGTTGCTTGTGCATTTTCCTCTAGCAGTCTCCTTCCTTTTTCAGATTTATGATCAGTTTTTAGGGGTTTAGGAAAATTAGATGATTTAGCTTACTAGATTTCTAAATTCAGCCAATAGTCAACTTTGAATAGGATTTCTAAGATGTTTTCCAATGAGAGAAAGAGGCACATCTTAGTACAAAGATTGTGCCTTTAATTTTGTTTCCTTAGAGTCTTTTTGAACAATCATTGTTTTTGGACTTCATTCTGGCTATTCATGGTTGTCAAATGAGTCCTTGGGTAAATGAAGCACTAGTATATTTAATATGAAAATATCCATTTCTATTATTAAAGTTAGGTGTTTATTTGATAAGATTGGTGTTCATTTAATAGCTATATAAATGTATCTTTTATTACAAAATGAGACATTTATCTTAGTCCTTTGATCTGTCAGAAACTATGAAGTGTCACTACCAATTACATTTGAAATCCTTTGTAACCTTTTTTTTTTTTAATCATATGGATCATTAGGCTAAACCAACTGTTATTAAATTTTCATCTAGTTACGATTTAATTGTTAACAATTGTAATATTTCTATTAATAAAATGTTTTGACATCAAATTTATCTCTCTCTTAGGTAAAGAATAGAGCGTACCAAGGTAAATATTTAGGCTTATGTTGTTATTTGTACTGTTCCTTCATTACTGGTGTTTGATAGTTTTACAAACTAGTAGATCCAGTGACATCTGATGACTGATTGACTTATTATTAACTCCTAAACATTTTACTAATCCTAATTTGCAAGCTAGGATGACAGAATAAATGGTGCTACCAATTGAGATAGGAGCTGAGGTGAAACAAACCGGGAGTAGGGAGATGACGATCAGTTTAAATTGGGGCAGATTAATTTTTGAATGTTGATGCAGTACAAATCTGTTACACATGAACAGTGTTCCAGGCTAATGGTTTCATCAGTATAGTATATACTTATTTAAGTAGATAATTTGAGTAATAAGAGATGTAAATCAATATGCTCATACTTTGTTTCTCTTTGCAAATGACTTGTATTTGAAATGATCACATTTTCTGAGAAGAAAAGTGCTTCATGAAGGGGGAAGGATATGGAGCTAAAATAGTTTACTCTATTTCCTATCTTTGAAATAAATTTAAATTGGAATCTCGTTGAAATAAGGGTTACTACATTTTTCTTAAATTTTAATAGTTTTACACTTTTACTACTCTTAACTACAGATTAGAAGTTCTATTCCCTCATAGAGCCAGATAAGATGTTTTTGCTGCTAATACATTGGGTAATTCAGTTTTACGTAGTGATCAGAATAATATTATGGATTTCCCCTCTTTTTAGTCACTGAACAGCAAATTTCTGAGAAGTTGAAGAATATCACGAAAGAAAATGCAGAACTTGTACGAAAATTGTCAGATTATGAACAGAAGGTATAATTGTTCTTTTAGTTTTTTTCTCCCCATGGTTCCAACTTTATTTCCTCCTGTCTTACAGCTTATTATGCCATGTTTAAATCACTTTTTAAAATTCCATTATTCTCTACAAACCATCCAAATCTGAAGCAATCAGCATATCTGTAAAGTACTGCTTTCTTTTGTAGGTGGTCACTACTTGGAGATCAGTTTTGATAGCAATATAACTTATATTTCTGTATTCTGAATGTTTTTATTTTACGCAGATCAAGGAATCAAAGAAACATGTTCAGGAAACCAAGAAACAAAATATGATTCTCTCTGATGAAGCAATTAAATTTAAGGTAAAAATCCCTTTTCTTTTTGCGATTAGATTCTAAAAACAAAAGAAAAATAATTAGTAATTATTAATCTTGATATCTTTTTCTGTAGGATAAAATCAAGAAACTTGAAGAAACTAATGAAAGTCTGAATGATACAGCTAAAAGTCTGCGTGTTATGTTAGACTCTGAGAGAGAACAGAATTCCCAGAATCAGGACTTGGTAAGAGTTTTGCTGCTAAGTGTTATGTAATTTGGATTGCAACTTTTTTTCTTCCTAACTATTTTGTACATTGGGTGAGTTGAGCTCTGCATTTTCCCATGCTGAAACCAGGAATCAGGTAAGTTGAACCTACTTCTGTCCATTTTTAAGGGATTTTAAATGCTAATACCACTAGTTACTGTTTTTGTGGTCCTAGGAAGTATTTTTGTCCTTAGCCCTGTGTGATTTTCATATTGCTTGACTCGATCCTCCAAAACATGCAGAGCAACTAAAATACTGTAGCCCAGTGAAACAGTTCTAGTACTTGGTTTTGTTTTGCATGGTTGTTTTTTCAAATAAACTTCTAATATTAGAACAGTTTTAGAATTTACATGAAAGTTGCAACAATAGTAGCAAGGGTTCCCGCATATTACATTAATCACCTAGCTGAGGCTTCTCCACAGAAAAGTTCCCCTTTCCCACCCTTTGCATACTATACTTTGGAAGGAAGTTACTGTGCACAGCCCACAGTTAAAGCATAAAGAGTGCTCCAATTCCTTGATGCAGCATCTTAAATTATTTGCAAGCCTTCTGTGTGTGAAACCTGCCTATTCTCCCTCAAAGTCCAACCATTTTTAGTTCAGACAAGAGAATTTTTAAAGTGACCGTGGGGATTTTCTCTATCACTAGGAAAAACCATTTATTTGAACTGGTTTACTTGAAAGTTGTTTTCATTTTCTTTTCTTTCACGTTTGTCTGGTCATCTACATTAACTCATAGCCAGGAAGGTTGTGGATGGCATGAAATATTCTCTTATTTCCTCATCTCTTCACATTCTTGACTTTTCTCCTAGGCTAAAACTGGATCACCTCTTTTTACTTGATATGTAGGGGATGGCTCTGGCATATTTTTGTTAATGTTTCCTCTTTTTAGTATATATCCCAGTGTTTGTACTGAAATCCTAATGTATTTTTTGTATTCTTTTCCCACATGGCAGATAATAGAAAACAAGAAATCTTTAGAGAAGTTAAAGGATGTTATTGCAATGAATTCCTCAGAGCTTTCGGAGGTAAAGCTGCCTACAATTGCTGCAAGATATTAATATGATGTCTTAGTTTTATTGAGGAGCATACATTTGATGTGTGCTGAAATATGCAAAAATCGAAAACTATATCATGTCCCATTGGACATGAAAGTGTAACTTTTTTCTTTGCAATTAATTCACTAATAGGAGTGTTCTGCATTAGGTTCAAATTGCCCTTAATGAAGCCAGACTTAGTGAAGAGAAGGTGAAGTCTGAATGCCATCGGGTTCAAGAAGAAAATGCTAGGCTTAAGAAGAAGAAAGAGCAGGTAAACAAAAGTTAACATCCAAGATGATGTAAACCTGACATCCAAATATCATTACCTCTTGAATGTCTCTTCTCAGATCTGTTTGTAAGGAAATGAAATATATATGCAGGATTCTCTTCTCAGATATGCAGTTTAAACTATGCTCCCAAAATTGAGTACGTTGTGTACATTCTGCATTTGTTTGGGATTTTCCATTCTTTATGATTTATCATCAGAATATTTAGTTTTTGTCTTATTAAGCACCAACCAGTTATTAACTTGAATAGCCTCAAGGGGGTGATGGATTTGCTTTGTAGACCAAAGAATTAGGTACTTACCACCCTTCTTTGAGCAGTTACTGCTTTACTGACCGAGGGATGGTTATGTGATCTAGAATCTGGACTTGGGAGACAGTGAGAGGTGCCTTTCTGGTCCTCTGGAAATGAGTTATTTGGATTGGCTGTGAGTTTCTGGAGGATACAATGGACTGGATTTACTTCCTTGAAAGTGCTTTTGTTCTCACTATAGTTCTGAAGATTGGAACCACTCTCTCACTTAACCAAGGCCCGTAATGACAGGCCAAATAGGGGCATGGCTCTCTACTTCCCTGTCTCATTTACAGGGTCCTGATGTCTCTAGTGCAAAAGCCTTTGGAGATTCATGTGTTTGAACTTTTCAGTTGCAGCAGGAAATCAAAGACTGGAGCAAATCACATGCTGAGCTCAGTGAACAAATCAAATCATTTGAGAAGTCCCAGAAAGATATGGAAGTCGCTCTTACTAACAAAGATGATAATATTAATGTAAGTTCATTCTCTTGAATACATGCTTAATTCTCATGCTTAATAAAAATTGAGAGGTTCTTTCTAATATCCTTTTGCTTCTTTTCTAGGCTTTGACTAATTGCATCACACAATTGAATCGGTTAGATTGTGAATCTGAATCTGAGGGTCAAAATAAAGGAGGAAATGAGTCAGATGAATTAGCAAACGGGGAAGTGGGAGGTAAGACCAGTTTCAGGGAGCTGAGACTTCTTTTTGCCTTCCTGTGTTTAATTAAGTGCACTGATGCTCCTTTCTGGCTGCCTTGTAGACACACATCGTGGATTTGTATATACGTCTGTGTGCCCGGGGCAGAGGTGGTTGCTGGGTTGTGCTATAGCAGTGGGCACACAGTGAACACTGACCTTACTTTTCCATCCCATTAGAGCTAGATGTGTGCAGTGGATGGAGCTCCAGCAGCTTTAGTCGTGTCTTAACCTCTTAAGTACTAAACACTATTCAGTAGAAACTTGGTTCTCAGCTTCATGGAGCTGACATTTGAATTGAAGGCTCACCATCTCTGCAGCTGTGGTTTTAAGGCCCCACACCAATTTTAAGAGCGAGGTGGTGGGAGCCATAAACTAAGTAGGGTCCTGAGAGCGGTGTGTCCTGCTGAGGGAAATGTTTTTAAGACAGTTTCCCAAGTTGGATGTTGCTTGCACAGGGGGAGTTTTAAACTACACCCGATAGCAGACTCGGGGCGAACAGAGGGGTGAGTCTTTCTAAATGAGATACCTGACCAGCTGGAGGTAGATCTGAGAGAGGGAAGCTTTCCCTCACGTTGCCCTCCTGACTCAGGAACAGCACGGGTAACATTTTTATTGTACATTTCACTTTTTGCAATGCTCTTTTAAAAGTCAAATAGCCTAATCAGTTCTAATGGTTAATTCATTTTTATTTTGAATGTTTGGAAATGGTAATTGCTTAGTTTGGGGGAAATAAAGAAAATATGGTTAAAAAGCAAGTGAGGAAAAAGCAATGAAAACCTTTTGTTTTTTAGGTGACCAGAGTGAGAAAATGAAAAATCAAATTAAGCAGATGATGGACGTTTCTCGGGTATAGTCCTTTTCATAGAATACCATCCGTGCCTGTGATTCTTACTGTGCCTCATTTTAAGAATCCTCTCTTCTGCACTTTGTAGACACAAACGGCAATATCGGTAGTTGAAGAGGATCTAAAACTTTTACAATTTAAGCTAAGAGCGTCAATGTCCACCAAGTGTAACCTAGAAGGTAGGTGGCCAAAACTGGGAAGAGACAGAATTGCATTGGGGAGAGACACAGTGGCTTCCTGTTGTCATGTTTTTCACCCCTCTTCACACCATCCCCTTAGCAAGTTCTCCAGTCCTTGTGTACACAGACAAAGCTCAGATGTTTTCCTGTTTACAGACCAAATAAACAAATTAGAAGATGATCGCAAATCGCTACAGTATGCCAAAGCTGAACTGGAAAATGAATGCAAAATCCTACGGCAGAAAGTGGAGATTCTGAATGAACTCTATCAGCAGAAGGAGATGTCTTTGCAAAAGTAAGATTTTCATGGTTCATTGTTAACAATATTGTCATTTAACTAAATGTGCATATGACTATAGATCATTTTGTCTCTGAAAGATTATTTCTAGTTTTTCCATCTACAGTTAGTATAGACTGGCCTTTTTTCCTTTCTACTTCACTTCCCATAACTGGCATTTTTCTCTCCATTCTAACCAGAAATTGTTGCCCGTAATTTATTTGAGGGGGGAGTGGTTTATTTGTACTGCTGTGGAACTGAACATCCGAATAGAGGCATTCAAACAGATTGCTGGGAAGAAAGAGAAACACTTTCACTTTACACTTGATTTTTATCTTAGGAAGTTGAGTCAAGAAGAGTATGAGCGGCAAGAAAGAGAGCAGCGGCTGTCGGCTGCAGATGAAAAGGCGGTTTTGGCGGCAGAGGAAGTAAAAACTTACAAGTGAGTTAAGCTTTTATAGCAGGTGTCAGCGACTGATGCAACAACTGCTGGCTTTTTAACACCATTTCTACAATGTATAGAACAAAATAGCACAGGAGCATAAATAGTCAAAGAACATGAATACATTCAATTCACATGAGAAAAAATAAATTTTAAATTAACAAAGGAAAAAATTTTTAACAAAAATTTCCTTACTCCCAAAACTATAAGGGAACTTGGTTCATGCCAACAGTTCTGGGTGATTTTATGTGGTGGAGTCATCCTTTTAGGAAGGACATTTGCTATATGGTGTGTCAAAAACCATTAAAATGATCGTGCCATTGATGGACCCAGTAGTCATAGCTCTGGGAAATTTTTTATGGGTATAATTAAAGGAAGAAAAAGCTTTACAGAGGAAGTATTCGTAACAGGAATATTTGAGAACATATTGAAGGACAGTTAAGGAAATTATAATGTTTCAACTCAGGATCTCCAGCCATTAAATAATAAATAAGGAAGTTAGGTAGTATTAATTCTGATCATGTATTCTTATTGTAACCATGTAAAATATGTTTTTATGTGTATGGATGAAGTCTGTAAGGGTATATAGTTAGAATAAAGGGGACATGGTGAGATTGTTTAAAATGTTATTCAGTTGTGCTTTAATTGATAAAAGCAAGTGAAATTCTTAGGCGGAGAATTGAAGAAATGGAGGAAGAATTGCAGAAAACAGAGCGCGCATTTAAAAACCAGGTAATAATACTGTCTTATGGCGGCTAAATTCTTTGGTGTCTAATAGAGACTATTTAATGGTTGTTACAATGAATCCCTAAACATAGTTTTTGATTGTGTTGCATTTTTTAGATTGCTACTCATGAGAAGAAAGCTCATGATAACTGGGTAAGACTTTTTTTTCCTTTCCTTTATTTTGTGCGTAATCCACCACAACTGAATTTGGATTTTTTTTCCCCTCCAATAGCTCAAAGCTCGTGCTGCAGAAAGAGCTATAGCTGAAGAGAAAAGGGAAGCTGCCAATTTGAGACACAAGTATGTGATTTTGATACCTATTTTATCAGTGAATTTTATAGAGTGTTTTAAGACTATGCTCTAAATATTAATAAATAATTGATTTTTCTATTTCACATTTAAGTTCATTCTTTCTCCATATTCAAGGTTATTGGAATTAACCCAAAAGATGGCAATGCTACAAGAAGAACCTGTGATCGTAAAACCAATGCCAGGAAGACCCAACACACAAAACCCTCCACGAAGAGGTGGGGAGCACTTTTAAATGGCAGCAATCTATTTTTTGGTGCACAATGTATATAGATTACTTTTCATTTCTGTGTGTCATAGTTACGATGCCCTAGAGCTTACCAAGTTAAAAAAAGATTGCCTTGAGGTAGTAACAGTGGACTGTCGTCTTCAGGTCCCCTGAGCCAGAACGGCTCTTTTGGTCCATCGCCTGTGAGTGGTGGAGAGTGCTCCCCTCCACTGACGGCAGAGGCACCTGGGAGACCACTCTCTGCTACGCTCCATAGAAGAGAGGTGCCTAGAAATGAATGTGGTGAGTGTCTGCGTGTTACCTTGCAGGAAACTGTTTCGAGAGTTTTCTCCCCTTTCATGTGAGGATTCGAATGCAAACATTTTAGAATTTGGGTATGTCCAACAGAAAAAAAAAAGTCTTAATTTTTCTGGAATATTTTAAAGTCTGCAAGAGCTAATTTAAAACAAAGCATCTATTTACTAATATTGTTATTATATATAAATGTATAAAATATATTTTTATATAAGTGAATATATCAATATCTCTTGTTTTTCTTTTTTCTTTTTTAATTTTTGTTAAATTGGGGTGACATTGGTTAGGAAAATTAGATAGGTTTCAAATGTACATTTCTAGAAAACATCGTCTGTGTATTGCATTGTGTATTCACTACCCAGTCAGTTCTCCTTCCATCACCTTATATTTGATCCCCTGTACCCTCTACCACACCCACACCCCCTTTTTTACTGTGATTATAAACCTTTATCTTTAAATTTCTATAGCATTCCTCTCTTGAATATTATAAAAGTAGCTTTAAGACTTTATAATTTATGCAGCATTCAACCATTCTCATTACTATCATATGAAATGCTGTATGTAAGCTACTTCTGTTCATAGGTATGTTTATAATACTTGGTAAGACACGGAAGTCATTACATATAAACTGTAAAAAATCAACCTATACAACTGCATCAAAACCTGTAGCTTGAAGGACCTGCCCAGAGGTACTGATGTGCAGATTTTATTGCTGTTCTTTCAGTCCTGGAGAGTTCTTACTTTAATTCTTTAAGTCTGTCCATAAATTGTGATTTGCCCTCATAGGTATTGGGGGACTGGTTTTTTGTTGTTTTTTTTTGGAGGGGGACTGGTTTTTAATGTTACTCTGTAGGTAGAGGTGAACCCTGGCCTGTCCATAATGACTTCATTTCTTCTGAAAATCCATGCAAGGGCTCTGTTCTTTCTTTCGCAAGGGTCAGTGGATGGACCTCTACCTCGTCCCCGATGGTCGTCCGAGGTACCTGGGAAACCCTCAGCCTCTGGTAAGGGACCTGGGTGTGTTCAAAGAGTCTCAGATCATGGAGGATGTGGGTAGAGCATTTATTCTTCCTCAAAGTCAGAATGAGCCTAAGACCGTTCTTTGGCCTTCCGCAGATCCAGGATCTGGTGCAGCTCCCAGGACAACCAGCAGCTCAAGAAGCTCCTCCCCTTCTAAGGTGATGGATGAGGGGAAGGTAAGTATTTCAGGAAATGTGTAACTGTTTCTCCCGCACCCTCTCTTGCCTCATCCATCTCCTGTTTGTGTGTTATGTGTGTACTATCTCATTTATTTTTTAAAAAAGCCAAGTGTCCCCCAAGAGCCAGAAGGCCCTTCAGTCCCCAGCATCACATCTCTGGCTGAGCCCCCAGAAGCAGTGAGTACTTCGAGGTTGAGGACTGAATGAGCTTTGAGTGGGTGTATTTCTGGAAAGGGAATGAAGAGCACGGCATTAACCTGCTTTGCTGTAACTTGCATGGTAATATTGATCTTACTGTTGTCTGACTTGGAAGTGTTGCTGGGTCACTGAAACTGGATTGGTTGGTTGTTTTTTTTTTGTTCTTTCTGTTTTCGTTAGGTGTTAAACCTGCTGAGAACTTCTGTTGTAATCAACTAAAACATGCAAAAGGTCATCACTCCAGCTTTCCAATGTATGCTTCCGTGTTGAGTGCTCTAACATACAGTAAATTCATCATATATTGGAAAATTCACCATTATTACATATTTGTCTAGAAATGTGCTATTTAACAATATCTCCCGTTGTATACTAGACACACCCTATATTGAATCTGAAATTACAGCTTGGTAACAGAAGAACGTTTGCTGGAAGAGAAATACTGAATAGCGAAAATCTGTAATTACCTGTTGTGCCAGTTCCCAGCAATAGCCGTAAATTATGTTCACATAAGAGTATTCCCTTGTCACTTGTGTAGCTGTTACAGCCAGTAAGTCCTCTGATCACACCTCACAGTGCTTCTCGAGGTTCAAATCAAAATACTTGTAATGTAATTACTTGAATTCCCAACCTAATTTCCCATAGGAAAGGATGTCAGTATCCCGTAATATAAAGCACAGTATCACTTGTGAATGAAGGTAAATATTAGGGTTGGGCCTGCCTAGCTTGTATATAGAATGTTGTTTCCATTGGAAAAGAACTTCCCAGAGTATGCCTCTTTTGAGCCATCTCCAACGGCAGCTTGGATAAGACCCTTGGAAGTAGCCGACTTCAAAGAGAAGGGACTCCTTTGTTAGGGGGAGGCAGCAGTAAGAAGAGCAGCAGCATGGAGTCAGACCTGACGCGGAATTCTCCCTTGGCCTTACACGCCGCGTGATCCTCAGCAAATGGTCTAATACTCTGTGTCTCTGTTCTTTCATATTTAAAACAAGATGATCATACCTAAGAGATGTAGAGATCTGAGAATTGGAAATAAGACAGGACAGAAAATTGAAGGTACTCTGAATGGTGGCTATGATTACATGTGTAGAGAATGGATTTTTCATTCCCTTTTGTTTTCTCCACTCTTAGTATGGAAATAATGAGCAATTGTGGTGACGGGAGGGGTTGCCCTAGAAATAGATTATGGTGTTTATGTTGTGTTTTTTTTATTTGGGAGTCAGCTCTGTTAATATCCTTTGACACAGTCCCCTTGCTTTCCCTTCGACTTGCATATAGAAGCCACGGTATGATGAAGTGCAACTCTGCACTCCTGTGCTGTCCTTTGAACCTGCCTGAACTGTTAGGGAACAAACGAGGGAGAAGAGGTGTTGTCGCACTGGTTCGGCTCTTGGGGCAGGTTCTTGACATCTGCTGCACTGCATTTCAGCTTTTGCTGGTGTTGGTGCTTTTTTCTGTCTTACCCAAGTATTTCAGAACTTAAATGTTTCTGCTCTGCAGGTGAATATGGCTGCAAAAGGGCCCCCTCCTTTCCCAGGGGTGCCCCTCATGAGCTCCCCTGTGGGGGGCCCTCTCCTACCACCCATTCGATACGGACCACCTCCTCAACTCTGCGGGCCTTTCGGGCCTCGGCCACTTCCTCCACCTTTTGGTATGATGATCGAATAGTAATAACTGCCTTGTAAAGCGTCTTTTCTGTCTGTTCCTTGCTAAGATTTTAACAGTCGCTATCCAGGCCTATGTAATGAATAAGGCTATGTAATGAATAAATGAGTACATTTTAACTTTTCCTCTGGTTTCTTAGGATACATAGGGTGCTGCATTATCTCTCTATACTGAGATAGGCAGTAAGTATCTCTTGTAGACAGGAGATAGGGGCTGTTTATAGAAAGCCAGAAATGTTACTTCTGCAGATGTGTATCGAACATCTGTGGCTACACATACCAGGTTCTGTGATGGATAGAACCGAGTCTCCGAACTCCCAGAGCTTACAGCGTCTTACAGGACACAGATGCACACATTGTGGGTCAGAGTGTAAAAGAGGGAAGGATTCAACCCTCACTCCCCACCTGGGAATAAATGGGAAGGAAGTTTGAGAAGGCAGACTTTAACGGACCTAAGGAATGTTGCTGAAGTTCATTAGGTGGAGCTGGGAGGCTTTCCTGGGAGGGCAAGCACCTTGATTTTGATGGTTTGTTAGGTCTGTGCTGAGCTACTGAATACATTTCTAATTGATATAGTAGTAAACAATGGAATTTCCTTCATCAAAATTTCCTTGTCGTAGTGAAGCCCTTATTTCAGTCTGTCATCTTAGTACGATACATGGTACTTCAAAGTACAAACCTAGCTCTTATGAGATAAAGATGGCAGAACTGTGCAGTAGAAAAAAAACACAAGCTAGGTAGAGCCATGTTTAAATCCTGCCTGTGTCGCTTCATGGCTGGCCGGCTGGCTGGCCATAGACATGTAACTTAAACTTGCTGAGTCTCAGTTTGCCTGATCTGTAAAGTGGGGATGTCACCGCTGACTTCTAGGGTTGTGGGAAATTTAAGATGAATACTTGGAATCATCGAACTTCAGATAGTTCACATGTACTTACATGATGTGATCTTATTTTTCCAGGTCCTGGTTTGCGTCCACCACTAGGCTTAAGAGAATATGCACCAGGCGTTCCACCTGGAACGCGGGACCTGCCTCTAGACCCTCGTGAATTTTTACCAGGACACACACAGTTTAGACCTTTGGGCCCTCTTGGCCCAAGAGAGTACTTTATTCCTGGTACCCGATTACCACCCCCAGCCCATGGCCCCCAGGATTATCCACCTTCACCTGCTGCAAGAGACTTACTGCCTTCCAGCTCCAGAGATGAGCCCCCGCCAGGCTCTCGGAGTGGCAGCCAGGACTCCTCACCGGCTTTAAAACAGAGCCCGTAACCATGACCTCTGACATGTAGTCTGAGAAAGTGGACTGTGCGCTGTTCATTACAGCCTTCAAAACCCACAAGTTTATTTTAAAAGGTTTGTTTCTAGAACTAAGCTGCCCCGGCAGTGTGCATTTTTGAGCCAAACAATTAAAAAATATCATTTCCCCCCTAAATAAAAATCACCTCGTAAGCTAGAACCTCCTTCCAACTTTGAAATGTGCAATAAAGAATACCTGTGTTTTAGTTAATGTAGCATATGTAACTGTCAGATGATTTAGAATGTCATGAAAAAATATGAACATTTCCTGTGGAAATGCTATAAGAACATGTATTTCCATTTATTATCCTATTTTTAGTGTATACCAGTTAAATGCAGAGCAATGGTGTGGATAAGCTTGATTTTTAAAAAAAATGTCAGATCGCAAAGACTGTTACGCTAAAAATGTTTACTAAAAGATCACTTAAGTATCACCCCTCTTGCTGAAGTTCTTTGTAGTAATAGTTCATAAAACTTTCGTTACTGATATTTCCCAGGAGTTTGTTTATTCATTGGATTGTTTTCTCATGAGATGTGTGCCACTTTGGGAACACATCAACTCAGGCCCCCAGAACTGAAGCTGGTGGCTGGGCAGCACCCTCCCCGCTGCTCCCTGCTCAGGAGAGGCAGCCCGCGTCATCGGGAACACTACGACCAAGGTCTTTACTTCAAAGAAGTCAGTGGGCCCCTCTGTACAGCACCCACGCGCTGTTGGTGACATGTGCTGCCTGGTTCATTTCCTGACTATGAGTTTACAACAGTAGCAAAAGCTGCGTGACCCGAGGTTCTGTTGCTTTTACCATTCTTGCATTAAGGGTGCACAATAGAAAAATGAAAACGATGTAGTGGGACCATCCACAAAAGTACAGAAAATCCTCTTATTAAAAAATGTAGAGTCTACTATTTCTCCCATCCCTTGCTACTGATTTTTAACAAGTACGGCAAAAAAAGCTTATTAAGAATACAGCACAATGAGAAAGATTTAGGATTATAAGGTTTGTAACGTGCCCTAGATCAGCAACCATGGGCCAAATGCCATTGTTCTTCTTGATTCTACTCCACAATTAATATTGGAACTTTGGCATTTGTATTTAAAAGTCAGTAAATCTAAGAATCTGGGATTGCACCATACTTAAAAGTCTTTTTATACCCATTATATCATGTCTTTTAAACAATGTTTCTTAGAACTAACTCTTCAGACACTTTAAATTACAGTTAATAGCACATTTTAAGAAGTTTAAGATTTAGATTAAATCAAAATTATAAAAAGCTAATATTCTTGTTTACTGCTTGACTATGCTCTCCCATTCTCTGAAATTCTATGATGTAATGATACTACCTAGACTGTGACCTGTCACTTTTATGACGTTTATTCCACTAAGAATACCCCATAAAAAGAAGCAAAAGCTTCACTGTGAAACAAAAATTTTCCTTTACACTAAACTACTAAAAGATAAAATGATAAGGACCTTTGAGAGCAGACAACTTTCAAATTCAATACGGAGTATATGAGGAGTTCTTCAGGAAAAGAATTCCATCTGCAAGTCCTCCCATTTACTATCAAGAACAAGAAATTTAAGAGGAAAACTCCATCGTTAAAAGCATAGATTATTTTTAACCATGTACAGATTAACTCACAAATACAACTTTTGAGTATTTCAATCTCTTTAGGACATGTAAAATGAAGTTAATTTTTAATTTGAAATAACATTTAAATGTAGATTATACCAGCTAGGAAGATAATCAAGTAGGAAAGGTAAATCTATTTTTAAATCAAAGCTAGAGTCTTTTTGTAACCTCTGAAGCTTTGGGGGGTGTTTATATCTCATAAATAAGCTGTAGAGGTTTTCAGTGTCACTTACCTGAGCAGTTGTGGACCCGCCACGATCGCCACCTCTCAGCCCTCTGATGGCACCACTTCTGCAGCAGAGCTGCCAATGTCCAGGAGACGGGGGCACCAGACTCGGCCATCTCCAAGTTACATCTATTTCAGAAGTCATCTCCAGCTAACTGTTCTGGGCTTAGTTGTTAAAATCATTTCATTTACGAAGCAGCAGTGTTTCAGCCTGAAAGCATTTTTACTATAGTTGTGGTTATTGTTCAATGGCTGATTTTTTATTTAAAAGTAAATTGAAATAATTTGTGGGATGTGGAGTATTCTGTGTCTACTGCTTCAAGACAATCACTTGTCATTTCATTCAGGTTTGAATTAAAGCTAAGCTACTCACACAGTGTTCAATTTAAGCTTCTTTAATACTGATGAAAGGCATTTGTAGTTCATATAAACCATACTTATGTGAGTACTAGCAGATGCTTCTTCATATAAATTATCACTTTGATATACATGTCTTACGGTCTGAGAAAAGAGAAAGAACAATATCAGTTTTGCTACATTTTAATAGTAGGTGTTTTGAGGGATAATTTTTTTAGGTCTCGTCAGCAACATCAAACAAAAGGTACTGAGTACTCCACAGGGTACAGAGTGCTGCCAAGCACCTTAGGAAATTTACGTGACCTGGAGAAAATGTGGTTCTTGCTCCTTGAAGAGCTCACAGTCTGGGGGGCTGACAACTCACAGTCTTAAGAATTGAGTGAACAACAGTAATTTAAGGCAACTTCCTTATCCCCTTGAGTGATTGTGGATTGAATCACAGTGGAATTGATCTAATCAAGGTGAGAGACAAGACTAAATTTGGTTGAGAATACTTTCAGGCTCATACAGTTTTCAACATCCTCTTCGTAAACAGAACTGACCTAAGAGACAACTGAAAGACTAGATCTTGTGAAGTACAAGGGCTAGAACAACGTAACTGTGGTTACTATTTTAAAAAGCAAACATACTGAATGCTATGAACAGGGTTATTACACTGGTTTAGAAACAGGCCAGGTACTGGCGCTGCCTTCCCCTCATGCTAGCACTGGTCATTTAAAACAGTGAACATTCAATTTGTGGGCTCTACCTGAACCCACAGGAAGCCCACCCCAATCTTAATGTTCTGTGTATCAAAGAGCCACCTCGTGCATTATGAAAGTTTTATTTATGTCTCATTAAGTCAAAAGTAATTAGTCAAATTATAATAAGCGAATGACCTGCATATTCCCATATGGATGAATGTTGACATATCTAAATAGGAAATAAATGGCAATCCTATCTACCTATGTAAAAAAAAAAAAAAAAAAAAAAAGAATGTCTCCAGATGTTGCATACTCGTCACTGTAAGAAGAGGTATGCAGGTTTTCAGGTTTCACAATCAGTTGTCAGAAAATCAGCAGTTATTCCTGCAGTATCTCGTTAGCGTCTGACTCAAATTATTTTTAGATTACATGGTTTAAAAGACATAAACTCATCTAAAAATCTGTAATTATTCTGAGATGGCTCCACGTTAACCCTCGAATCACTATCAGAATAGCAATGTGATGTAGACAAACAGTGAATCATCATGACTAAAAATATGCTCACTTTCAGAAGAACAATCTGGTCATCGGGAAAAATCACAGCTACACCCTGGGAACACGTCCCCATGGATACTGATTGGCCAAGGCACACACTGAGCAGGAAAACTGAGATCAGGGTGAACTGGGGTTATCTCTAAGGAGCAGCCTATAAATTTCCAAACTGACCTTGGACAGTGTAATTGGTCCAATCCCTCTCAAAGCAGTTTCATTCTATCCCACCCACATCGGCCCAAAGTTTGACATTAACTCAAAAAAACCAAAAAAACACAGTGGAGCAGAAGTGAACAGACGTGTAAACTTGAGCACTTTCTTATTGCTGTATTAAGGTTGAAAATGTATTAAGGTTGAAGATCCTACCCACAACAGAGTTGTTCCAGGAAGGAGGGCAGGAGTAGTGGTAAATCAGAAAAGAGACGATTAATTGCACAATCAATAGAAAAGTGAAAACATGTTTCAAAACCTACAGTCAGCCTGTACCCAAAGGAGTCTCACATTCAGTGATGGACTTTGAATTCTGTGCTACAGCGTTGCAAGGGACTCACTCTGGCCGACCGGCCCGGGTATGGCTGGCTTCCTGCCTGCTGAAGGGTGATACGCTACACAGAGCTATGATGGTTTCTCGTGAGTGGTAACATTCACAGAAGTTCCAGGCTATTTATGTCGGGGTCATTCCTTGTGCAAAGTTTGATGTAGATGAAGATAAAGTGGTTTCTTGGTCAATAATTGCAATTTCTTTCTTTTAAAGTCAGTGGGTTTCTTGTATCTGTAACCACAATAGAAGAACCACGGTTTAAAATACTTGGATACTAGATCTATTCCAAGGTCACACACTAAGAAACACCAGTCACCATTCAATGAGTCCCAACGCTACACGTGCATCACTTACAGTTCTATTACAATTGGCCCGGGTTTAATTTCATCCATCTCCATGAAAGCAAAACACTTGGTACTGGTAAACCTTTTTTTAGGCTTGTAGTGTTTGAATTCAAAGAAGATAGCTGCACCTGAGGAATTAAAACAAAGCACGTTACCACAGACAGCACAGTCAATACATTTTCTTTGATCCCCAGAAACATAGGAACAAGGAACGACTGGCCTAATTTTACAAAGTAATCTTTGTCAAACAATCTGATGATATGACTGTGGTTGTCATCCCAATCTCTTCTGTACCTGAATGGAGTGACATTTCTCCAGATCAATCACTTTTACAAAGTACAACAAAACTTCTTGTGCTAGACTGACTCAAGAACAAAAAAATGTGCAATGAGAATAGCCTCGGACGATTGGCTGAAATGCTTATAAACATGAGGAAAGTGTATTTTTAAGCACTGATATGAGTTCCAACAACAGTAACCGTACATAATGAAGTCAAAGCTAGAGAAAAATCAGTGGAGTCAAATTCTGAATATAGTTCCACGTTTAATACCTTACAAGTCATCAAGAACACGGTGCAATAAAAAAGAAACACAATAAACAGTCCATGAAACACTCCCCCTGCCCCAATATCAGCAACATTTCTCAAAGCAATGAAGTTAAATAAAAAAGTTTTGTTAATATTTTTATGCAGAAGACATACGTCATTCTAAATTTCCTAACATTATTTCTTAAACACGTCCTATTATATATTATTCTAACACAGCAATTCTCAGCGTGTGGTATGCCTCAGAACCAGCGGGGGGCTTCCTAAAACAGACTGCAGAGCCTCTCCCTGCTTTCTGATTCACGAGGTCTGGGGTGCACCTACCCCAGAAGGCTCCAGGTGCCAGAGCTGCTCACATGCTCAGAACCGTGCTTACAGAACACTGCAAGACAAGTCTTTTAATAGAACAGAGGAGTGGCAACCCCAGATTTGAGAAGGAAAATACCAAATACTTCAGAGGATGTGGCAATTGTTTAAAAGGCACTTGTATGTCTTGCACAATCTTCCCACAGAGCTTGAAATTTCCAAAAACCAACGGAATCTCAGGTGACAAAGGGAATCAGAAATCTGTTTTTCAGAGAACTCTAATACTTCTGTTAGGCAAAAGTCATGGAGAAACATTTGATCAAAAAAAAGAAAAGTTTAACTTGGAAATGTAACTTAACCTTTGCAAAAATTTGCTTCTGTCCTTTCCCATCTTCCTGCCAACTAACTAACTGTAAGTTATGGTAACTTTCTACCCAATAAATTCACCTGGAAAAAAGCTGACAAACTGGTTCTTTGAACTTTCCAGACTTCATCTTCAGGGAACCTTACTTAGGGAGCTCCTGCTTTCCTCAGTCCTTTAGTATGAGGAAAACTTTCATTCTCTTTTGTTGTTAAAGACGATAAGACACTACTATTAAAGAACATTTATTTGGCAGTTATTTACTATACAATTAGATAATACAATTCCTAACACCCACATTTAAAATATATATATATATTTCATTCAAATCAGTAAACACTGTGACATTTACCTCTGCCAACTGAGCTAGGTCCACCAGGCACACACACATGAATAAGGTGAGAATTCTGGCCACAAGAAGCCAATGATTTACGATTACAAACCTTTGGTTAATTTTTCAACATGCTTCTGCAGCTCAATGTCCACATTAAAATGAACATATGTATCTTCTTTTCTTGAAGCCACAGGAGTATCTTGCACAGGAGTTAAATCTATGCCATTCAGATCTAGAGAGGAAAAAAGTGTCTGCTTAGGAGTGTTCACACACACAGATTCAAAAATGGCAACCAAACTACAAAGGGTTCTGCTTTCTAAAGAGCCTTGGCAAAAGCTGAGAGATTTTCAGGCTGATAGGAATTCCCACTTGGTGTCAGCAGGTACCTTGAGTTTCTGGTTTCCAGACATATGTGGAGGGAGCTGACAGAGTGGGAGACCTCATGGATGGAAGGAGGAAGCCTTGCCATGACTGGGTACAAAAGAAAGCTTAAAGGTAACAAAATTTGATCCTTATAGTTAGGAGGTGAAAAGAACTTGGTCTTTTTTGGAAATAGGCCACTGTATTTTTGTATGCAATAAAAATTTGGAATGTGAATAATATTCCACAAAGGGGCTTCTTGCCCAATTTTCCACCCTTGATCAAGTGCATGGCATGGAAAGGCTTTCACATCCACCATTATCAGAATTCCCGTTGCATTCAAGTCAGAGGACCAAACAATGGGCACGAAAGCTGCTAATGAAACCTTTCCATAAATGAATGATTTTTTTATATGTTACCTGAATTCTGGTTATATTTGCTATAACATACCTGATTTACAACAACCAGATGGTATACTACGTGTGATGTATGGTTCTAATTTCCTGGAGCCAGGAATCTTCCAGTTGAATCAAATTCAACGTGGACTCATTTCATGACTTCTGAGTGTTTATGTATTACTCAGCAGACCCATCTTAGAGAACTCAAAACAATTTAGTACATTTGATTATTTCAGTTCCTAAAGATATTTATGTAAAACATGTTTCAGTTCAACATGTATGCAAAAGTTAGATGCAGTACCTACCATGTTTTCATAACATTTTTGTGTGTCTTACAACATACATTCCCAAATGATACATGCAGCATTATGAATGGCCTATAAACAATGTAGGGTATAAATACTTTCTGGTCAACCATGGACTTGATAACCGATCACATCAGAAGTTAAAGGAGCACAGCATTCATGCTGTGGATCATGGTCTCTCCACGTTAAAATTCTTCTCCGTGGCCAGATTCCTTTCCTTTTATTTGGTACTAATGAACCCAAATGGGTCTGAATTTATTTCTGTCGTTGGTAAAATTCCTTCCATTTAATTTCAGTCTGTAGCTATTTCTTTGATTTGCCTCAAACTGCAGATGAACTGTGGATTGGATTAACTGTGGCGTCATTTCTGAATAATAGTATGACAACCTCATCCTCAACCGCCCAATAATTGTTTTAAAGGACTGCTGAGTGTTTTATAATCAAGTTCTGCATAAAATGCTTGTGGGCTCTCAACCACAAGGTTGCCAGTTGAACTCCTCGACCCCCGCAACGGATGATGGACTCCGCCGCCTGCAACTAAGATTGAACACGGCACCTTGAGCTGAGCTCCCAGATGGCTCAGTTGGTTAGAGCGCGTCCTCTCAATCACAAGGTTGCCGGTTCAACTCCCACAGAGGATGGTGGGCTGTGCCCCCTGCAACTAGAAAACGGCAACTGGACCTGGAGCTGAGCTGCACCCTCCACAACTAAGACTGAAAGGACAACAACTTGAAGCTGGATGGCACCCTCCACAACTAAGATTGAAAGGACAACAACTTGACTTGGAAAAAAGGCCTGGAAGTACACACTGTTCCCCAGTAAAGTCCTGTTCCCTTTCCCCAATCAATCAATCAATAAAGGAATATACAAAGAAAAACTCAAAAGCAAACGTGAGAGTAAATTATAACAAGAAACATTTTTAGTAAATCTCTCAGAAATGTTCGGTAAAGAAATGATGACCCCCTCAGGGATTTTGCCTCGTTGTAGAATGAATGGAAATGAGTTGTCACAGATGCAAGACCCTCTTTCCCCCCAAACATCCCAATGAGAAGCAACATTATAAAATTCACCAGAGGGAAATAGGTAGACAAAGTTATTTACCCTTTACACTAACTGTGATATAGGGATCAATGCACTGCCCAGCATCTTTCAGACCGATTTTCTCAATTCTGATCGTGAGTAATGTCATTCCTGGTTCGGACGGCAACCTTGGTAATAAAGTACCTGGCGACAGAGAAACAGCAATAAAAATGAGCTCCACCAACAATTTCAGAGTAAATATTTTAACAACATAGAGAAGAGAGAGCCTTCCTTTGAACTAACTGAGTAACAAGTCAGGCATTATTTTGATTTCCCAAACTCCCAAACACTTTGTTATTCTTTTAGACAAATATTTAATTAGACACAAGATACATCTGCACTTTCATACCACATATTCAACACTAAAGCAGAAATTACTAATTCGAGTTTGTTAAAAGCTCAACTCAGTCCAGGAAGTCCGATTACAAATTACCACGTACGTAACAGTGTATACAATATACTCATGATACACATACTTAACACGTGTTCATCTCAACATGAAGTAGCAGAACAAAGACAGAAAAAGCTTGGCAAATATTTGTTATATTAACCTAAAGTTTAAGAAATTTAATACCAGAGTCAATCAACATACATTTCAGTTGTTATGGATGGAAGAAATAACAATTTAACATTTATGTATTTAATCAAATTTTACAGTGTAATTTCCCACCCGTTTCTTCATTCAATTATGTATAATCTCCTCTCCGAAATCAGCCCCACTGCAAATGCCACATAAAACCCGCAAGAGCAATCATGTTTAAAATCTTGTCCATATATTGATTACATTTTTTAAAACTAAAAAACTACCTAGAACCACACAAGAGCATTTCCCACGAAGAAAATAACGTGAAAGAAGAAATGAACTGTACGGTTTGTTCATTTATTTCAAATCATCTATGGAGAACAGATGTAAACAAAAGTTGATTTTAATCCAATGTATACATAGTACCTCAAACTACAGAACCTATCATTTATGAAGGACTTTGGTTAACATTCAAGTTTCCATCCAACAATGTGTTACCCTACTTTTAATGATGAAGTATTTGAAGTATATGAATCAATAACTTACTCCAGTCCAAACAGATTACATTCAATTGACTGCAAAGAGGCTTGAAGGAATGTGGGGGTGGGGGCGCAATGAAACTGTTCTAGACTTGGATCAATCTATCAAACTAACAGCTGCACAATATTACAGATTTATCAAAGCGCTGACTTGTACACTTACAATGAATCAACTTTCTGATATGAAAATTATATCTCAATAAAGCTCTTAAGGAGAAGTAGTTAGAAATGTGTCAGAATTTTTACTTACTAATTTGAAAACAGTTAGACCACCACAGAAAATGTAGGAATGGGAAAGATTAGAGACTTCATTCCACTGTGGCTTCAAGAAACCTTAATGGGACTGGGATGCTAATTCTAAACACGTACATGATACAGGACCCTTTCGGCTGTCTTCTTTTGACTGACTCTTACAAAGGAAGGCATTCTAGAAAAGGGCTTTTAACTGGACTCTATGGGATAGGTTTCAGAGCATTAAGAAACCCTTAAAATATTGCCATTTGCAACAACATGTATGGACCTTGAGGGTATTATGCTAAGTGAAATAAGTCACATAGAAAAAGGCAAAAGCCATATGATTTCACTCATATGTGGAATATAAAGCAAAAAAGTAACAAATGAACAAACAAAACAAATTCATAGACACAGACAACAAAATAGTGGTTTCCAGAAGGGAAGGGGAGTGGGAGGAAGGCGAAATGGGAAAATGGTGTGGAAACTAGACTTTATCAATATATTGGGACCCCAAGTTGTGCTATTCCACTGTGCATTGTCTGTGGAAAACAATTTACAAATGCATCTACGGATGCCAAAAACTGAAAAATCACAGCTATTGACAAGTTAAGGTGATGATTATTTTAAGATTCTAATAGGTATTTAAAATAAACAGGGTAGAGCTCTTTTTGTTAGTCATATTCAGTTAAAAAGGCTCAGGAAGTAAATTACTTAGTAGCAGAACTTAATGCCCAGTAAAAGAAAAGTCACACAGTTGGTGAGAATCTAGTAATGCCAGCATGTGAAATTATAGAGTGTAGAACAAAATGCCATATAAGAAATTGGAAAGGTTCCACTCTCAAATAGCACAATAAGTTGACATATTGATGACATTTCAGATGATGCTGAAGAGGTTTTGTGATAAACTATAAAAAGAGATCTCTAGCTTGTGTACGATCTATAAATGATAGTGAAAAATGAAGAAAACCTTTTCTGGTGCAAAGGCTCCAAATGAGCAACAGCCAAGATGGACTAAATGTCCAGTCTTCACGTGTGTCTCTGAAGCACTGCAGTGGCATCTGCACTGAGGTAGCCATCCCAGCTGGCTCTGCTCATGCAGAAACAGAAAACCCCGACACTGCCACAACTCATGGCTTTCTTCACAGAGAGGTTAGTGTCAAAACTCTTGCAGAGGAAACAAAAAGTTCTGGATGATATCACAAACATGGCTGAGTCTATTAAACAAAGACGAGTTCACTCCAGAATGTTTTAGAAACTGTGAAAATGTCTGACCAAGCAACAGTGCAGGCTCTCAGCCGAGAATGTCACAGCCACTGCCGTCGTGGGGAGGGTGAAAGGGTTGCATGCCAGGCAGCAAGTCCCCTGAGGGTTGGCGGGGTGCCCAGCGGAGTGCAGGGGCGTCTGTGGCCCTCCATCCCTCACCTACAGCTTCTGCTCCAAGGGAAGCAGACACCAATGCAGATCCTAGCACAAGGATTTCCTCACATTGAGTTGTTCTCTGTGTGGAGCCAAAGACACTCCAGACCAGAGAGATCGCGGAGAACCAGACTGAATGGACCACCGGCCCAGGGGTGAGGCATCTGTGTAAGTCCATAGAAGAGAAGAGAGGTCACGTGGAAGTTGATGTCAGTGAAATCCTTTAAGAACCTGTCCTCACGGATAGAAGAAGACAGCCATTTCTTTTTTCATCATATTAGTTGTACTTTCTAAAAAACTGTGGTGGCTTACATCACGTATCACAAAAGGAAGATTTTCCCTTCTGGTCGAAACAGGAAATGGGATGATGGTCTTTGGTCCAAAACAGTAGCACATTATCACCTAGACCAGAATCCTAAAGAGGCAATGCTTTCTTGGAAAATTACTGAGGATTATATCTTTTGAACACACTGTGATTTGAGCTTGCTTATTAAGTAATTTTATTTACTTGATGTTTTATTTGATATTGTACAATTGCCACAGGCAATAGTGCTACAATGAGAAGTGAGTTGGTCCTTATTTTGCATTGGTGTTTCGGAAATTAAATATCATGTACAAGAAATATGTCATTTTTTATCTATACTTAGAACAGAATTCAATCAGGTGTCCAAATTGTGGATTAAGCAATATATGTGAAAATGTATATAATGTTAGTTTTCCTTGTTTTAGATTTATAATACTTGTAACTAAATTCACATATCTAGTGCTACTGACTCAGATTCTCTCTGTCATCCAAATATTTTCTTAAGTGTACATTTCTTTGTGCTGCTCAAGTGTAACAAAAAAGATATACATGATGCTTTATATTTAAGAAGCATCTTTTTCTCTCCCAAAAATACGTCAGTTATTTAAGGATTTTGTTAAACACAGTGTAAAATAATGACATTGCTCAAAAGGTCACAGTATTTGGTAGATGGTATATAACACGTTAAATGTGTCTTCAAATTCCAGCAACAGAGAATCTTTGCAATTTATATTGCAGGTTGCTAAAAAGTTATGGAGAGACCATGTATTTGTTTGAAATATTGAATTCAATTGAGATTTAGAAATTGTGGTAAAATATTAAAATACATACACAATTTCTTTTGGCTAGTAACTGTTTAGCAGTTGAGGAACATGGGTTCCTCTAAGCTTTCATGAGAAAAGAGTCTGAAATTATAAGAAGTTTGTTCATTTTTTAAATTATTTTAAAAGCTTGAAAATATCATACGGGTCATTATCATTTAAATAGTACTGTACCTAGGTCTGTAAAATTAAAATCATACCTGATTGAAGTTGTTTGTATACATAAGGGTATATGTGAGTACACTCATTTAACCTAAATATTTCTTTATTAACAGCTAGTAGAAACTTACTAAATTCCTAAGTTACTAAATTTCATTTTAGTCTATCTGTTATCAGAAATATGTGATTTGAACCATGGTTGACTTACAAATGTCACTGTGTCATATTTTGGGGGGAGAAATCCACTTAATAAACACATACCCACAAAGTCTGGAATGAGTCAGTGGGCATGTGCTTCATACAGAAACACTAGTTTGAAAACGGCAATCCATCCCCTCCTACAGCAAGCAAGGAAGAGTTACCAACAGGTGTCAGAGTTGAAAGGTGAATTGCCAGAGTACTTTCAAGAATGAGTAGGCCAGACGTTGCTGGGTGCTTTGAAGATGAACAAGGGCCACAGAATGCAGCCTACTTAACAGACATGTCACATGAACCAGTCTCTGCAAAGCTCTGAAGAAAACCTTTTGACTTCAAGTGACTGGATTCTTGAATTTAAAAGAAAAAAAAATTAAGTTGTAAAAGGGAATCTTGAAATGTTTCCAAAACTGCTGAGGCTTGAGAGTGGGGAAAAATACCAACCAACAAGTTGCAAATCTTATTGAACCCCAGCTTGGAGAAGCAGAACACAAAATCAAACAGTCTTTCCCTTCCTTTCAACACAAATATATGCCTGGGTGAGGGCCTCTTTCTCTGGTTCTTTTGCCTGAGAACTTGAGACCTTGAGGGAAGAGGAAGAACTTCGTGAACTGTGGCCTAACCATCCACTTAAGATGATGTTCACAGCTGTGCCCCTAGACCTGTGCTGGATTTCTGTGAAATAAGAATGCCCTGATAGTCAAAGGAAAGCAGTGACCGCTTTGCTGCAATTTTCAACTTCTTATCTGTGTGAGCAAGAAAAGACGTCGCCTCATTTTAGCTGAAAATGAAATTTGCTTATCTATAAGTTCAACTCAAAATTGAGTATTTGTGCAGCAAAAACCAAGCACAGGTTTCACATTAAAGAGGTAAATTTCATTCTTTATTTTTAGTTTAAAAAATAAACATTCTTACGCATATTGAAGCCTCTATAAGAGATACGTTTGTATAATTTTGAAACTGCTAAGCCTATATTTGAGCTTAATCATGTGAGTCAAGAAAAAAAGTTTTTTCAAAATCTTGAAAACTGTGTCTTGGGTGATTTTTAAAATCATATTGCTTTGGCTTACGGTTTTAGTTGCTCCAGTATTCACCATTGTCAATAAATTTTCAGGTCATAAATAATAGGTTATAAATTTACATCCTTTACTTAAATCTAACAAGCCTACCTTTAGAAAAATAAAATCCCATTTTGGCTTAAGCCAGTTATTTAACAGAAAGTTTTGCCTTACGAGTTTTTAAAATTTTGAAAAGGAAAGACATTAATAGCAAGAAAGCTAAGCTTAATTACTCCCCCCCCACCCCGCCCCAAGAAAGATTGGCTAGAAAGTCATTTTTAATTTTAAATGGGAAAAAACTACTCTGGGTCATGCTTCATTCCTCACTAGCCTTACAGTGGTGGTGATTACACAACTGAGCATTTGTCAAAAATCATACTAAAAAGGGTGAATTTTATATATGTAGATGATACTTCAGTACTTACAATTCAATAAATTATATAAAAACAAAGGTAACAAATAAACTGAAAAAGTCACCACAATTCCCAGAACCATCTTGCCACCAGAGTACAGACACAACCTAGGCATCACTGAAACCTTGGGTTTCCTCAGAGTAACAAGAAATGTTCTCCTGCTTTACAATTAAAAGTTCAATGTCATCTTGCTCTTTCAATGATGATTTCAATGAATGTAACTTTACAAATTACTTTTTAATAACACTTACAGGCCATGGACAATATGATCCCAAACTAAGAACAGCTCATTAAACTATTTGTACTTTTTCTTATTTTTAGGTAAATAAAAATTCAGGGCATTGAAGAGTTCAGTAAGCTTTCCGTATCCCTGCAATGAAATACTGCAATGCTGTATCAGAATACAAAAATCCGTTCCGTTGGGCTTAATCTTACATAGCAAATGGATTTAATTCATGTGAAGTGTCTTTTCCACTCAGCAACCTGAACCCCACAAATACCCTAATCTGTTTCATGGTTTACATTACCTGCTTTTAGGATCTTGTTTGCTACAGAAGTACAGCCAAGTGAGCAAACACCCAAACCAGACAGAAACGTATAGCCCTGGAAGCTACATCAATTCTAGTATGTGGTTTGAAAAGGGAATAACAATTATTCAGTCAGTAACACAGCGAGATAACTTTTCTCTCACTATCTCAGCCATCTTAAGATTTTCTACACATATAAGACGACAGCAAGAAAAATACACCTCTCTCTTCATAAGGCAAAGTAGCCTGGAAATAATACCCGTGTACCAAAGACATACTAACAACGGCAGCTACTTCCTCTAGTGCCTGTAATTTTCCCAGTAGGCCGAGAGGGGAGGTATTATCCTCCACCACCGAAAGGCGAAGGTGATGAGAATGGCCACCACTGATCTCAGCACAGGACAGGCACTGTGCTAAAAGCTGTATGTGAAGCAGTGTAAGCTTCGCAGTAACCTTGTAAGTCGGGCACTATTATTATCCTATTTTATACAGAAACTGAGGTTCAGATGGGTGTAGGAAACAGGCGTGAAAGTCACTCACCTAGTAATAGTCAGCCTAGACTCAAGCCCAAGTGCCTGCTGGTTCAAGCCTATGTTGTTCGACTCCATAATGCCTCCTCCTAAAGGAGCACTAACAATACTGGAATGCTACTATTCTTTGATTACCAGGAAAGTTACCTGCATGACACACACATTGTATTTAACTACACTGTAAGCTTCTAGAATCTATTTTAAAATGCGTCACAATATTACAGCATATTGCTATACTTGCTAAAGTGAACTAGTTTACCGGAAATGAAAACTACACACAGTGTAAGAACAGAACCGAGTAAAACAGTAATTGGGAGAGGAAAGAAGTTTATCCAGGATGCCTGCCCCAGGTTATGTACAGGAAGATCCTCATCAGTATCTTCTGTAAGTAAAATAGGCTGGCCATACATTATTTGGTTTCCTAAAACAAGATGAGGGGAAAAGGGCATTTGCTCAGTATCCATTCCCTTGGATCCACTTTTAATCACCACAATTTGATTAATTAAAGAAGTACTTATGATCGTATACAGGAAAGAGTTAATAACACTGCAGGCCTGAGAGTGTTATTCTTAGAAAGACCTGCTTGCAAGGTCAGCCCTTGGCTAGTGTCTGGGAACTTGGATTTTGGGAGGGTTCCCACTATCCCGATAAGAACGGTCACTAAGCCTAAACTGTCTGTGCAAACAATATGGTTTATGCTGAACATCTGCTTTCCTGTGGGGAGCCTGGAATTTCGGTCAGTGCTGGGCAGAGGGTGGCTATGTGATCAGCCCCTAATAACAGCTCTGGGCACTGAGTCTCTAATGTGCTTCCCTAAGAGAGTTTTCGTACACGTTGTTCTGATCTTTGCTGGAGGAAGTAAGCACAACGTGTGTGACTCTACTGGGAGAGGACTCCCGGAAGCTTGCACCTGGCTTTCTGACTTGTGTGCCTTTTCCCTTTGTTGATTTTGTTCTTGTGTTCCCTCACTGTAATAAATTATAGCTGTGAGTACAACTATACGCTGAGTCCTCCTCGCGATTCACCAAACTTGAGGGTGGTCCCCGGACCCTCGACACAGATGGGAAGATACTTTCAGACTATACTTATCAAATAGCTACTGCTGATAACATGGCCGTAACAATTTGCTTCAAACTGGTATGGGCTCTGGAGAGGCTATACTCCCCACTAGTAAGCACCAAAAGCAGTTCCAAACACCCTGACCTTGGATGATGTTAAGTCATGTATATTTTTAAACACGTGCTACCCACCGGGAACTCTAGCAGGAAAGGAATCAGGAGACCCTGCTCCAGCACCACCTTCTTCTTCATCTTCTTCAAATTCCAAATTCTCTTCTTCACCAGGTGCTAAAATTCTTCTACATGCAAAAGGACAGAAAAAATAGTGAGCTGCAAAATTAACTATACTAGAGAAGCCTCACAGCTAATCATTTCCCAGGTCAGATGTTGATATAAAAGATGTTGACATAAAAAAGTTGATAGATTGATGTCACAGTTAATATGAAAAATCCAGAAATATCTAAAAAGTAGGTGTAAATAAGATGATAAAATAAGAGGACAAATATTGGTGCTTATTTATTTTACCTTAAGGGGACAGGCTGAACGTCAAATGGGAATTCTTTATTATATGTAAGAATATTCTTTAGGACTAGAATAAAAAAAGAAAGACACATGAATTCTCCCATGAATCAAAATTAAAAATTTTACCATAAGTGACTGTTTTTTACTCAATTTACCATGCACATTAACACTTTAAAAAATTCCCAACGTTATCATCTAAAACCACAATGCATTTTTCCATGATTTATAGGTCTTAGCAAAATGAAAATATCCATTATATACTCCAGGTGCCAGTAATTTCAGAGCACTGCCAGATATCTAAGCAGAGTAAGTTCCAGAGTCTCAGAGCCCTCATGGAAAACAAACCTCATGAAAAACGAATAGTTCATGTACAAGGTCCCAGGTGAGACACTGGCATCAGGTACAAAGAATGCCTCCTTCCTGGAGTATGTCAATTAAAAGATTGACATCAAAGATGACCAATGAGAGGGACATGACCATGTCTTATTCTATGTCCTGATTAGATTTCTCCTCAACTCCATGAAACTGGTAAAGTTTGGTAAATCCGGTTGTAATTCTCATACATTACGTTTATCATACACACACATATACACACATGAAATTTATCATTTATGATAAAGGTTATTACATACATACATGTATGTATATGCATAGAAGCACATGTATACATAGATATGCATACATGCACACATAAATAGAGATTTATCCTGAAAAGAAGTGTTCAAACAACATGGCATCACCTCCTGTATTATGACTGTGGTCAATGATTACATTCTGGTATGTAAACTTAAAGAAAGATGGTCTACAATTCTGCCTACATTTGGAGAGGTACTATAAGTATATATACCTTATAGAGGTACTCTAAGTATGTAATTTAGTGCTTTATATCTGGCATTATGGGTTTCCAGTAACTACCTGCAGTTATCTGAAGGTAAAGTAACAGCATTAACTGCGCAATCCAAAAAGTCGCCATAATTTTATACACAACGTATTCAGCCTAATTTTGGACTCCAGCAGCTTATACCTGAAGTAGTTACAGCATACTGTCATCCCAAAGGAGGAAATCCCAGTGCACAGGTTGTAACTATGACTTACTCCAATAGGAGTCAGATTTGCTTACCAGACTTCCTGTAATACACGCACCCCTACGTAGTCACCAGTGAGAGAGAAGCCTGAGACTGGTGTCTACATTCTCATTCATTCTTATTCTCTCTCTCTCTCCCCCTCTAGCTCTTACCCTCATCCTTCCTCTCTCTCTTTCTTCTCAACAAATATGCACTGCGTGCCCGTAATGTTCCATAATATTCTGGGTGCTAAGCTATGGCAGTGATCAAGACAGAGGGTCCTGCCTTCATATATGGTTCTTAGACCCTAGTGAGGAAAGACAGACAATAAACGCGCTAACAAATTAACAAGGTAATATAAGGCTGCGCTTAATGTTATAAAAGCTGCAAACAAGATGACTTTAAATGGAGTAGATGGAGAACTTCAGCTCAGGTGGACTACGTAGGCCTTTCAAAACTAAGTTGTTAGAAAATAACTGATATGACCTGGATTGAGAGGAACTGTCCACAGCAGCTCTGGGGCAAGGGCTTTCCAAATATTAGAGAACAGGCCAGAGCAACAACCAGGCTCTGAGGCAGGAACTGGTTTGGCTTGTTCAAGGAATAGAATGAACTGTATAGCTGAAGTTGAATAAGCAAGAGGAAAACGACAGAGATTTGAAAACCGATATATTGATATTATTAAAGATTAACATAAGAAAATTAAATGACTAGTATTTTCAAGATCATATGTGTAGTATATTTCAGAAAGGATTATCAAGAGATTTACAAAACATTGAAGGAAAAATACATTAGCAAAATAAAGCAATGAAGTCCCACATATTGAAAGGTACAGTCGTTCATTAATTTTTCTTTCCTTACAGTCTTAGAAGAGGCAGAGGCCAGCTTGACTAAGTACACTTAACCTGAAATATGGTCAAATACCAGTTATTAGAAAATGATGCATTCTGATAATAAACTCATAACAAGTGCCTAGCTTTAATAAATTCAAAATGACAGACCACAACTATTGAGATACCATGCATACAGATGTTCATTTAAGAGGCAATAGCAAATTAAAATCATCTAACAAGAAAATACGTACCAAGAAGGGAAAATTCCATAGGAAAAGCACTATATAAATTCAAAATGTAACAAAATAAATCCCAATAATACTATCTTTCCTTTCCATTCCCATCTCTAATCTTAAAAAAACAAAACCAATCAAACAAAAAACCCAAGAAACAGAAGACTAATGTAGATTTCAGCCCAGTCTTCCATTAATATCTGCATCACTCATCTTTCAGAAGCTTGAAGTGGAGAACTATGATATTTAGGGTAGATGCCAACATTGCACCGTTACAGGTATTAATTCAGAGTGTCATGGAAGGAACATAGGCTTTGAGGGCACTTATAACCCCAGTCAAAACCCAGTCCTGGCATTTACAAGCTGTAAGGTCATGGGCAAATGTCAGTTAGCAAACTGTAATTGAGTGGATTTATCTGAGTGCTTGGTATGTAGCTGCTACTCTAAAACACGGTAACCTTTATCACCATGAAAGATCCTATAAGGCAACAGGAGAAATAACTGAGCATGTTTATAGGAAGTGGTAACAGATATCTGAGCAGAAACGGTTTATAGCATCCTACATATCTGTCAGATTCTAAATCTTATTTGTAAACAAACTGGAAAAAAAGAAAAAAGAGAAAACCTAATGGAAAATAGTGACTAAATAAGGAGCCAAAATCCTAATTATTCTTATGATTTAAAAAATTGAACATAATAATTTTACTTATAACCATTATATAACCATTAAAACCACCAATGTGCTTCTTTTCTTACAATAATAGTATATACAGCCAATCACAAAAGACCATATATTGTGCGATTTGATTTATATGAAATGTCCACAGTAGACAAATTTATAGACAGAAATAGATTAGTGGTTGCCTTGGGCTGGGAATTTGGGAGTTGGAGGGAAATGGGTGACTGCTAATAATAATGAGTACAGGGTTTCAATTTGGGGTGATGAAAATGTCCTAAAATTAACTGTGGTGACATTCAATACTTGTGCCTTTCACTATATTGCAAACATTTCCTCTAGGAGGCCATTCATTTGAACCAGCAAAAACGCTTTATTTGGCAGCATCCTGACCACCAAAACATTTGAAGATATTATTTGCTTCAAAAGAGTTTTCAAGAAGGGAAAGAAAAATGGGGACAACAAAAAAATGTGTTTTAGAACAGCTCAAAGAGCTGCACAGTAGTTTTCAATGACAAATATCATAGTATAAACGGGTATCGATGATTATTTTAAATTCTCCAAAAGACGCTACTGTAAATGCTTACCAAAGTAATTACTGTCTTATTAAAGTGATTAAAACAAAACCTAGCTTTTGTAGGTACAATAAGTATTTTTTCATATTCTAAATGAAGGTACACCAAATAATAATTACTATACATATTATAGGAATTACAAAAGCATGAAAAAAGTCACATAGGACTAGATATTAACAGAAATAAATCAAATAAGTATTTATGCTAAATCATCTTAATATCTCTAACAAGTATTTTTTGAAAGGAGTACCACTAAAAAATATAAAATAAAACTTACTTGGTTCTAGCTTCTTCAGGTCCTCCAATTTAAATTCTTCTTGGGACTGTGTGGACTGAATTTAAAATATGCATATTACATCTTTTTATTATAAAGACTTCACTACACCCTATGTCTTTTAAGTGGCAAGAACAAAATATTCAAAAAGTAGCCAAAATAAATGAATCTATTTCTTGCTTTCAAAATAGAAAATGAAAAGTCCCAAACTGATTTCTGCTTGTTTTGTATTTTGGACACATTCAGGCTAAAAATAACAGGAAAAAAATTAAAGTTATATCTCTTATTTCTACAGTGTACAAAATATAAACTAAATCTTTCAATGTAAGCTTAACCCATGAATTTCTATAAAACCCTTCTGAGACAATATTGCTTTCAGCAGGCATGCTTAATGTTTTATCAAAATAGTTCATAATAATTTATTTTCCTTAATTTTGCAGACTTAACAGTTGGTTTCCTCATATGAAAAAGAGGAAAAGGAAAAATCTACTTACCTGTAAAGCTGCACTTCGTAATTCCAAGCATGTCGCAATTTTGCCTATGGTTTTCTGTAGGAAAAAGAAAAAGCTATAAATACCAAATACATTATAACTGTTAGTTTTCAAAATCATCAAGTTAATCTTTATTGATAAAGGATGAAATTTTTTTTAAAATAAGTTAATTTTTTTAATTTTTTTTATTTTTTAGCATCTTGCAGATTTTAAAAAAAGAGAAACAGGAAGCAAAGGGCTGGGATAAGGGAGAGAAGGCGAGTATATATTCTCTCCTGACCTAATGGGCCACAACCAATTTTAAATGAAGTTTGCTTTGATGATATGATTTAAAGGGCAATGCTAAGGACTTCCAACATCTTCCCTCCCAAGCTTTATCTTCTCTCCTTCTCCATAAAGTCTGAAATTCACTAAAATATTTAAAAATAAAAATATCTGAATGTTAGCATAATGGTAAAATTTAATGTTGACCAACTTCAATCTTGACTTATTTAATCAAATACACAGGCAATACTGAGCAAAATAAATAATAGGGCATAGTCCTTGCCTTTAATAAGCTCTCTTCTGTTATGTAAGACATATCTAGTCACTGTAATATAAAAAAGGGACACTGGATTCTATAAGCTTCAGCCATGTAAGCAGTTATATGCGCTGAAGAAACAGGACAAGACACTGTGTCAGGAGTGAAGCTCTGTGACTGGGAGGATTTTTAAAACTAAAAAGCATAGAAAATTGTTACAGTTCAACTGTTTCAAGACCCAAACTGAAAGGAAGGGGCAGAGATTTGAAATGAGAAGTGTGTGGTGGTTGGGGACAGACGGGGGCCATTCTGAAGGGGACCTTCAACGACTAGCTGAGGAGTCTGTTATTCCTCAGGAAGTTTCTGAGGAGAATGCCTATCCGACTTGCCCTTTAAGAAGACTGTTGTGACAACTGTATCCAGAGACTGTGAAGTAGAAAAGGGAAAAGACTCAAGGGAAGATGAGGCAGGTTATTTCAACTCTCCAGGTAAATGGTAATCAGAACAAGAGCATGAATGCCTAGGATGGAAATGAAAAGGAGGAGACCCACAGAAGAAACATCTGTAAGAGCACACGGATGAGTTATGCCCATCGAGACTTTCAAGTCCTTCCAAAAGAGATATTATTTATTAGGAATCAATCCAAACCATAAAAGTGAAGTATTTTTGTACAATATTTGCAATGGCTTCACAATGAAATAGTCTGGAAACAAATGACATATCTTTCTAAATGTATTGACAACTTGCGAAAGTTTAGTAAGTTGGATTTGGTATTTTTCTCTTTTGTCAATTTTCTTTGCAAGATAAATGAGGAGCAATGAGGAGTAACAAGTATCGTCCTGCCCCCTGGCACTTAGGCGAGTGGGCACTATGCAATTATCATATCAACAATAAACAACCGGCAAAGCAACTCACAAAATAAACCACTACTGAGCAAGATATGATACTTGGCTAAGGAACAAGTAACAGCATTTAGCTGTATTCACCATCTAAAAATTCCTTTAATCCCAATGTAAGATTTTAGAAAATACCCAACTTCATTCTGAAAATTCGCATTTAAAGATTACATTTAAATATGGTAACCGCAAAAGGATTCGAGATGCTCATAGAGCAGCGGCGTAGGAACCAGCAATCGTCTTTCCCACATAAAATCTAATATGCCCCAAATCACTGTTGTTCAAACATAACACTCAACTCTGACAAAAACTAGTAAATCCTTTTAAACACAAATATAATAACATAATATAGTGATGGCTAATAACTATTGGGTACTTACTAAGTGATAGGCCTTCCTAAATGATTTACAAATAGTCATTCATTTAATCATCACTATAACCCTATGAGTTAAGATACAATCATTTTATAGATGTGAAAACTGAAGAGAGTACCTTGCCCTGGACATTAATGTCTTCTATAAAATAGCAACATATACAAAGTAATACTTATTTTAATACCATTTGGCCATACTTTTTAAAAATGGTTTTTAAAAAGGATTTTGCCTGTATTGAGATGTGTCAATGACTAAGTCTTTAAAAATATTAGTTAACTCCTTTTCCTTTTTTACTACAAAATCTATTTGACTTGATGCTTTTAATTTTTAAGGTAAAATGTAGTTTTAACAACTATTAACCCACTAATAACCTATTTTGAATGTAAACATTTCTTCAAGTTAAGCAGAAGCAACAGCTTTTTACACAGAATCTACTGAGCTATGGCAAAATACCAACAGGCATTATTCATAACTATTTTAAGAAACCACACCCAACAGCAGTATTAAAAAAGGAGTGAAACACTATCATTTTCAGATGTAGCAATGACTTTGAGAACATGTAGCATTTATTGATGTCAAAATCAAGGGCTTGCCACTGTAACTGTTTCACCTTTCTTGGAAACAAATGATTCAGAAAAATGAGTGAGAAGCACAAGGTCACTTGTGCCAGAGTCCAAGGAGTGACAATTAACTAATGTACATTAAGACAAAGTACAGAAGGTAAGTGAAGTTTAATTTTAGAAAGATTTAAATTATTAGCACTTCATTCAAATTAAGTGCTGATACCTAATATGGTATAGAAATGGAAAATGTTTTCATTTTCAGAATACTATCTATTTTACTTTATCATTGCTAGGGAGATTGACAACTCAAGAAGAGCAACTAAACAAAAAGATGGAATAAAAATTAGACAACTAAAGAGCTAAATTATTTTGTTAAAACATATTCAATTTAAACAGGTTTTAAAAATACACATGGTTGAAGTAGTATGGTTTTAATCCAGATTTAATTTTTTACATTTAAGCAGTCAGTCATGTACTCTGTAGCTGGAGGGAAGCAGGGAGAGGAGCAAGAGGGGGGGAAGCAGTGGAAAGGGGAGACCTATATAATATAAAACAAGCAAAGAGTGCTGGAATTCTCATTACCACCAAACTTGATTCAAAACAGGGAAAGACTTTCTAAGCATCATGAGACAGGATGTTCTATTCTGCCCAGAAACTTACATGAGAAAATCTACTACACCAAAGTAGGGAATTGAATGGAACGAAAGCTTTTGGCAGCTATTCTTTGGCTACTAAACCCAGTTGTTATTATGACAAAACTATTGAGAATTGCAAGTTAAGTCAACTAATCATGAGGGAGGATCAAGTAAGAATCGTAAATTTTCTCATTTTCCACCAGAAATTTTCGAGACTATTCTGAATAGAAAATCCATATGAAGATTATTATCACCAATTAATAAAGTTTAGAGAGATCAGTAGTTCTGCTTTAGAGTTCTATCTTTAGACTTACAATAAATATGGTGAAGATGTATATGTTAGGATTTCTCTTATCTTAAAATAATAATCATGTATGAATCAGTATCAATAACCTAAGATCCAACATTATTCATCAAATATTTCTGAAAGCTTACTGTGAGTTAGACAGTGAAAAGCTTCATAAAGAAAGCACTTTGGAAATATGGCTGGTTATTTAAAAATCTTTCAAAGTCACACAAACTACTGAATGGCTGGCATGATTCTCAAACTTGTCACTGCTACAAAAATAGGGAAAATAGTAAAAGCATAAAGAATATAATTCAAAATAGAAAACATAAAAAACAATTTTGCTTAGAATAATGTAAGGAACGTTCTCCATTTTCCTCTTTTGAGGAAAACACAATCGAGTTTCTTCTACTTTGGCTTATGTGCCAAGTCTGGCATTCAATTAATTTTGCAGACCTAACAGTTAGTTTCAGAATTTCCCATAACATGCTCCTTCAGAACACTACACCCAGTGAAATGTTCTATAAAGGGAGGAGGGGGACTTCCAAAAACAAACAAATTTAAGAAATACTCCGTTACCCAAACTCTTTAAAAATTCAACATACACACTAGCATATTAAAAGCCCTGACAAGTCACAAGCTCTCTCTGTTCAAAATGACATCTATTAGTTTTTCAGAGCCAATGTTCTCCAGATCACGTCTGGAAAAATCTTTGTTTTCTAATCATTTAGTAACTTGGAGCCTCTAACCTTTTCCTATGTGACATTCAAATAAGGCTGATGTCACTATGAGTTTTTTGGCTCATTGTGAATGTTTCACCTGTAAAGAAAACTAAATTGGCAAATGCATACAACTTGCCTTCGAGTCACAATGTATAATAGTACACAAGTGATTTGGAGGTCCTTCTCCAAGCCCAAAGAACAGGCAGGCAGGTAGGCACAAGTTCTCTCCGTAGTTACAACTGCCAGCCACAGATGCCTGCCAGGCAGGTGTTATAAATAATAATTACCTCCGAAATCAGGCCTCCAGGAAAGGAAGAGGTACAGGATACTTCCAAAGTAGAGGTCAGCAGAAGATTTAGAGATATCTTTTGCGATCAGTCAGGGTTTCTGAACCCCTCATTTCATACATAAGGAAACGAAGGCCCAGAGACAAGAGCCAGCGCTAAAGACTGCAGATCTCAGGCTCTTTTATCTAGAAGGTGGTGCTGCCTCCAGCGCCTTCTAAAGTATAAGATCTGTGGGGCGAATCATCCCACGACAAAGCTCATTTCGTGGCGGCATTGTTTCTAAAATGTAATATGTTTGAGGTCAAATCACTTGATATTTGAGATCATGCTGCTCATAGGTCCTATACCTAAGGCAATAAACGTTGCAGACAAGCATGTAAGTAACTCAAGGCAAATGGGTAATTAAAACATGGGGGTCATTAAACATTTTTTTTTTAATTCCCTAAGCTTTCATTTTGTTTCCATATCCGTAACACACTGTTAGCTATTAATTTACATACTTAGATATTTGAGATTTTGTTTCAAAATTTAGGTGTTTTAACTCTCAATGCAGTAATGCCAGCTGATCACGTCCTAATCAATTCCTAGACAGATTTCACAAATCTTACAGAAGTGATAAAGCATACAGTCTTTGTTCCTTTCCTTAAGCAAACCAGTTATTTCTGCTGTGGGGATTATTTTCCAGGGCTCAAAACCAAAGTTTCCTAAAATTTATTGTGGGTATTAGCAGTTATTAAGGAAAACAGAAAAATATACCTTTAAACTGTAGCAACATGTTGTTTTAGTTTTCAACACAAAAAAAGTACATTAGATAATGTTGATCCCAAATACTTAAAAAGTGCAAATATATACTAATTGGTGTAAGAAATATGCTTAACCCTAATCATTGAGGTTTTTTTTCTTTCCAAACTCCTATAAATATTAGTCAAATTAATACAGGCCTACAGATTAAAGTTATTTAGGCTTACTTAAAAAGTCTGCAAAAAAAAAAAAAAAATCACTCCCACTTCTATCCCTTGCACAAAACAAGAATTAATGAAAGCAAATTAAGTTACCATAGTTTTCAAAATGTCTTTTCTTAAGAGAGGAGAGAAAAATTGGCGCATTAATTCTTTTTCATTATCTATGAGATTAAAATTTAACACTAGATACTTTGAGCCAGGAAAGAAAATGTGTAGTTTCTTCCCATTTTTTCTCACTCTTTAAATCTTCTTAAAATATCCCATTTTTCATCATCTGTAACAGTACAAGGAATCAACTTGGCACATTAAAATTTTAATTCAAGGAGAAAGCACCATTGAAACATTTTGCAACCTTATGCATTTATTTTGCTGACAGTCTTATGACAGATTGTTGAACTAACTTTTTTCAGTTTTTTTTTTTAAGTTTTTTTTTTAGTTTTTTGTTTGTTGGTTCTGAGAGAAGACAGAGAAGGAGTTCAAGTTCAGAGTCAAAAGTAAGTATTGAGGTGGGATACAATTACTCATAATCAAACTCCAGTCTCTATACACCTCCCACCCCAACCAAAGTGTGGATGATCTCCACGAAAGTTAAGCAAAGTCTAAATAGCTGAGTAAAGAAATTCATGAAGTGAGAAATTCATTAAATGGTAAATCATGTGGTATCTCTCCTTGATCACTTAATGTTTGGCAAAGCATAAACTGTATCATTCTTTGTGCTGAAGTATAACAGTTTTTGTTTGTTTTTGCTTAACGGACTCCAAACACAGAACGCTTTTCAGTTGGAATCTAATGTGTCTAGGGACTATTTTGTGGTACCTTTTGTTCTTCTGTGAATTCAGAATTATTGTGTTGAGCTTGGGCCTCTTTTTGTAGATGTCTTGCTAATCTGTAAGAAGAAAAAAATACATATTCTTCACAATTGAAGGAAAGCAAACTATCTCAAGTGCAACAAAGTGAAACAATTTAAATCCTTTTAAAAACACAATGAAGTACGTAATACTTGGTTCTGTTTTCAAAGTATAAATTTCCATTATCTTTAGAAGCAAACTCTATACAATGACAATGAAATTAAGATACAATACTTTTCATACCATTTCACTGAGACAAATTTCAGCTCTAGGCAGTAAAAACAGAATCCTAGGGCTGGAAAGAATCTCAAATGGTATCTACTCCAACTTTCTTTAGTATGCATGAATTTCTTCTACAACAAACCAATAAACAGTGGTCCAGATTCTGCTTAAACACCAGCGAGCACCAACAACAGTACCAACCAGAGAGATTTTATCAGTCTATCATTAATTTGCTGATAACATTAGTTTAAATTACCGCCATGCCAAAGTAATAATACTCAATCAAATTATACTTTTTTAAAATTCTGGAATGTGAAGATCTTTTTAACTAAAGTATAGTGGACATTCAATGTTATAGTAGTTTCAGGTGTACAATTTAGTGATTTGACATTTCAAATTATACTTTTAAAAACATTTTTTTCACAGAAAATAAAACATGAAAATTATTGTTTGCCCAATTATCATCCTACTTAAAGGTAGCAGCTATGATTTGGGTGAGTTTTCAAGGATATATGTGTTACTAGTCCAACTCAACAATAAGGATCCAAAGCAATTTCTGAGACAACAAAAACCAAAGGATTGACTCTTACAACTCGACAATAAAAAGACAAATAAGTCAATTTAAAAATGAGCAAAGGATTTGAACAGAATTTCTCCAAAGAAGATATAAAAATAGCCAATCAGCACATGACTATTATATCATTAGTCATAGGGAAATACAAATCAAAACAATAGTGAGACACCACATCACTCCCACTAGGATGGATATACTTTTCAAAGAGAAAAAAAAAATAACAGGTGTTGGCACGGATGTGGAAAAATTGGAATCCTCGTACATTGCTAGTAAGAATGTAAAATGGTACAACCAACCAGTCATTGTGAAAATGAGTTTGGCAGTTCCTCAAAAAGTTAAACACAGAATGACCATATAACCCAGTAATTTCAAAATCCTTGGTATATTCCAAAGAAAACTGAAAACATATGTTCACACAAACAAACCTATACACGAATGTTTACAGCATCAGCATTATGTAATAGCCCCAAAGAGGAAACGCCCAAAATGTCTATCAGCTGATGAGTGGAAAAATAAAACGGAGTACATCCGTTCAGTGGAATATTATTTGGCCATAAAGAGGAATGAAGTACTGATACATGCTACAATATAGATGAACCTCAAAAACATTATGCTAAATGAAAGAAGGCATATGCAAAGACCACACAGCATATGATTCAATTTACATGAAATGTGCACAAAAGACAAATCTTTAGAGACAATATAGATGAATGGTTATCTGGAGCTAGAGTGGAAATTTGAAGTGATTACAAATGTACACAAGGGATCTTTTTCGGGTGATGGAAATGTTCTAAAATTTGATTGCAGTGATGGTTACACAACTTGGTAAATTTACTAAAAATTCATTGAACTGGCTATGTCAACTGTGAATTTCATGGTATGTAAATTATATCTCAATAGTTATTTAAAAACTTTTTAAAAATCCTTGGCAAAAAATAATAATTTTCTAAACCCATAAATGATTGTGCCATTTTAAGACTCAGTGAGACATGATTCTGTCCATTGGGGTAAAAATCCACATACTTTGGATATCAGATGAGCAGGTAAAAGAGTTGCCATTCTATTAGTAAAGGTGAAAAAATCTTTCCAATACTCTTCTCTAGAGAATAAACTCACCTTCCAAGGGTACCTACTGAAAAAACAGGACTATTCTAAGGAGCAGTTTTAAATATATTTTAAGCACATAGTAAACAGGTGACCGACAGCAATCCATGACAGAAATCAGTGCTTCTCAAAAGTGAAGGACCCGTTCTTTTCTCCCAGTCTGTTCCAGGTTCATACTTTATAAAATACAAGAAAACCTACCATGAGGATGTCAAATTGCTATGAAGTGTCTACATCTTAAATCACAATTTCTTTATTTATCTCCTTGCAGACCAGTTAAGTTTGCAGACCAGCACTGATCTGTGGACCGCACTTTGAGAAGCACAGATACTCATGTAAGGCAGCGTAAAGATGATTAACAGCAGGTATTATCCAGTCTTCCAATTCACCCACTCACTTAACAAACATTGAGCAACCATGTGCTAGATTAATACCCCAGTGTTGATCCTGTGCAATATCTGATCTGAGCAATAGACTCCACACCACTCTGCCATATGGTAAGTGGCACGTGTCCCCAGATTGCTGAAAGAGGCTGCCTGCTAAATGGAGTTGTTTTTACCTGACCATGTATATTTTGGAGATCAGTTTTAGTTGTGCCGTAATTTGTTTAAATCTTCCAACAGTATTTTGGCATCAACTCTTTAAGGTTCCCATAGCATAGCCCTGAATCGATCCATTCAACAGAATACAATAATTGTGTAGTATCTAATTATTTAATGATAGCCTAGCACTAGTCTTGACACTAGGTATACAGTAGAGAATAAACAACCCCTTGGATACCTTACCCTCAAAGAGCTGACATTCATGGGGTGAAAGAGACAGTACACCCAACAAATACATGAAGTATGTTGGTTTTAGATGGTGATAAAGACTGTAGAAAAAAACTCAGCAGGATTAGGATGTACAAGACTGAGTAGAGGGGGTGAGGGTGGACAGCAGCCTCTGCAATTTTAAATGGGGTAGCCAAAGAGGGCGTCACTGAGAAGTATTTGAACAAAGCCTGAAGGAGGTGACCAAGTGACCCAAGCAGATAATGAGGAGAGAGTGCTCCGGAAAAAGTATGAACGCTGTAAGCCAGAAGCTTCAGGAAATAGCAAGCCATGTGGTAGCACTTACTCTTTTCATACCCGATTCATTCTAAAATTCTCCTTTAGACAATCAGTGCTTTGAGGGGGGAAATCATATCTCACTGGTCTTTCTATCTCCAGCTCTCACTTGTTGAGTGATGAAATGGTGTAAGCTCCAGTATGTTCATTCCCTCCACCACCGCCTCCCACAAATCTGCCCCCGTAGGTTATACCACCCTAAAGACATTGCTGCCTCCCCCCATTAGAAATGCGTTATCCTAGACTCTTCCTCTTTCTTCACTCTCAATATCCTGTCAATTCCTTTTTACATCACTTAGTAGCCCCCAATGGTCTTTTTTGCAGCCTTCATCCCAAACAGATAATTCAAATGAAAAAGACAATCTGCCTTCACTTCAACCTCATGTTATATGTAGCCTGTGTGTTTACAAAACTTAAGCCAATCTTCACACCTTTCTATTCAGATCTGACACTGGCAGTTTTTAAAGTTTGAGAACTACTCTGAATGGTGAAGTTCAAAAGTGAGTACTGAGGTCCAACCATACATTCGTATGTTGCCTATTACTCTCATTGAGACGGTTCTAGAAGTTCCAGCTAAACAGCCTGCGTATTCAATTTTCCTTTGTCATTTCAATTGGACATGGTATTCTTCACTTTCCATTGTGAGGTCTGCTGCTGAGTGCCACCAGCTGCTAAGCCCCACCACATACATCACAAGTGAGGCAGCTTTGTATTTGGGGGGTTATGTGATTTGGGTGAACACTCAGAACGGGTACACACGGGCGCTCCCTGTCTAACTGGCTACAGTGTGGAAGGATATGTTCTCTGGTATGAAGGAAATCTAAAGTGTCCAATTACAACGCATGCTAAGTAAACCGTCTTGAGCACTGTGTAGTAAGAGCAGAGTTTGAAATTAAAAAAAAAAAAAAAAATCCCAGATTTCAGAGAGAGAGCTTTGTGACTCTAGGTAAGGTTTAACCTGAGCGTGGGTTTCCTCATTTCGTAAGGTGAGAATAAATATTCTCGCTGAGTGGCTGAAAGAGCAGATGGTACCACGTGCAAGCGCAGATGAAAAGCTAGTCGCTGTTATACGAGGCAGAGTGGCCCAGCGCACGGTTGTTTCCAGGGTTTTGGGAAATGACAGGCAATTTCAAAGTCAGCAAGATTGGGCAGAGAAGAACATCTACACGTTTAAATTACCGTAGTGGTCAGATAAAAAACAGCTATTGTAGAGAAAGGACAGACTTGAGATCTTCCGTGTGCCAATCGTGTATTCTTTCCCGATTTTACGCACACACGGCAAAGCCTCCAACCATGAGTTGCTTTACCCCAAGAAGGAATGAACGGCAACCCTTTGCAAACAGCATTGTCGTAGGCAGTTATTTCCAGGGAAATGTGCAAGAATCTAAGCAACGTTTTAGATGGACCTCAATCTTTTTTTTTTTTTAATTTTAAAAACACCCCTGAAGTTTTGTGCGGGGGGGGGGGGGAGGACACCAGAAAGGGAAGAGAAATCGGACTTGGGCCGATCCGAGAAACTGGTACCCAGAGGCCACGCATCACCCGCAGGAAGAGGAGGAGGGACCCCAGGAGGGCGCGGTGGCTCCCGTGCGCGCTCCGTTAATTCACATGTTGCTCCTCTGGTCACATCCTGCGCGGGCTCCACCCAAAGCACGCGACCGAGGGGGTGGGTGGGCCCCACACTGCCTGGCAAATAACAGTCCCCGAAACCGAAACGCAACGGAGGTGGCCAGGGAAAACAGGGCTCCCCGGAGAGGGGTGCAGAAGGGGCGCGCGGGGACGCCCCCCTCGGCCGCTGCGGCTCCCCGGGGGGCCCCGCGCCCCCCACTCGCCGCCGCTCGGTCCTCTCCCGCCTGCACACGGAGGCGGACGGCACCTCGCACCGAGCCACTCGTCCCCGGAGCGCGCGCGGGGAGGAACCGAGGGGCGGCAACCCGCGCGCGGCGGCGGAGAGGAGGGAAGCAGAGGGACTGCGGCGCGGGGACCCGCGGCGCCCGGCAGCGAGGGGGCGACCTGTTGCACGGCCCTGGCGCGGTGGGCGGGGGCGGACGGGAAAGAAGGGCGCGGAGCCCGGAGCGCAGCGGCGGGGCCGGGGCCGGGCGACGCGCGCCCCACGCCTGCGGGCCCCACCCTGGAAGCCGCGGCCCCGATCCGGGGACGGGAGACACCGACGGAAACGCGGGGGAGGCGGCCGGCCGGCGCCGTCGGGCCCGCCCCGGCGGTTACTCACGCACATCTGATACTCGTCGATCGCCTCCACCAGCTGGCCCCACGAGTCGAAGTCGGCGCCTCTCCTCAAACTGGCGCCCCAGCGCTGCAGGAGACTCCGGGTCACCTCCGACATGGCCGGTCCCCACGCCGGCCCCTCCCGCCCCTCCCCCAGCGAGGCCGGGCTCTAGGGCGCCATCCTCCCCGGGCCTGGCCCCGACATTAACAGGGCCAGAAGGAACCGCTACGGCCACCACCGCCACCCGCCCAGGAGCCGCCCAAGCCCATTTGCCGCCACAGCCAAACTTTGCGGCTCCGAGGAGGCCGCCCCGCCGCGGCCCCGCCCCCGAAGCCCCGCCCCGGGTTAGGTTGAGGCCGCCCCGCCCCCCTGGCGGCCGCCGGCGCTATTGCATCTGTCCCGGCTGCGGAGGCGGGGCCACCTCTGCTCTGCGTCTGTGGAGACGAGGCTGCCGCTGAAGAGAAACGACGAGGGCGGAGCAGCCAGGAGAGGGTCCAGGCGCAGCGCGCTCGGAGGGGGCTGCGGCGACGCGGCAGCCTCCGCCCCCCGGCGGCGCGCGCGGCCGCCCCGGCCCCTGTCCCGGCCGGCGGGTCACGTGACTGCGGCTCGGCGCAGGCCCAGTTTCCCGTCGCTCTGCCTCGGGAGCCCCGTTCTCCGCCTCCCTCCCTTGCTCGCTTGCCGACTCGGACACTGCCTTTCTTCTCGCAGGAGGACTGCTGACCCGACTCCGAGAAATCCGGTAAGTGTGTCAAGAGGGTGGGCGTTTGCTGGTAATATTCCTGCCGCTGGCGTGCGCCCGGGGCAGTACCAAGCAATGGGCTCGCCTTCCCACCTTTTACACGGTACTCATGGACGCCTGGGTCGTAGTCCCCGAAACTCTTCTTCTAATACTTGGCAACCAACGAAAGAGGGAAAACGCAGATTGGCTCCGTGAATCAATGGTAGTAACAATACCAGTGGGATTACCCCCTCGCCCGCGTACCCACGGGCGGAGGGGCGCGTATGAGCTACACCGGGGGTTGGTGTGGCGGTCGTGGACCCGCCCCTCGCGGGTGGATAGTATCGACTTTCTACAAAAATGCCTGTGGAGACCCGAGGGGCGCACTGAGGTTGGCGCCTGCGCGGCTCGCCGCCCGCCGCCCGGAACGGGACGCGCGGGCGGAAGAGGCTGGTGGTAAACAGGAAGTGGGGTTCCCAGCGGCGGGGGCGCCGCTCAGGTAGGTTCCCCCGAGACCCAGAGGCTCCCGAGTGGGGTACCCTCGTCAGTCATCGCGTCCTCCTGTGGAAGCGGGTCGGGTGGCTGCGATCGGACTGTTGTGCTGATGGCTCGGAAGGCATTCGCACCTGCGGGTGGGCGTGGCCTCGTTCGGCCCCACCCTCCGAATCCTGCAAAGCTGGGGTGCCGGGTGTCAGGAGGGGCAAGATGGGGCCAGGGCGCGGAATATCTTACTACCTCTCTTGGTTCCTGCGGTGAAGACAGGTGTACAGAACTTGAGACGTTTTCATGCAGGAAGTGGGAGGCCGCCTTCAACGAGCATTTGTAGAAAATGGTCACAAAATTGTGTTGTGTTGTTTGCCGTTGACTCGACAAGGCTTGGATTGTACGCACGCAGACGCTGTATTCGTTTGCTTAGATGATGAAGGCGGTGTGCCTGGATCATGTTTAGAAGAGCATGGGTTTTTTTTTTTTTAAAGGACTTGTTAAATGTGTTGAGTCGTAAATGAACTTGCTCAGTTTTTCATTGCGTACACAATGCGTTTTCTCTTCGTGAAACATCTGGCGCTCTCGAAAACCGGTTTTGTCATGGATAGGTCAGTAGTGTAAGGCAGGTACTTAAAGTAGGGGTTTTATACCCTGTGCAGCCCACTGTTTTCCCCATTAAGAGAAGTCGAACGACACGGTATGATGTGTTCAAATTGATTAAACCTCATCAAAATTTCTTATCGATTACTCCCTGGAATCTAATTGCTACATTTAAGTCTTCAGCTAGGCCTTCCTGTAGAATCTGCGTTATCTACCCTCACGAACTTTGAGGAGAGTGGCGGCATACTCTTTTATTTCTAACCTAAAAAGTTAACCTTAATTTTTTTAAGTTGGCAGTTTACTTGAGTAGCTTTTGAATCTTTTTTTTTTTTTTAAGATTTTTATTGGGGAAGGGGAACAGGACTTTATTGGGGAACAGTGTGTGCTTCCAGGACTTTTTTCCAAGTCAAGTTGCTGTCCTTCCAATCTTAACTTGTGGAGGGTGCTGCTCAGCTGAACCAGCAACCTTGTGGTTGAGAGGACGTGCTCCAACCAACTGAGCCATCCGCGAGCTCAGCAGCAGCTCAGCTCAAGGTGCCGTGTTCAATCTTAGTTGCAGGGGGCGCTGCCCACCATCCCTTGTGGGACTGAAGGAGTTTAACCTGCAACCTTGTGGTTGAGAGCCCACTGGCCCATGTGGGAACCGAACCGGCAGCCTTTGGAGTTAGGAGCATGGAGCTCTAACCGCCTGAGCCACTGGGCCGGCCCCTTTTTTTGGTTTTTAAGTTATGGATCAAGTACCATGGATTTTTTTTATCATGAAGATATTGGTTCTTATTAAGTATTCTGTGGAAAGCGTATTTATAGAACCTAAACCATAACCAGTAAGTTGGTGGGAAATATAGTTAACTTTTTTTTTAATACAGCTAATTTAAAACCTATTTCTCTCAAGTAACCTTAGCAGACTACATGAGGGTCACCATTTGAACCTATTTTGGAAATTACATTCAGCTGCACATCTCATTTGCAGCTGTCCAACCAAAATCTAGTGCTTTGCTTCTCAAAAGTACAGTTTGGGAACCAGCAGCATCAACAACTCAGATTCTATCTCAGACTGTTGAATTAGAACTTGCATTTTAACAAGACCTCCCACCTCCCCTGGTGCTTTTCATGTACGTTAAGGTCTAAAGATTAATATTACTGTTCCCAGTATACTTAACATTGCAGTTACTATGCACAGATTTCCAAATGCTCTTTTTTAGTCGGCCTGATCTAAACATAGGCTATAGACAAAATTGACTCACAGCAGTGAAGCGTTTTATTTGTATATGTGTGTATACATTTTATATAAAAATATATATCCTGTAGTGAAATTTTACTTAAAAATAATTTTATACTAACATTGTTATTAACTGTTTAATTTTTATACGTTATGTACTTTTTTGTTTATAGGAAACATTTGGAGAAAATGACACATTGGTTTCATAGGAACCCATTAAAAGCCACAGCTCCCGTTTCTTTTAACTACTATGGCGTAGTGACTGGTCCTGCTGCTTCAAAAATTTGCAGGTAAGTTTTAGCCAATCTCAACAAGTATTGATTAAGCCACCCTTAGATATAAGGTGCTTATTTAGCTCCCACGGGCAATATACAACTATGTAACACAGTGTTCCTAACCTTAGACTCCTTGTAAACTTATAAATGGTGTGAAGAGTTAAATCATCGATTATTTAAACTTTGGCAGTCGTCTAGGCCAGGGTTCTTAATTTTAGATCAGTGAGTCCCAGAAAGGCTAAAGCAATCACAATATGAGTTAAGCTATATATTACAGTAGTACAAGAGGCTCCACAGAGTTGTATGTGGATGTTGTTAATTGGGCAGATAGTAAATTCATGGAATTCTGAGTAGAGAGAGACCCTATGACCCGAATAGCCCCTGGAGTGTTTATATAGGAGAAAGGACTTGATCTGGAGTTTGAATAAACTGAATAGCTTAGATCAGGGTTTGGCAAACTATATCCTGCGGATTTGTCCCACCTTTTTTTTATATATAAAGTTTTATTGGAACACAGCTACTCTACCCCCATTTGTTTATATATTACCTTTGGTTTCTTTTTTCTACAGCAGCAGAGATTTTATGACCCACAAAGCTTAAAATATTTGCTTTTGAGCCTACAGGAAAAGTTTGCTGACCCCTGATTTGACCGCTGATTTAAGAAGGGGGAAGAGAAAGTCATTTCTGTCAGGAAAATTTTAGTTCTAGATATAGTGGGTAGAGCAGTTTGGAACAAAAGAAATGCGCATAGATGCAAGAGATATTTTAAAGGAGTCAACTGGCTAGATTGATTTGCTCTGGGAAGTTGAAAAGGGTTCAGTCTTTATGAGATGTAGAAACTAGATGATCAAGACATTGAGGGTACCAGTAAAGGAAAATCAAGAGATTTGCTGCTTTTTGTGGAAAGACATAATTGGAGCAAAAGGTAGGAAAACTGGCTTATTAATCTGGACCAGCAAACTTTTTCTTTAAAGGGCTAATAGTAAATATCTTAGGCTTTGTTGCTGTTGCATATTTTTCTTTGTTCAGTTTTACACACACAGGCGCACACACACACACACGCATGACAAGTTACAGGTTGTAGTTGGCCAACCCTAATCTTAGACTCCTAGAGGTTGGTCCCAGCTTAACTATTTTATGTATAGCATTGGGCAAGTCTCTTAACTTCTATGGGTCTAATTACTCATCTATAAAATGAATAGCCTAAATTAAATATTTCTAAGGTGTTTTTCTCAAATTCCATAATTTTAAGATGAATACAACTTTATACAAGTTAGGTCACAGGTGGTAATTGAGCACCTACCTAGAAACAACTAGCAAACTATTTGAGTCTGGAATTGGCCTTAAGGATTCAAGTTCTCTCCTAGTCCAGGAATTATTTCTTCCCAGCTTCTGGTTAAATGATTCAAAAATGACAAATTAATAAGGTATCCCATCCCGTTTTTCTTCAGCTGTATATAATTGTTGGTATATACTTCCTTGGAATAAGCCTCCTCAGAGCTGATACCAGTGAATAATAAACACTCCAGCTAGACCATTCAAGATTAAGTCTGTGCTGTCTTCTAAACAGCACTGCTACATTACAGCCCTTCAGAATCTTAAAATACTTGAAATGGTAGTATTCTTTCAAGTCAACAAAGAATTTTGAGAATGTGCTTTGTCCTAGGCACCTAATAAATTCTAGATATACAGTCCCTACTCTCTTGGTGCTTACAATTTAAATTTAGTCTTTTGAGTCGTTTACACACAGGTGTCTACAGTCATTGTCCATGTAATATGATTTCTGGAACCCTCACTAAGCAAGTTGCCTTCTGAAATTAGATGTGAAACTGAACAGGACTAAGTTAGAGCTGATGATATAGACCTAGGATTGGATATAAAGTTGTACTAATAGATGAGTCCTCAAAGGAGAGAAAGTGGAAAGCCAGAGACTGAACATTTTTGGAGGCGGTAATAAGGGGACATAAGAAATATATAGAAGAAGCTTCCAGATATAAGAGGAAAACCTGGATATTTTAGTGTAATTGGAATCGAGAGAAAAGAATTTCTAGAAGGAAGTGTGGATCTGCAACATTTCCTGCTGCAGAGACGTAAAGGAGGATGGAAATGTTTTACAGGGCTAATGGCCACGTGTTTTTACATATTTTTTATGTGCATATTGAGTTGTACAATGCGATTTCATTTATAAAATAGGTTTTCTACTTAATAAAGTATATTAACATAATGTCAGATTTTGAAATTTTAAGGCGATACTAAAATCGTGCACAAGGATGTTAAATTTCCATTTTTCAAAACACTTTTATCGCGAACTGATCAGTTTACTCATCATTCTTAATTCCTATCTTCTGTCCTCCCATCCTTGTGTTTGTTAGATAGATTATTTTTAAATTAAAACTTGTTGTATATTTTTATTACATAATTGTATCCATGATTTGCCCCTTTAATTGGACTGAGTTTAATACAACTTTTGAAACAATTGTTACTAGAAATTTCACTTATCTCCAGTATTAGTCCTAATTAAATTCATTCTTGTGTATTTAGTAATACCTGAGGGGGGGTGTGTGTGTGTGTGTGTGTGTGTGTGTGTGTGTGTAAGTGTAATGGAGTAAAGCTTTTACATTTAAAATTCTTAAGCCAGTTTTACATAGAGTCATTGTAATACAGCTTACTTAATGTTACTATTTCTGTCTCGTATAAGTGACTTGAAGTCATCCAGGGCACGACTGCTTGAGCTGTTCACTGATTTGAGCTGTAATCCAGAAATGATGAAGAATGCAGCAGACTCATATTTTTCCCTTTTACAAGGTTAGTTATTTATACGAACTTTGGCGTTTTTAAAAGACAACTATGTGGAAGTTCACACTTAATTTTAATTTTAGGATGTATTCTGTGGTATGCTCGAGGTTCAGAAATGTGAGGATGTAAATAAGGGTTGCCTTTCTGACATTTTGAAAATTCAGTGTGTATATATTTCATATTATGTTACTTTAGGAGAAAGTGTGAGATATAGAAAGGGAGGGGGAGTTAGGAGTTTCATTCACGTTCCTGGAAAAGTCATGTTCTGAAATTTTTTCTCAATAAAACACTTGATATTTCTTCTAAAACTGAACTGTTTTGTATCTTTTCATAGGTTTCATAAATTCATTGGATGAATCTAGCCAAGAAAGCAAGTTACGATATATTCAGAATTTCAAGTGGACTGATACACTACAAGGACAGGTTCCAAGGTAAGAAAAATGTTAACAGTACTAAATGGAAGTCATTTTTGTAACTATTTAGCCAATGGTTAACTCATAGCCCCTGTATTTGAAGAAATAAAATATGGATCGGATCAGCATTTTCTCTTCCCAGGAAATTTTTTCTTTTTTTAATTTTACCTAAAGTAATACATTCTATTAAGTAAAAATATAATTTGTTTCTCCTGGACCAAATCTATTTTTGAGATAATCAGTACAAATATTAACTAGAAATTGAAGAGCCTTAACTTTCAATAACACAGAGCATGGTTTGGGAATTTGGAACCCAAAGTTTTTGCCTACATTCAAGCAGAGCAGAATTTTGGTTTTTCCCCGACTTTTTCTTTTCTGATGGAAAGTTTAGATGTCTTTGGTCAGTCTCTTTCTTTCTCTTTTTCTCCCCAGTTCCACCCCAGCTCCGTACTCTTTTGACTCACAGTATTTGTTTTCTTCCTAATTTCTCTTCACTGTTTCTGCTCTTTCTAAAAACTTCCCCTCTGAACTTTTTCATCACTCTTGCACAACTAGAAGAGATCTAACTAAAACAAGAAAAATCATAATGGTATCAAACTTTACTTTTGTTTTTTTTTTTTTTAACACTGTTGGGCTATTTAAATAGTCATATATTTTTACCTCAATTCGCTATAGAATTACCGTTTTATAAAGTCAGAAGGGAAGAAAATGGAGATTGCTGAAAGGCCAGGGCAGGCATTACAGGAAGTGGGGTGCAGACTTAGGATTCACCTAACTAGATGTTGACCTCAGATCTTCAAGTGTGTGAACATCTGCTTCTGCTGTATGTTGGGGTTATATAATAGGGCTTTTGTGAGGAACAAAATAGGAAAATTTATGTTAAGTAACTCTATAATGCCAGGCACATAATAGACATTCAATAAATGTTAGTTTCCCTTCTTTTCTTGGGAATATTGTATGTAGAATTCATAAATTGGGTAGGAAGGTGGGCTCTATGGGTCCTTTCCACATTTAATATTCTGGGATACTAAGGTTTACATGGCCTCATTTGCCTGTTTTTCTTTCTATGACCCCCTTATACTTCATCTGAAATAAAGGATATATATATATATATTTTTTTTTTTTTTTTAAAGAATCAAACCTTTTATTATTATTACTTTATAAAGCTTTGGCAGATTTTCAAGTGGTTTTACATTCCATAAATTTGGCACTTTTTCCTACCATGCCAAATTTTGATTCCTGTAACAGCATTTTTCAACATAGTTCTATAAAACAGTGAAGAATTACATGATGAAGGCCGTAAGTAATACTGAATATTCAATACATAGGAGATTTTTAAGATACTCTACCCTTGATTACTACTTAATAGAAAGTGCACTCTATATGTACTTTTGACTACTGCTTACATGAAGAACAATAGAAGTGGAGTCTTTGGGAGCAAGGCAGATTGAAATAAAGGAAGGATAAAAGGGAGTTAAGTCATGAAACTTCATATAAGTTAGCAAAACTGTCTCGTTATTTAAATGAAGTTGTAAATTAGATATGTCTACTAGATCACCAGATAGGATTGATTTGAAAGTTCTCAATGCTGAAAAAAATAAGCTGTTAAGCCATGCATTAAATTTTTTTCAATAGAGTGACACTGTTTTAAGAAGTTTGTCATAACTGTTCATTTTTGTGTATTATAACATATTTAACAAGATGGTTTATAAGTTATTTTTGAATTACTGTATTTGTATTACAATTTCTTTTAATCTAAACAGTCTCCATTCTTTTTAAGATGGAGGCACAGTTAAATAAAAAAAATGCAAAGTAGAATCATGACCCTAGTTTCTTCCCTTGGGGTAATATGTCTATGTCTTAGTAATAATGTGTAAAATAATGGTATTACCTCTGTTTTCTTGCTTCATCGTTTGCTATAAATGAGATAATGTATAAAGAATTTTCAGGGTATCATCAGAACAATCGTTATTAAAAATTAGTATTTGCTTAATAACCTTTTGCCACCTTTGTGTCATACTTAGTAATAGAATCCAAAGGAAACAAGATGTAAAATACACTTGTTTTTAATACCTTGTTTTCTGTAGTATACTGATTGGCTTTGCATTCAAAATCTCCAGTTTCACTTCAGCTTGGCTTTTTGTCCTTCTTTTCCTTGAGACCATCTGCTCAATCAAGCTGGTTGGGTCTCTGCTATCAAAAATCTTTATGCTTTCTTGTACTTTTAACAGCATTCCTCACCTGGGAGGTGAGCCATTTTTCACCTGGGAGGTGAGCCTCACCTTCGAGCCATTTTTCAAGGCACAATTCGGATTCTGTATATACCATTAAGCCTTCTTTCATCATTCTAGCCTGAAACGATCTTTCTGAATTCCATTTTCTTATAATGTAGTATAAGAACCACCTGCTCCAGAATCAACTGGATACTTGTTAAAAATACAGATTCTGGGCCCCTCCCAGACTTTCTGACTATCTGGGGTTAAGTTCCAGAAATCTGTATTTTTAAAGTTCTATGTACCTTTGGGAATAACTACTATTCTCATGTTTACTATTATGAAGTATGTACTAGGCCATTGTATTCAGTCATTCATTGTGAATTACATGTGTTTCTCCTTTCTCCCCATCTACATTAAACACAAGGTCTGTTTTTTTTCACTTTCCAGTAGCATATAGTCTTCATAAGTTTGAGTTGGATGTACAGTAGGCTTCATGTAGAGATGTCTCAGTAATGGACAGAACTTAATGATCATGTTTATAATTCTAGTGCCCAGCAGGACGCTGTGTTTGAATTGATTTCCATGGGATTTAATGTAGCTTTATGGTATACCAAGTATGCTTCAAGACTGGCTGGAAAAGAAAAGTAAGTTAAAGGAGGAGGCCTTACATGCATATGTGTTATTTTTCCAATATATGGAGCTTCGTTGTTAAAAGTCTAGGTTTTTGATAAAAAGTACCACTTTTTAGTGAAAACTTGCTTCACAATATTAGTATTAGAAGTACTGTGTTTCCCCGAAAATAAGACCTAACCAGAAAATAAGTCCCGGCATGATTTTTCAGGAGGACATCCCCTGAACATAAGCCCTAATGTGTCTTTTGGAGCAAAATTTAGTGTAAGACCCAGTCTTATTTTTGGTGAAATACTTTGTCAGAATTACGGAGCCTAGTGTTAAAAGGGAAAAAAATAATTTAATAATCTTGTAATGGGAAAGGTCCTTCTAAATAAAATCCCAGACCAAGAAAAGGAAAAGATTGAATATTTGACTATATAAAAGTACCATAAACAAATTTTAAAAACAAATGACAGATGGGTCAAAAAAATTGCAGCGCATATGACAAATTGTTTTTATAATGTATAGTCTTACAAATCAGCAAGGAAAAGACCCAACAAATCAAGTGAAAGTAAGTAAAAGACATAAACAGGCAATTCACAGAAAAAAATTACAAAGGCTTATAAGTATGGAAAAGATGTTTTAAAGGATTAAGGAATTGTGAAATAAAATGAGATACAATTTTCATAAAAGTAAAAATGGATATTAGCAATACAAAACACAACTACCAGCTGTGGTGCGTCTGAACCTGGGAAAAATATGCAGCCATTTAAAAATGAAGTTGGATTTTATGTGCTGTTGTAAAATTAACTCTGAAGTGATTTATAAAACAAAAGCATAGTAGTGAATATTGTATATGTGTGTGTTTTTTAAGTGTGCATGCATTAAGTTATAATTTATGCCTGTTTATGCACAGAAGAATATAAGGAAAAAACAAGCCTTTGTTCAGAACTCTAGACAGGGTCTCTTTTTTTTTTTTTTCATTTGTAATCACGTCTCTTTGGATGTTTTTCATGTGCATTTGTTACTTTAAGTGTCAAGTTAAATTTTTTGAAAGGAAGAAAACTAATGGTGAGAAACAAATGACTAGTTTGGTTTTATGAGAACATAGTAGTTGTTGGTTTTAATACCAGAAATGGCATTCATCCCCTGAGTAATGTAACAACTGTCTTTAAGCGTAACAGAAGAGGAAGCAAAAGAGGTCCATCGAAGCCTAAAAATTGCAGCTGGGATTTTTAAACATTTAAAGGTAAAATAATAATAAAGTATATTCTTAATGCTTTAATTCTTGAATTTTTCTTTCATTCTTTGTGGAGG